>NC_053497.1:119042861-119642861 GCF_905171775.1 Rana temporaria
TCCTCCTCTTCTCAGGTCTCTCTTAGCTGCTCCAGGTCCCTCCCAGCAAATGCCCCCACAGGAAGCAGCTTACTATGGGGGCGCCCCAGCCAAGCTGCAGCTCCCTGTGTACACTGACACCGAGCTGCTGTTTGGCCCCGCCCCCTTTCTATCCTGAATGGCTAACTGACATTGATTGACAGCCACAGGAGCCAGGAGGGAGAGCCATTGACGAGCGAGGGATTTTTTGGAGATCGCTGGGCAGCGATGGGGCTCAGGTAAGTAATTAGGGGGTGCTGAGGGCAGCTGCTGCACACAGAGGGCTTTTTATCTTAATGCATAAAATGTACCAAGATAAAAAAAAAAAAAAAAAAACTTTTGCCTTTTACAACCACTTTAAACATGAGCCAAATGAGGATAGAGATGGTAAAGAAGAAGCTGATCACTGCTCTCCTGAGCCTGGCCCCACTGTCTTCCCACTTTAGGCTGTTGTATCCCTGCTCTGATAGCGCCATAGATTACACTGTAGCATGATCCCCTCTTCCTCTTCAGCCTGTAGCAGGGCAGCTGTGCCACCTTCAATCACCAGTTATGGTCCCAGGCTGGTCTACCCCAGGCATAGGCAGGAGGGATCTGGAGCTGCTGTACACTTCATTTTCAAATCTGCCGCCTGCACAGAAAGCCCTTTCACCACCCATCCCTTGCTGGAACTAAGAAAATATCATCGCCGTGTGCAGCCAGAGCCGCTGTATTCCTACACGAAAAAAAATATATTGTGACAATTATGCAAAAGCTGATAAATTTTAGGGGGGCTTCAGCAACCCCAATCACCCACCTGGTGTCGTCCCTGAGCTGTAAAATGCAAACATCAAGGCAAGCTATGGCTGTCCTCAGTTAAGTGAGCAGTTAGTCCGGTAACGCTTTACACAAATCCCAATCAATAAGATATGACTTCCAGTAATAGAACACATAATACATTTATTCCCGGTTTAACAGACATACAAAAGAAACCACAATGTTATTATATACATAATTCCATAATACAGAAATGATCTTCTCTTCCCACAGGCCACTCCCTGGATGTGACGGAGGATAAACTGTCCCGTATCTGATCACCGAATCTGCGGAGTGAAGAAATAGTACAATGAGGACACGGTTCATAATATATTACAGAGCCTCTAAGCCACGGGTCTTTAAACTATGGCCCTCCAGTTGTTCAGGAACTACAATTTCCAGCATGCCTAGTCATGTCTGTGAATGTCAGAGTTTTACAATGCCTCATGGGAAGTGTAGTTCCACCACAGCTGGAGGGCCGTAGATTGAGGATCACTGCTCTAAGCCAAGGGACGCATGTGCTTTCTATATAGCTACTGTTCTGTTGGAGCATCTCCTTTACACTTCCATATTATTGTCTAATTGGTTGCCAGCTGAGGGCTGAACGATAAGAAAAAAACAAACAAAAAACTGACAACTCTGCAGGAGCCGCTGTACTATCTGGCGTTATTGCAGCGATCTGCCCTGCTGTGTTATTTGTGTTCTGATATGGAGATGGCTCCCCCGCCAGAACGCTCCGGTCAGCGCTCTCAGTCATTGGCTTTTACCTTTTACCTTTACCTTTACCTTTTTTAGTCATGCAGTCCAAGGACCTAGACTATGGAACGCTCTATCAACCAGCATCCGATTGGAGGTGAACTACCTGGCCTTCAGAAGAAAAATCCAAACCCATCTCTTCCGAGGGCAAAAGTTTACTTAGGGAATGGATACTAAGCGCCCAGAGGCGATTCAGTTCGCATATGTTGCGCTATATAAGTTTCTCACTCATGCCCATCAACAGAAGCCACACACGGGCCAAATGTTGTCTGGTTTCTATTGAACCAGCTAATGCATCCTGACATTCGGTCCGTGTGTACCAGACTTTAGGCATGTATATATATCTCTCCAAAAAAAAAAAAAACTGTTTCACTGAAGTACACAGCACATACTGTATGTAGCCCCCTTTTGTCCCTTTCCCACTGCTTTTACTACAGCATCCACTGCCAAGTAAACATGGAGATTATGAATGTTTGAAAATGCTGTTCAGGAGCTCAATAGGGGAATATATTGCAATGTTATTGGTACTTTGTATGAACCATTTCATTCATAGGCAGGTCAAAGGGACGACCTTCATTTACATATTACATCAGGTAAAGCAACCTTTTAAGTCACGTAGAAAAAAAAAAACAGAACAAATTCTAGAATAAGTGCCGGTTCACACCACAAAAAACATCCTCCAGATTGGTTCTGAATGCACTGTACTGGGGTCTGGTGCATTTGACCACATTTTAATTTTTTTGGGGAATCAAAATGCACTGCACTGTTGTGAACTATGCCAATGGAACCCATATAACCTACTTTCCATGTGCATTTAAAAAAAAAAGCACTGCATGTGGTGGGAATGGGCCCTTTAAAACACCGAAGTGTGTTGTCTATAGATTGCAAAGGAAACAAATTATTACCTCATATAACAAATGAATACAAAGTTACCAGTGAATAAACAGGCCAATAAATAGTTAAGTATAGAAATAGCTCTGGCCTATAAGATCTAAGAGTGAAAGTGGTGAAGAATTTTTCACACATTTTCTATTTTTAAACATTTGTAGGCGTGCAAAGCTCATGTGAGCCTGTGCCCATGTTCTTCTGTTATACCTGGGCTGTTTTGTGAAATGTCAGTAGGTTTAGGTTTGCTCATTACTGAGGTGGAACAGCCGACACAGGCGTGATTCACCTAAGTGTGAAGTGAATCCATTCATAGGGAATAAAAGGTTCTGTCATATTTTTTTTTATAGGATTCTGGGCTTTTTTAGCATGGGGGAAGGGTTAACACTTCTATCGGGTTTTCATGGCTTTATTCACACTTTGGGTAGATTTAGACACGTATCTAAATATCCCTTGCCTCTGAAGCCTGATCTGCGTTCGGATCACGTTCTAGAGGCTACAGACAGGCAGTGATGAGACGCCTCCTCAGCACCTGTTTTAACCCCATTTTTTGCCAACCAACATGCAGTTGCAAGGCGTTTGCCGCTCTTCCCCATCTACTTAAATGTGTAGCGTTCAGCGGGCTTGCCGATTGCTGCATATTGGGTCAACTTTGTCGTGGAAGCGAACCAAAGCATTACGTCTGCAGCATGTATACATCGCCATTCGCTGCAGCTTAAAGCAGAGTTCCACACAAAAATGGAACCATCAGCTTTTCGGAACCCTCCCCCCTTCCGGTGTCACATTTGGCACCTTTCAGGGGGGGGGGGGGGTGCAGATACCTGTAAAATACAGGTATTTACATCCACGCCACTCACCCCCCCCCCCCCCTGTCTTCTAGGAAACACACAGGTCCCATGCAGGAGAAACCAACAAAAACGCAAGCACTGCATTTTTGATGCATTTCCATTGAAGTCTATGGAACCAAAAACGCAGTCCCTGACCTTTTTCATAAAATGCAGATGTGAATGTGACCCATAGGAAACCACGTTAAATGGACTGTTTCTGCAAAACGCATAGGTGTGAACAAGGCCTACGAGGGGGTGGTTGGCCAAAAAAACCTGGCTCAACCGCACATTTTTTTTAGATCTATTTTCTCAATATATTTGGAGTCATGGACCAATGGCTCCAAGGAGGTATGTCAATGCATAAAATGGCATCTGAAACGGAACAGCTTTAATATGTTGTATACTTTGAATAACTGTAATCTGATCCGAGATTCAAATTTCAAACCTTTCTTACCGAGTATATTGGATTTTTGAGGTCTGTGCGCACATAGCTTTAATATATATATATGGATTTATAGAACTTATTCCATTGCCCTGTATTTCAGTATTATACTACTTAGAAAGGAGAAAATACACTTGTAAATATGGAAGGTGAAACCCAGAAACTGGCGATTGTGGGGTAATAATTGGTCATGGTAGCGATCAATCATTTAAATGAACCTGAGCCAACCATGTTGAATTGCACTTTAATTGCTAAAGCTTTACTACCTACTGAGGTTTTGATAATGGAACGCTGAATAACGGGTGGTGGTTGCTACCTTTCTATTTGAGGATGATCATGATAAATCTCCTACCAACCTACTTTCTTTACACAGCTGTCAAATTCTACAACACTGCAAAAGTCATAGTTTTAACAGGTGCTCTGATCCTGCCAGTAGAACCTTTAATATTCTATGTCACACAGGAAACTCTTACAATAAATTCTGTATTATAGTTATTAGGGTTGTCCCGATACCACTTTTTTAGGACCGAGTACAAGTACCGATACTTTTTTTCAAGTAGTCGCCGATACCGAATACCGATACTTTTTTTAAATGTGTCCCCAAATGCAGCCATGTCCCCCACATATGCAGCCATGTCCCTCTAGCCATGTCCCTCACATATGCAGCAATGTCCCTCTAGCCATGTCCCTCACATATGCAGCCATGTCCCTCACATATGCAGCCATGTCCCTCTAGCCATGTCCCTCACATATGCAGCCATGTCCCTCTAGCCATGTCCCTCACATATGCAGCCATGTCCCTCCAGCCATTTCCCCCATACCTTTGCCGCCGAAAGCCGCCGCATGGAGAAAATCACAGCATTCATTTGAATAGCTGTTTTGCCCGCGCGTATAGACACTCCCCCTTGCTCGGCATTGGACAGATCACGATCACCCATCCAATCCCGAGCAAGGGGGAGTGTCTATACGCGCGGGAACACTACAGCTATTCAAATGAAAGTTGTGATGTTCCCGCACGCCGTTTAACCAATGCGGCGGTGCGATGCGGCGGCAGCGGCGGCGGGGAGGGGGGGGAAGTATTCTATTTAGGTATCGGGGGTATTTGCGCGAGTACGAGTACTCCCGCAAATACTCGGTATCGGTCCCGATACCGATACTGGTATCGGTATCTGGACAACCCTAATAGTTATTGACAGACCGCATCGTATGACATTTCTGTTGATCATAGTCAACTTAAAAGGGGTTGTAAAGGTAAAAAACTTGTTCTCCCTAAATAGCTTCCTTTACCTTAGTGCAGTCCTCCTTCACTTACCTCATCCTTCCATTTTGCTTTTTAAATGTCCTTATTTCTTCTGAGAAATCCTCACTTCCTGTTCTTCTGTCTGTAACTCCACACAGTAATGTGAGGCTTTCTCCCTGGTGTGGAGAAAGCCTCTTGAGGGGGTGAGCAGGAGGGTCAGGACACTCTCTACTTTGCAGATGGAGAAAGGAGTTGTGTGTTAGTGGGCGTCCTGACACTGCTGCTCGCCCCCTCCCCACCAGCGAGAAAGCCTTGCATTATTGTGTGGAGTTACCGACAGAAAAACAGGAAGTGAGGGTATCTCAGAAGAAATAAGGACATTTAAAAGCAAAATGGAAGGATGAGGTAAGTGAAGGAGGACTGCACTGAGGTAAAGGAAGCTATTTAGGGAAAAAAAAAAAAAAGTACCTTTACAACCCCTTTAACCGGTTAACGCCCGCCCACTGTATATATACGTCCTCTTTTTAAAGATGGATAACTCGGTAACTGCAGCAGCTGCTGCCACAACCGAGGTATCCATCTCTTCAGTGGGCGGTCCTGTAAAGGATAACGGCAGTCTTCGCCGCGAGATCGCAGTTATCGGTGGCGGGAGAGGGGCCCCCCTCCCGCCGCTCACCGGAGTCGTCGGTAGCGGCGGAGGCGATCGGGTGCTGCTGCCTGTTGTGATGGCCCCCACCCGTCCTCATAGCATTGTTGGCAAGATGGCCCCCACCCGTCCTCATAGCATTGTTGGCAAGATGGCCCCCACCCGTTCTCATAGCATTGTTGGGCGGAAGTGACGTCAAAACGTCAGTCCCGCCCAGCGTCTTAAAGAGACATTTTTTTTGTTGTAATTTTTTTAAATGACAACATTTCCATTTTTTTTGCATTTAAGTCTAAATATGAGATCTGAGGTCTTTTTGACCCCAGATCTAATATTTAAGAGAACCTGTCAAGCTTTTTTCTATTACAAGGGATGTTACACGGATTACAAGGAGATATTTACTGTACCTACAGGTAAGCCTTATTTTAGGCTTACCTGTAGGTACAAGTGAACTAGGTAGGCTTTAAGAGAACAATTTGTGTTTTCTCGGATGCCTGTGGCTGTTTTTTTAGGGACAGCACTTTACCTCACATTATCATAGAAATAGGTCAGGACTGCCTCACTTTTTAAAAAGGCATAAATTATTGCCCCACAATCACCAGATTCCAGCTGACCACTTGACTATGACATATTGAATCTAGCTGAAGTCTGGGCATAATTTATTTTTCAGTATTTTGTTGCATTGATCCTCAAACTGTCAGCACACTTACTGTGTATTTGTCCCACTTCTTCTCTGGGTCGTATGGCTCCCACCGGCTAGCTGGAAATATGTGTTTGTTTTTCTCGTACCAACTCCGCAGAACCACCTTTCCAGCATGAGACTAAAAGACATAAATGGAATCAACAACTGTGCAATGTTCAGTAATAGGAGAATAAAGGTCAGGTCGGGTTTCTATGGTCCACATCAGTGTTTCTCAACTCCAGCCCTCAAGGCACCCCAACAGGTCATGTTTTCAGGCTTTCCATTATTTTGGACAGGTGATTTGATCAGTTTCACTGCCTTGGCAATTACCACAGCCATTTCATCTGAGGGAAATCCTGAAAACATGACCTGTTAGGGCACCTCGAGGACTGGAGTTGAGAAACACTGGTCCACATTATGGATTTGTCTCCTTACTTCTGTCCCATTGCCAGGATGTGGCTGTGTGCCCCCAGTACAGGAAGTGAGGGAAATGTATCTAACCTTTCCCCCCAACGTATTTAAAATCAAGGCTGACCATACATTATACAATTTTCCTTAAGACCCCTTTCACACTGGAGCGGTTTGCAGGCGCTATTAATAGCGTCTGCAAACCGACTCTAAACAGCTGCTGCTGCTGTTTCTCCAGTGTGAAAGCCCGAGGGCTTTTACACTGGAGCGGTGCGCTAGCAGGATGGGAAAAAAAGTCCTGCTAGCCTCATCTTTGTATACCGCTCCCGCCCATTAAAATCAATGGGACACTGCGGCTATAACGCCGGCAATGCGCCTCTGCAGAGGCACATTGTGGACGGTTTTAACCCTTTCTCAACCGCTAGCGGGGGTAAAACCGCACCGCTAGCTGGCGAATAGCGCCGCAAAATTAGGGGTAAAGCTCCGCTATACCGCCACCGCACCTCCCGCCCCAGTGTGAAAGGGGCTTTAGATTTACCAAAACCATATAATAGGTGGTCAAACCTAAACCCTTTCAATTTGTATGCAATCAGGCAGTCCCTTGCACTTCATAGTTGAAGGTAAATCTAAAAGGAAATTGAATAAATGTATGACCAGAAAGGTTTTTCTACTTAATTTTTACCTCATCTTTCTCCACAGTGGCATCACTCAGCAGACGGACATCTTCATGTACATCAAAGTTAAACAAAGGACCTGTGAAAGGGGGAGAAAACTAGAGAATGATATCGGCACATGCTTCCTCAGCAGGTTTCTGTCGTATCCATAGGTAGAAAAGAGCTGTAGAAAGTAGGCAACCCTAGTGGTATAACATCCTACATAAGAACTACCTGTCATCCTCACAGTTTAGGATATAACCTGGAGATTCAAACTGGATTACAGTGTTAAAAAAAAAAAAAAAAAGGAAAACATTTCTAGGCACAAATCTGTGTAATTTTGCTGAACATTAGAAAATGCACTTATCCTTTAAAACTCACTTCTTCCTGCTGAATAGCTCCCTTTATTTCCCCACGTCTTTATCCTCAATAAATAGGAGAATAAAATCTGCTGACTTTTCCACGTATGGATAGCAAAAAGTACACAACAGATGCTGCATACCGACCGGTGTGGAGTTTTGTTTTGTGAAGCGATGGTCTTAACCTGCATGTTCACACAACTACTGAGGAATTCTCCAGCAGAGAAATCTGCTCACTGCAATTCTTACACAGTACATAAAAATAATCTTACATCAAGAAGAGGGATTTACTCACCACTTTTGCCTCTGGCCTTTGTCACAATGAAATCATAAAAACTATGATGCTGAAGAGTAGAAAGGATGTGAATTAGAATGAGTGAAAACAAATAGGGCCATTTATTAGACACCCCATCTTTCTAAAGGTTGCATTACAATTCCGGTTGTGTCGCCCACTGAATGCTTACATTCCCAATTATGTGCCTGCCCATATTAGGGTGTTCTCACTAATCATTCAAAAGTCAACAAGCAGAGAGAGTTCAAGCCCCTCATGCTGGTCAAAGCAGATATGCAGACCCAGGAACTTCACATAGAGATCAGCAGAGGACAAATTAGAAAGCAGGTGACTTAATAGTACAATGTTAAGATATTTGCCAGCACACCATGGAACGACGAAAATAGCGTCCAAGCTGATGATTTATTGCATGATCACAACACAAAGAGAGTGCAACGTTTTCGGAGCCACGCAGGGCCCCATCATCAGGTATGTGATAAATGTGGGGTTACAGTGTGCAAAATTTAAAGAGCCATCAACCAATCAAAAAGACAGAAAAATAATCAAACTCCTCCCAGCCCCAGACAGGTATGACCTCACAAAGCCGTCAGAAAAACTGCTCAAAATACTTAAAAGCATTGGTATACTGTACTGTCTTTTGGGACAGTATACCAATGCTTTTACGTATTTTGAGCAGTTTTCTGAAGGGCTTTGTGAGGTCATACCTGTCTGGGGGTGAGAGGAGTTTGGTTCTCTTGTGTTTTTTCTTTTTGTGGCTTTTTGATTGGTTGATGGCTCTTTAAATTTTGCACACTGTAACCCCACATTTATCACATGCCTTATGAAGGGGCCCTGCGTGGCTCCGAAACGTTGCATTCTCTTTGTGTTGTGATCATGCAATAAATCATTTGATTGGATGCTAATTTCGTCGTTCCATGGTGTGCTGGCAAATATCTTAACTGTAACTTGCACCAGTATCCAGCTGGTTGTTACTACAGAACCCGAATCCAAGAGCTTATCCAGGAAAGTGTGCGATGGGAATATGAAGTATGTATTAATAGTACAATGAACATATGTATGTTCTGGGTGGACCAACCCTGCAGTGCAGCAACACAACCACCTCTTAATCACTTGGCTACCAGGCACCTTTACTTAATAAAATTTAAAAAAAAAGTGTTTTTTTTTTTGTACGGTTATAAAATGTTGTAAATAAGTAATTTTTCCCCTTCACCGATGTGTGCTGATTAGGCTGCACCAATGGGCATGGATAGGCTGCACTGATGAGGTGGCGCCAATATGCAGGCCTGATGGGCATCACTGATAATCGGGGTACTGAAAATCAGTACCCCGATTAAGTACAGATTCTCTCCTGTGAGGGAATTCCACTGAACAGCTCTTCTCTCCTCACACGCCGTCATCAGAATTTTCTTGTTTACATGTGATCAGACAGGGACAGAGCACACCACTGATCGCCCCCACGGGTGCGCAAGTGTGGCAAGACCTCATGACTGTCTCAGAAAGAGGGAGCGGCCCACCCATCATTTGACAATACGGTGGGCATGAGGTAGTTAAGCGCAGACCAAAAAAAAATCGACCAGTTCGGCAAGAAGTAATCCCTGCATTTAAGCGGAGTGCCACCCAAAAATGGAACTTCCGGTTTTCAGAACCCTCCTCCCCCTCCGGTGTCACATTTGGCACCTTTCAGCGGGAGCGGGATGCAGATACCTGTCTAAGACAGGTATTTGCACCCACTTCTGGGCCTAGACTCCCCCCGTCTCCTGGGAAACACAATGGTCCCAGGAGAGAGCGGGGACCAGTGAGGGCGTGCCGCACAACTTGCGCATGCACAGTACGGAACCGGGGCAGTGAAACCGCAACTCTTTACTTCCTGATTACCTCACCGAGGATGGCGGTGGGGGCAGCCGAGAGACGAGCAACTGCTCGGCCTTGGCCGCCGCCATTGTGGGCGTGCTGGACAGGTAAGTGTCTATTTGTAGCTGCTGGCTTTTTTTGTTGATGCAGGGATCTGACTCCCCCCCCCCCCCCCACTGGTTAAAATTAGAAAAAAAAAAAAAACTGCTCTGTAAAAACTTACATGCGGGATGATGAGATCTTCCTTGATGTACATAAGTTGCTCTACTCCAGCTGACCTGTGGGAATTTTACAGCATATTACACATCATAAAACCATATAAGGTGTTTAGTATATATTTAGCCATGTTCAGGAAGTGAAAAACATTTTTAACCAGATAAATATGAAATACTGTAAAAATGTGTGTATATTTTTGTAGCCAATAGCCGAGCTCATACCAAGAGTCAATGGCTTAGTTATACAGAGATAGCTTAAAAGCATGCAAGGATAATCAGAGCCCAGGATACACCCTGGATTTGGCAAATATATTTTTATGATCATTTAAAAATTATATAAAAACCATCAGTGCATAAACTAAAAAAAAAAAAAAAATTTCATGGACGGACACAGCTCCTTAAATCTTGACAAGTGACAAGAGTTGAACAGCCCCGCCCAGGGGGTGGTCCCTCCAGACATAACCCTCCTCACTGCAGCTGCAGCCTCAGTTCGTAACAAGCAGTACAAACCTAAAAAAGAAGGAGGGGTGGGTGCTGTGTCCGTCCATGGACTCAGAGAAAAGGATTTTACGGTGAGTACAAAAAAAATCCTATTTTCTCTTATCGTCCATGGACGGCTCCTAAAATCTTGACAAGTGGGACATCCCCAAGCAGTGTCAAAAACGATGGGGTGGGAAATATATCAGTAAAACCAATTTTAACTTCACCCCAAAACAAGCAGAGCTCCTCAACGGAGGAGGTGCAACTTTAAACAGCCGCCTGCAAAAACTAGCGGCCGAAAAAAACATCAGAAGATGCACTCACAGCAACCAGGTAAATTCTGGAAAAAGCGTGAAGCGTAATGTCGGAAAAAAAAACAGGAAGCACCAATTGCCCTGGTCGAAAGTGCCGTGACCGGAAAAGGGGGCCCGCCCCTTAAGAGCATAGGTCTGTATGACAGCCTGCCTGATCCACAAGAAATGGTGGTCGACGAGACCGCCAGGCCCTTTTGTGGACCAGACACTGACACAAAAGAGAGTCAGAACTCCGAAACGGAGCCCTAGCGGGCTGGTACACCCGCAAAGCGCGTACCACGCCTAAAGTATGAAAGGCAACCTCCGTAGGATGCGCCAGCCGAGGACAGAAGAATAGAAGAACAATGTCCTTATTCCGGCGAAAGGCCAAAACCACCTTCGGAAGAAGGGAAGGTTGCAGGCGCACCACCACCTAATCCTTATGGAAGATCAAGCATGGCGGCTTGCAAGACAAGACCGCCAACTCAGAAACCCCTCTAACAGAGGTAAAGGCCACTAAAGGTGCCACCTTCTGAGATAGTGTCAAGAGAAAATCTCTCAGATGTTTCCAAAAGGAAGGTTCCTGAAGAACCAAGAGCACCGGAGTCAAAACTCATGGAGGAAGAGATGGACCAAGAGGGGAATATATATGACAAACCCCCTGCCCACAAAAAGGGACCCACCAGGGAACAAACCACAAAAAGGCCACTGAAAGAACACAGCCAAAGCTGAAATCTGCCCCCAAACGGTGCTTTAAGCAATTTTTAGATCCACTCCAAGCTGTAAAAACAGCAGGACCCTGGACACCGAGTACGTCCGTGGACGTCTCTCCATCCCTTCGCACCAAGAGATGTAGGCCTGCCAGGTGCGACGGTAGATCCTCCGGAAGAAGACTACCGTGCCCTCAGCATTGTTTTTTTTTAAATCAAAGAAGTTTTTATTGCTCATAAAACATACATAGAAAACACACAGTATGACACGACAGTAGTAGCATATACAGTACACTTTGCACAAACCTCTCCTTCCAACATCTAGCACATATTTAGCAATTACCTATGGCATGCCCTCCAATCCCGCCTCCCCATACCTGGCAAATCTAGTTACCGCCCAACAGTCTCCCCTGGACTAGTTCCATAGGGCTCAAGCCAGGTGTGGCCAGCCACGCGTCCCACAGCCTGTCAAATTTGCCCGCGTTCCCTCTGTGTTGAAAAATATATTTCTCCATCACCAGCATCTTGCCCATGTGTGTCAACCAAAATTTCAGTGTGGGGGGAGCCTCTAGTTTCCATTTCAGGAGAATGGCCCTCCTGGCCTGGAACAGTGCTCTGTTAAAAGCCAGTCGAGTCAGCTCCTCCGTGATTACTCCCTCCAGTACTCCAAGCAGACAATGTATCGGCTCCAGGGGGACAGAGACCTGGAACACAGAATTAAGTGTTTCCAGGACCCCGCTCCAGAACCTATGGAGCTTGGGGCAGCGCCACAGCAGATGAATCAAATCACCAGACATTACCTTACATCTGTTACACATTGGGTCGGTGACCCCACCCATCCTAAAGAGTTTCACCGGGGTAAAGTGGACCCTCAATAAAATATATAACTGGGATACCTTCTGTGCTACATTAAGCGAGCAGTTGTTGACCGCCAGCAACGCTTCCTCCCACATGTCTCCTGTCATCGGGCCCACGTCTGCCTCCCACTGGTCTGCCACCTTCATGGGGTGCCCCTCTAAGAATGTGTCCAGCAGCATGTTGTAACATTGCGAGATAACACCTTTAGTCTCAGATGCGGCCCTCAAGACGCGGAATACCGGAGTGGGGGACTGAGCCCACTCCACCGCGTCCCCCTGAGCTCTAATTGCATGCTGCAGTTGTAAGTAGAAAAAGAACATGGATTGGGGGAGTGCAAACCTGGACCGGAGGGTATCAAACGGGAGCAGCGCGCCTCCTCGGAATATCTGTTTGAGAAGCGTTATGCCTTGAAGGCACCACCTTGGGCCCTGATCTAGTTTGGCCAGTTCGGGGTACGAATTGTTCCCCCAAATCGGGCTGAATTCAGTGAATCCTGTGACCCCCTGAAGCTGCCTCGCCTTATTCCACACCTTCTGGGTAAGCGCGAAGGTGGGCATTTTCTTATTAGGTTTTTGAAACTGTTGGGCCTCAAGTCCCTCTGGTATCGACGTAGCCCCCGAGCCAAGCAACAAAAGCCTAGCCGAGGAGCCAGCCGGAGCCGGGGACATGGCACCTATTAGGTGCTGTAGCTGTGCTGCTAAATAGTAGATCCATGGGTTAGGAAGGGCCAGCCCCCCACCCTCCTTGGGGCGCTGCAGTTGTTCCAGTTTTATCCTGGGGGTTTTAACATGCCAAAGCAGTTGCCTAAAAAGCGAATTGACCACTCTAAACGTTTTGAGGGTAATGACTACTGGGGAATTGTGGAGCAGGTACAGTAACTGCGGCATCAGAATCATCTTGATGAGGTTGGTCTTGCCCGCTAGGGACATTTTCAGCCTATTCCATATATGGATTTTGTCTCTAAACCGAGTCAGCAAGGGAAAGACATTCAGGCTACAGTAGTCGGTCACCCTAGGGGAGACATATACCCCCAAGTATTTAAAGGTGGTCACCACGGGAACAGGGCATGTGAGACCAACGTCGGACGGGGGAGACCCGTCCAGAAACATTAGGGCTGACTTAGTCCAGTTGATGGTGAGGCCCGAAAAATGGCCGAACCTCTCCACAAGGGACATCACCCGGCTCAAGGATTCCTCCGCATCCTCCAAAAACAGGAGCATGTCGTCTGCGTAAAGCATGATTTTTTCGTGCATGTCTCCGTAGCGGAAGCCCCTGACTGCAGGACAATCCCGCACCAGGGCCGCCAGTGGCTCGATTGCCAGAGCAAAGAGCAGGGGGGACAGGGGACATCCCTGCCTGGTCCCCCTGCCCAGAGCAAAGGGCTGGGACATCCTGTCTGATAAACGCATGGTCGCTTGTGGTGCTTCATATAGTAGTCTCACCCACCTAAGAAAGTTGGGGCCAAAGCCGAACCTGGTCAATACAGCCCACAGATACCGCCAGCCGACACTGTCGAAAGCCTTATTGGCATCAAGTGACAACAGTGCCCGGTGGCCGGCGGAATCCGACGGAGTCTGCATGTTAAGGTATAGGCGCCTAAGATTGGTTGCCGTGGAACTGCGGGGCATAAACCCTGCCTGGTCGGGATGGATTATGGATAGGATGACCTTGTTTACTCTCATGGCTAGCGCTTTTGCAAGGATTTTAACATCGCTTTGCAGCAGGGAAATGGGCCTGTAGGAGCCTGGATCGAGGGGGTCCTTGCCAGGTTTCAACAATAGGATAATATTGGCCCTTGTCATAGATATAGGAAGTTTCCCCAGATCAAATGAGGCATTGAATGCTCTCAGCAACCTGGGGAGGATTTCCCCCCCGTACTGGGTGTATACCTCCATGGGGATCCCGTCATCTCCCGGGGCCTTACAGGTGGGAAAGGAGGCTGCCGCCTCTATTAGTTCAGTAAGGGTCAGTGGGGCGTCCATCTCCGCCCGGGCCCGCCCGCTCAAAGTCGGGAGAGCCACGGCATCCACGTACGCCTGTAGTTCACTGTCAGTATAATCGTCCCGGGCCCTATACAGGTCTGAGTAGAAAGATGCCAATGTGGCAACGATCTGCTCGGGGTCATTCACTAACCGTCCCTGAGAGTCACGGATTGCTCCTATGGCTGGGGACGCCTGTTGGGACCTAGCAATCCTTGCCAAAAGTCGGCCTGTCTTCTCCCCCTCCTCATAATAGGCCTGCTTTGTGAAAAAGCGCTTCTTTTCCGCGGTGGAGGCCCTTAACCGGTCCAGAGAGTCCTGGCCCGATATCCAAGCCTCTCTCGCGGAGTCCGAGGGATCCGTCACAAACTGCAGCTCCAACCTCTGTACCTGATCCCCAACCTGTTCCAAAAGGGCAGCAGAATTGCGTTTAACAGAGGTGATTTCCGCTATGAAAGTGCCCCTAAGGCACGCCTTAAATGCATCCCATCCCTCTACTGTGATAACACCCTGATCATTCTCTGCAAAGTATTGCTCTATCTGCAGTCCTACTCGTTCGTAAGAGGTGAATAGCTTTAGCCAAAAGGCATTCATTTTCCAGGGAGCCCTGGGCAGGGAGGACGCCGGGCGGGTAATCAAGTGTGCCGCCAGGGGGGAGTGGTCTGACACCCCTCTGGGTAGGTATTCTGACTTGGAGACCATGTGTAACATATGGGGGGACCCTACGCACAGATCAATGCGGGATAGCGACCCGTGGGTCTTAGAGAAACAGGAGAACTGTTTGGTCGTCGGGTGCCTGGCTCTCCACACATCTATCCAACCCACCTCCGCCAATAGGCGGCTCAAAATGGTACCTCTTCCCCCTAACGGTGGTAAGACCGGCGGGTGCCTATCTAGTCTGGGGTCAAGGCATCCGTTGAAGTCCCCCATGATCATAACAGGCATATCTGGCTTACTCACTAGGTATGACAAAAGGCATTGCATAACTTCTCTAGAAAACGGAGGAGGGATATAAACAAATGCAAGTATCATTGTTACGGTAAAAATTTTGCAATATAGAAAAACATATCTCCCATGAGAGTCCACTGCCGAATCAATTTCCTGGTAAGCCAAGGATTTGTGTACCAGCACACTCACCCCCCGAGAATAGGAGGTGTGAGTGGAGTGGTAGGCCTTGCCCACCCAGGAAAAACCCAGGCAGCCTGATGTGTCCCTCGTGAGGTGCGTCTCCTGTAGGCCCACAATGGCCGGGTGAAATTTTTTCAGGCAGGAGCTGATCATGGTACGCTTCAAAGGGTCATGAACTCCCCGAACATTCCACGTCACTATTGGTGTGGTAGCCATGATACGGAAAAAAAAGTAACAGCGCCATGGGGTGTGCGCCCCAGCGGATCGGTCCTGAGCCAAGTCATTGGTATGGGTCGCTGAGTTTGAGCACTAATGTCAGATGTGGGGCGTGCGATCCTGTAGAAGTCTATCCGCACGTGGGGTGTGCTGGGGAGCACAGATTCAAGGGGAGGGGGGCGGGAGGCAGCAAACCGTGTACTGAGGTGAGCAAAAAAAGAAACAAAAATAAACGAACATATTCTCTGGGGCTCAGTGCCAACCGGGCACCAAACAGTCCACCCCTTCAAGCGGGATTGATCTCGAACTTGTGCAACATGGTGGGGGTGTCTCCCCCACAACCGCTTTGATTCCATCATAGGGAAATATCAGCTTTTGAAGCATTGAGCCAGCGCTAACCAGACAAAAAAATAAACATTGAACATGTCCCGCTTCACAGGTATTGAAAAAAGACTCCCCCATTCAGCAAGTGTCGTACCTATTCCGCCGGGTGGGGTTCCGGGCTTCAGTCTCCCTCGTCCGCATCTCGTCTCCTCCTCAGGTCTTGTTCATTGCGATCTAGCCAATCAGCAGCTTCCGCAGCGGTTTCGAAGAATGTTGCTTGACCTCTGGCGGTGACCCTCAGCTTGGCCGGGTACAACATGGCATAGGTGACCTGGATTCTTTGTAGACGTTTCTTTACTTCGGCAAACTTGGCTCTCCTTCTCTGTACTTCTGCCGAGAAGTCTGGGTAGAATGAGACCCTTGCGCCGTTGTAGTGCACCGTTCCCTTTTCCCGGGCCAGTCGAAGTACAATCTCTCTGTCCCTATAGTTCAAGAGCCTGGCAAGCATGGGCCTAGGCGGATTGCCTGGCGGGAGGGGTCTGGGAGGTGTGCGGTGGGCCCTCTCTACCGCAAACAATGTGGTGAACGCATCTGCGCCAAATACCTCCTGGAGCCAAGACTCCACAAAAGTCGTGGGGTCCCTACCTTCCACCTTCTCGGGGAGCCCCACTATGCGTACGTTGTTCCTCCGTAAACGGTTTTCGATGTCATCTGTTTTTGCGTTCGCCTGGGCCGCCTGTTGTAGTGCCGATCTCGTATCTCTGGTAAGAGGGGGTATTTGATCTTCCACCTCACTGATGCGTCCCTCCACCGCCGTGGTCCGCTCTCGGATTTTCTGAATGTCATGTCTAATAAATGACACAGTTTCTGTCAGTGCTCCAAACTGTAATTTCAAGCCATCCACAGATGCCGTCACAGAGGTTGTGCATCTCTGCACTGCTTGCAGGATCTCGCTTAACGTGGGCTGCGGGGCATCTGCTGACCTCTCTAGCATGTCAGCGATCTGATCTTGGTCCAGGGACACCTCCAGGGGCAGCGTGTCATCTAGTGTGGAGGCGCCATTTTGCCCTCCAGCATCATGTAATGGGGTTGGCAGCAGGGGGGGGGAAGGGATTGCTAGGGCCCTGCAGCTTTTGAGTATAGTAAAGCATGTCCTTAGGCTGCTCCCTTCCCTGCTGTTTTTGGGCTTTTGTGGACTTGCTTGCGTCCTGTGGTTTCTCCCAGCCTCGCGGAGCTCGCTGTGTGAGAGCAGGGCCGGCGCCATCTTGGGATTGCAGGGCCGCCGCCGCCATCGCGTCTTTTTCGACTTTGCGGGCCATTGCGGGAGTCAGAGATGGTCCGAAAACGGTACCGCTACACCGGGGAAGGTCTGGTGAGTCTTTTGGTAGGTTTTTGTCCAGCAGGATCGCCGCGGGAAGGATCGTTGAAGGATCGATAGGGGGAGCTCCGTGCTATGCGACCGCTCACATGCCTGTCCAGGCCACGCCCCCGCCCTCAGCATTGTTGAGATGCCCGAGTCGGACAGACCCCGGTCACTTAAAGTCTGGCTTCCAATAGCCATGTTGAGCAAGTCAGTGACTGAACAACAGGAGGAAGTATGGGACCTCCCGCCCTGGCAACCGCCAGGGTATCTCCGCTACCAGGCGCCCGATATCGGCGTACCAAGTAGCCAATGAGGCAAAGCCTCGCTGTCCCAACAAAGTTAGGATAAGTGCAAGCTCCTAGCTGAAAACCCATGGTGCTGACGCCAGATCAAAAGGGAGGGCCACAGGCTGCTTCAGGCAGATTGGCGTCAGTGTCCGGATTCGAACCAATGACTCTCTTTGTGCCAAGTAATGGAGTTAACCACTACACCACCGTGTGCATAAAACCATTCTGAAACAGAAGTCCTGGATAACAAGGGCACAGCATTCAATGAAGCATCACAGACTTATATGAGGCCCTGGACCAGCTGGTCCGCTAGCCTAATAACTTCGGGAGAGAGTTGGTGCTCCTCCACTGTCTGGTGCAAAATGCTCACTTCGTGAGTGACTGAGACCCCAGAGTAGTGGCCACAATAGGCCACAAGTCAGACCCCAGCATGGTAAACATGGAACGGGTCAGTACTTCAGATCTTCTATCAGTCAGATCCATACAAGCGGGGGTTCCTGCAATAGGGAGAGTGGTATACATGACACCCGGAGGGTCCACTACCAGAGAAGAAGCCCACCTTTTGAAAAGGCTCTCCTTAAAAGGGGCACTGAACCGCCCGACTGAGGGACTACAAAAGCCCTCAGCGGCTTTTCTCATTCTGCATCTTAGAAATTATCAAAGAAGGGCACAGAAGGAAAAAACCTACACAGAGCGGTCTGATTTGTGTGATCCAAAAAAGACCAAGACCTCGGCGGAAACCCAGCTGCACTATCCAGCTTAAGAGAGTCCCTTGCAGCAGTGAGAAGCGCACCCATAAATGCCTTATCCTGCTTTTTTCTTTTTACTACCCAGGTACCTGGTCCATGACTCCATAACGGAGCATTCCCCGGGGGAAGGGGGCACTCTTACCACCTGTCCGCAGTCCAACCCCACCCTGGCACAAACGTGTCCAGGACTAACAATAAAACCTCTGTGGGAATCCCAGGTGCTAACACCAGCATGTTGGGGAAGGACCCAGATACTGACTCCAAATATTAATATTTACATAAATAGTGTGTATGTATAATATGCACACCTGTCCTTACAAATAAACAGAAACTCCTAGAGCCCTATTCAGGGCATATCACCCACTTGCTGCGCTGACCAGGGGTGCCCAGGGGACTCACTTCAGGAGGAGACTGCCCAGCGCTGCCGTCCACTCTCAGTACACGGCGTGTAAGAGGAAAAGAACCATGAGGTAACTGTGCGGCATCTGCAGGGACCTGTGTGCGCCGTATACAGCACTAGGGGTCAGGACTACTCCAAGATGGCCAACGAGCATTCAGAACGCGGCCACAGGAAAATGGCTGAATGCAATGCAAGCTGCGCCAGAGCACGGCTACGACAAAATGGCCGCCAATGGGAGCTTTCAACCCCTCACAGGAAAGCCCTATACAAAAAAGAAAAAACACAGGCCAGATAACACAGTCCCCTCAGCGCCCCCCCCCCCCCCCCAGACAGCGGCAATGTTAGCAATGCAGCAAGGGAAAAGGAGCAGGGAAGGGAGGAGAAGAGGACCCCCGAACCCCAGGAATGCCTAGCCGTACCAACCCACCAAAGCAGGAGGGACTGTAGTTACCCGTCCAAATGAGGACTCGCTGACGCATTCCTGACAGAACTACAACCGCAATGGAGGTAGCTGTCCCAGTCTACTGTGAGTGAGACAACACCACAGCCCAGTCATATGTGGACCTCGGAGCAAAGCTCACCGGCCACCCCAGAAGTTATGGGGTATGGCGTGGCAGACCCAGCCTCTTTGCAAAGGTGTGCCCACGCTTGCTGGTCGGACTGAGTAGACTACAAGGATCTATATTATCCAGCCTGTCTCTCAGCCGACAGTTGAAAGAAGATTCTTCAAGAAAGAGTAAAATAACATTTCACCTCAGGGCGCTGGGCCCAAAGGGAGCCATACGTCCTTTTCCTTGCTAGGCAGAACGAAACTGAGGCTGCATGCTGCAGGGAGGAGGGTTATGTCTGGAGGGATCGCCCCCTGGGAGGGGCTGTTCAACTCTGTTGATGTAACATGTATTTAATTATCTAACATGTTTCTGCCTAGTCCTCTCCTGTAAACAGGGAACATAACCCACTTGTCAAGATTTAAGGAGCTGTGTCCATCCATGGACGATAAGAGAAAAAAAGGATGAATTTACCAAAAATACCTGTACACTTTCCCTGCATTAAGAAAACACATTTGAGTTGGTATTATTACCCAGCATTAAATGGAATTCAAATGTGCTGTTAGATTAGTGACCAACACCTTGTATGACTAGATCATGGGCTCCAATACCACCAGTGACACCATCTGCATACAGGGCTTGTATGTTGTCCCAATGAGTTTGCTCCATATACCAAAAACACACTGGTATATTATCTGGCTCATATGTATGGATGTGCTATGAAGATTGGTGTGAGCTCCATTTGGGTACAGAGACCCAGGTAACTATATGTACTTTGTAAAGCACTCAACAAATCCTTAAATTAGGTAATAGAATTTCACAGGAGAACCCAAGGGCTGCAAGTCTTTGGCATGTGCAAATCTCTATGATTCTGTAAAGATATCTTTAAAGTAAATGTAAGCTGTAAATTGATGAGACTTAAGCCGACCATAGATGGCTCAAATCATGCATGGCTTGCCATTTCTCTGTGTGCATCACAAATGTTTTATGACAAACATCTCTCTTCCAGCATGGTAAGCTCTGTTAAGCCGGCCATAGATAGTTTGTATCTCGATCTACTTGGGTACAACCAGCATGTCTGATTTTAATATGCGATTATTGCCAGCAGATATAGCTGCTAGCAATAATCACTATGTTCTCCCTGCACCATCTATGGCTGGAAGGTTGTAATGCACACAATGAAAACCTGTGTCTTTGTGCAAATAAAAAAGGCAGGCTTCATCCGGCCACTGGTTTGTATAACATTTTTGGGAAATTTTTAGGCATTTTGCCAAGGCACCCCTGAAGAAATCTGAAGGCACCCTAGTTGAAAAAGGCTGTGCTAAAACTACTGTGCAACAAACAATTGCATTTTTTTTTTCCTCCTCTGCTGGATCTCCTCCAATCTGGTCTACAATGCCTGTGTTGGTACAGCCACGTGTATGACAGGGTGACAACACAAGAACACAACTGACAAGATCACCAGGTATTCTTTAAAGAAAAAAAATGCAGGGATTTTAAAAAAAGTATTAAAAAAATAGTTATTAAAATAAATTTTGAAATTACATTACTATGTGCTTAAAATTTTGTTTTTACACAAACCATGGAGTTTAGTAGTGGAGGCCATCTTTCCTCGGCTAATCTTTGTGGCCAGCCGCCGCAACCACCAGATTGGTTTCCGGGGCTACTGATCATCCAGGTAAGCCCGAGAATCAGCGGAAAGTGGGGGGGTGGGAACCCCCTCATCCCCCTTTTGCTACCACTTCTTATAGTGATCCAGTGGCTAATCAACTGCTCAGATCACTTTTAGCAGTTAGAGAATCGTCGTCTGAAAAGAACAATACCAGGGTTATGCCATATTGCTGCAGCCATAACCCCCGTATTCCACTTCCAACCGGGGAAGTCATTGTACTATGGCCTGGTTGGGAAGTGGTTAAAGGCCAAAAGCAAAACAATCTAACTGGTTCTTATCATCAACAATATAACCTGACTGTCCTTTAATTTGATAAAGGTGGTTTAATCCATAGGCCATATGAAGAGGAAGCCAGAAAACATTGATCTCATGTAGGAGCATATGAAGACAAGGAGGAGGGAAGTACATTGTTCGCATTTATCTTTTCCTCAGCTATGACTGCTGCAGTCTGCTTCTAATTCCTCTTCCAACATCTCTCCTCTGAGAATAGACTTATGCTGAAATTAGGGCTGTGTGTGCTGTAAATGCATGATGATGTTATCACTTCATTCTCAAGTCTAGAAATAAATCTGCACAATGCTCCTTACCGGAGTTCACTGAAGTCTTTCCGCAGGATCTCAAGGGCTTTCTGCAGGAATTGCTGCATGGTATTTCCTTTCTTCATCTGGAGAGAAAAGCAGCATGTTTATATAAATGGTGAGAGCTATTGGAAGTAGCTCAGTCCCTTCTCCCCGAGCATCAGAGGGTACTAAAAGGCAGACCGGTCATTACTAAATCAAAGTTTAAACAGTGTTACACCCAAAAACGAATCAAAAGGAACCCTGTCAAAAACATAACACAAACCTAATAAATCTCTGGAAGCAAGCACCAGAACCAGGCTGCTCGCACCTTTTGTTCTAAACAAAGCTTCTTCTGTCTTCCTTGGAACCCATAAAATGCTGGTGGCACTTAAAATGTGAACTTTAACCTAAACCTGAATTACAGCCAAAAAGCCATATGCATATTTAAAATACACAATCCCAGCAAACCGCAACTCCACTCTGATGACATCATAACTCCTCTACTGCAGTTAAAACAATACAGTCACCTGCAGCTTGCAACTGGGAAGTTAAATCAGAATGTAAAGTGTTACTAAACCCAGGACCCTGCATTCACTATATCTGGTCTCCCGCAGTACACAGAACATGGAAATTCAAATATTTTAGTAAGTATAATAAATATTATATAGCTTAAACGGACAATTGCGCGGTCGTGCGACGTGGCTCCCAAACAAAATTGGCGTCTTTTTTCCCCCACAAATAGAGCTTTCTTTTGGTGGTATTTGATCACCTCTGCGGTATTTATTTTTTGCGCTATAAACAAAAATAGAGCGACAATTTTGAATTTTTTTTGACTTTTTGCTATAATAAATATCCCCAAAAATATATAAAAAAGTTTTTTTTCCTCAGTTTAGGCTGATACGTATTCTTCTACATATTTTTCTAAAAAAAAGAAAGAAAAAAAAAATCGCAATAAGCGTTTATTGATTGGTTTGCGCAAAAGTCTACAAAATAGGGCATCGTTTTATGGCATTTTTATTAATTTTTTTTTTTTTTTACTAGTAATGGCGGCGATCAGCGATTTTTATCGGTACTGCGACCTTATGGCAAACACTTCTGACAAATTTTTGGGACCATTGGCATATTTATAGCGATCAGTGCTATAAAAATGCATGGATTACTATAAAAATGCCACTGGCAGGGAAGGGGTTAACACTAGGGGACGAGGAAGGGGTTAAGTATGTTCCCTGGGTGTGTTCTAACTGAAGGGGGGGGGGTGAGACTGACATGGGGAAATGACTGATCACTGTTCATACATTGTATGAACAGAAGATCAGGCATTTCTCCCCCTGACAGGCCCGGTTCTCGCTCTGTAACGAGCGATCGCGGGAGCCCGGCGGTGATCGCGCACCTTTGGCGGCGCAGGCGCGTCCCTATTGGCTGATTCCCGAGATGAGGTAATATTACGTGATCTCGCTCAGCCGAGCTGCGGCGGCTGGTCGGCAAGCGGATAAAAAAAACTCTCTAGCAATACACACCAAACTGAGCATGTGCAGCCTATCCACTGGCCCTATGTCATCAGGAAACATTTTGGAGTCAGTGGAAGGAGGAGGAGAGGATGAGAGAAGACTGGATCAAAACAGCCTTTTTACACAATGCAGAGGATTAACCCCTTAGGTTCCACAGTGAGCATGATTTACTGCATATACAGACTGATTTTACTGTTGTGGGTTTATTAACACCTTTACTCCCCACCCCCCTTTTACCCCTTGAATGCTGGATTAAATTCAAAACACATACCGTATATAAGCCGAGTTTTTTAGCACATTTTTTGGTGCTGAAAATGCCCCCCTCGGCTTATACTCGAGTCACTTTTTTGCGCCTGATCTCCCGGATTTGGCACACATGTAGTCCCACTCTTCCTCTACAAGTGTGCATAGTTTGTTGTCCGGGGGACCTACGGCAGGGGAGCACCAATTTTTCAAAGCCGGGCACCCCTTCCATAGACTCCCATGTTAAACGTCAGTCTAGTGATGGGCACAGTGAGGCATGCACATGGACACAGTGTGGCAAAGTGAGGCATGCAGATGGACACCCTAGGCTTATACTCGAGTCAATAAGTTTTCCTATTTTTTTGTGGTAAAATTAGGTGCCTCGGCTTATATTGGGGTCGGCTTAAACTTAAGTATATACAGTACTCATCTTTTCAGCAGATCCAGCACTGTTCCGCAGCTATATGCTGTTTGTTTGTCCTTTCCTATATCCTGTGCCACTATCTTGGTCCTTTTTAGCCAGCTGCCTCTTTAAAGTTCAGGCAGTTCGACCCCCAATGACAAGCTAGTCCCCCCCAGCCAGTACTTGTAGCTGCTGGCTATTCAATTTCCCAAATCCAGGTAAAGTTCTTCTCTAAGTCTATAGTTGCATTAGCAGTTTGCTCAGGTTCAGGGGTTCAACACAAATGATGTCACAACTCTGATGCTAATGCATGTCTATCATCGCATCTTTCATTTCAGACGTTTCACACAAGTGTGTTACAGATTACCTTTAATTTAATGAATGTAGCAACCTTCCTATTCTGGTGTTACTATATGTGTCGGTATACAAACATGCTCCCACTTAATAGGGCCAAAGGGGATAATTACCTTTACTGTTCTTCGGTGTCCTGAACCGTCCCAGTAACTGAAGGTAATCTCGATCTCTTCACCTGAGCAGAGAATAAGGCGATGTAAACCAAAGGAAAGCTCGGAAGTAAAAGCCACCACAATCCCCTCCCCAAGCCGGACATTTTCCCTTACTTTTAATCTTCTCCTGCTTCCGCTCCCACTCTTGTCTCAGCTCTTCTCGAAGACGGTTTTCTTCCTCCTGAAGGGAACAAGGACAATCCAAGTCACATACATCATAATGGAAACCATGAGAGACCTTTACCAGGTATATGCAGACCAATATAAGCGCCAACTCTACCATGCTTTGGCAGCTAGTGATAGGACTAGCAGGTTCTCAAAAGTCCAAGGACTTTAAGGAAAGCCTGCAATGAAGCAAGACCTCCTTTAACTGAAGTAGCCATTGTCCAATTTACAGACTGTATACTAGTTGGAGGCAGTAAAACTAAGCCTACATATACCGTATAAAGTTTTTATAAAAGTTTGCAAAACATACAAAACAAGTACAAAAAGTAACATGCAAATCAGTATCGTGGCATTTGAAGTGACAATGGTAATGAATACAGACTAAGGCAAGGGCATTGCACAATTTATATCACAAAATTGCCCATTAGAACACGTGGATCCATCTCCTAACATCAGCAGTACGAGCATCCAGCACAGGCATGGTGGGGGAGAGATAGGGAAGGGGGCAGTTGAGGAAGGCATAGGTGAGAGGGGTGTGAAGAGGCATCAAAGGGGAAGGATCAGAAATGGTAGGGATTAGCGGGGGGGGGGTGCGGGGTAGAGGAGGCAAGGGGCAGCTAAACCTTAGACCTGGGTGATGGGGACAGGAGTAATAGATCAAACAGTAATGCCCTAAGCATCGACCCAGCAATTCCAGATATTATTGAATTTATTAGGACAGTTACTGCTAGCATAGGTGAGTTTGTACAGAGGAAAGGTCCTGTTAATTGCCACCTTCCAGCTACTCACTGTAGAAGGGGCAGGAGATTTCCAGCTCAAAAATAATCTCACTGGCATATTATGCAGCGTAAAAAATAAAATAAAAATCTATTGTGCTTAGTGGACATCACATCCTCCACGAGGCCCAGCAACCAAAGAGCCAGATCCAACAGAATTGACAAGTTACCCAGTGCATTGACGGTGTCCACCACGTCTCTCCAGTAGCGTTGTAGTTTAGGGCACAACCAAAAAACATGAGGGTAGATGCCAGTGTCTGTGCCACATCTAAAACATCTATCCAGAGTTCCCGGGTATATGGCAGACAAGAGGAAAATTCATTGGAGAAATCCATCCCTGGCAGAAATCAGTCTTCCATCAGTAGGTTCTTAGCAAGTTCACCTTCCTGAACATGTTATATATGTCAGTTTAAACGTGCCACATCACTGCCTCTCAGTAGTCATTATTTGCTGGGACCGCGGGCGTTCAGGCAACCAATGACATGTGTGTGCCCGCCCCCTGCTGCTGACTATAATGCAGTTCCTGGCTCTCACTCCCTGCTGGACCACAAAGCAAGGCAGGACATCACATGCATGCCCCGCCACCTACTGCTCGCTATCTCATGGCTCCCACTTCTTTCCGGCAGCGAGGTATGGTGTGAAGTCATATGCATGCCCCACTCCATTCAGCAAGATTTCTGATGCAGCTCCCACCCCCTGCAGCTTGCTACCTCTGCCGTCTTCTTCTCCCGGCCTGCCCTCAAGGCATGTGGGGTGTGTACTTCATTAATATTTACAGGGGCATGCTGATGGGCACATGTTAAGGGGGCAACAAAATGTGCCCATCAGCTTATCCCTTAACATAAAATGTGCCCATCAGTGTGACCCTTGTTTTATGTTAAAGGGCACGCTAATGGGGGTACCTGGTGTAAAGAAGCACTCTGATGGGGGCACCTGATGTAAAGGGCACACCTGATGTAAGGAGGCAGTCTGATGAGTACACCCTAAGTAAGGGGGCACACTGATTGGAGACACCAGATGTAAAGGGACCTTCAGATGCAGAAACATGATGTAAGCGGGCACTCTGATGGGAATACCTGATGTAAGGTGGCAGTCTGATGGGAACACATTACTTAAGGCGGCGCTCTGATGGGGACACCTGATATAAAGGGGTACTCTGATGGTGGCAACTGATAGATGGGGGTAGTCTGATGGGGCACCCAAGTTAATGAATTACTCTAGTAGGGGCACCTGATGCAAGGAGGAACGTTAATGGGGACATTTACAGAGCATTACCAGGAGTGTGTGCAGGAAACAGTAACAAAAAGACAAAGAGTGGCTTGCACCAAAAAAAGGAAAGTAATCGCTTACAATATTTCAAAGCACAGACTTGAGATTCGGACCACGGCTGGAAGAATATTTTAGTGACCCAACCTTCTTGAATTTTAATTTAATACCCCTGTGTTATGTGTTACACCTGTAGTTAGGGTGCAACATGTAGCATGTTCAGCAACCTCCCCCTGTACTTCCTTGTGATGGGGGGGGGTCCACTCTCCGCTCACATTTTGACAACAGCATGGCTGTGCGGTGGGTCACATTATTCATTCACAGGAATTGGTCACCGTGGCAGACAGACTTGTAGTTTGAATGGACTATGAGTGTGATCAGGGGCCTGGTTGGAGCCTGGGCTGAGGTGGTCATACACCTCCTTACAGGATTCTGCTGTGATGTGGGACTTTTACAACTTCCTTTTCCTACTAAATGCGTACTGGGATTCAGACTCCTTCCCCTTTTCCCCCTAAAATCTTATGTTACATATTAATGCAGTTTCCCAGTTATTGCTTACCCTCTCTTTTTATTCCTCCTTTCACTTCTGCCCTCCTGTGCCAATTGGATATACATCTTCGCTTTCCCTTATTCTCCATCTGATCACAGCCTGATTTCTTGTTTTTTTTACCTACCTCTTACTTATAAACCACCTAAGAGCAAGTTCCATAGAACATATTAACCCGACATTTCATATTCCCGATTTGTACCTGCTGTACCATGTACTTGTATGAAAAAGTAACCTCTTCTCATTGTATTGCTTACTTTGTGTGAAATCACTGGTGTGCCTGCCAGTCCCTTTGTTTCCTATTAAAAACTGACCACACCAAGCATAAAGAGCACAGCGTGCTCCATTTTCAAACTATGCTGGGAACTCTGCCTGCTCTCTTCTAATGATCAGACTTGTGCTGACATACACCCCCCCCCCCCCCTGCAGAACCATTTACTGGGAAGTTCAGTGCACTGCTGTTCCTCCTTCCCCAGCTCTCTGAGCTCCTTATGCAGCAGGAAAACAGAGGGTACGTGATCAACTTTAAAAAAGGGGAGAAAAAGGATTTATGTTTCTTTATATGTATACACAAATGTATACACAAAATCATTTTGATTTTAAACTGAATGGGTTGTTTTACAAGGTGATCATTTACATATACTTTAATAGGCCACAAGAATTGCTCCAACTTTATACAACTGCTGAGTTTGGGAGAGAACAAGAAGGTCATAGCTACTGTAACAGCAACCTACTGATGCATGACAATATGTCCGGTTTCCCCTGTGTGGGAAGATAATACATCTGCAGGTTATGTTTCATATGACTTTATTCTGCAATATTAAAGTGATTGTAAAATCTCGCTTTTAAAAATAAATAAAAAATAAACATGTTATACTTACCTCCTCTGTGCAGTGGGTTTTGCATAGGGCAGCCTGGATCCTCCTCTTCTCGGGTCCCTCTTTGCTGCTTCTGGCCCCTCCCTCCTGCCGAGTGTCCCCATAGACCAGCAGCTTGCTATGGGGGTACACAAGCTGAGCGTCCATTCAGACACGCAACTGCTGTTCAGCCCCGCCCCCTCTCTCCTGATTGGCTAACTGACTTTAATTGACAGATGTGTCCCAGCCAATCAGGAGGAGAGTTGTGGATGGCGGAGGGAAACGTGGACATCGCTGGACAGAGTAGGGGCTCAGGGTAAGTGTTGGGGGGTCTGCTACACACAGAAGGTTTTCATCTCAATGCATAGAATTCATTAGGATAAAAAAACTTTTGCCTTTACAACTCCTTTATTGCCTTAAATGCTGTAAAAATTAAAACGAATTATGCAAAAAAAAAAAAAAAAAAAATCACCATACCTCTCGGTCTCGATCTGGCAGGAAACTGGTGTCTACATCTGGATTCTTCCCCAATTTCTTCTTCTTTTTTGGTAGCTCTACAATAAAAGGATGAGAGGATAAGACAGACAGACAGAAATTCAACCCAAGACTAAGCCAACAGGAACATATTTACATAAACCTTTCAGAAATAGACAGGGGACTGCCATTGTTACGTCTCGTTCTGCACAGTCTAGTTTCCTGGCTGTCATGTTTATCCCTTAGCTTCAATACTTTGCGTCCCTTATCCAGAACAAGTATGCAGATAAAACACTGGCTTTACAGATATGCACACTTCCAGGTCACCGACTCAAACCTCACTGAATTCACCTGGACAGTTTATTAGCATCTCTAGAATGAGCCTTGTGTGTCTCTCAGGATAGTTTGTTTTAATCACTTCCCTACCGCCTTATATTTATGAACGGTGAAGTGGTGGAGGCTTACTTCTAAAGAACCGTTTGTGTAAACAGCCCTACAAAAATCACCCATTAGTTCCAGATTTCGTTTTTTTTTTTAATGCTCATTTTGATTTTTATCTCAGACAAGCGCACATAAGCGACAGGAGAACAATAACATTTGTCCTCATTCATGCCTAACATACAGCATGTCAAAATGTACGACGATAGATATAGATATCTATGCATGTGTGTACAATCAATGAAGCTGGAATGTGGAATCATTTTTAACCCTTTCACCTCCCCTCTTTTGCTGTAAATCGCAGCTCCATCCTGACTCTGCAGAAACCTGTACATTAACCCCTTCACCTCCCTTATCCTTCACATCTATACAATAATCCTCTCATCTCCATCAATCCCCTGTATGTGATCTGTACATTATTTGCCCTCATCCCTCTGTGTATGACCTGTGCCTTTAGCCCCCGTTCCCATTGGTGCTACTTGTGTATGGATTCTTTTTGGAGAATAGGATTTAATTTAATGTCCCTTTAAGATTTTGGAGTTATTCTTACTTTTCTTCCCAGTGACACTGGTGATCGGACAAATAGTGTGTGTGAATTTTCCCAGAGGTGGACAAATAGTGTGTGTGCGAATTTTCCCAGAGGTGATACAGACAGCAAAAAAACAACCAAACTACAAATACCGTAGTTCTAACCCTCCACCCAACTGTAAAAAAAAAAGTTTTGTTTGCAATACCTTAAGTCCACAATAAAGAACAACCATTGGACTTCCCAAAGCTTTAAATGGAGCACGTTACATATGGTTTAGGTATGCAATGCTTGCATCTTCTGCAGAGCTGTATGAGCTATATACACATTTCAAAGGCTGTTTAGCAAATGGTCAGATTCATCTCATCCAATAAACATCCAGCCTGAGCAATGATCTGTTTACTGTATCTGATCCTCACACACAAAAACCAGACCTCACCTTCCCTCTCCATTTCTTCTTCTTCTTCGTCTTCTTCCTCCAACAACAGCTCCTCCTCCTCATCATCATCATCTTCCTCTTCATCCTCATCCTCATCCAGGGTAAAGGACAAGCTGGCAATCTTCCTCTTCTCCTCTTTCTTACGCTCTTTCTCCCTCTGTTTCTCCAACTTCCTGTGTACATGGGACAGAGAGTGAGGAATCCCACTCTGGAGCTGGGAGCCAGCACTATACACTCACTAGTAGGTACAAATTCGACTTACAGCTGCAGATCTTTAAACTGTTCCTTCTTAGCCAGCTGCTTCTCTCTCTCCTTCACAAGAGCCTCCTGCTTGGCCTTCATGTCATTTAGGGTCACCAGACCTGATAAGGAGTTACAAAGTATTTAAAGAACACTGCAGGGCACAATTTGTATACTGGCAATGAAAGAAAACAAACAGTTACAATTGTTTTTACAGCGACTCTGCCTAAATTTTCCAGGATAACACATATTATATTTATTCAAAAAAAAAAAACACAATGCAAAAAATGTCTTGCAACACTCTACTCGCTATTCCTTTCCTATCCCCACCCCTCTCCCCCTTTCGCCTCCATTCCTTATCTCTTCCCTCTAAACCTCCCATATTGCTTTGTGGTCGTAAATTCAAATTATACCCAGCTTTTCCAAAAGCGATGTCCGCCAGGACACGGCGATCATTCTCAGGAGAGTCAGAAAGGTGGTCTGCCTATGCAAACCAAGCAGAGCGCTGTTCTGTGAGGCCTCGTACACACGACAGAGTTTCTCGGCAGAATTCAGCGAGAAACTCGGTCAGAGCCTGATTCTGCCGAGAAACTCTGTCGTGTGTACACTTTCGGCCCGATGGAGCCGCCGAGGAACTCGTCGAGAAAATAGAGAACATGTTCTCTATTTTCTCGTTGTTCTATGGGAGCTCTCGGCCCGCCGAGCTCCTCGGTGGCTTCAGGGCTGAACTGGCCGAGGAACTCGATGTGTTTGGCACGTCGAGTTCCTCGGCCGTGTGTACGAGGCCTCAGAGGAGAAGATGGAGATCTTGTGTTCCTGCTAAGCAGGGAGACTGATCTTTCTTCCCCCAGTCAAATCACTCCCTAGGAGCACCCTTCCCTGCCAGTGTCATTAGTACAGCGATGGTGCATTTTGTTTTAGTGCTGATCACTCACTGAATTAGTGTCACTGGTACCCAAAAGGTATCACTTCGTCCCACAAAAAATTACTGATCGCACGCCATTACTAGTAAAAAAATTAAATAAAAATTCAACAAATATATCCCATAGTTTGTAAACGCTATAACTTTTGTGCAAACCAATCAATCAATAAACACGTATTGGGATTTTTTTTAACAAAAATATGTAGCAGAATACATATTGTCCTAAATTAATGAAGAAATTAGATTTTTCACTTTTTTTATTGGGTATGTTTTATAGCACAACGAAAAACATATTTTTTTTTCTTCAACATTTTCATTTTTTTATTTTTATTTCTAGTGCAAAAAATAAAAACCAGAGGTGATGAAAAACGAGCTCTATTTGTGGGGAAAAATGACATCAATTTTATTTGGGTACAGCGTCACATGAGCGCTCAAATTGTCAGTTAAAAATGGCCTGGTCATAAAGGAGGGGTAAACCTTCCGGGGATGAAGCGGTTAGAATGATAATATAGAATTACAGGGCACCTGCCACCCAATACAAAGGAAAGTGGCCATAGGATTATAGCAATGTTCAGACTCAGTTCAATAGGAACTAGTGGCATCACATAACATGGCATTAGTTACAAGCCAATAAGTAGTGGCCACAGAAATGCCAGCTCAGCTGACAATATGGCTATCACAGCGACAACACTTTATCAATAGAAGCTATAGGTCCAACAAAGCCGCTAAGAAAAAATATGGACCATAATGATTTAGACTCACCCACAGTGCTGGATTTCAACTCGGCCTCCACTGCGTCATAATGTGCCGAAAACTTCTTGTTAATGTTCGCTTTAACCACATTCTCCTGTAACATAAACCGAGAATTACAATGAAGCCAATCCAGCTATGATATGGCCAGCTCAGTAAAAAGTCGCTCTACCTATCTATATAAAGGCACTTCACCCCAATTACATGGTATCACAGCACCCCATTATATACCAATCATTGTTACACTGTGTTATGGAATCACATGATATTCAGATCTCTGCTATACTGTACCACAGCTCCCCATTATATGGAGATTTGTGTCACATGGCACCCCCCCAAAATATAAAAAAAAAAAAAAAAAAAAAAAAAAAAAAAACAGTGTTACATTGCACCATGACACACTATTATACAATGGGGGAAATTATTTGATCCCCTGCAGGTTTCGTAAGTTTGCCCACTTACAAAGAAATGAATTGAAGGGTCTAGAATTTTTATCATAGGTGCATTTTAAATAATAGAGACAGAATATCAACCAAAAATCCAGAAAAAACACACAATACAAATGTTATAAAGTGAGTTGCAGTTCAGTGAGTAAAATAAGTATTTGATCCCCAAGCAAAACATGACTTAGTACTTGGTAGAGAAACCCTTGTTGGTAAGCGCAGAGGTAAGACGTTTCTTGTAGTTGGTGACCAGGTTTGCACACATCTCAGGAGGGATTTTGGTCCACTCTTCTTTACAGATCTTCTCTAAATCCTTACGTTTTCTTGGCTGTCACTTGACAACTTGAAGTTTCAGCTCCCTCCATACATTTCCTATAGGATTAAGGTCTGGAGACAGACTAGGCCACTCCATGACCTTATTGTGCTTTTCTGGAGCCACTCCTTTGTTACCTTGGTGGTGTGTTTTGGGTCATTGTCAGGCTGGAATACCCATCTTCAGTTTTCTGGCTGAGGGGAGAAGGTTCTCATCCAAAATTGTACAATACATGGCTCCGTCCATTGGCCCCTCAATGTGGAAAAGTCAGTCTGTACCTCTAGCAGAAAAACAGCCCCAAAGCATAATGTTTCCACCTCCGTGCTGGACTCTAGGGATGGTGTTCTTAGGGTCACAGTCAGCATTTTTCTTCCTCCAAACACAGCGAGTTGAGTTAATGTCAAAGAGCTCAAATTTGGTCTCATCTGACCACAGCACTTTCTCCCAAACTCTCTGAATCATTTAGATGTTCATTGGCAATCTTCAGACAGAGACTTTGCGGGCGCTGCAGGATTTCAATCCATGGCGGTGTATTGCATTACCAATGGTTTGTTGATCATTCACAAGCTCCTCCCGTCTAGTTCTGGGCTGGTCCCTCACTTTTCTCATGATCATCCTTACCCCATGGAGGTAAGATCTGACATCTTGTATAGATTTGCAAATAATCGCTCCAAATGTGGTCTCCTTTTCACCAAGCTTCTTGCTGATGGTCTTGTAGCCCATTCCAGCCTTGTGCAGGTCTACAATCTTGTCCCTGATGCCCCTAGACAGCTCTTTGGCCTTTGAATGGAAGAAAGTATCTGTGGACAGGTGTCTTTTATACACATAACGAGGACCTTTCATTTGGACCTTTCATTTCTTTGTAAGTGGGCAAACTTACAAAATCTGCAGGGGATCAAAAAATTATTTTCCCCACTGTATAAAGATCTCCGTTATCCTGTACCACAAGACCCCGTTATACCCGGATCTCTCCTACACGGTACCATGACACCTCAGTATATATGGATCTATAAAACAAGAGTGTAAATGTACAACCTATAGTACACCGCTCAGCGCCAATATGATTCACTATTCCTAAGTCGCCTTTAAGACTCTGCAAGAAAATGCAATAAAACCTCTTGATCACTTTGCAGCGAACAAGAACACTTATGAAATAAAAGCTGCAGTTTAAAATAAAATTCATATAAGAAAGAAACTGCATAAGAAAATGACAGTACTAACACTCCAATACTATCACAGCGCTAATGTTGAACAGTTTGTAATTTGTGGCCAACTAAACAGCAAAGTCTTTTGATAATGTGTGAGGACAGTGAAATCGGCTCTAAATAGCCATGGGTGATCCTAAGTAGTTGTCAGAGTGTGCACCTTACACCAGACTCCCAATTTTCACCACGTGAGGCACGCTCCCCCCAAGGGGTTACACTTACCAGAGCGTGGCAAATTTCAATAAAAAAACAGGAAAAACTGCGCGCAGACAAAGAAAAACAAAGGTAGCAGCACTAGTGGAATAACACACAAATAAAAAGAACTACAAAAGAGAGAGCTGCGCCAATAGGACGTTCACATTAATGCGTTGACATCCAGGGGCTGGTATGCCAAAACAATGCACAATTGTCAAACCAAGCAAAATAATGTCCACATTGTTACATAAAAATAAATAAGGGACCCAATCAAGGCATTGACATCCGGAGGTTGGTATGCTAGACCAATGTGCAATTAGCAGACCAAACCCCAAACATTTAAATTGATATTGCACAGACTAAGACAATATTGCCCACATTGATGGTATACGGTATCAAATATTGCAAATGATGAAAATTATTCAAGTATAAGGCCAATTCCATGCACATCACCCAGTGATTCACAAATAAGGAAGGTGCCCACCACTGTAATAAGATGTCCACTTACCAGAAGGCAAGCCCAGAAAGAGTCGGCTGTGACCCAGCCGCGGCCTTTGGCTTGCACGTGTAGGAACTTCCTACATATAAATCATACCTTCTACTCCATGTTACCATCAATCCTGCCTAACAATAAAGAAGATAACAAAGAATCCCATGGGACTTGACTCCATTCTTTATGTGCTGTGGACTATACCTGGGGAATCGTAAGTCCCGGCGTTTTCCACGTGCAAGCCAAAGGCCACCGCTTTCTGGCCTTGCCTTCTGGTAAGTGGACATCTTATTACGGTGGTGGGCACCTTCCTTATTTGTGAATCACCGGGTGATGTGCATGGAATTGGCCTTATACTTGGATAATTTTCATCATTTGCAATATTTGATAGTTTATACCATCAACATGGACAATATTGTCTTAGTCTGTGCAAAATCAATTTAAATGTTTGGGGTTTGGTCTGCCAATTGCACATTGGTCTAGCATACCAACCTCCGGATGTCAATGCCTTGATTGTTACATAAAAATAAATAAGGGACCCAATGTGGACATTATTTTGCTTGGTTTGACAATTGTGCATTGTTTTGGCATGGCGATTACACTTGGTCTCTTTTATATGCTTCATTAACATCTGTATTTTGTACATTTTTACAAGCATACCCCACTTTTAAGTACACAATGGGGTTTATTTACCATCCCTGGAGAGTGCAAAACCAGGCTCACTTCTGCATAGAAACCAATGAGCTTCCAGGTTTTATTACCAGGCTTAATTGAACAAGCTGGGGTTAGAAGCTCATTGGTTTATATGCAGAAGTGAGCCCGATTTTGCACTTTCCAGCATTATAAATAAACCCCATTGTGTACGTAAACGTGGGGTATGCCTAAATATGAAAGAAGGGCATTCTGGGTTTTAAAAAAATAAACAGGATTACGCTATGTCGATAGCTTCTTGTGTTCTTACGACCTTGATCAGAGCACAATTACTAACTTACCTCTTGAGATGGTAAAGAGGTTTTAAATCAAGGGAAAAACTTCTCTTAAAGTGGCTGTAAACCCTTACAGACCACTTTGACCTACAGGTAAACCTTAATCCAGGCTTTACTTGTAGGTGCAAAAAGTATCTCCTTAACCTACACAGTTAAGGAAATATTTCCAAGAATGACAGCACCAATGTCTACTGTGCATGCGCTGTAGACAACGGCGCGCAGGCGCACTGAGCGTGCCGCTACTAACGGCATCATGCCATTAGTTGCGGCTCCCGCGCGTATTTGTGCGGGAGTGACGTCATCGCTGCTCCAGCCAGTCACAGCGCCGGAGTAGCGATACCCGGAAGTCACTCAGAGTATAATGGCGGCGACGGATGACGTGTCCGAGGACCGCTGCAGGGGCTTCGTTCTCAGGTAAGTAATTCATAATGAGCTAGTATACTATGCATACTAGCTCATTATGCCTTTGTTTTGTAGGTTTTTTTTTTTTCAGAGAGGGTTTACTTCCTCTATAAGGCTTGAAATTTGGTGAGTGTAACCCATTGGGGGGGGGGGGTGCCTCACATGGTGAAAATTGGGAGTCTGGTGTAAGGTGCACACTTTGACAACTACTTAAGATCATTGCTGTGGAGTTGGCCACAAATTACAAACTGTCCAACATTAGCGCTGTGATAGTATTGGACCCATGCAGGATTAGTACTGTCATTTTCTTATGCCATTTGTTTCATATATGGATCCGTTACACTGTATGAGGGCACCCCATTATATACAGATCTGTTACACTGTACGAGGGCACCCCATTATATACAGATCTGTTACACTGTACGAGGGCACCCCATTATATACAGATCTGTTACACTATAGCATGACACTATAGCATGACACACCATTGTACACAGACATCTATTACACCGGGGATAAGCAATTAGCGGACCTCCAGCTGTTGCCAAACTACAAGTCCCATCATGCCTCTGGGAGTCATGCTTGATGCTGTCAGAGTCTCGCTATGCCTCATGGGACTTGTAGTTTGGCAACATCTGGAGGTCCGCTAATTGCTTATCCCTGTATTACACTGTACTATGGCAGGGGTTGACAAATTTGCTTGGAATCTAGGAGCCAGAAAACGCACCTGTCCCGACGAGCTTGCGCGCATCAGCGAACACATACTTGAGCAGCGCCCGCATATGTAAACGGTGTTCAAACCACACGTGAGGTATCGCCGCGATTGGTAGAGCGAGAGCAATAATTCTAGCCCTAGACCTCCTCTGTAACTCAAAACATGCAACCTGTAGATTTTTTTTTAACGTCGCCTATGAAGATTTTAAAGGGTAAAAGTTTGTCGGCATTCCACGAACGGACGCAATTTTGAAGCGTGACATGTTGGGTATGAATTTACTCGGCGTAACATTATCTTTCATAATATAAAAAAAAAATGGGGATAACTTTACTGTTGTCTTATTTTTTAATTAAAAAAAGTGTAAAAGTGTAAGCGCTTGTAAGACCGCTGCGCAAATACGGCGTGACAGAAAGTATTGCAACAATCGCCATTTTATTCTCTAGGGTGTTAGGATAAAAAATATATATAATGTTTGGGGGTTCTAAATAGAGGGAAGAAGATGGCAGTGAAAATAGTGAAAAACAACATTAGAATTGCTGTTTAACTTGTAATGCTTAACTTGTAATACCAACGGCCACCACCAGATGGCGCCAGCTCACATCTGGTGGTAATAACTTGTAATACCAACGGCTCACCACCAGATGGCCCCCAAATTATTATTTTTTTTTGCCCCCCTTCCAATTCAAGTCGCCAGGACCCTATTTCTAGTCGCCATGGCGACCTGGCGCCCGGGATTTGTCGAGCCCTGTACTATGGCACTCCACTATAAATGGATTTCTGTTGGAGATCCATACATAATAAGGTGTCATGGTACAGTCTAACAAAGATCCACAAATAATGGGGTGCTAAAGTACAGTGTAATAGATACAGTGATGAAAATAAGTATTTGAACACCCTGCTATTTTGCAAGTTCTCCCACTTGGAAATCATGGAGGGGTCTGAAATTGTTATCGTAGGTGCATGTCCACTGTGAGAGACATAATCAAAAAAAAAATCCAGAAATCACAATGTATGATTTTTTTAACTATTTATTTGTATGATACAGCTGCAAATAAGTATTTGAACACCTGAGAAAATCAATGTTAATATTTGGTACAGTAGCCTTTGTTTGCAATTACAGAGGTCAAACGTTTCTTGTAGTTTTTCACCAGGTTTGCACACACTGGAGGAGGGATTTTGGCCCACTCCTCCACACAGATCTTCTCTAGATCAGTCATGTTTCTGGGCTGTCGCTGAGAAACACGAAGTTTGAGCTCCCTCCAAAGATTCTCTATTGGGTTTAGGTCTGGAGACTGGCTAGGCCACGCCAGAACCTTGATATGCTTCTTACAGAGCCACTCCTTGGTTATCCTGGCTGTGTGCTTCGGGTCATTGTCATGTTGGAAGACCCAGCCTCGACCCATCTTCAAAGCTCTAACTGAGGGAAGGAGGTTGTTGCCCAAAATCTCGCAATACATGGCCCCGGTCATCCTCTCCTTAATACAGTGCAGTCGCCCTGTCCCATGTGCAGAAAAACACCCCCAAAGCATGATGCTACCACCCCCATGCTTCACAGTAGGGATGGTGTTCTTGGGATGGTACTCATCATTCTTCTTCCTCCAAACACGGTTAGTGGAATTATGACCAAAAAGTTCTATTTTGGTCTCATCTGACCACATGACTTTCTCCCATGACTCCTCTGGATCATCCAAATGGTCATTGGCAAACTTAAGACGGGCCTTGACATGTGCTGGTTTAAGCAGGGGAACCTTCCGTGCCATGCATGATTTCAAACCATGACGTCTTAGTGTATTACCAACAGTAACCTTGGAAACGGTGGTCCCAGCTCTTTTCAGGTCATTGACCAGCTCCTCCCGTGTAGTCCTGGGCTGATTTCTCACCTTTCTTAGGATCATTGAGACCCCACGAGGTGAGATTTTGCATGGAGCCCCAGTCCGAGGGAGATTGACAGTCATGTTTAGCTTCTTCCATTTTCTAATGATTGCTCCAACAGTGGACCTTTTTTCACCAAGCTGCTTGGCAATTTCCCCGTAGCCCTTTCCAGCCTTGTGGAGGTGTACAATTTTGTCTCTAGTGTCTTTGGACAGCTCTTTGGTCTTGGCCATGTTAGTAGTTGGATTCTTACTGATTGTATGGGGTGGACAGGTGTCTTTATGCAACTAATGACCTCAAACAGGTGCATCTAATTTAGGATAATAAATGGAGTGGAGGTGGACATTTTAAAGGCAGACTAACATGTCTTTGAGGGTCAGAATTCTAGCTGATAGACAGGTGTTCAAATACTTATTTGCAGCTGTATCATACAAATAAATAGTTAAAAAATCATAAATTGTGATTTCTGGAATATTTTTTTTTGATTATGTCTCTCGCAGTGGACATGCACCTAAGATGACAATTTCAGACCCCTCCATGATTTCCAAGTGGGAGAACTTGCAAAATAGCAGGGTGTTCAAATACTTATTTTCCTCACTGTATCTGTGTATAGTGGGGTGTCATAGTACAATGTAATAGAAATCCATATTTCACAGGTTATGATACAGTATATTACACATCGATGTTTATGGAACTGTTACACTGCACTACGACACCCCATTATATGGAGATCTGTGTTACACTATACTATAACATGACACACCATTGTGCATAGATACAATTCAACTCTACAATGCCACCCCATTTTATGGGGATCTCTGCAGCAATATACCATAACACACCATTGTGTATGGATAACTGGTACACTGTACCCGGACACCTCATTATAAACAGATCTCTATTACACTGTACCATGCCCCCCTATTATATGCAGATTACCGTTATGCTGTACCATACACTATATCACCAAAAGTATTGGGACACCTGCCCTTATACACACATGAATTTTAATGGCATCCCAGTCTTAGTCCGTAGGGTTCAATATTGAGTTGGGCCACTATTTGGGGGGGTGGACGCTTCTATGGGGGGGGGCAGGGGACACTACAGTGGAGGGGGATGGCAGAGGACACTGATATGGGGGGCAGAGGGCACTGCACTTCAGTGGAGGGGGATGGCAGAGGGCACTACAGTGGAGGGGGATGGCAGAGGACACTGCTATGGGGGGCAGAGGGCACTGCACTTCAGTGGAGGAGGGTGGCAGAGGGCACTACAGTGGAGGGGGGTGGCAGAGGACACTGCTATGGGGGGCAGAGGGCACTGCACTTCAGTGGAGGAGGGTGGCAGAGGGCACTACAGTGGAGGGGGGTGGCAGAGGACACTGCTATGGGGGGCAGAGGGCACTGCACTTCAGTGGAGGAGGGTGGCAGAGGGCACTACAGTGGAGGGGGTGGCAGGGGACACTGCTAAGGGCGGCAGAGGACACTGCTTTGGTGGGGGGGGGGGCGAGGGCACAGGACACTATTGGGGGTGGGGGCCTGGGCATTGTATAATACTGGAAGGGGGAGTGAAAGGGGGTGTGGCAAATGATATTACTGGCAGGGGGGGTGTGGCAAATGATACTACTGGGGGGGGGGGGGCGATTTGAAGTGGGGCATTAGTACATTAGTATGTGTCTGCTCTACTGTAGATCACAGGGATGTAAAGTACCGGAACTGCACACTGTGGTCACCCCAGGGGGGGGATTTCTGCTCCAGCTGTGTAATACAGACATGTACAATGCAGCACACAGCTGGAGCCGGACAGTGCGGTGCAGAACCATAGAGTACCGCCATATAGTATGACCGGTCACCTCGGCGATCTTCAGCTTCAACTGTTCGAGTTGTTCCTTCTGCTTCTCTCTCTTCTTCATCAGCTGCATGGCTCTCCCAGCCTCGCTGGCCGCCCCCTTGTACTGCGCCATGTCTGCGGGATCTCTTCACACACACAGCCCGCACCGTCCTCACTCTCTCCGCTCTCAGCTAGAACAACACAGCACTCGCGCCTGCGCCCTTTCTGAGCGCTGATTGGTCTGTTTTCCTTCCTCCATCCACATCCGGAAGCGAAGCCTTCTGGGAACCGGAAGTCTGTCGTTGCTGGGAGACCTTTCTCTGTGTACAAATAGAACAGGAAGTGTCGCTCCTAGCAACCAGATCTTTCCTATTCTATTTGTTTGTGGTTCCCATGGCTAGAAGATGATTGGTTACTCTGTGTATTATAACTCATTATAGGAAGCATGAGGGCCCTTCTGAAAATTCTAATAGTCTGGCTGCATACCTCCCAACATTTTGAGATGGGAATGAGGGACAACTATTAACAAATGTATGCAGACATAGAACACGCCCCCTGCCACACCCCCTTAAAGGAGAATTATCCAAAAAAAAGGTTAAGAGGGTTGTAAAGGTTCGTCTTTTATTTTCTAAATTGGTTCCTTTAACCGCTTGGGATCCGCGCTATAGTCAAATGACGGCTACAGCGCGGATCCGAAAATCCACGTGGACGTCAATTAACGTCCGCCCCTTTGCGCGTTCCCCGCTGGCCGTGTCCCTTGGACACAGCCAATCACAGATCACCGTGAATGGCCAATCAGAGTGGCCGTTTGCAATGCGATCTGTGCGGCCAATGAGAGATAATCTCATATGTAAACATATGAGATCATCTCTCATTGCCGTTTTACACAGAGACAGCGGTGCTGTCTCTGGAGAGGAGACCGATCTGTGTCCCTTGTACATAGAGACACAGATCGGTCACCCCCCACAGTTAGAACACTAATTAGGGTACACATTTAACCCCTTCCTCACCCCCTAGTGTTAACCCCTTCAATGACAGTCACATTTATACTGTAATTAGTGCATATTTATAGCACTGATCGCAGTATAAATGTGAATGGCGCCAAAAATGTGTCAAAAGTGTCCGATGTGTCCGCCATAACGTCGCAGTCCCAAAAAAAAAGTAAAAACAAAATAATAATTCTGTCCCCTATTTTGTAGGCGCTATAACTTTTGCGCAAACCAGTCGCTTATTGCAATTTTTTTTTTTTACCAAAAATATGTAGAAGAATACGTATCGGCCTAAACTGAGAAAAAAAAATGTTTTTGTTTTTTTAAATTGGGATATTTATTATAGCAACAAGTAAAAAATATTGTATTTTTTTCAAAATTGTCGCTCTTTTTTGTTTATAGCGCAAAATATTAAAAACCGCAGAGGCGATCAAATACCACCAAAAGAAAGCTCTATTTGTGGGGAAAAAAGGATGTAAATTTTGTTTGGGAGCCACGTCGCACGACCGCGCAATTGTTAGTTAAAGCGACGCAGTGCCGAAAGCTGAAATTTCACCTGGGCAGGAGGGGGGTATATGTGCCCAGTAAGCAAGTGGTTAAGCTAGTGCATTGTTGGATCACTTACTTTTTCCTTCGATTTCCCTTCTAAATGTTTTTTTTTCTTTGTTTGAATTTCTCACTTCCTAAATATATATATATTTATTATGGAAATGTCTGAACACTGAGCAATTCATGTGAATGCCAGACTGCTCTTATTCTGTATGTATGGACACTGCCCAGTACCCACTTTTTCTGTATACTGGCTGTAATTCTCAGTATCTGTTCTTATTCTGTATGTATGGACTCTGCCCCGTACCATTCTTCTGTATGCTGGGTGTAATTCTCAGGTTTTACACCCTCTGACCATCCATGGGCATACATCACCCCGCATTGACTTTGTATACAGAAAAGATCATTAGAGGCTCTCCTCTCTCCACCAATTTTTGCAGCTTCTGTATATGCACCTACTATGTGACCAGCTCGCACAATATTCCTGTATTATACAAAGATGTGGTCTGTTTTTTGCGACCCCAGTGGCCCATAGGTTCTTGGCCGGCTCTCCCCCCTGGTGTTCATTTTATGATTTTATACATTTTTCTATTATGGCTATTACATAGTTAGGTTTAAAAAAAAATCTAGTTCAACCAAAAAAAAGAAAAAACACAATCCCATATCCACAGTTGATCCAGAGGAAGGTGAAAAACCCCAGAAAAGCATGATCCAATTTACTACAGCAGGGGAAAAAAATCCTTCCCGATCCCCCGAGAGGCAATCAGATTTTCCTTGGATCAACTTTACCTTTTTAAAAAGCAATCTACTGAGCTGGCCAGAATCACCTCTGGGATCTATTCTTACAGTATATCGTAGCACATTGTAATAAAGTATAGTTCCTTTCTGTGGCGTATCTATACCCCGAAGAAGAGCAGAGATATACCATGTTCTATATTTTAGGAACTATCTCAAAAGTTGTGACCCACATTTGGTAGGAATATTGTATAGCTAACAAACTATGAATAGCCTTTGTATCTATGTCATTTAAAGTGTAAGTAAACCCACCTATCATTTTCAGCCAAGGAAGCTGCCATCTTGGCCTATGTTTAATCTTTAACTGCCATGGTGCTGCACATGTGATCAGTTATGACACCAGCCATTGGATGGTTTGACAGTTTGGTTGAGAGCACAACCAATGTGACAGTTAGCAATCCCAGCATGCCGGAAATGTAACTGCTTTTTGAAACTGTTAAATTGATGGGTTTACTTCCGCTTTAATGTTTTTTGTCAATAATAAAGCTTATGTTACTTTATTAATAAATGCCTCCATTTTGAGTCCTATAACCCTGTTTGCCCTTAAAGTCCCACTCATGAGGGTTCATTTTCATTGCATATTTAAAGCAGAACTCCAGACAAAAAACAAACAAAAATACCCAAATATAAAAGTTGCATGGTCCATTAAAAGGCAAAATAATTAAAAACATTTTTTCCTGCAATATTCAGCATCAATCAAGAAATCTCTTCTGCAACAATGTTTTTCTGATGCTAGATCTGATGACCAGCATCATTCAGCCCACTTCCTCAGAGCCCAGGCCATCCCAGACCCACCTAGCCAGTTACTGGAGAATGAAAGGAGAAGGAGCATTGTGATGAGCTCATCTATCCGTTACACTTCTTTCTCCTTCTATCAGCATTCTTCTTGTCAGCACATGAATTGATTCACACTAGAGCCCTGCTATACAGGGACCGCAAGAGGCCGATACCAGGCAAGAGTCAAGTAATTACACTGCATGCATTTAAAAATACGTTATTTGACTACAGAACTGTAATGATGTGTATCTTTTCATACCTGAATAAAGTAAAAAAATACACATATAGAAGTTGTTGTATATACATAAATTTATTTTGTGTTCAAAAGGTACCAAGACTGTGATAAATTATATACAATGACCTATATGTTAAATATGGAAGGTTAAATTAAACAGTACATGGTGTTGGATGCCAACAAGAGGCTGCATTCAAAGCTCAGTGACTGCAGGGTGCACTAATAACTGTAGAGAACATTGATCTCCACCAGGAGCACAGGAGTCAGCCCTGGCCGAGGCGCTTCCAAAATTTGGGCATATAGAGGTCTCTCCGGGGATGGGTTCAGGGTTCTGCAAGGTTGGATCGTTAGAAAGTGAGAGTGGTTACATTGACCAGGAGACGTGGCCGATTACGAATAAATAATGCAAATGCTAAATGGTGTCCATCCCTTGTAAAACAATCAGCATGACAACTGTGGTCACTAAAGAGATCAACTATATTCACAACAACTTACAGGCCTTCTATTGGTCAGATCACAGTAAATGCAACTTCCTCTGGGCCCTTTCACCTGGATATACTGTATTCATTTTGTCCATGACCCAACAGGGGATACATCAATGGGCCAAAGTTTATGAACATGAAAAAGGAATACAATTTAAAAGTCAGTAAAATACTTTAAACCGTGATATTTTTACAGCGTTAAAATAGTCCGCAAACATTTTGCTTTCCAGAATCACATTATAAAAAACAATTTTAAAATCTGTACACATTTATTATGAAGTTTAAAATTGATAGAAATGTTTAATACTGAGCCAAAATCTAAGTGTTTCCTGTTATTTAGAATAAAAAAAAAAATAATAAAAAAAAAATAATACTACAGGCCATCCATTCTTTGTTTTCTTAACTTGCCATTCAATTATCCTCTTTTGTAGGCAAGAAGTCCGTTTAAAAAAAAAAAAAAAAAAAAAGAAAGGGCTGGAAAACAGTGAGAAAATAGTAATTGTTTAAAGAGATACACATCTCTCAGTTTTGGGTGGAATAGAGCAGGGTGAAGGCACCTTCACTGTGGTCAGTGTAGGAAAAAAGATCTCATCATACCCCGAAAGGGCTAGGACAGGACAAGCTTGCTTTTCAAGTGAGCTAATCCAGTCATTGGCCTTGGTGAGTTTGCCATTGCTACAGTGACTCCACTGGCGGACTCAGTACATTGACTTACTGCATTACCTATGAATAGATGGGGAACTCACAGCCAGGCCAAGAGTGGGAGGAGAGCTTCCTGCAAAAGGTTCGAGACAGCACTGAAGACCCAATGGAAGATTTCACTCTGCCTTAAAGGAGAAGTACAGCCAAAGCTCGTTTGGCTGTACTACTTCTGTGGATCACATGAGTGCAGTTCCTTCTGCATTCCTGTGGCCCATATTCAGCAGAGAGTTGGCTGAATCCTGCTGTCGGCTGAGGTCACAGTGTCAGTCCAGGCTCGGGAAAGATCACAACTATATATGGTCAAGAACTGCCCACATGCCTGGACCGCCACCCGGCTCAGCCTCTCAGAGAGCCACTTAGAGCTTGAGCCGGCCAATCTCTCCCCCTTCATAGCCCAGCACTCCAGTGATCGCAAGGGGGCAGACTAGAGACCCGCTGAGTCACCTGATCTCTGCTCATGAAGCTCTGACAACCGAGCGATCAGCGGTGTCCCCTGCCGATCTTAGAGCCAGCAGGGGACGGATGCTGCATCCACCTAGGCAAGTATGATTATTAAAAGGAAAAAAAAAAATTCCCGTACTTCTCTTTAAAAGCCCCTTTGGGGGTACAGTTGCTCTTTAATCTGCATTCGATACTTGGTAGCTCTAAACTGCTCACTCGACCCCAATGGCAGGTAAAAGCGTTTCCTATGCCTGTAGCTCACAATACTTGCCTGATGTGTTTTTTTTTATTTTTTTATTCAAATTAGTGTTCCCAACTAACCATCATCAGTGCAAAGACACAAAGGGGGGGGGGGGGGGGGGGGAGTGGACTTTGCATCTCAAGAAATGACATCATGAGCGTCGCTGTTGGGTCTTTGTCGTATCATCAGTGGCGGAAGAGGCTTTCCATAAAAATCTATTTCAAAATAAAAATATCAAACACACAGATATAATTTACTGATTAGTACAGCGGATAGAAAAAAAAAAAAAAGACATGTAAAAACGTGAGCGAAGATGGAAGGGAATGCTCATTAGGCCAGATGCCGGTTCTAGATGGGATGATGAAGAGATGTTAGTTGAAACGTGCACTACAAGTTAGTTAAGTAGTAGCTAAATTTTTCTAAATATTGCACGAAAATGCCTTGTTGTTGCCATAAAAAAAAAACAGAGATTCATGTATCTAGCCCTTAAAATTACTGTACTTGCATATTAAAAAAAAAAAGCTGCTAGCAGGTAGGAAGAGAAGGTAGTAGAGGTGTACATATGTACAGCAGCTCATCCACTGCTGCAGCCCAATGTCAGGCTTTTCTGTAGTAATCGATCTTGCCCACCCTCTCCTGACTTATACACATTCTTATTGGCCAAGGCGGCAACCCATAACGCTGGTGAGCCAATAGGAATATGGCAGCAAGACAAAGCAAGCAAGCTCTGAGACTGCCTTTAAGAGAAATCAATATTCAGATTTAGCAGCTCGTTTTAATTTTCTTAAGTGACAGAGCTTTAAAGAAATACCTCTGAGGAAAAAAAAAAACTATCCCCTCTGGGTGATCTACATACATTGCTGAGATTTCAATAAACTTTATTGCAGATTTCTGCTCGAAAAAAAGCCGTTTGATTATGTGAATCTGAATGGAAGTGACTTTCATTTGTAATCCGCTGATGCACTTGCAGTATTCCAATGAGGAAAGCTGCAGGGTCTGTATCCCTGTAGACATGGTTAACCCTTTGGGAGTATCTCACCAAATATGAAATGTTTGTTGTAGAGGATGCCTAAAATCTGACTTGCATCTTAGTGCAAAAATTAGTAGGCTAATCACACAAGCAGGAAATTACATTCCTGGGGGTGTTATGTACACCAAGTGGCTGCCATATTGCATTGAATTTAAAATGACTGCAGATAAAAAAAATTAAAGGTAATTTTTCATAACATTAATTTGCAATAGGGTTTGTGTAGCAATTGTGTATGCTATATTTTTTTTATTTGCTCCCCCCCAATGCCAGTGGTTTCCCTTTAAGGATAGTAGCATGGTGATCTAACAGGAAGGGACACTAGCAATGTTGGGGTGATATCAGTGCAGGCACAGATGCAGTGAACAATGTGACATGGGTAGTCGCGCTGGAGGCGCTCTGTAAATTCCCAGATGAAACGTTCATGGCAACAAGGCCTATACATACCATCAGCATCACTCCATATATGTCAATAGGGTACATAGACTGTATCCCAACCCCAGTGCAAGCTATTTTTGTTTTATTGCAGGCAAAGGTTAGAATTCGTTTTTACTGCTGTGTCCCCACTGTAGGATTTACCATCACGTCCTGTCCCAGTGACAGGTCTATTAGAGGGGTTGGAAGTCATGCTAAATCTCTCCAATGGGGACACAGCCTGCAGCAAAAACATTTTTGTTTAGGAAAACTATAGAGCCTCTGTTGGGTAATTGCTATCTTTGCCTTCCTAGTAAAAATCAGTTAATCATACCATACCACACAAACGTCTTCGAAATGCTTAAATAAGGGTGGGTGAACAGCTAAACAGTGATGCTGTTTAAATCCAATCAGAAAGAAAAGCCAGAACACCAGACATGAAAAATCCAGAAAAGGTGTACTGAAGCCCCATATCAGAAGAAAGAACACTGGCATTTCCAGGGCACAGAGGTGGCAAACAGAGATGGTCACGGTCATCTCTGTCTGTAAACCCAATAAAACAAGCCGCCGTGCTCTCGAAACATTGGTGTCTTTTCATCTGATATAGAAACGAGATATATCTGTGCTCAAATCCCAATAGCTTGTACATGGCTATAATCTATCAGGTGATAAAGGGGATGTGACCACATGTTACACTGGAAAAAAGAGATTTTTAATACAGCTTACCTGTAAAATCTTTTTCTTGGAGTACATCACGGGACACAGAGCGGCATATTCATTACTATATGGGTTATATGGAGTACCTTCAGGTGATGGACACTGGCAATCTCAAAACAGGAAGTGCCCCTCCCTATATAACCCCCTCCCATAGGAGGAGTACCTCAGTTTTGTAGCAAGCAGTATGCCTCCCAAAATGGTCCCCAAAAGAGGTGTGTCCCGTGATGTACTCCAAGAAAAAGATTTTACAGGTAAGCTGTATTAAAAATCTCTTTTTCTTTATCGTACATCACGGGACACAGAGCGGCATATTCATTACTATATGGGATGTCCCAAAGCAATGCTTACAATGAGGGGAGGGAGAACATCTTCCCAAGACAAAAGGATTTAATTTAGAGATATACTCAAATCATAATAAATCCAACTTAGTTGAGAAAAATAATTTTAAATTTAACTCAAAAGGGAGCCCCCGGAATCCGAGGGTCTCAAACTGCAGCCTGCAGCACTGCCTGCCCAAAGGCTGTATCAGTATTCCTTCTTACGTCCAACTGGTAGAATTTTGTAAACGTGTGGACAGAAGACCAGTTTGCCGCCTTGCAAACTTGAGCCATAGAGATCTGGTGGTGTGCTGCCCAGGAGGCGCCCATGGCCCTAGTAGAATGAGCCTTTAATGATAACGGAGGAGGCAACCCCTTCAAGCCGTAGGCCTGAGTGATTAACTGTTTAATCCACCTCGAGATGGTGGATTTTGCAGCTGCCTGCCCCTTCTTGGGCCCATCCGGTAAAATGAACAACACATCTGTTTTCCGGATCTTCTCTGTAGCTTTAAGATAGGCCTTCATGGCCCTGACAATATCCAAGGTATGCAGCAACCCTTCCTTTCTGGAAGTAGGTTTAGGAAAGAAGGATGGTAATACCAAATCCTGGTTTAGATGAAAACTGGATATAACCTTTGGTAGGAAGGAAGGATGAGGGCGGAGAACGACCTTGTCCTTATGTAAAATAAGATATGGTTCCTTACAGGATAAGGCTGCCAGTTCCGATACTCTTCTGGCGGAAACCATGGCGACCAAAAATACTAACTTCCTTGTCAGTAAAACCAAAGGAATTTCAGCCAACGGCTCAAAAGGTTGTTTCTGTAATCTTGACAGAACAAGATTTAAATCCCACGGACAAAGCGGGGATTTAACTGGAGGATTAATACGTAACACCCCTTGCATGAAGGTCTTAACCAGCGAGTGGGTGGCCAGCGGCCGCTGAAACCACACTGACAAAGCTGAAATCTGTCCTTTGATAGTGCTTAATGCCAGTCCTTTATCCACTCCTAGCTGGAGAAAACTTAATACTCTATCGATGGTAAACTTGCGTGAAAGCCATAGCTTGGACTCACACCAGCCTACATAGGCCTTCCAGACCCTGTAGTAAATTACCCTAGAGACCGGTTTTCTGGCTCTGATTAGGGTAGAGATTACTTTCTGAGACAGACCTCTACCCCTGAGAATCAGGGATTCAGCTTCCAGGCCGTCAAATTTAGATGCCGTAAGGCAGGGTGGAGGATCGGACCTTGCGATAGCAGGTCTGGCCGTAGAGGAAGAGTCCAAGGGTCTCCCACTACCATCTTTAGGATTAGTGAATACCATGCCCTTCTGGGCCATGATGGAGCTACCAGGATGACTGGTATGTGCTCCACCCTGATCCTGCGCAGCAGGCGGGGTAGTAACTGGAGCGGGGGAAAAGCATAAAGAAGTTTGAACTGATGCCAAGGGCAAACCAGCGCATCGGTTCCGCAGGCCATCGGATCCCTTGAGCGGGATATGAACCTGTCTAGCTTCTTGTTGAGTCTTGATGCCATGACATCCACGTCCGGCACTCACTCCCCATCTCTGGCAGAGTGTCTGAAAGACCTGTGGATGTAGAGACCATTCCCCCGGCAACAGAGTCTGGCGACTTAAGAAGTCCGCCTGAAGGTTGTCCACTCCTGGAATGAATATTGCCGATATGCAGGGCACATGAGCTTCTGCCCATAGGAGAATCAAGCTCACCTCTCTCTGAGCGGCTTGACTCTTGGTTCCCCCTTGGTGATTTATGTATGCCACTGCCGTGGCATTGTCCGATTGAATTCTCACCGGGAACCCCTGCAACTTGGACGTCCAAGCCCTGAGGGCTAGTCGAGCAGCTCTGAGCTCCAAGATGTTGATGGGCAACTGCTTCTCTGGCTTTGCCCAAGTACCTTGGTGAGTGCAACCATCCAAAATTGCTCCCCAGCCCGTCAGGCTGGCGTCTGTGGTTACTATCTTCCAAGCCACTGGGCTGAAAGACTTCCCCTTCAGTAGATTCTGAGGGTCTAACCACCAACACAGACTTTGTCGGACTCTTGATGAGAGCGGCAAAGGGATATCCAAGGCCTGTGGCCTCCTGCTCCATGCTGACAGGATGGCTGCCTGCAGGATGCGAGTGTGGCTCTGGGCGTACGGTACCGCCTCGAATGTGGCCACCATCTTGCCTAGTAACCGCATACATAGGCGAACAGTTGGTTCTTTCTTGCTTAGAACCAGTAGGATTAATTCCTTGATGGCTTTGACTTTTATCAGAGGCAGAAACACCCTCTGTTGTTCTGTGTCTAATCTCATGCCGAGATATTCCAACTGCCTTGTGGGCTGGAATGCTGATTTTTCTCGATTTAGGACCCAGCCGAACCTCTCGAGGTACTAAACTGTGAGGGCCACTGCTCGTTCCAAGCCAGGAGACGAGTGATCTATGACTAGGAGGTCGTCCAGGTATGCTAGGATCGTGACCCCTTGGATCCTTAGATTGGCTAGGATTGGAGCTAGGACCTTCGTAAACACCCGGGGGGCCGTAGCCAACCCGAAGGGAAGCGCCACGAATTGGAAATGACGTAGAGCCACCGAGAAGCGTAGAAATCTTTGATGTGGCTGGTAAATTGGAACATGAAGGTAAGCATTCTTTATGTCTATGGATGCCATAAAATCGTCCTTCTGAAGTGCGGCAGCTGCTGACCGCACGGATTCCATCCGAAATGAGCGGACCTTTAGGTATGCATTCACCATTTTTAAGTCCAAAATTGGCCTGACATCGCCGTTGGGCTTTGGGATGATGAATAGGTTGGAGTAGAAACCTAGCCCGTTCTTGGACTGGTACCTCTACTATTACCTCCTGAGAGAGTAGATGATTCAATGCCGCTATTAATGCGGCTCCCTTCTTCGGATCGTTTGGTACTCTTGACTCCTGAAAATGAGGAGGAGGAAACTTTAGGAAGTCTAGTTTGTAGCCTGTAGCCACGGAAGACCGTACCCATCTGTCGGGAATGCTGGCCTCCCAAACCTCTGCAAAGAGACGCAGTCTTCCCCCGACCTTCGTGGGTGGGGGCGCCCCTTCATAAGGCCGGCTTGGGGGCTGGCTTTGCTGGCTTGCGAAACCACTGCTTCTTGCCTCCGGCGGCCTGTCCCTGCGACTTGTTAAAGTTTGATCTTGCAGGAGGCCGTCGATACTGTTTGGTGTTGGAAGGCCCCTGCCCAGGGGAGTACTGTCGTTTAAACGCAGGCCCCCGAAACTTTTTCTTGGTGGGCAGAGTACTTTTTCCGCTTGAAATGGTCTGAATGTATTTATCCAGGTCTTCTCCGAAGAGTCGTCCTCCATGGAAGGGGAACCCTACCAGGAGCTTCTTGCATGGAGGCTCTGCCTCCCAGCTCTTTAACCATAAGAGTCTTCTCATATGGATAAGGGATAACGATAAACGTGACGCTTGCTGGATAGAATCCTTAATCTACCGTAAAGCGTATGGCCCTAGGGACATCCGAAAATTCTTCTGCCTGCTGGGCAGGAATAAGTTTAAGCATCTGCTTAGCTTGATCCGATAATGCTTGTGCAACCCCAATTGCAGCCACAGCTGGCTGCACTACTGCCCTTCAGTAGTGAAGGAGGTTTTAAGTAGCGTTTCAAAGCGTTTATCAACCGGATCCTTGAACACCTGTATGTTTTCTACAGGGCATGTTAAAGATTTGTTAACACATGAGATGGCTGCGTCTACAGCCGGGGCTGCCCATCTCTTGGAAAATTTCTCTTCCATAGGATATAAGGCAGAGAATCTTTTTGGTGGTACAAAGATTCTATCTGGCTTGGCCCAATCTTGGAACATAACTTCCTTTAGCAGAGGATGGATCGGAAAAAACGCATTGGTTTGAGGCGCTCTTAGTGAGCCCAAAGCTGAAACCGTTGATACTTGGAGATCTGGTACTGGCAAGTTGAACGTCCTATGGACCAAGTCTGTTAAAACTTGAACCCACCAGCTCTCCCCTTGGGAGGCTGCGCCAGACTCCTCCGTACCCGGATCCTCGATCCCTGAACCTACTTGGTCCTTGTCCAGGAGGTCTTCCAATTCCCCTGCGGAAGGGACCTCCTCATCTGACGGTTCACGCTCGGGCGACGGAGATCTATTCCGTTTTCTGCCCCGCATAGCCTTGGCTATCATTTTTTCCATTCTTTTTTCCATCTCCTTTAGAGAGGTGGACAGTACCTCGTCCGTGACCACCCTAGGGTTGGACTGACCCGTGCCAGCTCCAGCCCCAGATCTCGATGGTCCCACCAAGGCTCCCTCTGGGGAAAGCAGCGGCATAACTTTGTCCGAGACCTCAGACCCTCTGGGGGAATCCCCACCTCTTGTACCCTCTGAACCAGATGCCATGGTACAATACCGAGGTACGCCCGCTACTTAACGGTGTTTGGGAAAATAAATAGTTATTGCCCAAAAAACCTTTCTGGGGAAAAAAATGCCTTCTTTCTTATTGACTTGTTTTTTTTTTTAAACCAAAGAAAGAAAAACCATTCTGTCCCCCTTTAGTAGTATCTGCCAAAAAAAACTGCTGAAAAAAGAAACCCTATCTCTAGGGTAAAGGACAGTCTTTTTCAAGACTGTAATACTCTTCTTTGGCCACTGTGTGTCCTCGGCGCCCCACGCTGCCGCTCTGGTCCTTACTCTCTCAGTTCCAACACTTCACTGAGCTGGGAACTTTTTGGAAGGGCCGCCCCTTCCTTTTACCTACAGGCCCGCCCTTCCCCTGTCAGCAAACGGCGCGAAATTGCGCCCATATCACGGGGACGCGCGCCCGCCGGCGGGGGGGGGGGGGAGGGGGCCACACGAGGAGGTCAGAGGCTGATCCTGCCGTCCAGGCCAGGATCCACAGAGCGGCATTTTTTCCTGCAGCAACCGCCTGGACTGAGCAGGCTTGCAGGTAGGAGCATTCACTCCCTTTACATAAGAACCCTCAGTAGATTCCCAGGGGCTTCTCTTAGAAAGAATTGTCACTATACACACAGGCCTTTTTCAATGCTTTCTAGCACCAGTTGCAATACTACCAGGGAGGTCACCATTATGGGGAAATATATACATATAGAGTCATCCTATCCTAAGATATGTGACTCACCTTGCCAGATGCAGCGCATAAACTTTAGGCATGTCCCACTGTGACCTTCCCCCAGAAAACCTGCTGCGAACCAAGTTCCGCAAGTTTCCCCTTCACTTACCTGCTCCATGCCGCAGGACTTTGCATAGCAAGAGGTCCAATCTTCCCCCATCTTCGTGGGGCGTCTAGACCTTCAGGCCCTGGGTTCCTATGAAGGATCCACTGTCCTGGGCCCATATAGCACTCTGGCAACAGAAACATTAGGCCCCCAAAGGTTTCTAAGTTCTGGGCCCAGAGTCCAGCTCTCTGGACAGAAAGCATTATGGGCTATACCCCAATGGTTTGGGGTCCGGTTGCTGACCACTTTAGCACTGAGGCCTTTGGACAGAACCGGTTAGCCCACCTTAATCCCCAGGATGTGGAGGCAAGCTAAACCATGACCAACACCTAAGACACTGGCGTAAAAACTGAGGTACTCCTCCTATGGGAGGGGGTTATATAGGGAGGGGCACTTCCTGTTTTGAGATTGCCAGTGTCCATCACCTGAAGGTACTCCATATAACCCACATAGTAATGAATATGCCGCTCTGTGTCCCGTGATGTACGATAAAGAAATCTGGATGAACCCTCTGCACACTGCTATACACCCTTTCTGGCAAACTTCTCAACAAAAAACTGAGATTTTGAGTTCACACATATTGCAATACATGGTACTTGCATATAAAGTACCATTTGCATTGGGAGAGTAGGACTGGCCAAAGGAGTTCCAGCCTTTTAATGTTTATTAAAAGTCAGCAGCTACAAAAAGTATAGATGCTGACTTTGATGAAACAGACACTTACCTGTTCCTTGGTCCAGCGATGCGGCAGCACGGAGCGTCGCTCCACTCCCCGCTCCTCCATTCACACTCTGGGCATTTCAGCTTCACGGCCTGGCACACACTGCGCATGCACGAGTCGTGCTGCGCACCCGGAGTGGACAGGCGATCTCATGGGACCTGTCACGTGTCCCAGGAGATCGTCTAGAGGGAGGGGCCGCCTAGGGGCAGAGGAGGAGTCGCCTAGGCGGCCCCTAGGTGGAAGTAGGACAGGAAGTCCAACTCCCAACGAAGCCCCCACTCCCCCCCCCCCCCAAATACTTACATGCTAAATGTGGCATGTAAGGGGTCGAGGAGTGCTTAAAGCGGAAGTTCCACTTTTGGGTGGAACTCCGCTTTAAACATGTATTACAATATGTGTGAACTAAAAAAACCTTGTTTTTCATTGTAAAGTTTGGCAGAAAGGGTATAGTAGTGTACAGAGGGATCCATCCAGAATTTGTAGTGTTAACATGTGGTCACACCCCTTTAGCACCCAATAGATTATATACATGTACAAGCTAATGGGATCGGAGCACAGGTATATCTTGTTTCGGTTGCATTGCAGGTCATTGACCAGACCTAAACCTAGTAGCTCTCCCCCACTTTGTGTCTGTTTGCCCCATGTTGGCATTTTGTCCACCGTAGCATTTGCATTGGCAGAGCAGAGTAGGACAGGCCATTAGAGGGATTAATCTGACGCAGTTGGCCAGCATAAACAATAAGTGCAATAAGTGTAAACTAAAAAAAATAAAAGTTTTTCATTCCAAAGTTTGCCAGAAAGGGTGTATAGCAGTGTGCAGAATGTTCATCCAGAATTTATTTTCTTCTAATATGAGATTTCAATAAATATTTTCTGGGTTTTCCTTTCCGATTATCAATAAAAACATAAGGGTTCCAACTTCCCTACACCACTCAAAACTGAATAAATAGTTTGGGCTGGATTGAAAAAAAGCTCTGGAATTTAGGTTTGCCACTGAATATAAATGATCAACCCCCCACTTGTTAGACCCAATTTCCATATGAAAAGAGCCATGCATGAGACGGGGGTTAATAATGAGACGGTGAGTGCTGTTAATACCAAGGAAAATGGATTTGCATGCGAAGAAACTGAAGGCGAAGGCTTTGTACAATTACCATTATGACGGGTGTCTCCCAGAGGCTCAAGTTTTGGAAGTCTAGTAACTTTTGGGGTTCCCCAGCCAACTACAGGGAAAACAAAACACAATTTCTCTCAATAGAACAAAATCAAGGCACCAAAAGATGATCCTTGTGGAAAGTGAACACTCTGAAGGGGTTTTTTACTGTTAACACAAAAGCAGACCCCGGTCTGATACAGCGGTCCACTTTTGGATGAAAGTAAAAAACGCTCTTTACCTTCAAAATCATACCACATGCAATCTACAAATCATTAACAATCATAAGCCATAGCAATCTTTTTATGGTTAAAAACTTCATCTTACCATTTAAAAACAAACTATTTACAGAAATAAATACTGGTGTATGGTACAATACTACATAATTTACACACAAACTAATAAGACAGCGTAAAATAGAGGTCATTTCAAGAGATCTCTGTACCACAGAAAAGCGAAGTACTCCTTTTATAAGTAAATCAATGAATTCAATCATTCAATAAATTTTTCGCCATGGTAGGGCTCAAAGCACGTTCAGAGGTTTTGCCTCAGGTGTTCTCTATTGGCTGGAGAATGAGATTCGGGACTTGTAACATATTTCTCCTGCCGGGTGCTGTCCAGTATATAATGCATCGTTTTCAGTTCAAAGCATCTTCTGAGCAACGCAAGCCTCTACTTACCAGGTAACTGTGGAGGAGGAGTAGCCGGGCTCTTTGTCTCTGCCTCTTGGGGGCCAAGAGGCTCTACTCTGTTATTTCTTTTTAACTTTAGTTTCTTCAGCTTCTTTTTTGCGTTCTCTAAAAAAAAAAAAATATATAGATATGTTTATATTAAAAAAGGTCAGTTCACTTAAACCTGATATTTCAGTTTTTGGTAGATGCTGAGGATTTAAACCATCCCATGGCTTCTAATATCACTTGGGAACTTTAGTGTTGGGATCCCTCCTCTAAGTTCCCTGCACAGCTGCTAAGTCCAATAGGTAGGGATCCTGGACACCCAAAATGCCCCCCCCCCCCCCCCCATTTACTTTATATTACGGAGAACAACAGGAAAAAAAGAAACACACAAGAAGGTGGAAATGAGCCTCAAAATATTTAATAGGAACACAGCCAGGGAGTACAGAGGGGGAATCTTGTGATAGGAGTGTCTAAGACAGTGGTCATGAAATGGCGGATGCGCCTGTCAAGACTGTCACCCCTCCAGTCTACAGCACTGGATCTCTGCTGCTGAGCAGTCATTGGTTGCAACCAATGACATCACGTGAGTCCTGCCCCCTGCAGCAAGCTTCTCCACCCAGCTCCTGCCCCTGCAACCCGCTTCTTCTAAAGATCCCAACCCCTGCCTGCCTGACTACAGACAAAACGTATATCAGGTACAAGTACATGGTTCACTTTGATGTGCTCTACGATTCTACAGGTCTAAAAGGGCACCCCGACGGGCACACCCAACGTGAGGGGGCACCCCGACGGGCACACCCAACGTGAGGGGGCACCCAATGTATTTTTGATAAACATACAATGACTACAATCTCTCCTAATAGCACAAACTTGAGATTCGGACCTCAGCTGGAAGAAGGTTTTAGTGACCGGACCTCCATGAATCTAATGCAGCGTACACACACGATCATTTTTCGGCATTAAAAAAGCGTTTTTTTTTAAAATGTAATTTAAAATGACCGTGTGTGGGCTTCGCATAATTTTTCGGCTTCTGAAAAACGACAACATTTTTTTTCGAGCATGCTGCAATTTTTAACGACGTTTTAAACTATGTCATTTTTCGGGTTGTAAAAAACGATCATGTGTGGGCTAAAACGACGTTAAAAACCCGCGCATGACTTAGAAGCAAGTTATGAGACGGGAGCGCTCGTTCTGGTAAAACTATCGTTCATAATGGAGTAAGTACATTCATCACGCTGTAACAGACAGAAAAGCGCAAATCGTTGAAATAAAGTTGATAACTTGACTTATATTTAAATAGCACACTTACTGCTATTAAATCGATCGTGAGACAGATTCGTGAATAAAAAAACGTGTGTTTAATGTACACACTTAACATAAGTACAAAAACAGTTTAAATGTATCAAATAACTTCAAATAAGAGTTCAAAAAATAAGAATTTCAAATGAATGATGTGTGTTCCAAGACTTGCTTCCGTATGTTTGCAAAATGAGCGTGTCTGAATGTCTCCTCTTGATGTTGACTGAGGGAGTCCTTGAAGATGGCTGAAGAACGAGTTCTGCCCCAGCTGGCAGACCTTCAGTTTATATATCAAAGACATTTCTTTGTCTGAATTTCGCGCTCAGAAAAATACCCTCCCAAAGGGTGTGGCTTATAATGAAAACCTGATACAACATCTGTTTTACATCTATCTCAACCTTTACATAGGAAATGTCTCCTGAGAACCTAGTCTAAATATTCTGTAGATCTCAAGAGGAAATGGCTTGTTTAGGTAAGAAAAGGTGAAAGGTCTACACAGCTAAAATCACAGTCTAAACAGAATGTGGCCTAACTAATCAATCACTGAGAAACAGCCATATGAATTACCTCAATAGGAGAACACATTCCAATCAAATACAATTCTTTACTTAAAACATTAAACATTTCAAATGAACATATATATATATTTCATATTCAAACTTATACGTTTTTGGAGTTTCAAATATCGAATCCAGCGAATTTACACAAGAAAATTAATAGCTCAAACAGTCTCACATTCATTCATATTAACAAGAATATATATATTCTTTATAAAATCCTTCCGGAAGGGATTTTAGAATATAACATTCCCCTCTGAAATATGAATAATGACCATATTTCCTAATCATTTATACACCCATTTATGTCACAAACACTCTGACTTTGATCTAATAACTCCAAATGCATTGTCACCTGTCATCGAATTTGCAACTCCAAAACCTAATCTCCTTTTAAGCTTATTTTGCAACATATCGTCACCTTTCTTAATTTCATTTCTGATTTGCTTATACAGTTTTTTCATTCTAAACATTAAAAATAATTGATATATAATGCATAACATAATAATAATAAAAATAATAACTATAGGATGTGATAAAATATTTCCTGCTGCGGAAGTAATTGAAGTTTTTCCCCAAATAGATATACTGTTTTTAAATTGATGCCACCAACTGGAACCAGTTAAAGTGGACCATTGGTGAACTACCTCTTGCAAATTCCCTTGCTCATGTTTAAACGATATCTCTGCATTCCTGAGTTCTTTAGCTAGAGCCATTAATAAACCTTGATCCTTTTGAATTACGTTAACCCATTCTCTCCATGGAAACTCATCTATTTGAGACAAATTATATAGTGTCGGACTAACACTAACATTTCTCAATGATAGATGAGATAAATTAGTTCTTATACCATTTACATGTATGGCCCTTAAATCACCTTCTGCACAATACAATCCCCGTTTTAGGTTTTCTGTGTTTGTGCAAGAGGAAAAGAAAGTCTGAACCCTTTCTGTATCTTTCATGATCTGAAAACAAACTTTCCTTTTATCTACAAGAGTAGTTAATTCAGAAGAAGCTTCAAATGTTTCTATTCTTGCAGAACATAATGTATGATTATGATAACAAGAATGAAATATACTTTTATCTTGATTAGGTAAACAAAGAACTTTAGACTGAAATTGTAAACATGATGACAAATCTAATTGTTCTAATTCCAAATTATCCTTATTAAGCGCAAAATCTGTATACTGCAATTTATAAAATAATAATTGAGTATCACTAATTGGTAATCCCAAAACAGTAATTGGAACCAAAATTTGTTCTCTCCCTGCTATAGGAATCATAGAAGAACTGTAACATACATCCTGACTACATCCTAACCATTTATTTACCCATAAATCAGTATGATTTCTTGCATATGCATATTCTCTGGGTAAATTCTGCAATATACCAAGAGGGGTAATTCCACTCTGAAAAGCTTGTGCAATTATTTTAAAATTAGTGGAATATTCTGTTTGAATTTCTAAACATAATCTGGCAATATGTGAATGTTCTTCACTAGTCATTAAATTGAGAGTAATATTCTGAAGATGTAGTATGGATGGACCCATTACATTGGCTGTTTTAATAACCATATCTTCTAATATCTGATTTAAGTTTCTTTGGATCTTAAAACCTTTACTTCCCACTAAACCTGCTGACTCAAGATCAGATTTTAACGTGTTAATATCCATACTATTTGCAATGCTGCCAATTATACCTATGCCCCCTAGGGCTCCTTCGACAATACCACGTCTATTTCTGTTATGACTATTGATTCCAAACCATCTTTCAATACCCAATTCCATATTAACCAAATGTCTTTGACATTGTGGAAACCTTGTAGAAATTTTCCATTCTGAAATATTAAAGTTCCATAATATAATGACGAATGTTCCTTCTCTCAATAGAGCTCTGGATTGTAAATGGTTAATCTGGAAGGGATTAGCAAAAACACTGTTTTTACCAACACATGGAGTTTTCCCTGGGGACATGACAATTATACTTGCATTAGCACATTTCAAGGGATAGCCTTCTATTAATATGCAGCACTCATATATACCAGTATCATTTAAAGATACACCTGATTGATGATAAATAAATTTATCATTGATCCAATTCACATTACCAAAAATTCCTTTGTGAATTATATTAGTTGTACTGTGGAAAAAACTACCCAAAAACTCACCATTCCTTTTCCAAGTTAACAATGAATTTTGAGGTAAATATATCTGAGTACTACACATCAAATTCAATCCATCTTCATCTTCAATGACTTTTAAAGACTGTGGTGACACTTTTATCTCTGGAACAATAATATCTACCACAGTAATGCTAATTTTGACTCGTAACTGAGTAGATTTTCTTATTACTCTAAAATCCCATTTTCTTACAATGTCTCCTTTTTCATCTCCAATTATATTTAGATGTTCTGGGTCTAATATTTTTACAAAACATTGAAAAAGGTAATAATACTGGTCTACTGGATAAAATATTTTTCCAGACCTTGACATATCATTATTAACATCTCCTGACCAGATTGTTGAATCATTACCTTTTATAAATAATGACCAAAAAGCTCTAATCAGTATATTACATTCAAAAGTCTTGGTTATGTTATTAGACCTATAAAATCCTTGCATTTTAACAAAATTGGTTTTCGACTCTATTTTAACTTCTATTTCCACCTCATTACTATGAATGAAATATAATTCCATACAATGCTCATACCCCTGTCCCACAGCTATATACCCAAACAAATCGTCAGCTGTATTAACATCAGTATATCTGAACTTGTCCAAATTTTTATCTATCTTAATATCATGGTTTTTATCGCTTTTGTCCTCCGTATTAGTATTAATATCTGGCTCGCCGTTATCTAAAGTGACATCATTGTCCACATCTCTTTTGTTTCTTATCACTATAATGTCTTTGCTGAGAAAATGTTCAATCCTGTTAACCTCTAAATAGCTGGAACAGTTTGTGATATATTTTACCACTGATAGAAATGTCAATAGAGAAAAAAATGAATCCTGTGACGATGACGATGATGATCAACTTTCTTTCTTTAAGATTTTTCATCTCTTTTGTAGTCATCTTTCCTTCTTTGATCAATTTTTGTAAAAATCATTCCTAGAAAAAAGAAAAGCAGTATCATTTATCTCAAAATATAAATTTTTATCTCATAAAATAACATTATCATCTCATAATATACCATTTTCACTAATCAATGTATATCCATATTTTTGTTGTCTACGTGCATATTCCACTGAATTGAGAGGTCTTTGAACTTCCACCATTAATCATTATGTTTTCTCTATTGCCCCTCTGTGCATCGTAGACAAAAAAAAATTCATTGAAAAACCAAATGACATTTTCCTTTCTGTCAGTAAATTCACAGTGTTACAGAAAATGCTGTACTTCTGAAACTTCATCTCAAAACAAACAAGATTAAATTACACTGTCTGCTGTGTATTCCATTTTGTCCCAATAAAACTTTACTATAAGAAAATCAAACAGTTTTTCTTTTACCAAAGTGACCTAAACTCTCATGAATGAATTTAGTGAATTCCCTAAAGGTGTTGAGGTATAACAAGACACAAAAACCCATTGAAAGTCATGACGCAACATCAACGTTCTCATGAACCATAGGAGATGTCGAATCAACCTGTAGAGGAACAAAAATTCCTTTTTCTGTTCTTCAGCAAATTAGGGTATCTGTGTGTTTGTTTTCCTTGCAACAATTATACCAATTCAGGTTGAATCACCATTTCACCATGTAAAACCTACTTCCTTTGCTAAAGTCTCTTAAATAGAAACCTCAAAATACTAATAAAGATAGTATAAATATATATATATTGTGCGTATGTGTATGTGTTTCAAACTGGATCAACTTCCTTGTGTGTGTGATTTTTCAAAAGTGTGTGTGTGTGATTCCTATCAGGCTGTCAGCACGTCTGCATGTCTCCCTTTGGCCCCCACCTTTTCTTACAAAGGAGAGCTTTGGAAGCAAAACCCCGCAAAATTTAAATCACAAGGATGTATGTCACTTACTCCAAAATTACTAAGGATGGACTGTGAAGAGCTGAGATAGGAATAATATATATTGTACTCAATGTTTGAAACAAATAACACTACATACATACACATATATAAATTTCTTCCTTATTAATACATATTCTTTTATCATTAAAATCAATTCCCTTCATATCTTAAAAAGACTTCAATATGATCTGTTACATTTACTGCACAATGCACATCCACTACACTATACAAGTAAAGAAACAATAAATTCTGTCTCTTTTTCTAAACCAATTAATATTCCTTAAAATTTCACTTCACTTTTCATGAGCTAGACGTTTCATATATTCCACTTAAAATCTCTTCTTTCAGAATTGTCTGCAATTCTGCCAGAAAAATAAAATATTCAACTTTCTGATTCCCAACATGAAATCTGTCGAACTTACATCAAAACCTTATTCAATAATCCTTATGCAATACCAAAAATCATAGCCAAAAAGTCATAACCAAAAATCATAAATTCCATGCCGCTCACTAAGGAACATGCCTATTTTTTCCTCCCAGCGTAACATTAGAAGTAACAAATGGCTTATTGTACTTTAAATAATATTGTTCTTCTTGTCTAACTTGAAAATTATACCTCCTATGATTACTCCATCTTACAGAGTAAACTTCATAACGCCTTGGAGACGTTTTGAAATTACGTGACTTCCTGTCACTCACTGACCAACAAAATTTTGCCATATGACCTTTCCTGCGACATAAAGAACATTTGAAAACTTGCTTTCTCTGTGCATATGACGATGGATAAACACATTGCTTCTTAGAATGAACAAACGTAACACATTCCTTGTCACTATTGCCTGAAATGCTTTCAAAAACATTCACTGTGTTTTTACTAATGTCTGCTGCAATAACATTATTCTGTTTCCCTGCATGTGGTATCTCCTCCATTTTATCTGAGGACTGAGCAAATTCTGTTAATACCATATCTGACTGCGTTTTTTCACTCCGCTCAACATAATTACATACAGTTCCACAATTTAAACAACTAGCTGCAGTAGATACATTCTCATGTGTTTGCATATTGCCTGCATTACCCGAAGTGTCCTCTGAATGTATTTCTGTTACCTCAGAAATCATTGAATTAAAATCTGTAACTAGTTTCATTACATTACTTAATTTCCTTTTAATTTTAGCTAACGAGAATCTCTCTGCATCAATAGCCAGATTAGATTCTAAACATTGCAAATATAACGACTTCCATAAAACAGAATAACAAATCTGTTTCGATAAACCTTGACATTCATTTGCTGAACATTTAAAACATTCCATGATTTTACTCACCGAATAAGAAGTCTTCCGTGTTCTACGAATCTTCCAGGTCATTCACGATACATCAATACTTCTAGGCTCTCGTCAAACTCTTTCCGTAGTTTCTCTCAGTACTAACATGTTCCCCCTTTCGATATAAGGGACAGTTGTAAAAAAACTGCGACAAAATGAGCGACTGGCTGATTGTTGACTTCTAGGTTCTCGTCAAACGTTTCAAAAATTACTCAATACTCTACTTCTCTCCGATAGCACTTTGAGAAAGTGGTATAAAATTTGAAAATCGTTCAAAGCCTGGCTGGCTTAGCCAATGAAATAAAGTTGATAACTTGACTTATATTTAAATAGCACACTTACTGCTATTAAATCGATCGTGAGACAGATTCGTGAATAAAAAAACGTGTGTTTAATGTACACACTTAACATAAGTACAAAAACAGTTTAAATGTATCAAATAACTTCAAATAAGAGTTCAAAAAATAAGAATTTCAAATGAATGATGTGTGTTCCAAGACTTGCTTCCGTATGTTTGCAAAATGAGCGTGTCTGAATGTCTCCTCTTGATGTTGACTGAGGGAGTCCTTGAAGATGGCTGAAGAACGAGTTCTGCCCCAGCTGGCAGACCTTCAGTTTATATATCAAAGACATTTCTTTGTCTGAATTTCGCGCTCAGAAAAATACCCTCCCAAAGGGTGTGGCTTATAATGAAAACCTGATACAACATCTGTTTTACATCTATCTCAACCTTTACATAGGAAATGTCTCCTGAGAACCTAGTCTAAATATTCTGTAGATCTCAAGAGGAAATGGCTTGTTTAGGTAAGAAAAGGTGAAAGGTCTACACAGCTAAAATCACAGTCTAAACAGAATGTGGCCTAACTAATCAATCACTGAGAAACAGCCATATGAATTACCTCAATAGGAGAACACATTCCAATCAAATACAATTCTTTACTTAAAACATTAAACATTTCAAATGAACATATATATATATTTCATATTCAAACTTATACGTTTTTGGAGTTTCAAATATCGAATCCAGCGAATTTACACAAGAAAATTAATAGCTCAAACAGTCTCACATTCATTCATATTAACAAGAATATATATATTCTTTATAAAATCCTTCCGGAAGGGATTTTAGAATATAACAATCGTCTTTTACCAACACGGAATCAGCTAAAGCAGCCCAAAGGGTGGCGTCATCCGCATGGAACTTCCCTTTTATAGTGCCGTCGTACGTGTTGTACGTCACCGCGTTTTGCTAGAGCATTTTTAAAAAACAAATGGTGTGTGGGCAACGTCGTTTTAATGATGAAGTTGGAAAAACTTTGTTTTTTTCTACATGCCGAAAAATGATCGTGTGTACGCGGCATTAGGGGTGCAAAGACCAGAGAGTGTGCCAAGTTTCCAGCAAAGCAGTTGATTTTAAACACACATGGCTCCCCCCCCCCACTGTGAATATGATTTGTAAAATTCAGCTGAACATGCAACATTTATAGAATAGTAAATGTCATTCAGTTATAGTAGCAATATGCAAAATATTTATTTTAGTGTCTGCAGACTCTGCCTGCCTGCATCATAAGAACAAGCACAGAAATAAGACAGTAATAGGCACATGTTGCTTTGCCAGCTGAACGCTGCCCACTGGCAGTCATCAATAGCCAAGAATCAGTACTTGAGTTCCAGACACCGGATTGTGACCACAGCTGACAATGGCAAAACAGCAGGCCATGTACTGATCTCCAGACATGGAGACAAGCATAAAGAAGATACGCCAATGAACAATATTTCTGCATACAAAAGCAGCTAGTTTCTATGAGAGTACCTGTCTCTGTCTTCTCATCCTGCTCCAGCTTCTGGCTTAAAGCATCTTTGTATGTGTCCATTAAACAGTCATCCTGCAATGTTGGGCTGCTGTCACCGCCCTCGCTGTCCGACTCTGCCTCCCCGTGATCAGCCTTTGATTCCAGGGGGATTTCAGAGCCAACTTTTCCATTCTGAGTTTTTTGTTTCTTTTTTTCCTTTTCTTTCTTGATTTTTTCTTCATTCTAAACAAAGCAACAGAAAAAGGAAAGTGAACCAGTGGGGAGTGTTCTAGCACTAGAGAATTTCTGGACTTGGAAGGTCCTATAAGGAAAATACATTTATTATAAAATATTGTCCATTATGAAGTTCAAAGACAAAGAAGCTAAACGCACTATAGTAACAATCATCTATCAATTCTCACTGGTTTGATAATAGTAGATTGGTCATGAAGTTTAAAATTTGATTGGTAATGTATATGATGGGACAGCAGGCCTTGTATTTCTTGGAATGTTCTACTTTATTTTTCTAGTTACTTTACCCACTGCTTCCATACTACAGGGGGGTGACACTATCATCCTTTCAGAAAGATTTCCAGCAGTACCCAAAGTCTCTTGAGAAGACAGGTCTTGTAGCTAGATTACGGTTGCTCAGCAATGTCTGGGATCTTACAGAAAGGATGGCAAGGTCCCCCTCCGTTACACAGTTTTGGCATAAGGAAAAGTGGAGGGGGATAGCAGTGAAAATAAAAAACATTACATTTGTGGTGCATGGTCTGCTTGATTATAATCTTTCAGGGGGGGGGGGGAACAGAAAGGCTGCTTGAGATCATCTCTTTCTGTGAAACAAAAAAAAAGAGCTCTATCCGAACAGTATGCAGACCAGATCAAGTCCTTATTCACATTCTTCTTCTAGGCCGGGGATATGCAATTAGCGAACCTCCAGCTGTTGCAGAACTACAAATCCCATGAGGCATAGCAAGGCTCTGACAGCCACGAGCATAACACTCAGAGGCAGAGGCATGATGGGATTTGTAGTTTTGCAACATCTGGAGGTCCGCTAATTGCATATCCCTGTTCTAGGCGAATAAGTTGAAATTAAAACTGCAGGATAAGCAGGACAGCCAGGCAACTAGCAATTCTAGAAGGAGAGGTCAGCAATGCATGTTTCTCACATCCGTTTCCTTTAACACCGTCTGCTTAAAAGAGTGCCTTTGATGATTAAAAGGAAAAAAAAACATTTGACTGAATTGATTTCAACATTGCTAGGTTTTAAGGATCGCAAAAGCCAGCTGAGTTCAACAGCTCAAGCTGAAATTAACACATACAGCTGAATTGGTCAGAGCTGCGTCTTTCCCCATCAAGGGCTCTGTACAAAGATTCAATTAAGAAAGACAGATTGACTTGCCAAAACTGTGCCGTGTCTGTGGGTAACCTTACAGCATATCTTTTTTTTTTTTTATATGATTTAATGACAATACCTCCTTGATAACGGCAGTTATGGGTTGGAATGGGTTGACTATAAGAACAGATGTGTCTTCTTCCACAAGTTTTCGCCCCTCCCGCTCTGCTTCTTCTCGCTCCCTCTCTTCTCTAGAAATAGGAGCATTAAATACATCTTGTATTAATCAATTGTAGAAATAGCTTTCTGCCTCTATGAACTATGAATGTTTAAAATATAACTGGATAATGGTCGCTACTTGTATCTTTTGCTGTATATTCGCATAAGCAATGTAAATTGATACCCGTTTAATGCATATATAAGTGTGTCAAGTGCCTATGCACTATTGTGAATAACCAACATTTTTTTTTTTTTTTGTATGCCGATCTCTTTAAAAATGTAATAAATTATATTATATATATATATATATATATATATATATATATATATATATATATATACATATATATATACATATACATATACACACACACACACACACATTACAGACCAAAAGTTTGGACACACCTTCTCATTCAAAGAGTTTTCTTTATTTTCATGACTATGAAAATTGTAGATTCACACTGAAGGCATCAAAACTATGAATGAACACATGTGGAATTATACATAACAAAAAAGTGTGAAACAACTGAAAATATATTTCATATTCTAGGTTCTTCAAAGTAGCCACCTTTTGCTTTGATGAGCTTCAAGAGGTAGTCACCTGGCGCAGCACCCCATCACTCTCTTTCTTGGTCAAATAGCCCTTCCCCCGCCTGGAGGTGTGTTTGGGGTCATTGTCCTGTTGAAAAATAAATGATGGTCCAACTAAACGCAAACCGGATGGAATCGCATGCCGCTGCAAGATGCTGTGGTAGCCATGCTGGTTCAGTATGCCTTCAATTTTGAATAAATCCCCAACAGTGTCACCAGCAAAGCACCCCCACACCATCACACCTCCTCCTCCATGCTTCACAGTGGGAACCAGGCATGTAGAGTCCATCCGTTCACCTTTTCTGCGTCGCACAAAGACACAGGGGTTGGAACCAAAGATCTCAAGTTTGGACTCATCAGACCAAAGCACAGATTTCCACTGGTCTAATGTCCATTCCTTGTGTTCTTTAGCCCAAACGAGTCTCTTCTGCTTGTTGCCTTTCTTTAGCAGTGGTTTCCTAGCAGATATTCTACCATGAAGGCCTGATTCACACAGTCTCCTAACAGTCCTAGAGATGTGTCTGCTGCAAAAGGTGGCTACTTTGAAGAACCTAGAATATGAAATATATTTTCAGTTGTTTCACACTTTTTTGTTATGTATAATTCCACATGTGTTAATTCATAGTTTTGATGCCTTCAGTGTGAATCTACAATTTTCATAGTCATGAAAATAAAGAAAATTATTTGAATGAGAAGGTGTGTCCAAACTTTTGGTCTGTAAAGTGGTATTATTCGTCTGATTTTCTGATCGTGTGTATTTAGCTTTAGTATGCAGAGGTGTGTTTGAATAGAAGAATGTGTGATGATTGGCTGTAGGTTTTTTGAAAGTGTATCTGAATAGGTACTGGCTGGCCTTTTTCGGAGGCTTGTCAGGGTGCTGAGTGCGTTTAGGTTGTAGCTGGGTCTCTCCATGGAAAGTGATTATAGATGCACTCCGTGATTACCGTTCCTCCCTCAGTCTTTTCACCCTCTCAGCGATCTTCTGTTTATCTTGCTCCTCCTGAGCCTTCTGCTCCATTGTTTCTCTCTGAATGCGCTCATGTAATGCTTCAAAGTCCTTTGCTATGACTCCTAATAACCAGTTGAGCCCTTTCCTAATGTGAGTATCGATTTTCTTCCCATAGCCGAGGGCTGCAGAACACGGCTCCTAAAAAGGGATAAAAAAGGTTATCATTTAGGTGTATGTGTATTGCAAATGCAGCCAAAAAATGTGTGATGTTCCAATCGAAGATTATACTTTGATAAAGTCTTGTGGAAGGAATGAAACGCACCAGTTACCGCGAGTGGTGAGGTTTTTTTTTTAAACAAGTGTTACAGCGTTTATACATGCGAGTGAATATTGTTTTATGTAACCAAAAAATGGAATTACGCTATATTGCTTTCTCTGCCATTTGCACAACAGCAAATTGAGAAATACCTATGCTGTAGACCAGGAACCTTCAAACTACGGCCCTCCAGCTGTCGTGGAACTACACGTCCTATGAGGCATTGTAAAACTCTGACATTCACAGACATGACTAGGCATGATGGGAATTGTAGTTCCTGAACAACTGGAGGGCTGTAGTTTGAAGACCCCTGCTGTAGACTGACACATCCCCCCTGGAGCCCAGCCATCTTTACAAGTGCTTATGACTTCTGTCATAGGAGTCATATATATCTGGTGAGTGAGGGCACATAGAGGAGAGCACGGATCATCGAACAGATTGTGTTTTTTTTTTTTTTTTTTTTAGCACTTGACACTTTATACGGCACATTTGAAAATTTTAAGCTGCACTGGAAGATTACGATATGAAAATTTATGAACTTTTGAAGGATTTATGAACTTAGACTTTTTATTCATTATGATTATGGATTGCCATTTATATTGCACTGTAATAATAATGTATTAGTATTAGGTAGCTCTCTTATATTTTGATTCACATTCAAAGATTATACTAAAACTTTTAAAACAGTCCCCGACAGAAGGGTGTGCCACATACATACTAAGCGTAGATTTAGGATATACAGTAGTTCTGATGCCAGCCCAATCCTGGAATAAGCAATAATCATTGTAGTGATTGACTGATCACCATGTTTCCAGACATTGGTTTACCAGTTCCCTAGCTTGATAACAGCCAGCCAGAGAACTCGCTATTATAGAACGACAAGTCAGCAGTACCACCCTTAAGATTTCTCTTAGAACGGGTTGCACTAAAGCCTTGGACTTTTTGCTAAAAACAAGAGAAAAATGTAGCACTGAGTGATAAAGACCTATTGTCCAAACAGTTTAAATTCACATACTAGTACCCTGCGAGAAGACACAGGAGGGAGCAAAGTGCTTAGTGCATTAATAAAAATGGCCAGAAAAATACATACTCACAAACAGAAGATACAAGTTTGTTAAATCACAATAGGCGATGTCCAATAGGCGGTTGAAAAGCAGACGCGTTGACAAGCACCCTTTCTCAGAACTATACATACTTACCGTACTAGTACCCATTTACAGCTTTATCCTCTGTTCTACTCCTTGCAGCTTACAATAACTTCTACCTGGGGACAATCTTCCCCAATCCCTTGACAAGCCACCAAATGTCCCATCAGCCCTTACACTATCATGCTTGCCTAGCCGCCTTTTTTTAATTTATTTTTTAAAGTAGAATGCTGCCATGCCCAATCGGATGACACACAGAACACTCCCCTCTGCTCTGTCTTCCCAGAAAGTGATTGACAGCTAATCCCAAGACTATAAATCACTTCTAGGACAGGAACAGAGATGTGTCTTGTGAACATTTATATCTCAGGCGGACTCTGTGCGTGCTCATGCCAAGATGTAATCCCACCCTAGGAACATGTACAATAGGGTGGCTCTATAGGGTGCTATGAGAGAAAGCAGAGCAGCAAGCGGTCAGAGGATTCCACTGAACTAGCTTAAAGGCAATGTTACAGACAGGAAGGGAGGTACTAAGCAAATGTAATCTTCAAGATTGGGATTTGATAAAAAAAAAAAAAAAAAGGGGGGGATTTAATATCAGTTAAATTAAATGATCAAAGGCAACCTGCTGTGTATTTTAACCAATAATTAAAATGTACCCCAAATATTCCATATTTGTATTATCATTTTTTAACATAAGCATTAAGTGCTCATCTGTATACTGGGGAATGAAAATAAAAAATTCCAAATTCAGACACAGAAAGAGACTGAAAGTGTAAAATTGCTGCTGCACTCTTGTTTTATAAAACCCCTAGTGCTCTGGGAATCATGTGCCAGGGGGGAACCATGCATTTATTTTGTAAAACAGATGAGACCTGTTTAAAAAAACTTCTAAAACTGAAAAAAATGAGACATTAAAGTGAAATTGACCCAAAATTATAATTTTCATTCCTTGTGTCTGTTGCCCCTCCCTAGTCCTTTCTCCAGGAGATAAACATGAACTCTCAGCAATCCATGCGCTCAATGTTTATTCCTGTAGATGGACTGAGAGACACCTTGGACCTCTGGATGGTGCTCTCATATCCAACAGCCTTCTGGCATACATGGCTGGATTTACACACGGAAAATTGTTTAGCTTAAAAATGCATGCAGACCATCATCAGACAAAGAGCGCCACAGATATACACATAGGAGATGACTGTTACTCACAATTTGACAAAGACACTTGTGCTCGTTGACCAGCTTCTCCAGTGAAAGATATTCGATGATATCGGCTTCTGCCATGGCCCCCTCACGGTCCTGTTTATTTGCCAAGCTGTATTATCAAAAGGAAAGAAATGTGTACGTAGTTATGGTCTTCATCCACTTTAGGAATGGTCTGCTATGTTTGTCTGCTGGAAATACTTTTTTTTGCATAAGTAGCAGATTTTGGCCCACAGTAATGATTGATAATGTTTAAAGAACCAATGGGATTCCCCCATTCAATTCTCTATTTCATTCTTTCATGCTGCAGGAAAAAAAAAATGGAGTATACAACTGACATTTTTAAATGCTAAAAGTATTCCTTTAGCCAATGAAATCTGAGCACTAGAAGTATATAAAGCAGCAGAGAATGTAGAAGAAGAATTGAAGGGAGTGGTTGAGACAGTAGTGGAAACTTTCAGTCATAGGTTGAGCCTAGTGAGCTCTTTAAAAGAAGTAGCAGGGCCAAAGCTCTTTTGTCCCTACTTCTCCTGTGGGTCACAAAAGTGCACTTTGGTCTGCACTTCTGTCACCCATTTTCAGCTGACAGCAGGCTAAAGTCACTAAGCTGATAAAAACTCTGGAGGGAGCCTGACTTTAATGTCAGGATCCACCCAGATGCCTGGAACAGCAGCAGGCTCAGCCTCTCAGCGAGCCACTGGGAAACTGAGCCAGCTGCTCCTGCCCCCTCCACAGCCCAGTGCTCCAGTGAGTGCTGGAGGGCCACACCAGAGAGCCAGAGACTGACAGTCATCGCTCTCTGCTCAGAGCGGAGGTGAGATCCGAGCGATCAGCTGTGTTACATCACTCAGTTCTCAGTCTAGAGGCAACAGGGACAGCTGCAGCTGGGATCAGTGCTGCAGCCATCTAGGCGAGTATGACTGTTTTTTATTTTCGATTCCTGAACTTCTCATTTAAAGCGGAGCTCGCACTACATTTAACAATTTATATATATATATATATATATATATATATATATATATATATATATATATATATATATATATATATATATATATATATATATATATATATATATATCTCATGAGGCAATCACATTGTATAAGTCAGTTCACTTACTGTATTTAAATTAGCCGCCGATCTCCCGAATAAACTTATAAAGACACTTTATAAAAAATTTCTCCTCGGTTCTCATTTTGCTTGTGGGCAATGTGAAGCCCACAAGCATTTACTTCCTGGATTCGGTGACGATGAATTACCATCATGCACCGTTCCATCGCGCCCCATTCTCGCGCATGCGCTTTTCGGTCATCAGCGCAGCACCAATAACCTCTGGTGTTGCCATCACAATGGCGGTGTCGTAAGAAGTACCGCCCCGTTGTTATGGCAACGAAAAAAACACAGTGTAAGCAGCCGGAAGATATGATGGAATAGGAGATAGAAGAGAGCATCTGCGATTTTTTATCTATGGTCTGCCGGCCTCCATGCATCTTTCCAAACAATAAAGAAACATTTCCAAAAACGTTGTTGTACAAGTCACTTCCGCTTTACGAAATACCGCGATAACTCGCAGCAAGCCACCGCATTGACTCCAGGGCGCAATGACAAAAAGCTCCCAGGAGACACTGCACGTAAAGGGAAATTATGCATTACCTGCACAGTACCCACAGATAACAGGGATCGGAATGGAGGTGACAAATGACAATAACACAGGTACTGTCAACAACAACAAAAAAAAGTTCTGTTTCTCATTGCAATCGCGGCTGCTATTGTATTGAGGTGAAGTGTCAAAATAGGGTGGAGCTCCGCTTTAAGGATGTATTCCTTCCAAAACTGACTTCTCAGCATTTGCTAGATACTTGATATTAAAACCATGTGACAAGTTCATCTCTCTGAGACCTTGTTGGGGAGATCCTTGTGCTGGGTTCTCGGGTATGCACAACTGCTGTGGTCACTATGAGATTCCATCAATGTTGTGAACACCCAAACCTGCAAGCAAGGAGTGGGGCAAAGTCAGAAACAATCAGATCCCCTCACTGGGAGCCAATAGGTGACTCTGCCCACCAGACTCCGCCCATAACCTTAACAACAGATGACAGCTACTTTAACAGGTGGCCTTACGTACACCAACACCGGTTTCCCGGAGATCCTGGGATGGCGAAGAACTTCAGCGACTGTCTCCTTAGTTTCCTCCATTCTGTCCAGATCACTGGAATCGATAACAAACACCACTCCATAAGACTCGGCATAGTAGTTCTTCCAGATACCTCGGATCTGCTTCCCACCGCCCAGGTCAAATATGGTGATGTCAAACTTCCCCTGCTTAATGTCTGCTTTGGAGAATCCTACTGTCGGAGCCACATCTTCTGGAGATTCTGTTACAAAAGAGCCAAAGGGTTGAGGGTCATTCGTTACCAACTTTCCAATGCCTTCTGCGTTTTTCACAAGTGAACCCAATTATTCAACAATCCACCCTGGAAACGGTACTTTGCTCTGATTTTTCAGAGAAACCCACCTCTCGGTTGTACTCCCATTTTATCTACCAGTATTGGAGGGCCTTAGGGCTAGATGGCTGCAAGATGTACATGATCTAGATGACTGGGACAATGTGTGGGACTTCCCTCTCTTATCTTTCGTCTGCTTGATTCAATTTAAATTGGTGCACCAAGCCTACTTCAACCTGTACAGACTTCACAATATGAATCCCACATGTTCCTCTAAGTGCTGGCCATGTGGTGTGGCCCTGGGGGACTTCTCACACATTTTCTGGACCTGTCCACTCATTGTTGGATTCTGGGAAGAGGTAGTGACCTTACTGAACTCCATTATTTCCACCCCCTTGCAACCCTCAATGTCTGTATGCCTGCTGGGTCTGGTGGAGGATCTTCTGCCTACAGAGGCGGAGCGGACGTTAGCCAGTCTCACATTGTTTTATGCTGGAAAAGACATTTCCCTGCACTGCGCTTTCCATTTTGGAAACAACTGATTACTAACAGCTTCCCACTATATAAAAAAAACCTACATGAATAGGGGATGCCCCCGCAAATATGATAAGGTCTGGGCTAAGTGGCTGGCTGAGCCCTCCACAGCCTCCATATTTCCATAAGTCCCTGAGTATGGTACCAATACAGTGGAACCTCGGATTACGAGCATAATTCGTTCCAGGAGAATGCTCGTAATCGAAAGTACTCGCATATCAAAGCAAGTTTCCCCAATGAAGTCAATGGAAACTAAAATAATTCATTCCGCATTGATTTCATTGGCATGCAATACCACATGCGGCCAGTGGCTGGGGGCGCTGGAGAGCCTCGGAAACGCCAGTGGACAGTTCGGCCGACCTCGGCAAACCTCGGAAAGACTCGGTTCCCAAGCTTTTCCGAGGCTCTCCAGTGCTGTTACATGCTCTTGCTTAGCAGTGCTTATGGTTTACTCTTCTGTAATTATGAGCTCCCCGATGCTGAGTGATACAGCGGAACAGAGTAGAACAAATGTCCCCCGATTAGGCTTGGACCAGGACTGTCACTCACCTCCCTGGATGCCTTTCACAGTGGCGGTCTTCCCCGCGTTGTCTAGCCCCACCATGACCAGAGTCACCTTCCTGCAAGTCATAAAATTAAACCGTTTAGAAGAATTAACGAACAGCAGAAATTGATAAAAAAAAAAAAAAAGAAGGTTAAGGTATCTCAGGTTATGAAAACTTACTGGCCAAGTTGGCCAAGCTGCAGTGCATAAAATGTTCCTAAAAACCGATTGGCTGTGAAAGGTCATATGAGATTTAATGTAACAGTTCTTACCAAGACCTTTCATATACAGGAGATGAGCCTGTGGATTTAACCCTGAACATTTCTCATGAAAGCTGGGAGCGACTGAAGCTATACATAGCAATTTATTATTTACCCACACCAAAGTACTAAGTGTGCTTCCTACCTTACTTCAAGAACAGGCTTTTTTTCCCTGACATTTTTTGTTTACACGTAAAACTATTTTTTTTGTGCTAGAAAGTTACTTAGAACCCCAAAACATATTTTTTTTAGCAGAGATCCTAGAGACTAAAATGGCAGTCGTTGCAATGTTGTGTCACACTGTATTTGCACAGAAGTCCTTCAACGCAATTTTTTGGGGGGGGAAAAAATACACTTTAACTTAACAAAAACAGTAAAGTTAGCCCATTTTTTTGTAAAATGTGAAAGATGTTGGGCCAAGTAAACAGATACCCAACATGTCATGCTTTAAAATTGCCCACGCTCGTGGAATGGCGACAAACTACGGTACTTAAAATAAATCCATAGATGACGTTTTAAACATTTTTACAGGTTACCCGTTTAGAGTTACAGAGGAGGTCTTGCACTAGAATTATTGCTCTCGCTCTAACAAACGCGGTGATACCTCACATTCCTTGTAATAAATATAAGCATGACAGGTCCTCTTTATTGAGAGATCAGGAGTCAAAAAGACCCCAAATCTTTCATTTACCTTTAAAAGCAAACAAAAAAAACACACCGAGTCCTGCAAGCAGCATCTTTGGAGCAGCTTTTGGGCGCTGAAAAAAAACACTCCAAAAACGTCCCTCTCCATTGAAATGAATTGAAAGCGCTGTAAAAACGCCTTACCCTTTCACACTGAGGCACTGCAAAAACGTCCTAAAACGTTAGGGTCTTAGCGGTGCTTTACCAGCACATTGGGATTGCAGATAGGGTTGCCACCTCATCCCTTTAAAACAGAACACATATGAATTACACAGGTTCTGGGGCTGATTAAGGTGGTAATTGAACTCAAGTGGAGCCTTATCAAAATTAAATTAGCCTCAGAACCTGTGTATGTTCTGTTTTAAAGGGATGAGGTGGCAACCCTAATTGCAGATGAGGCTTTGCTCGAAAAACACTCGAAAAACGCCCCAGTGTGAAAGGGGCCTAAAGATTCTAACTACCAGCAAGAATAAGTCCTTACATTTAAAGAGCACCTGTCATTTCAGATCTATCATGGCAGCCCCTGTTAGCGGGCATCCACTCACCTACTGCCGCCATGTCCCTCACCATGTGTCGCTGCCATCACCAGCCGTCCCATTAAAGTGAATTGGACTGTCGGTGAGTCAACAGCGGGTCAGAGGAGGAGCCGCTGAGGGAAAGGGATGACAGTTGCCCTTTAAAAATCATGATTTAATCGAGTTGATTTAAATCCAGCCTTTTTACTAGTTATTTAAATTGCGATTTAAATCAAATCCACCCTGCCTACTGCTTTTGATGTTAGATCCAATAAGAGAATCAGACCGTCTACTCAGCTTTAAAGCTGGCCATACACTATACAATCTGAATATACAATATTCTTTTAGATCTACCAAAATGTAATATGAGGACAGACCTAAACATTCAGTTTGTATCAAACCAGACAGATCCTTGCACCACAAGCTCATAACAGATCTAAAGAAGACTGTACAATCAGATTGTATAGTGTATGGCAGGGATTTCCAATTAGCGGACCTCCAGCTGTTGCAGAACTACAAGTCCCATGAGGCATAGCAAGACTCTGACAGCCACAAGCATGATGGGACTTTAGTAGTTTTGCAACAGCTGGAGGTCCGCTAATTGCATATCCCTGGTGTATGGTCATCCAATAGAAGATTTTAGTACACAACCTAGATATGCTTTGCTGACATCACCCTTCTTTTTACAAACACACCAAAGTAGATCTGTCTGTTATTTCTGCCTCCCGAGTCCTATGATATTAGATACCTGAGCCGCAGCCTACATGACACATCCAAGATAACTAATACTCCGGATCATACAGATTAGGCAAGCTTTAGCTTATGAGCTGTGACTATGTAGTAGGCTGTATCCTTGTTAGCGCTCCTCCTCACTGGCAGCCAAGGGGAAGTAAAAACAGGAGGCTGATCTGCGTTTTTACCACCTGCAACCTCCCATCTGAATTTTTTCTTTCACGGTATGTTGCGTTTGGTAGGCGATTCCACTTGCCAAATGTGTCCTGCATTTTAATGAAGAAAGACTCCTTAGGTACCCCTCCGGTGAAACAGGTCCAAACCGCCTCTGAAAAGCGATCCACCACAGATGACTTACTTTTCAGAGGTGTTTCCGCCCTTGGGAATGAGGCCTTAGCCTAGGTTCACGGGTTAAAAATCGAGCAAGTTCAGCTTTACTCACACGATTTTAAACAGGCAATGCAGTTCGACTTCGGGGGGGGGGGGACGGCAATCTGACAGACATCTTTGCGGGTTGCTGCACAGATGTCTATTGAAAATCGCCCCCAAAGTCTCCAAAAGTAGTACAGGAATTACTTTTTTGGAATCGGACGGTACTATTGCCGGCGATAGCCGCCGATTTGACATGCCAAATCGACCCAATGCGAAATTTCCCATCACATTCTGTCCCTACAAGAAATCAAGGCACATCTGTTCAATAGGGTGACCTCTACCATCACCCAAATCCACATAAAAGGTTTTGGAGTTAAAGCAGAGGTCCACACAAAAAGTGAACCTCCGCTTTTCGGGAAACCCTCCCCCCTCCGGTGTCACGTTTGGCACCTTTTAGGGGTGAGGGGGTGCAGATACCTGTATAATACAGGTATTTGCACCCACTTCCAGGCATAGACTCCCGCGGGAGTCACCCCCCCCCTCGCTGTCTTCTGGGAAACACACTGGTCCCAGGAGACAGAGGGGACCAGTGAGGACGCGCAGCGTGACTCGCACATGTGCAGTAGGGAACCGGGCGGTGAAGCCGCAAGGTTTCACTTCCCGATTCCCTCACCGAGGATGGCGGCGGGGGGCAGCCGAGAGATGAGCGATTGCTCGGCTTCGGCTGCCGACATTGCGGGCGCCCTGGACAGGTAAGTGTCCATATATTAAAAGTCAGCAGCTGCAGTATTTTAATAAAAAAAATACAGGTGGACCTCCACTTTAAAACAGATCAGCAATAATGCGTTCTCTTACCTTACTGGTTGGCGCCATCGCTTGAACAAATCCCGACAGCAATTGGCCATGAGGCTAAACATAGGAAATCCGGAATATGAGCCAATTATAATAAACGGTCTTTTCGTTTTTTTAGGAAGGTTCCAACATCCTGAATCCTCTGCAACACCTTCCAGGTCCCTCTGATTCAGATGTTTTATGACCCTGAAGACAGAGGATGGGAGACAAGTCACACGGTCAATGGAGTAGAAGGGCCATAAAAGGAACAGATAAACACTTCAATTCAGGAATACTACAATGGGGGTTCTCTCTTTTAGAACCCTTACATTTCACTTCATACTAAGGTGGCCCTGGGTGACATCAGAAGAGGACAATCATGACAGCACCTTCCCAAAACACATAAATGAAACGTGGAAAATACATAAAAATAAACCATAAAAAATAAAAACATAAATCAGCTCCAGAGATCCACAAGAAGCCAAAATCCTACCAAGCTAATGGACTATTCCAACATTTTCCCGAAATGTCAAATATTTGGGACAATTCATCATTACGGCACTCGGTCAAATATAAAATAAGGGTGGTGTAGATAACATAAAATCAATGATAAAAGTCAAAGTCGCCATCAATGGCATTGTTCTGGATGGAGGAAATCCCTACAGATGTCTGTAGTGCGACCGTCACCCATGGTGAGCTTGTTGTGTAAACTCTACACTATGGTATCAACTATGAGGTCATAGGCTGGAGAACGTCTCAGGACTTCTTGGCACTTTGGGTGCTCCTGGCTGCTTTGGTGGTAGGGTTACACCGATACCATTTTTTTAAGACCGAGTACAAGTACCGATACTTTTTTTTTTTTAATGTCATGTGACAGTGGCATGAATATGCAGCACTGATGGGCACTGATAGGTGGCAATGATGAGAACTGATGGGCAATGATAGGTGGCACTGGCAAGGTGGCACTGATAAAGCCAACTGCCCTGTGCCCCCTTTTTTTGTTTGTTTTTTTGGTTTGGGGACCAAAAATCCAATCTCTATTCAACTGATGGGCAGGCAATGAAAGGCAGCACTGATTGGCAATTGGCTGGCATAATGAAACAACTTATATTTAAAATGATTAAATTCTGCTAGCAAGACCGACTTGTTCCGTCAGAATCAGCGACCCATCACATTCAGTAAAAGAAGCGACAAACTATCAGAACCCCAAAATGCCCAACTTAGTACACCCTGCGCAGGGTGTACCAAGATGGGCGTTGTGGTGTTCTGACGGAATGTCGCTTTTTTTACCGAATGCCGTGTGTAGAATTTTTGTCCGTTTTCCTGTGGGGGAAAAAACTCAGATGGAGTATAAATACGGTCAGGATTCCCAAGGAAAAGCTCTTATCGGAATTTTCCCCGACTGGAAAACCGATCGTCTGTACGGGGGAAAAGTAGAGAGCAGGTTCTCGGTTTCCCCCTCTGGATTTCCGACTGATCTTTTCCCGTCGGGAATCCCGGTCGTGTGTACGAGGCATTAAGACATCAGCATACCAAGACATTTCGGACAATTTCATACGCCCAACTTTGTGGGAACAGTTTTGGGGACGGCCCCTTCCTGTGCCAACATGACTGCGCCCCAGTGCTCCAAGCAAGGTCCATAAAGACATGGATGAGCGAGTTTGGGGTGGAGGAGCTTGACTGGCCTGCACAGGGTCCTGACCTCAACCTGATAGAACACCTTTGGGATGATTTAGAGAGTAGACTGTGAGTCAGGCCTTCTCATCCAACATCAGCGCCTGACCTCACAAGAGAGTTGCCACCTCATCCCTTTAACACCAAACCCATATTAATTACACAGGTTCTGTGGCTGATTAAGGTGATAATTAAACTCACTTGGTGCCTTTCCTGCAATAAATTAGCATCAGAACCTGTGTAATTCATATGTGTTCAGGTTTAACCACTTGTCTACCGTCCCACCGTCATATGACGGAGGGACGAAGACCCTCTCGTTCTTCCCTCCTTACCGAAATACTAAGGGGCACGCGCGCACCCGATGCGCGTGCCTGGCAGCCGCGATTGCCCAGTAACTGAGCAGGACCGTAGATCTGTAAACACACAGATCCACGTCCTGTCAGGGAGAGGAGACCGATGGTGTGTCCCTTGTACATAGGGACACCGATCGGTCCCCTCCCGCCCACAGTAAGAATCACTCCCTAGGGAACACATTAACCCCTTGATCGCCCCCTAGTGTTAACCCCTTCCCTGCTAGTCATATTTATACAGCAAATCAATGCATTTTTATAGCACGGATCGCTGCATAAATGATAATGGTCCCAAAAATGTGTCAAAAGTGTCCGGTGTGTCACGATAAAAATAAAAAAGAAATCTCAGATCGCCGCCATTACTAGTAAAAAATAAATACTAAAAATGCTATAAATCTATCCCCTATTTTGTAGCCACTATAACTTTTGTGCAAACCAATCAATATACACTTATTGTTCTACATATTTTTGTTAAAAAAATCGCAATACGTATCGGCCTAAACCTAAAAAAAAAAAAAAAAATGAATATTAGAGCAAAAAGTAAAAAACATTGTGTTTTGTTTTTTTTCAAACTTGTCCCTCTTCTTTTGTTTATAGCGCAAGAAATAAAAACCGCAGAGGTGATCAAATACCACCAGAAGAAAGCTCTATTTGTGGGGGAAAATTATAAACATTTCATTTGGGTACAGTGTTGCATGACAGCGCAATTGTCATTCAAAGTGTGACAGCGTGGCAGGAAGGGGGCGAAAGTGCCCTGTAGGCAAGTGGTTAAAGGGTTGAGGTGGCAACCCTACCTCACAAAATGCCCTTCTGGAAGAATGGTGAAACATTCCCATAGACACTCCTAAACCTTGTGGACAGACTTGAAGCTGTTATAGCTGCAAAGGGTGCGCCAACTCAATATTGAACCCTATATACTAAGACTGGGATGCCATTAAAGTTTATGTGCGTGTGAAGGTAGGTGTCCCAATTCTTTTGGTAATAAAGTGTGTGTATATAAAAGAGGGAGGTAAGTGGGCACAGAAGGCATCACTGACCTCAGAGCTGATAGGACAGATGGGGTTCACTCTCTCAGTCACCTGTGACAGATATACAGATCCTCAGAATGCTTTGCTGGCCTCCATCAGGTCATGCTGAGATTTGTAGTCCCCCCAGCTGCAGTGTAATGTCCTCTCCCCGCTATATGAAGCAGTGTCGGAGCGTGTAACCAGGCAACACACAAACACATCAGGCCGCGCTCCGCACGTCTTACCTGCCTGTCCGGATCCACAAGGACGGGGCCCCTGGGACTGCTCTCCCCGCATACAGGGGGCCCTGGAGGGGGCGGAGCCTGGAGAGTACAGGGGGGACGGCGAGACCAGCAGGGACAACAAGGTAGGGGGGTTTACAGGAGGCGTGACGTCAGGGCCATGTGACCGGGTCAGAGGCGGGGCTTCGAGAGGGAGGAGGCGGGCAATGTTAGCGAGTATAGAGAAGCTGCTGTGTGATAGGAGAGGGCTGTATAATGTATATGTAACCCAATATAAAACACGGGGGGGGGCTGTATAATGTATATGTAACCCAATATAAAACACGGGGGGGGCTGTATAATGTATAGGTGATCAATATAATAGATGGGGGGCTGTATACTGTATATGTAACCCAAAATAAAACACGGGGGGCTGGATAATATATAGGTGATCATTATAATAGATGGGGGGGCTGTATAATGTATAGGTGATCATTATAATAGATGGGGGGGCTGTATAATGTATAGGTGATCAATATAATAGATGGGGGGACTGTATAAGGTAGAGGTGATCAATATAATAGATGGGGGGCTGTATAATGTATAGGACGGTGATCAATATAATAGATGGGGGTTGTATAATGTATAGGACGGTGATCAATATAATAGATGGGGCTGTATAATGTATAGGCGATCAATATAATAGATGGGGGGACTGTATAATGTATATGTAACCAATATAAAACACGGGGGCTGTATAATGTACATGTAACCAATATAAAACACGGGGGGCTGTATAATGTATAGGTGATCAATATAATAGATGGGGGGACTGTATAAGGTATAGGTAATCAATATAATAGATGGGGGGACTGTATAAGGTATAGGTGATCAATATAATAGATGGGGGGACTGTATAAGGTATAGGTGATCAATATAATAGATGGGGGGACTGTATAAGGTATAGGTGATAAATATAATAGATGTGGGGGACTGTATAAGGTATAGGCGATCAATATAATAGATGGGGAGACTTTATAAGGTATAGGTGATCAAGATAATAGATGGGGGGACTGTATAATGTATAGGTGATCAATATAATAGATGGGGGGACTGTATAAGGTATAGGTGATCAATATAATAGATGGGACTGTATAAGGTATAGGTGATCAATATAATAGATGGGACTGTATAAGGTATAGGTGATCAATATAATAGAGGGGGGACTGTATAAGGTATAGGTGATCAATATAATAGATGGGGGGACTGTATAAGGTATAGGTGATCAATATAATAGAGGGGGGACTGTATAAGGTATAGGTGATCAATATAATAGATGGGGGGACTGTATAAGGTATAGGTGATCAATATAATAGATGGGGCTGTATAAGGTATAGGTGATCAATATAATAGATAGGGGGACTGTATAAGGTATAGGTGATCAATATAATAGATAGGGGGACTGTATAAGGTATAGGTGATCAATATAATAGAGGGGGGACTGTATAAGGTATAGGTGATCAATATAATAGATGGGGGGACTGTATAAGGTATAGGTGATCAATATAATAGATGGGGGGACTGTATAAGGTATAGGTGATCAATATAATAGATGGGGGGACTGTATAATGTATAGGTGATCAATATAATAGATGGGGGGACTGTATAAGGTATAGGTGATCAATATAATAGATGGGGGGACTGTATAAGGTATAGGTGATCAATATAATAGATGGGGGGACTGTATAAGGTATAGGTGATCAATATAATAGATGGGGGCTGTATAAGGTATAGGTGATCAATATAATAGATGGGGGGGGCTGTATAAGGTATAGGTGATCAATATAATAGATGGGGGGGCTGTATAAGGTATAGGTGATCAATATAATAGATGGGGGGGCTGTATAAGGTATAGGTGATCAATATAATAGATGGGGCTGTATAAGGTATAGGTGATCAATATAATAGATGGGGGGACTGTATAAGGTATAGGTGATCAATATAATAGATGGGGCTGTATAAGGTATAGGTGATCAATATAATAGATAGGGGGACTGTATAAGGTATAGGTGATCAATATAATAGATGGGGCTGTATAAGGTATAGGTGATCAATATAATAGATGGGGGGACTGTATAAGGTATAGGTGATCAATATAATAGATGGGGGGACTGTATAATGTATAGGTGATCAATATAATAGATGGGGGGACTGTATAAGGTATAGGTGATCAATATAATAGATGGGGGGACTGTATAAGGTATAGGTGATCAATATAATAGATGGGGGGACTGTATAAGGTATAGGTGATCAATATAATAGATGGGGGCTGTATAAGGTATAGGTGATCAATATAATAGATGGGGGGGCTGTATAAGGTATAGGTAATGAAATGAAGCTGAAGTTAGCTCCTTTTTCGGACAGCTTCTTAGGCCCCGTACACACGACCAGTTTCCTCGGCAGAATTCAGCTTCCGACCGAGTTTCTGGCTGAATTCTGCCGAGGAAACTGGTCGTGTGTACACTTTCGGCCGAGGAAGCCGACGAGGAGCTCGACGAGGAAATAGAGAACATGTTCTCTATTTCCTCGTTGTTCTATGGGAGCTCTCGTCCCGCCAAGCTCCTCGGCGGCTTCAGTGCTGAACTGGCCGAGGAACTCGATGTGTTTGGCACGTCGAGTTCCTCGGCCGTGTGTACGAGGCCTAATTCGGATTGGATCTTTATTCACAAAGGTTATTATTTACTAAACAATCATCTGCAACGTTTATAATAAAATTGTGAACTTTAACAACAATTCTGTCTCCCTAAATGCCATGTATTTCAAGGGGTAATAAATATATGAAAACCTTCTTGGCTCACCCAAATTCTACTTGTTTTATATTCATTGGGCATCCTATTATATAGGGAATTTGAATTTGGCCCGTGCCAAGTGACTAAAATATGGCACCTTGACAGCCATACATTTCAATGGGAAATGCTAAATAAGATACCAAGCTATTCCTATATGAAATCTATCTTGGCTCACCCAAACTCCACTTGTTAAAACAAGTATAAAACAAGTGGAATTTGGGTGAGCCAAGATTTTCATATAGAATAAGTTATTTATTCAGAATTACCCCTTGAAATACATGGCATTTAGGGAGACAGAATTGTTGTTAAAGTTCACAATTTTAATTTAAACGTTGCAGATGATTGTTTAGTAAATAATCACTTTTGTGAATAAAGATCCAACCGGAATAAGAAGCTGGCAGAATAAATAACTAACTTCTGCATTTTAATAAGAAGCTGGCCAAATAAGGAGCTAACTACAGATTCATGATAATCAATATAATACATGGGGCTGTATAATGAATAGGTGATCAATATAATACATGGGGGGCTGTATAATGAATAGGTGATCAATATAATACATGGGGGGGCTGTAAAATGAATAGGTGATCAATATAATATGGGGGGGCTGTATAATTAATAGGTGATCAATATAATACATGGGGGCTGTATAATGAATAGGTGATCAATATAATACATGGGGGGGCTGTATAATGAATAGGTGATCAATATAATATGGGGGGGCTGTATAATTAATAGGTGATCAATATAATACATGGGGGCTGTATAATGAATAGGTGATCAATATAGTACATGGGAGGCTGTGTATTATTTTATCTATAATATATAGATAATCATTGTAAGACCTGCCCAGTACAGTACATGTAGTCGGGAGGGGGGGTCTGTGTATTGTATAGGTGCTCATTATAAAGGGGGGCTATATAATATATAGATAGCTCTATATAGCTCATTATAATACATGGGGGTGCTGTATAATGTATAGCTTAGTGTAATATATGGGGGGCAGTATAATGTATAAATGCTCAGTACAATGCTTAAAAAAACAATTCCTTCCTCCACACTGTCAAGCAGACCTATTTTATCACTCTCATTAAAGCAGAGTTCCACCCAAAAGTGGAACTTCCGCTCATCTGCTTCCCCCCCCCCCCTCCGGTGCCACAATTGGCACCTTTCGGGGGGGGGGGATCCCCGTCTTTGACAAGTATCCTTTCCCACTTCCAGGAGTCTGGGCCGCGGCCCATGACGTCATTGCGGGGCTCCCTCCTCCTCCCCTGGCCCTCATTGGACCCCACCAATCTTAACCTACGCCCCATTTCCTTATTCCCCTTTCCCTTCAAACTCCTTGGACTGAGCAACCACCTCACTGAGAATAACCTTTAGGATCCCCAGTTTGATTTCACCCCTAACACGCCACAGAAAATGCCAACGGGCACTATTTTGTACTCTTACTCCTGGACCTCTCCACTCCTTAGGTACCCGTGACTGTACTCTTCGTTGGTTATCATCCTACCTATCTCTCCACACCTTCGCTGTCACTTCCATTTTTTCTCCTCTTTTATATCTCCGTTGGCGGTCACCCAAGGTTTTTCTTGGACGTCTCCTATTCTCCATCTACACCTCCTCCCCAGGTCAGCTGATAGCCTCCCATGGCTTTAAATACTATTTCTATGCTGACAACACCCAAATTGATCTCTTTACCCCTGTGTTCACTCCATCAGTCTCCTCACGTACCACTAATTTACTAACAGACGTATCCCTAATTTTCTAACAGACGTATCCCTAATTTACTAACAGACGTAATAACTAATTTACTAACAGACGTATCCCTAATTTACTAACAGGCGTATCCCTAATTTACTAACAGACGTATCCCTAATTTACTAACAGACGTATCCCTAATTTACTAACAGACGTATCACTAATTTACTAACAGACGTATCCCCAATTTACTAACAGACGTAATAACTAATTTACTAACAGACGTATCCCTAATTTACTAACAGACGTATCCCTAATTTACTAACAGACGTATCCCTAATTTACTAACAGACGTATCCCCAATTTACTAACAGACGTAATAACTAATTTACTAACAGACGTATCCCTAATTTACTAACAGACGTATCCCTAATTTACTAACAGACGTAATAACTAATTTACTAACAGACGTGTCCCTAATTTACTAACAGACGTATCCCCAATTTACTAACAGACGTATCCCCAATTTACTAACAGACGTATCCCCAATTTACTAACAGACGTATCCCCAATTTACTAACAGACGTATCCCCAATTTACTAACAGACGTACCCCCAATTTACCAACAGACGTACCCCCAATTTACCAACAGACGTACCCCCAATTTACTAACAGACGTACCCCCAATTTACTAACAGACGTATCCCCAATTTACTAACAGAGGTATCCCCAATTTACTAACAGACGTATCCCTAATTTACTAACAGACGTATCCCTAATTTACTAACAGACGTATCCCTAATTTACTAACAGACGAAGGGTTCAGCTTTCTAGATCAGTGCCCCCCAGTTTCATTCTCCAGGGACTGTACCTGGACCCCAGTTGAAGATAGGAGCAGGGCAGACCTGTAAGGTCAACAACAGTGGACCCAGAGTACAAGAGACATACTCAGGTCCACGAAGCAGTGTGTGCATTGCTTCCAGGTGCCCTACAGGTCCAAGCTCGTGGCCTACCTGTGGGGGGGAACAGTCCTTGACAATCCCCTTTTCATTTTGAGGGGAGTCCCAGACTGTAGTGGGAGGGATCGTGCAGTCAAACGTGGGTTTTGAATTGCTTTTCTCACAATCCTGTGAGCTGTTCTGTCTGATATTTTTCTCGGTCTTCCAGATCTTGCTTTAACTTCCACTGTTCCTGATGACTGCCATTTCTTAATTACATTCCGAACAGAGGATATTGACATCTGAAAAGGCTTTGCTATCTTCTTATAGCTTTCTCCAGCTTTGTAAACGTCAACTGTTTTCAGTTTCAGTTTTCTAGACAACTGCTTAGAAGAACCCATGGTGCTGATTGTTGGGGCAAGGTCAGATGAGTCTGGGCGTTTAAAACTTTTGAGATTGACATCACCTGGTCTTCCCAGACGATGATTGAGAACAATCCATGACACGGGCAGGTCTCAGCTTTGCAAAGGGGGCAGTGCATGCTATAAATTCTGCAGGGTGCCCAAACTTTTGCAGACGCAATTTTTTTGTTTTCTGTCATTTTGAAAGTGTAAATGATGAAAATAAAATCTAACTTTTTTTGACATATTACAAGAATGTCTAATCTGTAATTTGATGCCTTTTGGATATTTTTCCATCTTTCCTTGACTTTGTTATGCACATTAATACAAGTTTTTACCTGGGGTGCCCAAACTTTCGATCCCCACTGTAGAAAACCACTATACTGTATGTTTATCTACATGCAGGGCGCCAAACGCATGGATTCCAATGTTGTTGTTTTTTTCTCTTTTGAAGCACATGAATGGCTCTTAAAAAAGGGTGGGCTCGGGGTGCAGAGCACTGCGTGGCAGTTGTGTAGCAATAGCTAATTAATATTCGCTATTGTCTTCCTGCTTCTCCTGGACAATCAGGAAGTGGGTCCTGAGACCCGATTGGCCATGAGGAGAAGCGACCGTATTGGCCGGGCAGGGGGGAGGATGTACAGGGAGATATGGGAGATGGCTGCCCTCATTGGAGCGATCTCTCGGCACCAACACAGAGCCCAACTGCATGAGTACCACCCGTGGGGGGGGGGGGTGTTGGGGTGGTTTGTTTGCCGCCACTGGTATAGACCCCAGATGTTTCCATAAAGAGGATCTGTCATCCTTTTTTTTTATTACAAGGGATGTTTACATTCCTTCTAATAGGAATAAAAGTGATCTAAAAATAAATGAAAGAGACAGTGTAATATTTTTTATTAATGCACTACATACAGAGTACAGTTTCAGGTAGCACTCCATATCGAGTGCAGAGTTCAGGGGTGAACTACATACAAAGTTCAGGGATGTGCTGTGTACAGAGTGCAGGGTTGAGGCGTGCGCTATATACAAAGTATGGAGGGTTCAGCTTCCTTTTACAGGCTGTCCACATCTCACTTCCACTCCTTCTCTGCTCTGACCTGCACCACTCACTCCCATCCCCCAACCCTGCACACATCTCTCTCCACAGTCTGCATCCCCCCCAAATATTCCTCATATCTCACCTACCCAGTACTCTAGTATCTCCCATCAGTGTAGGTGGCCTTGCCTCTCTTTGTCACTTGCAGGTCACATGATCTGTGCACCCGGGGGATCACAGTGCAGCTTACCACGTGATGCCCCATCCCCACATTGCACCCACATCCCCCTTGCCATTAATGCAGGGCAGGCAGAGATCTGTAAGAGCTGTTAAGAGGAAAGCTGTCCTTGTAATCACAGAACACAGCAGGCTTCTGTGTGTACAAGTGACAGTGGTAAGCTGGGAGGGGAAGGCAAGAGTCGGAGGTGGTGCATGTTCTGGGTAAAAAAAAAAAAGCTCTGGGTGTAAGGATCACATGAAATGGCCTGGGGGCCTTATGTTTGACACATGTGGCTTTAAAGGAGAACTCCAGCCTGAGATTTTTAGGCTGGGCTTCTCCTCTGAGTCACAGGAGTTCAACTAGTTTTGCACTCCTGTGACCCGTTTTCAGCAAAGAGTGGTCTGAAGTCCGCTCTCCGCTGACGTCACTGCCATCAATCGAAGCACTGTGTCATTCCAACTTCATGAGTCTGGATCTGCCAGCTGCCTGGACTGATGGCAGTCTCAACCGCTCAGCGATCCAATGAGTGTGGGGGAGCAGAGAGGAGAGACACTGACCGACAGTCGCCAGCTCTCCTCTCGGGGATCTGTGAGAACCGAGCGATCGGCGATGTTCGATCACTCGGTTCTCAGTGAAGAGGCGGCGGGGGACAGATGCTCCATCCACCGAGTTAAGTATGAATTAAAGAAAAATAAAAAAAAAAACATACTTTTTTCCATGACTCACAAAAAAATAATCACAATCAAGCTGCAGTTTGTTTTACGAAACACCAAACTATTTTTTATTTTTTTTACATTCGAGTAGTTTCCAGAACAGGGAGGATTATAACTTCTGCTGGTTTCATTGGGTATTTGTGTTTCCAGTTGTTAGGTGAACAATCCTGTTGTTCTCTCAGGACAAGAAAAGGATCTTTCTAATAATCATACATATAGCAATAAATGTGCCTTTATTAATGAGGAGGTCATCAATTAAATGTCATGTCAGTACCTAGGAACACACACACAGCTATCACATAGATCTGAATGTACAAAGGGTGTGTGAGGATCGGGACCACCACAAGAGGGCGCAGTAAAATGTGTGGACGCTCCAGAGAAGGAAGATTCCAACATAGGACGGGACGGAATCTCCAATTTGTTTTTTAGCAGTTATAGTCCGATCTTCTCCTGCTCTCCCCAGGTTAAGAACCGAAGGTGCTTAGAGTAAAGTGACCACCGCAGAGTCCACACTGCGTTTACTGAACGATCGCATAGAGAATATACAGCAGATCATAGACATATGGCACATAAGTGCGGGGATCCGACGCATGCGTACTAGGAGCCTCTTTTCCCGTGGTGCTACTGCGCACGCGTCTGAGCTTTAATCTGACGAATGCATACTAGGAGGCCTTTTCACGCAACGTTACTGTGCATGCGTCCGGCGGGAATCTGACGCAGTGTAGGTATGGACAGAAAGTATATTTCTCCTGCGCTCGTAAAGGCGGTATTGGTGTGAAGTGGTAGTAATTTCAGATGGTGAGTTTGTGTAGGATAAACATGCAAATCCCGCTGCCTAGACTGACCTAGGGTGGTCCGTAGATAGCCAAGTGATAAAAGAGGAAAAAGGTGCGTGATCTAATGCATGGATCAAATGGATACAGTTTATTAAAACAAAGTAGATAAATAAAAATAAATGACTACGTATTCATAAAGACTTGTGTAGCGGGCTTTTCCCTGTCAGGGCTTCATGACAGGTCATTCCCGCTGGACTTATATGCTAAATTGTAAATATGTTGGATATTGTTAAGGAGTTATGCATTGCGGGACTACTAGTAGCAGGAGACACGGACTCCATAGGCTCTTCAGAGAAACAAACTACATTTCTCGCAATGCTTTGCCACCTAGGAGGATGTGACGTTCTCGCCCAGGCGAGTAAAGAAAGTTACTTAAGGGAGGGGAGTGGCGCTTTTTCGCTCTCTCGGGACCGGCCTTCTCTCCTGCGCGGAGTCAGCTGTACTGTTAAGCCGGAAGACAGGGCCTAGGTTGACCGGGAGACCAGCCTTCCAAACGGAAGCAAGACCCCAGCATACCAGCCTGTGTTTGTGGAGATCGGAGAGGCAGCCCAGCTGACAGCCGAAACAGTGGAGCACCTCCGTCCGGGTTTCCGGATGCTGTGGAACAGTACTCCGCCAATACGTCCCTGGCCGAAGAGAGAGATCAAGCGGGCCGGCCTGTTGGGTGAGAGAGCACCTGCTCAGTTCCTGACTTTTCTTTGATTATCACAGACATCCTGTCCATTCCCTAGGCCACGAACACATGTTGGCCCACGGTTGAAATTTAGAGGCCTAGTTAAATTGTTTCAGTACTTCACCGGAGTGATCATCACACAAAAGGCGATCAACTTCACACTACCCTGCTACCATAGACATTTTTAGTGTGTGATTGCCCTCTCTAACTATCACCCGTGGATTACAAATTTTAACGTGCACCAACCGGCCGCCCCGTGAATTTCATCAAATACACAGGACTCAAAAAAAGAAATGACCAAAATGGGCAAGTCATGTAGCTAGATTCAGAAAGAGTTAGGCCGGCGTATCAGTAGATACTCCGACCTAACTCGGAATCTGCGCTGTCCTAAGTTTAAGTGTATTCTCAAACTGAGATACACTTAAACCTAGCTAAGATACGACAGCCTGCGCCGTCGTATCTTAGGGTGCAATATTTAGGCTGGCCGCTAGGTGGCGCTTTCATTGAGTTCGGCGTAAAATATGTAAATCACTAGATACGCCTATTCGCGAACGTACGTGCGCCCATCACAGTAAAGATACACCGTTTAAGTAAGGCATTTTCAGGCGTAAAGTTATTCCATCACATTGCTGGACTAGTCATTGTTAAGTATGGCCGTCGTTCCCGTGTCGAAATTTGAAAAATTTACGTTGTTTCCGTAAGTCGTCCGTGAATAGGGCTGGACGTAATTTACGTCCACGTTGAAACCAATATGTCCTTGTGGCGTACTTTGGAGCAATGCACACTGGGATATGTACACGGACGGCGCATGCGCCGTTCGTAAAAAACATCAATCACGTCGGGTCACAGTTAATATACATAAAACACGCCCCCACATCCTCATTTGAATTAGGCGCGCTTACGCCGCCGCAAAAATGCGCGCCCCTACCTGAATCCAGCTGATGGACTTTAAAGGCACTATGTTCTGGTAAGGATATAGTCAAATTCAAGGTAAAGTTTATATAAAAATAAAATAAATATCAAAAGGTTACTCTAGTCTATGTTAATTGACCATATACACACAGACTAGAGTAACCTTTTGATATTTATTTTAATATACATTATAAGTTGTTGCATATACACTTATTATATTTGTCTATGTGTGCATGTTTATGCATAATCTTTGATTCGATTGTGTGTTTTAATTTTAAATTTTAACTTTGATATTAATTGGGAAATTGTAGTATTTTTGTATTTATAGACATGCTTTTCCATCGAAATGTTGCTGTCCGTTTAAATTATCTGTTGAATTGTCAATATCCTTCTATTTTCGATCTACCTCATTATACTGTCCCCAGTCTGCTATTTCTTATGTGCCTTATGTTTACTAGCGCCGCGGCTTGTCCCCGCTTATATAATACGTCTGCTCCTATTGGACGTTTTGGATCTGATGAAACAGCGGATGCTGAGAAACGTTATCCTATTGGCTGGCCTAAGTCCCGACGTCACTTCCGGTACGTTGCGTTCCACGGTGGAACGCACGCCGTTCTGAAGCAGCACCAGCGGTTCCTGGAGCTCCTGTGTTTCCCTATGGCTTCCTAACTCTTGGATTTCCATCTCCTTCGGTTCCACAGTATGAGACCAGACAGATTGAACCCCTGCAGCTACAGATGACACGCTGTGACACCAGACCAGCCTTCTGCCCTACCATGCTTGTGTTTTCACTCCTTTTGTGAGTAACCAATTTATTGTTTAAGACATTACTTTTAATTAAATTCATACTTACTGCACTTAGTTTGGCGCATGTCCTTTTTGTTCATATATATCTTTCAGAGTTTGCTTCTGCTTCAGGATTGCTGCCGCTAGTGTTATTGGACTATTATTGGATGATTATATTCACTCAATTTTCATTATTGACATGGACCTTATGATGTGCTGATGTTATTGATTACTGATTGTGCCTGTGTAGTCATGCGCCATCTACCTATACATTCTTTCTTGAAATTATGCTGACTTTTTCCTTTTCATACCAGGAAAAAGGGGACCGGTGTGAGGCCAGGTTCACACCTATGCGAATTGAGTGCGGTTTAAACCGCATCTAATTCGCAGGACATTTCAAAATACATTGTTTTCAATGAGGCTGGTTCACATATGTGCGATGCATCCGCACTGCGTATTGCCTCCAAACCGCATGCGGTTTTTATGTCTTGCGGTGCGAATTCAGTCCCATTATCTTCTATGGGTACGCATCTAATTCGCACATGTGTTCAGTTCTCTGCAGGAGTTTCTCTCATTCAGCTCAATACAATTCTCCCCCACTCTCCTCTCACCCGGAAGTTCTCCCAGGTCTCCAAATTCGCACCTGATCTGCAGCTAAACCGCAGTTGATCTGCAGAACACCCTCTAGAGAAATCTGCAACGACAACGCAGCTCAAAAAAGCAACGCACTAGTGTGATTCCGGCCTAAAAGCTGTGAAGTTTTCTGGAACTAGAGATCCTCAACCCAGGTAAGATGTGATGGCCACTATACCCAAATAACCAGGGCCGTCTTTAAGGCAGGGCAAAAGGGGAAGCTGCCCTGGGCCCTGTCATTGTTGTGGGGCCCAAAGCAGCTGCCTTATACTTGCCAACTATCCCAGTTTAAATTCCCTTGAAGTTTTAGTTCTGTGCTGTGTCCGGATATCTCGGTGTGAAGTGCTGCTACTAATGCTGCCCAACTCTGCCCTATTGTTGTGTACAGATGACTCACCTGCAGACCCTGTGTTTACATGTAAATAACAGTCATTCATATGTAAATAACGGGAGCATTCATATGTATATCATGCCCCTCTGCAGTGAAGAGATGATGTGCTGTAACCTCTAGCAACCAATCAGTGAGTAGTATTACTATACAGTAATCTCTAGCAACCAATCAACAAGAAGAAATCATGAGCTGTAACCTCTACTAGCTAATCAGTGAGCCGTAATGTGTGCTGTAACCTCTAGCAACCAGTCAGTAAGTGGTAAGGATATGCTGCAACCTCTAGCAACCAATCACAATCACTGCCTGATCTGATACAGTAAACTGATTTTAAGTCTAGCTGATACAATTTGCCCAAGGTCCAATCAAAATTAAAGACAGCCCTGAAGATAACAGTAAAAAGTAAAGGCAGGAATGGAATTGGCTCTTTTATTATTATCTATGCTGGCATATTAGGCACAGCTTGGAATGTTTCTTAGATCACCATCTAGTAAAGCTTCTTGGTGTTTTTTTGGGGATTTGGGATTACCATTTGCAGGATATTCACCAAACAGACCTGTAAACTGCTCTACTTGAGTAGAAAGCTACAGGGACCACATTCTGGTTCCCAGATTTTAACTGGTTGTCCACCTTCCAAATACACACGGCATCCAGCCATACACCAGAGTCTCTAGAGGGGACTTTACAGGTAATGACCTTTGTTTTATCTCCAAGGAAACTGCAGAGATATCGGACAATACAATCTTCATAACACAGCAAGTTCCAGAACAATCTACATCAAGTGGGCTTTTGCCAGATATCTATTCGGCAAAATGTCACACTGTGGCCTGAGGATCAGCATCATGTACATATCCTCTCCCTTCCTTCCGGATTATTAGTGTTTCCCGCATTGTGAAATGAATCATGATGTAATAAATCTATAAGAAGAGCCATGTTCCCTGTGTTTTTTTTTTTATACATATCGTTACACTAATGCTGGCCATATGAAAAATCGCAAAAATGCGTTTATTAAGACATTTTGTTTAATTTTTTTATTTTTTTTTGTGTACTTTAATAGTTTTTATTTTACATTTAAGATCTAAAAAATAGGAGCACATGCAGCAAAGTGAATATTAAGAATTCTGGTGGAACCAACTGTTTAAATTATATGTACAGAGTGGATTTCGTTTTGGCCAGTTATTGGGCACAAATCAGTAGGGGCATTTTTGAGCCCAAAAAAAAAAAAAAACGAGTTTGGGAATTTTCTGCCGAACGAACGATAAATTGAAAGGTTAATGTGTTTCCCGTCCAAACTGTTTGCGCTAGGTATATGTGAAAAAACAAAAAATTGATTAATTTATGTCCGCTGAACAATTCATCGGTCACTACATTATGGCGCTATTGTTTGCTCTCACTGTCAAATGTTTGTTTTTAAAAAATGGGTTTGAAGGATTTTTCGTATAGTGTATGGCCAGCATAATATTCTACACAAGAGTTTGGCTTTCTTGTAACATGCCGAATCCTGTGGCTGATCTGTGGAAAAGTGGGCACACCCACTTTAAGTATAGAATCTAAAACTGCCAACAATTTTTGAACAGGACCTGCTACAGTTCATACTTATGCCAATAATATTAAAGGATAAATTCACCTTTAAAAAAAAAAAAAAGTGCATTTAATATTTTCTTCCAAAAAAGGAGTCTGCAGAGCATTGCACCCGAGATTGCGGGTGCAGTATCAGGCTCCTGAAGACATTCAGCAGAGTGGTCTGCCTGTAGGGGCAGACAGTTACCTGAGAGCAGGAATATAAATGGACTACGCAAATGCTCACGAGCACCCTCACAGCTCATCATTGATGGTACCAGTAGGCATTCACTCCCAGGAAACTATGAATGACAGGGTTAGGGTTTCCCCTTGAAGAATAAGGCTAGGACTCAGGAATTGGAACAGGGACCTCCCCAGAGGTCAAAAGGTTCCCAGAGGACATTGATCACGAGGCGTGGCTGATCCACCCCCACCAAAGTGCGCCACCTACCCCAACCAAGTCGGGGAATGAAAAGGTGGGGAAAGCGCTGTTTTCAAATTGTGACAGCAGGTGCAGGGAGAGGATCCCCCACCCGCTGTCACATAGGAGGTTGGGGTGCGTTGACAGGCTGCAGATGCTGGAACATGTTACACCCAAAAAAATAAAACAGATGCAACATGTTCCAAAAGGGTGAACTTATACTTTGAAGAGCAAGTCTTACTATTTTTTTTTTAATTGTACCTACAGGTAAGTCTTTAAAAGGCTTACCTGTAGGTACTGTGAATATCTCCAAAACTTGCAGTTTAGGAGATATTCAGAGTTCGTGCAGCCAAAGACACCCATGCCATTAAAGGCAGCTCCAGGAGTGACGTCATACTGTTCCATCCACTCGCAGCAACAGGGCCCACAAAATCAGAAGAAACTCCGGGAAATATGTCAGCCATCTCGGCTGTTTGCAGGTGGAGGGAGGGATTTCATTCTAAGGCAAATATTTCATAATGAGCTAGTATGTGATGGTCCTAACATTGCTTGCCACAGATCTGAGGCTTGCATGGTGGAAGGGATTATATGAGGGAATGTCTGAAGCTTTGAGGGGCTTTGCCAGTATCTAATCACCTGAAGGTGTGGCGTATAACTGCTCTGTTATGATTTGAAGACCCGTGTCCAGTAATGTACTCCCACAAAAAAATGATTTTTATAGCTTTGTTGACCTAACTTACCAGTAATGAAGCACATCCCATGTGGAGCAGGCAGCTGAATCCTGTATAAACCATCACTGCAGGAATGCCTCATACTCTTCTTGTCTCTGAATCTCCTGCAAACAAGGGCCTTATTACTTTGGGTCTCCGTTCTGAATTCGATAGAAAAGGTTCCTGATCAGGATCTGCTCCCTCCTCATCCATTGAGAAAAGGTCTTTCGTTGCTTTCACTGTCTCTGAATGGGGTAGAAGGCCAGTAAGGCCAACTGCAGCTTAAACCGGATTTAATGGTATATAAGCCTAAAATCAAAATTGTAATTTCTTGGCCAGCCTCACGTCAGCACACCATGGGTTAATCCCTCCTCCGGTCCTCCAGTACCAACTTCTTCTTAGGTGATAAATAGGGGGCCCCTCCTCCCATACCCTTGTTCCTTTTTTTTGGGGCGGACTTCAGGCCACCAGACACGCTGAAAGAAAGAAGCTGCAGACAAGAAAAAAAAACCCTGCCGAACCAACCCACCCAGGTTCAAGCCTCTCCTGGGACTGGAAGGTCCAGAACAATAAAGGTAGTTCCTTTTTATTACACTGGACGCTCCATGTGCAGGAGCTATGTGGGCAGATTAAGGCTTAAAGAGCTTACCATTTCCTGGGCTGTGGAGCTGCTGTATTATCATGCTCTCTAAATATCCGTGCCGTAGGAGCGCGCTGGCTGCCTTCTCCGTGTTTTTCTGTTTGGCGGATGTCCGGTATAGCCTAAATTTAAAAAATTAGAGAGCCAGAGGATTCAGTGCTGTTTTGCTACAGCTAGTGAGAAGAGTTTTTCTGAGTCTCCTTCACAGAGAGGAAAGGGTGGCTGGGCTGTGTCAGTGTGCACTAGGCTGTCTCCACTAAATGATTAACCTCATTTGTTCACACCTGCTAAACAGATATTCTCACAAATCCACTGCCACCCTGAGAGATTCCGTTACCAATGCAAGGTAAAATTACTCAAAAAGAAGAAGAATAAAAAAAAAAAAGCTTATTAGCTATGTCCTGTCTTTCATCAGTACAGCATGAGCTCACCACAGCCCCAAAATGCACGAAGATCGTCGGAAAGGTAGGAGGGGTCTACGGGGGCCACAAAACAAAAGAGTGCGACACCAGGAGGTGTTTTGTCTTATAGAAGCAAAAGCCCTAAAACAAGACATTTGCGGAAGAAAAAGTCCCGCCACCGTTCAAAATCTCCGCATGCGTCTGGGTCATGCACAGTACATAGATCCCAATCAATGGCCAGTCCAGGCCGCAAAGCTGATCAGACCGCGATAGCGGCAGAACCAAACACGACAAGAGGCCGTCCTGACGAGGGCCGCTGCTGGGCATGTTTAGCGCCATCTGCCCCTGGAAAACTCTCATACGCAGATCCACAGATGATTCTATGTTTCTGGCATCACTGTCATGATGGCCTTGTAGCAGTATGAAGATCTTCCAAACTTTTTTTTTTCTCTTCTGGAGATTTGGTGAACATAAAGTGGATGAATTAAGTGGTCAACTTTGGAATTCTCCACTATGATCTGTTAAATCTACAGCCTGCACCTTCTGAAGTTCGGTGGGCTTGAGTGAAGGATGTCGGCTTCCTCTTACTAGTCTGTGGCCTGGACTTTTCCTCCTGTCATTCCCTTAATTGCTTTGTTCAGTGTTTGGCCAAACAATAACCTCCCATTATAAGAAATGTCGAAGGCTTGTGTAGAGGTTCAGCCTGCCCGCCCTCCAGTGGCATAGCCATACTGCTCTCATAGCAGTGACTGAGTGCGCCAGCGCTCGTAACAGGTCTACCAAAAGCATCAGCCAGAAGTCAGTTGCTAGATTCAACTCTTTCTGGAAACTTTGCCAAGTCTTGTAGTTTCCTGGGTTGAAAGCAATACCATTCCTGAAGAGTGTGTATATATATATATGTATATATATATATATATATATGTATATATATATATATATATATATATATATATATATATATATATATATATATACATATACACATATATATATAGCTAGTTTTTCTCTGTTGCTGATTGGTAGGCAAAACCTGTCACTGGCAAGGTTTGGTGCAAGTCTGATGGCCAGATTGCCACAATTACTATTTTCCAGATGTGTTTCTGCATGAGTGTTTTTGATGCATTTTCAATGCATTTTTGCCACTTTCCAGATGTGTTCCATACAGAAAGCAGGCAACATTCTACTTTTGTTGACTACACTAGAATGAGCTGTACTGGTGTGAACTAAATAAATGGACACAAAGTTGCCACTGTTTAATGCGTTTCTTAATGCAGAATAAAAAACGCACTGAACTGCATCCGGTGTGAGCAAGTCCATTTTTTTTTTTTTATCCAAAGGATCTCTGGAAGACACTTGCTGTCCCAGACACTAGAGGGCAGCATCCACCCTGGAAATGCAATGCATAAACATACGTCAGCCATCTTATTTGGATAAAGTTCAGAGAACTTGTTGCTGTAAATTGGTCTTCTGACGAGGTCTCGATTTACACTCTGCCATTATGGGAAAGGACCATACTTTGTGAATGAGCGATTTACGCTCGATCGTTAGGGGTATTGCTTGTTGTGTGGATATTTGGCAGCATACATTCTGTTATAGCTGCCTTAATAGGCCTTAGAATGTTGCACAACCACATACTTGTGAGGTAACCTGTGCAATTTCATTTATCTGCCACTGCAGACTGCATGCAGGCCCAAAATGCACCCTGAGCTTGGCAAGGCATCTTCTATCATGCTGGTATAAACGCATGGGCCAATCTCCTTTACCTGGCAGGACTGCACAGGGAGAGAAGCCTTCCCAACTGCAGACCTCCAACATCATTTACGCCATTGCATGGGGTCTGGCAATTCATGGTACAGGAAGACCATTTCCAATTCAAATGTCTACCCTTCAGGATCAGCACAGCACCTCGAGTCTCTCCAAGATCTTGCCAGCTATCATCGCCGTTATACATTTGAGGGGCATAAAGATTTTCCACTACCTAGATGACGTTTTGGTAGTGGCCCATGCAAGCGAGGAGTGGACAAAACAACGCAAGGTGGTGCGGAAGATTGTATCTGAGTTTGGCTGGATTGTCAACAAGTCCCTCCCAGGAGATGGAATACCTCGGGCTTGTTTTCGATACAAGCAAAAGGCCATGTGTCGCTACTAAGACGCAAAACAGCCGAGCTAGTAGCCCGTGTAAATAGCTTGAGGGAGTCCTCATCGCTGTCGGCAAGGGACTGTATGACGCTTCTGGGAATGTTCACTGCAGCGATCCCAGCCGTTCCCTGGGCAATATTCCATACAAGGGCATTCCAGGCGACTTTTCTGAGCCAGTGGGATGGTGTATCACTTCACCAAAAAGATTGCATACCAAGAAGGATCCGCCAGGGCTTAGCATGGTGGACAGCACCAGAAAATCTGTCGCGGGGCATGCCCCTCAGCCCCGGAGGCTGGATTCAGATAACCTCGGGTGCCAGTCTCCGGGGCTGGGGCGCTCCCTGCCTCGGCAGACAGGTACAAGGCGTATGGGGCAAGATGGAAACCAAACACTCCAACCTCTTTGAATTGCAAGCAGCATATCTGGCCCTGCGGGCCTTTGAGGATCTGGTTCAAGGGGCCCGGGTCAAACTGATGTTAGACAACAGAACGGCGGTGGCATATATGGCCAAACAAGGCGGAACCAATAGCTTGCCGCTATTGCAAGTGGCGACCAAGATATTTATCTGGGTCGAAGCACATTTGGAGGCCCTGACAGCAGCCTATATTCTGGGCAGCCAAAATTGCATTGCAGATCGTCTGAGTTGGGAGCTCCCCAACAAGAACGAGTGGGCACGGAGCGAAAAGGTCCTGGAAACAATCTTTTGCAAATGGGGAACACCCTTGGTGGATCTAATGGCGACCCCAGACAATGCGAAGACACCCCAGTTTGTCTCAAGGTTCCACTGCAACGAAGCCATAGCCCAAGATGCCTTCTCTATTCCGTGTGATTTTTCCATGCAATTGTAATTCTACTCTTTTGGTCACGGAGACCATGGTCCCCTCTGCTCCTACAGATGACGGCAGTTCCCCCAATACGTCTGCCACTGGAGAGAGACCTCCTGCAGCAGGGCCAGTGGCACCATCCCAATCCGGGCAGGTTGCAATTGACGGCCTGGTTGCTGAATCAGCCAGACTACAGGTGCAAGGCATCTCAGAAGAAGTAATCTCAACTTTACTGAAATCTAGGAAGGCCACGACCAATGTTACTTACAACAGAATTTGGAGAAAATTCACATTTCCTTTACAACAAAATTTCTCCCCATTGGACCCAAACATCGCACAAGTGCTGGACTTTTTACAATCGGCTCTAAAAATGGGCTTAGCCTATAACACAATAGAAGTACAAGTGTCAGCCTTAACATGCTTCACAGGGCACAGATGGGCAGACTAACCACTAATAAGAATTTTTTTAAAGGCGGCCATAAAGTTGAATCCACCAAGAAAATCTCTGTTCCCAGCCTGGGACCTAGGCACGGAACTAAAAGCTCTTCTCCAACATCCATTCGTGTCAGTGCAGACATGTCGGCTTTGGTTCTTAACAGTCAAGCTGATTTTTCTCACAGCCATAATGTCAGCAAGGAGAGTCTCCAAGCTAGCAGTTCTATCCTGCAAGGACCCATATTGCATCATTCTCCCGAATAGAGTAATCCTAAGGCCCTCATCGGCCATAACTTCTAAAGTGGTTTCCAAGTTTTATGTGAATTGGGAGGCGGTTCTACCTAGCTTCACACAACCGCCAAGGCAAGAAGAGGAGTTAGACCTCAGACCGTTAGACATGGTCAACCTGTTTTCAATGTATCTACACCGCTCTCTACAGGTGCGCAAAACGGATTCCCTTTTCATCCTGCCATCAGAACAAGCCGCCTAAACAAGAATCATATCTACCTGGATCACCCATCAGTCTTACGTATGAGAAACAGGGGCTGACGCCTCCACAGGCGATAAGAGCTCATTCTACCAGAGGGGTGGCAGCCTCGTGGGCAGCGTCTGTTAAGATACCAATCGAAGACATATGCAGGACCGCTAGCTGGAGTTCCTGCAAGACCTTTGCAAGGCATTACAGTTTAGACATTACAACGGCTAATGCATCGAATTTCGGGAATGCCGTAGTATCGGCACCTTTTCAAGAAAAATAAAAGATTCACTAAAGCAGTATTTCCAGTTGTTGTCTGAGTCTTGTATATATTTTCCCCACCCTAGTTGAGCTAAATTAAATCCCATGGTGTGCTGACGTGAGGCTGGCCAGGAAAACTTAAAATTGTTATTAATACCTACGGTAATTTTCCTTTCCTGGCCTGTCCTCACGTCAGCACAGCTCTTTTCCCTCCCTATAAGCCTGCCATCGTCTGCCAGTTAAGTGGAACAAGGGTATGGGAGGAGGGCCCCCTATTTATCAGCTAAGAAGAAGGTGGTACTGGAGGACCGGAGGAGGGATTAACCCATGGTGTGCTGACGTGAGGACAGGCCAGGAAAGGAAAATTACCGTAGGTATTAATAACAATTTTCCGTTATAATGTAGTTTATACATCCTTAGATAAGGTAATGCATTGGTTTTCTTTTTTAGATCTTTTTAGGTTTAAAAAAAAAAAAAAAAGAAGAGCTGACTGGTTCCAAAACAGTAACCAATCATTGAGTTTGTAACTTGAGTTTCATTTAGTTAACATTATGTGTGTAAAGCAGTTTGTAACTTTTGAGTTTAATTTAGTTAACATTATGGGCCGGATTCAGAAAGGACTTACGACGGCGTATCTCCAAATGTGCGCCGTCGTATCTATACGCGTATTCTTAAAACCAGATACGCCTGAAATTTGCTGAGATACGTCAGACGTAAGTCTCCTACGCCGTCGTATCTTGGGTGCATATTTACGCTGGCCGCAAGGGGCGCTTCCGTCGATTTACGTGTCGAATATGCAAATGACCTAGATACGCCGATTCACAAACGTATTTGCGCCCGTCGGATTTAGCTACGCCGTTTACGTAAGGCGTAAAGTTACCTGTGCTATATGAGGCGCAGGTAATGCAAAGTATGGACGTCGGAACAAGCGTATATTTTTACGTTGTTTACGTAAGTCGTAAGTCGTACGTGAATGGGGCTGGGCGTAAGTTACGTTCACGTCGAAAGCATTGAGCCAACGTATCTTAGGGAGTATTTGCGATGTGATTCTGAGCATGCGCGCGCAAGCGCAGTTCGTTTGGCGCTTCATTTACATGGGGTCACGCTTCATTACAATACAACACGCCCACTGCCTTGCTACTTTGAATTACGCGGGCTTACGCCGGCCCATTTACGTAACGCCGGCGTACATATGGGAGCAAGTGCTTTGTGAATACAGTACTTGCCTCTCTATGTTACGCCGGCGTAGCGCATATGAGATGCGCTACGCCCGCTCAAAGATACGCCAATGTATCTGAATCCGGCCCTATGTGTGTAAAGCATAATCCAGTAGTTTCTGCCTTTTTTAATTTAATGACTTCAAAATCATTTTACTGTACTTGTACTATTCCTACACAAAGACAAACATGTTCAAATATGTGTAAAGTTGTATGAGTTGGTAAAACCTAAAACAAGACACAGAGTTTCCACAACATTTTTACTTGATATTGTTTTTTGTCAAACACAGTAAATTAATAATATCTACTAGTAAGAAGATCTTTTTATAGGGGGCAGACAATGCAAAGTAGCTGATACATATTGTGAGAGAAAAAAAGACAATAAACATTTCAAAAAAGAAATTATATAGACAGCAAAGTGGATTAAGCTGTATTTGGAATACACCCACAACACGAGAGAGATCCATAGTATGTACAGTGACCACCCAAAGACACAAGGTCCAAACTTCATGGTGTCCACTACAAGGGATAGAAAGACTACTATAGGAGAAGAGATCCATCTCCAAAATTAAGACAACCAAAGACAAGGCATGTTTGGATGGTCACCACCACTAGAGAAAGGTGCAGTTCTTTGGGAATCACCAAAATAATCATTAACATTCTCTGGTTAACCACCGAGAAAAGAAAAGATCCGTATTCTCGGATGACCACCACAGAAAACGAGATCTAAAGTTTGAAGTCACCACAATATCGGATGACACCCACAATTTTTTTTAGTGGTGACTAGCAAAGAAGAGGGGAGTCATAATTGTCAGTAACCTCCTAATAAGGTGAATTTCAGAAACCAATTAACTGGTGAAGAAAATGAACAGAAAGAAAATTCCTTATGGATCACTAATAACATTATTGATGGAAGGGTTTCCACACCATGTTTCAAGTACCACACTTTGACTTTATAATATAACCCCCTTGTTTAAAATGTTCAGTGTATTTTTTTTTTGTGAACATTTTATGAACAATTCCTTTTTTTGGCATTTACCATAACGGCAAAATGTGGGTTCAATTTAACAGACTACATAAGACTTTAGAAATATTTAAAAGTATTCCAGGTGGTACTTTGTCCTAGGTCCAGAAACCCAGCCATGCAAACAGCACTGCAAGAGGCACGTTCCATAAACCGCTGTCACCAACACAGAAGACATACTGTATGGCACCAGAGGGATATTTCATCACTGACCTTCAGGAGACACCAAATTTACTGTACATAGTGACCACCGCAGGATTTCCTGCATACACAAAGTCTGTGTATAAAACGATCTCTTAGAGTTAAGTATATTAACTGACAAACTGGATCTGATCTCACTGGACTGTATCTACTACATGGTGACTTGTTGAGAAAACTGATCAATACTCTAGGCTGCCCTTATTTTTTGTAAAAGGATATACACTTGAAATAAAAACACAAGGACCTAAGTGGAGCTTAACATAGTTATAATGTAGCCTGTAGTGTTGTTTATTGTAAGCACAGTGGTGACTGAAGTACAGAAGACTTCAATATGGTTGCTTGGACTACCCTTAAAGTGTTCTTGTTGCCAAAGCCATTGAGGCCATTCAGCCATCAAATAAATATAGCCTATTGATTTAGTAGGAATCCTGCACATGAGTGATGAAATTGGTCCCTTGTCTTCAGTGATAAAAGTTTGGCTGTTCAGTGTTCTATTTTTTTTTTCTTTTGGCGTAATGTTCTAAGACATTTTTAATAAAATAAAATATTTTAGAGTCTGTACTTCAGCCACTACATCTAGTTACCAGCAAACTAGGATGTTTATTGTTCTTTTCTCTTTTAGTGTATTCCCTCATAAATTGAACATATTGTTTTTGAAACTCATGGCTTTAAAACCTGTTTGCTAATAAGTTAAATAAATTAGATTAGGAAGATAATAGCGTTAATGTAACTTTTTAAGCCACTTATTAGAGAAAACACTGGGGATGGAAGCCAACTCAGCTATGGTATTGATGATATGAGTTGTGTACTTGATGTAATCAATCGACATTTTGGATTAGTTGTAAGATCTTGATATGGAAAGGTGTGCCCAGGTCCCTGGACTCTGCAGGCAAAATGTAGTTTGATAGTCTGTTGAATGAAAGAAAGGTGGGATTTCACATGAACATTTTTATCGATAATACCCCAGGTAGTTGGAATGATTCTAGAAGATAAACCTTTCTTTTGTGGAGCTCCACTAAACATAATTCTTTAAATGAACGTATTAAAACGTTTCTGCTGAAGGCACTCAACATGAAATGTATTGCCACATTCCTGTCCTCTAGTCTGGCCATAGTCATTTTCTAATAATTAGTAAGTGGGTATACGACTTCTATATGACAAGAAACAAAGGTTGGCCCAGTGTGCAATTATCTGTAAAGCCAACTGGATACAAATCTTCATGTGGTATGGGGCCAACTGGCAACTTTAAAACGGCCATGTCGCATGATAACTGCTGGCCAAATGGTCTACCATAGGCTTGGGACATAATCATAACTTGAAGACATTTGGCATGAGAACCATTCAAGCCAACATGATACACAAGCCACATTAAACTGACTGGGAAAGACTTAAAGTCTAGTTTTTGTTGGAAAGATCTTCACAAGAAGACAACAAGCCATGGAGATTAAATCAACAGGATATATGGAAACTAGAAAAGTTATGTAAATGTACAAAGATCCTCCAACTGCAAGGCTTTATCTTGCTTTTGGACCTTAAAAGTATGAAAAAGTAGGGAATCAATGACTTAGGACACTAGAATCCTGTCACAATGCTGGAATGTTGAGTGACATTGGTAAGAGGCATAGTGAAAGACTGACAACACAAACAATTGTAATATCTAGCTGATCTATTTGTTAATATAAGCCTTTGCCAGTTATCAGAAGACCCATCTGCAAGTTACTCTGACCATGAATATGTCAGAGTAAGTAGGGCAAGGTTAAGTAACAAGAATCAGTAAGCACTTTATACATATATGTTCACACTCAGTTGTGAGATGAGGGACAACCTGGGCTAAGTGTGCTAAAAAATGTAAAACCAAGTGTATGGCTGCTTGTACAGCTGAGATAACATTTTGAGAACTGAACCCCGCCAGAGGAACTAGGAGGTTGAAGCTCCACCACAGTGTTAGCCCAAGGCTTAAAAAGTTAAACTGGAATCATGAGGACAAAAGGGAGAATGGAAGATTTAGCTATGTTTCTTTGTTTACTGGTACTAGGTAACCTCCATTCCCAGCTTCATCACATACCATGATTCCCCCCACATGCTTGTTCTAAAATTTCAGACCAACCCTCTTTTCCGGGGGAAAAAAAAAATGTAGTTGTTTTTCCTTTTCAACTCATTGCTATCCCACCCTACCCCAGCCAAATGCCCAATTCACTGTTCGTCCTCCCCGTAAACGTCATTCTGCTTGCGTTTCATGTTCTCGAAGTCAAAGTCTGTTCCAGTCATTCTCTTGTAGATGTCCTTGATGTCATTGCATGTAGTCTCAAAATGTGTGGTGGCATCATAGGAACGTGAACAGAACACCTGCAGGACAGAAAAAGATATCCGATGAACAGTGGGGTAGACTTATTGTAAAAAAGTGTAATTCTGCTGTAGAGAACCATTTCACACACCATGGATGACTAAGAAAAGTTATTTTAGATATAAAAGGACTTTACTTTAGGCATCTACAATTATTTACTTTACTGTTACCTACTTGAACAGGTGCTATGGTAACATTTGATAGTAAGATATTAACAACTACCGTGGGTGTAGTTATCTTCCAACTTTTTCCGTCATTACTTTTTCTTTTTTTTTTTGTTTGGAATGGGTGTAAAAAGAGATCAACTTAGCCGAGGTGTAAAAAGAGATCAACTTAGTCACTTCCCATCCTTAGGATGCACCTGTACATCCTCGGATTGGAGTGGTAATATCTGGGCCATGGCTGCAGCTATAATCTAGATCTTTTGTTCAGCTAGCGATTCCCTACGCTGTAAAAGCGATCAAGTGGCTAAACTGCAGTGAGGATTTTGTCACTTTTGGTTTCGGTTGGTTTGTTCATAAGCCATTACTGATCAAACTGATCTTAAATTTGATCAGATGCTTTGGAGGGCAGAGTAGAGATCTGGGGTCTAGTAGACCCCAGATTTCTCCATTAAGAGGACCTGTCATGGCTCATGCTATCACAAAAGGTGTTGTTTATCCCTTGTGATAGCAATAAAGTTCAATCAAAACAAAAAATAAATAAAAATGATGGTACAGCTTAAAAAAATTAAATTGAAATAAAATAAATAATAAGAAAAATTCCCTATCCTCACACACAAATGCACACATATGTAAACAGTGATTGCACACACATGTGAGGCATCACTGTGAAATGTCAGAGTGAAAGCAATATTTGTAGCATCAGACCTCCTAAACTGCTAACCTGTAAAGGCTTCTAAAGCAATGCCTACGGATAATTTAATGTTTCATAATTTGTCGCCATTATGTGGGCGTATGGCCCATGTTGGGTATCTATTTACTCAGCATAACATCTTTTTATATTTTACCCAAAAACTGGGTATTATGGGCCAGATTCACAAAGGACTTACGACGGCGTATCTACTGATACGCCGTCGTATGTCCGAATGAGCGCCGTCGTATCTATGCGCCTGATTCTTAAAATCAGTTACGCTTGAATTCGGCCAATATACGACTGACGCAAGTCTCCTACGCCGTCGTATCTTGGGTGCATATTTACGCTGTCCGCTAGGGGCGCTTCCATATATTTCCGCGTCGAATATGCAAATTAGCTAGATACGCCGATTCACAAACGTACTTGCGCCCGGCGTATTAATATACACTGTTTACATAAGGCGTACGACCCGCGTAACTTTACCCCTCATAAAGCAGGTGTAAGTCATGTAACCTATGGACGTCGGAAAAGCGTCGTATTTTACGTTGTTTGCATAAGTCGTACGTGAATGGGGATGGGCATAGGTTTACGTTCACGTCGACAAAGCATTGAGCCGACGTGTCTTAGGGAGTATTTGCGACGTGATTCTGAGAATGTGCGCGCATGCGCCGTTCGTTCAGCCCCTAATTTGCATGGGGTCACGGCTCATTGTAATACAACACGCCCACTGCCTTGATAATTTGAATTACGCAGGCTTACGCCGGCCCATTTACGATACGCCGCCGTAACTTAGGGTGCAAGTACTTTCTGAATACGGTACTCGCCTCTCTAAGTTACGGCGGCGTAGCGTATATGGGATGCGCTACGCCCGCCGAAAGTTAGCCCATTCTTTCTGAATCTGCCTCATAATTGCTTTTTTTTATACACTAAAGTTCATTAAAGTGTATTTTTTTCCTGAACATTTGCGTTTGATAAACTGCTGTGCAAATATCATGAAACAAAATTGTAACAACAACCATTTCATTCTCCAGGCCTCTGCTTTAAAAAAAGATATATAGGGGTAGATCCACATACAAATAGATGGGCGCAGCGTATGTGAGATACGCTACGCCGCTGTAACTTAATTTGGCAGGTTCAAATCCCCAAAGAATTTGCGCCGTAAGTTACGGCGGCGTAGTGTATCTCAAACGGCGTAACGGCGCGGAATTCAAATCGGCGATTAGGGGGCGTATTTCATTTAAATGAAGCGCGTCCCCGCTCCGAATGAACTGCGCAAGCGCCGTCCCTAAATTTCCCGTCATTTTTTTTAACATAGACGTGAATTACGTCCATCCCGATTCACGGACGACTTACGCAAAAAAAAAAAAAAGGAAATCAAATTAAACGCGGGAACGACGGCCATACTTAACATGGCAAGTCTAACTATACGCGCCGAAATATCAACTTTAACTATACGCCGGAAAAAGCCAACTAGAGACGACGTAAAGGAATGCGCCGGCCGCTTGTACGTTCGTGAATCGTCGGAAATAGCTAATTTGCATACCCGACGCGGAAAACGACGTGAACGCCACCCAGCGGACGCCGAAGTATTGCAGCGGGAACACGCTTCATTTGTAAACACACAGCTCCCAGTCCTGTCAGGGGAGAAATGCCAATGTATGAACAGCGATCAGTCATTTCCCCTAGTGAGGCCACCCCTCCCCCTACAGTTAGAACACACCCAGGGAACATACTTAACCCCCTAGTATTAACCCCTTCCCTGCCAGTGGCATTTTTATAGTAATCCAATGCATTTTTATAGCACTGATCGCTATAAAAATGCCAATGGTCCCAAAAATGTGTCAAAAGTGTCCAAAGTGTCCGCCATAATGTCGCAGTACCGAAAAAAAAAAAAAAAAAAAAAACGCTGATCGCCGCCATTACTAGTAAAAAAAAAATATTAATAAAAATGCCATAAAACTACCCCCTATTTTGTAAACGCTATAACTTTTGCGCAAACCAATTAATAAACATTTATTGTGATTTTTTTTTTACGAAAAATATGTAGAAGAATACGTATCAGCCTAAACTTAGGAAAAAAATTGTTTTTTTTATATATTTTTGGGGGATATTTATTATAGCAAAAAGTAAAAAATATTATTATTTTTTTAAATTGTCGCTCTATTTTTATTTATAGCGCAAAAACTAAAAATCGCAGAGGTGATCAAATACCACCAAAAGAAAGCTCTATTTATGGGGAAAAAGGATGCCAATTTTGTTTGGGAGCCAGGTCGCACGACCACGCAATTGTCAGTTAAAGCGACGCAGTGCTGAATCGCAAAAAAGTGCTCTGGTCTTTGACCAGCAATAAGGTCCGGGGGTTAAGTGGTTAACAGGCCTCAATCCTCATCAATATACTGCCATACACTTGATCAGAGCCACACTGGTAAACCTCAGGGATCTGGAAACATGCTTCATGCCCTGTCTGTCTACCTGGTCTGTGTGCTGGCTTTGAAGTGATGTGATGTGAGTGTAATAGTTGAAGTTTTTCACATAGCGTTTTATTAAACTGGTTTTACAATATTACACTATTTGGATCACTTTTTATTTACATGTGGAGAGGTCCTATTTACATGCTTGCAGCTGGATAACGAAGATCAGCTAACCCTATATGTGTGGTTTAAAATGATTTTTGCCAAGCACAAGAGTGTAAGGCATGAATATCTCTGGTGAGTGTGTTATCCCAAGGGAGCGGAATCACTGGCACTTAGTGGTGTGGTGGAAGATCAGAAAAGTTTACACTGGATCAACTTTTTTTCAGATGAAATTTCATTATGCTTATGAACTTTTTATTGAATGTAGTATTATTTCACTTGTCACAGGGTGATATTGTTACACTGATAATTTGAATTGTCACATTGTTATCACCTTTATAATGATACTTTAAATTTTACCGTTTATGAAGTTGTTTTTATTTTATTTTTAGGTTTATCTTTGCACTTTATTGGAGTTCCATACACATGAGTGTAATTTAGCGCCACTTATTTTTTCACTATTGAGTTTGGATAGAGGTAAAAATAACAATCACATTTCTACATCATTAAAGTGGCAGGAGGTTAGTCAGGTGTTTTTCCTTAACCACTTAAGCCCCGGACCAATATGCTGCCTAAAGACCCAAGGTGTTTTTACAGTTCGGGACTGCGTCGCTTTAACAGACAATTGCGCGGTCGTGCGACGTGGCTCCCAAACAAAATTGGCGTCCTTTTTTTCCCACAAATAGAGCTTTCTTTTGGCGGTATTTGATCACATCTGCGGTTTTTAGTTTTTGCGCTATAAACAAAAATAGAGCGACAATTTTGAAAAAAATTCAATATTTTTTACTTTTTGCTATAATAAATATCCCCCAAAAACATATATAACATTTTTTTTTCCTCAGTTTAGGCCGATATGTATTCTTCTACCTATTTTTGGTAAAAAAAAAAAATCGCAATAATCGTTTATCGGTTGGTTTGCGCAAAATTTATAGCGTTTACAAAATAGGGGATAGTTTTATTGCATTTTTATTTTTTTTATTTTTTTTACTACCAATGGCGGCGATCAGCGATTTTTTTCGTGACTGCGACATTATGGCGGCCACTTCGGACAATTTTGACACATTTTTGGGACCATTGTCATTTTCACAGCAAAAAATGCATTTAAATTGCATTCTTTATTGTGAAAATGACAGTTGCAGTTTGGGAGTTAAACACAGGGGGCGCTGTAACATTTAGTGTTCACTTGGTGTGTGTTTACAACTTATGGGGGGTGTGGCTGTAGGACTGACATCATCGACCGAGTCTCCCTAATAAAAGGGATCACTCGATCGATGCGCCACCATAGTGAAGCACGGGGAAGCCGTGTTTACACACGGCTCTCCCCGTTCTTCAGCTCCGGGGAGCGATCGCGACGGAGCGGCTATAAACGAATAGCCGCGCCGTCGTCCCGGATCGCTCCCTGAGGCTTACCGACCTCCGCATGTACCGGGGGGGTCCCGATCGGACCCCCGACCCACGTCAATTTATTGATTTATGAATTCATCATATTGATTTATGAATTTGGAAGGCACTGGTATTATAAGTGAAAAGACAAATAAAGAGACAGTAAACCTCTATGGCAGGCTTGTCATGTAGTTTGTGATGTCTGTTGCTCTACAATACCAAGGGCAGAAAAGAAGATTTCACTTTGAGGCTTACCTGGCTTTCTGTTCCATCTTCAGTAGGTTCATACAGGTCACTGATTGCAACAAACCTGTAACAAAAAAACACAAACTTTACTATTGCCTTATAGTATATATTGTGTAAAAAATGTACTGATCTACTGGTTTAAGAATAACCAAGCACTGTGGTTCCTGAAACAAACGATCTAGATCAGGGGTCTCCAAACGTTTCAAACACAGGCCAGTTTATTGTCCTTCAGACTTTAGGAGGGACGGATGGGCCAGAAAATGTCATGGGCTTGGCATGAGTGAGAATAAATATGGCCTCAGGGTTTGTGGTCAATAGGAGTAGTGTTCCTATTAATAGGAGGAATAGTATCATATCATTGATATTGGTGGAAGAAATAGTGCCCCATTGTTGGTGTCAGTGAGAGGAATAGTGCTTCATATCAGTGGGAGGAATAGTGCCTCATATCAGTGGGAGGAATAGTGCCTCATATCAGTGGGAGGAATAGTGCCCCAAAGGCTAGGAAAGACCCACATCTGGACCTTAGGGTGCAGTTTGGAGATCCATGATCTAGGGAACAGGTTAAAACATTGCAAAACATAGCCATGGGGCAGGGGGGTTTGGCGTTTCCGGACTGGCAAAAGTATTATCTGGCGGGCCAGATGGTGTTTGCCAGGCGTTGGCTGACGGCCACTGTTCTGGAAGCGGCACTCTTGGGATCCTACAAAAGCTTACGACTAGCCCTATATAGGGGCCCAAAATCCACCCTGCCCTTAACTGTTTCGATGAACACCATCCGGGCGTGGGAGGCCGCCACCAACCTAATGTCACCTTCCTATCTAGGGGTCTCGCCCTCAGCCCCGCTGTGGTTGAACCCAAATTTGCCAGACTTTTGCTCCCTCCCAGATCCGGTGGTTTAGGCCTGTGGGGGTGTCAAGGTATTGGAGGATATCACCAGAGAGGGTGATCTTATTTCCTTTGATCAATTAAAGGCCAGACATGACTTGCCGAATTCATTTTTCTTTCGCTACCTGCAGCTGCGCCATGCCTTTCAGGCACAGTTCAGCGATCGTAGAGTTGAATTCCTTCCCTCGACACTGGAGACTCTCTTGAAGGATGAGGATATGGCCAAGACTCTATCAACTGTATAAATTCAAAAAGACACCTCTTGGGGTTTCTAGATGTAAGGAGAGGTGGGAGAGGGAAAATTCAGACATTCAAAGGGGAGGACTGGGAGGATATGTGGGATCGCCCCTTCAAACACCTGGTCTCTGCTAGGGACCGTTTAATACAGTTTACATTTTTAGAGATCACCGAGCCCGACAGGCCTCGGTCCTTCAGCACCTGGCTCTCAACAGCCACGCCGTTAAAGCCAGCGACTGTAAAGCAGGATGAAAGATAGGACCCTGCGACAGAAGATCTTCTCTCAGGGGTAGACACCAGGGGACGTCTGCCACCAGACGCACCAGGTCCGCGTACCAGGGACAACGTGGCCAATCCGGGGCGATCAGGATTGTTGGTATCCCCTCGGCTTCCACTCTGCGCAGCAGGCGAGGAAGAAGCTTCAGAGGAGGGAAGGCGTAGATTAGGCGATAGTGACCCTATGGTGCCACCAACGCGTCTGAGGCGTCCGCCCACGGATCCCTTGACCTGGCCACGAACCGTGACACCTTTCCGATTGAGACGGGACGCCAGAAGATCCACGTCTGGAGTGCCCCATTTTTGGCACAGACTCTGAAACACTTCCGGGTTTAGCGACCATTCTCCTTGGTCTAGCGTTTGGCGACTTAGGTAGTCGGCTTGCCAGTTCAGCACCCCCGGAATGTACACGGCAGACAGAGCCGGAACGTACCAGAGGATGCAGCCGAGTTCCGTGTGCCCCCCTGATGATTGACGTATGCCACGGCCGTGGCGTTGTCGGACTGGATCCTGACCTGTCGGTCCTGCAGACCCAGAGACCACTTGGAGAGACACAACTTGATCGCTCGGAGCTCCAGTACATTGATTGGCAGGCGGGACTCCTCCTGAGTCCAGCGCCCCTGTGCTGACTAGACACCCACCCAGCCTGAGAGGCTGGCATCCGTCGTGACCAATGTCCAATGGCACGGCAAAAAACAATTTTCCGGTCCGAAGTCCTGGAGACGTCAGCCACCACACTAGGGAGGACCTGACCAGTTGACCGGGCGGGGGCAGACATTCATGCAGAGGCAGGCTTGTCCGCAGGCTTGTTGAGCTTGCGGTACCAGCTGCCCTTTTGCCCTTCAGCGGGCGCCTTAGCACCCTGAAAACGTTTTCCTGCCGCACTTGGCGGGCGAAAAAAACGCTTGGGGGCAGTGAAGGAAGGCCCTTGCTTACGGCGAGGCTCCTTACCCTTTCCAGATTGCGGGAGCAGAGAGCTCTTACCGCCTGTGGCATCCTTTATGATGTCATCCAGGGACGCCCCAAAAAGCCGTTTACCCTTAAAGGGTAAGTCCACCAAGGCCTTTTTAGAAGACTGGTCCGCAGACCAACACTTCAGCCACACAAGGCGGCGTAGCACCACCGCGTAGGCGGAGGCCCTGGAGAGCAAGGGTAGCGTATCCAGGGCCGACTCACAGACAAACTTCAGGCCCTGCACCAGCTGGTCGGCCAGGTCCACACAGGCCTCAGGAGAATTCTGCGCCTCCAGCTCCTGCAGCAAGGACTTTGCCCATTCGGTAAGTGTCTGCGACACCAGAGCCCCGACCAAGACCGGTCTTACCGCCGACCCCACCACTGTGAACATGGAGCAGGCCACAGCCTCAGTTCTCCTATCTGCGGGGTCCTTAAAAGCGGGAGCCCCTTCCACAGGTAACGTGCTGGCCTTGTTCAGTCTGGACACAAGTTTCTGACTATCCCGCACCGCAGTGATAAGAGCTCCAACAAACTCCTTATCATGCGCTGACCCTGAAGCAGAGTCATCCTCACTGTCCGTGTGGGCTAAGCCTGCATCATCTGATATGACGGAACCAGGGCCAGATGCAGTAGCAGGGCGTGATTCCGTGTCAGAGACATCCCCAGAAGAAGGTGTAGGGAGGGGGCGCGTTTTACCCCCCTTCTGGCCATTATTCAGCCCCCTTAAGTTAATACTTTGTAGCGCCACCTTTTTCAGCGATTACAGCTGTAAGTCGCTTGGGGTATGTCTCTATCAGTTTTGCACATCGAGAGACTGACATTTTTGCCCATTCCTCCTTGCAAAACCGCTCGAGCTCAGTGAGGTTGGATGGAGAGCATTTGTGAACAGCAGTTTTCAGTTCTTTCCACAGATTCTTGATTGGATTCAGGTCTGGACTTTGACTTGGCCATTCTAACACCTGGATATGTTTATTTGTGAACCATTCCATTGTAGATTTTGCTTTATGTTTTGGATCATTGTCTTGTTGGAAGACAAATCTCCGTCCCAGTCTCAGGTCTTTTGCAGACTTCATCAGGTTTTCTTCCAGATTGGTCCTGTATTTGGCTCCATCCATCTTCCCATCAATTTTAACCATCTTCCCTGTCCCTGCTGAAGAAAAGCAGGCCCAAACCATGATGCTGCCGCCACCATGTTTGACAGTGGGGATGGTGTGTTCAGGGTGATGAGCTGTGTTGCTTTTACGCCAAACATAACGTTTTGCATTGTTGCCAAAAAGTTCGATTTTGGTTTCATCTGACCAGAGCACCTTCTTCCACATGTTTGGTGTGTCTCCCGGGTGGCTTGTGGCAAACTTTAAACAACACTTTTTTATGGATATCTTTAAGAAATGGCTTTCTTCTTGCCACTCTTCCATAAAGGCCAGATTTGTGCAGTATACGACTGATTGTTGTCCTATGGACAGAGTCTCCCACCTCAGCTGTAGATCTCTGCAGTTCATCCAGACTGATCATGGGCCTCTTGGCTGCATCTCTGATCAGTCTTCTCCTTGTATGAACTGAAAGTTTAGAGGGACGGCCAGGTCTTCGTAGATTTGCAGTGGTCTGATACTCCTTCAATTTCAATATTATCGCTTGCACAGTGCTCCTTGGGATGTTTAAAGCTTGGGAAATCTTTTTGTATCCAAATCCAGCTTTAAACTTCTCCACAACAGTATCTCGGACCTGCCTGGTGTGTTCCTTGTTATTCATGATGCTCTCTGCGCTTTAAACGGACCTCTGAGACTATCACAGTGCAGGTGCATTTATACGGAGACTTGATTACACACAGGTGGATTCTATTTATCATCATTAGTCATTTAAGTCAACATTGGATCATTCAGAGATCCTCACTGAACTTCTGGAGAGAGTTTGCTGCACTGAAAGTAAAGGGGCTGAATAATTTTGCACGCCCAATTTTTCAGTTTTTTATTTGTAAAAAAGTTTGAAATATCCAATAAATTTCGTTCCACTTCATGATTGTGTCCCACTTGTTGATTCTTCAAAAAAAAATTACAGTTTTATATCTTTATGTTTGAAGCCTGAAATGTGGCAAAAGGTCGCAAAGTTCAAGGGGGCCGAATACTTTCGCAAGGCACTGTATGTGTGCCCTGTAGCATATAGCTCACCGGCCACCCCTGAAGCAACAGGACATGTCGTGGACGGCCCAGCGCATAGCTAAAGGCTGGCACACGCTCGATGACCGAACATGGGGGGACTACAAGGATCGCAGATCCAGCCTGTCACCCAGTCGGCAGTTGATTCTAGATCCCAGGATCCAAAAATGCAGGAAAAATAAAATAAAAGCAACAAAATCGCAGAAAAAAACCTCCAGAGCACATGGGCCCAGAGGAGCCATGTCTTCTCCTATTGCTAGGCAGAAAAAATCTGGGGCTGCATGATGCAGAGAGTGGGATGTACCCGGGGGACCTGCCCCCTGGGAGGTGCTATACTGAGAGAAGTGTTTTTAACACTTGAAGTGCTGTTTTTTTCTGCCTAGTCTCTCCTGAAAGGAAGGATATATAACCCTAAGGTCAATGCTGCTGTGTCCGTCCATGAACGGAAGAGAAAAAGTGTGTGCATATAATGCCTCGTACACACGACCGTTTTTCCTGTCTGAAAAACTCAGATGAGAGCTTTTCGTCGGGAATCCCGACCGTGTATGTATGCTCCAGCTGACTTTTTCCCACAGAAAAACTGCATGAAAAAAAAAAGAGCAGGATCTCTTTTTTCCCGTCAGGAAAAAATCCTAGAGGGAAAACCGTTTGTCTGTATGCAATTTCAACGCGCAAAAAACGCACATGCTCAGAATCAAGTCAACGCATGCTCAGAAGCATTGAACTTAATTTTCATGGCTCGTTGTAGTCTTTTACGTCACTGTGTTTTTGACAGTCAAACTTTCACCAAACTTTTGTGTGACCGTGTGTATGCAAGGCAGGCTTGAGAGGAATTCCTTCGGGAAAACCATTGTTTTTTTTTCCCGACGGGAAAACCGCTCGTGTGTACGGGGCATAAGATCTCCTGAAAATAAATTATTCTTCAATCGACTATCGAGTGCTGGCGCCGCCATCTTGACTAAGGGAAACTGGCAGTGAAGTCTTGTGGCTTCACAGCTGGCATCCTACTGTGCATGCGTGACGCGCGCTGCGCTTTGTGAATGGGACACCGTCTTCTGGGACCTGTGGTGTGTAAAGGTACAGGGAAACCCTCTCTTAGTTTGTCTACTTCACTGGTGTTATCCAGGGTCCAGGCTTCACCTGTCATGGTGGGCATACCCCTGAAGGGGTTGTCAGAGTGCCATAGGAAAGAACCATGTCCCTGGACATGCATAGCACCCTGAGGCTAACCCACTAGTTGCACCATGTGCCAAGGTGAGCACCAAACACAGGATCCAGTGCCCAAAGCAAATATTACAGGCCAACCCTGATCTCATGGGGTCTGGGTATGGTTTCCAAGGTATACAACGAGGGTAACCGATCTGGAAACTGCTGGTGAGCCACAAGGCAATAATCAATCAGATCTCAATAGAAGTGAAGTGACAGTCAAAGAAGAAAAAGAAAGCTTGTGAAAAATAGGCAAAAATCAGAAGGGGTCTATCACCTAAGGACACAAGCAAAAAAACTGGAGTCTCGAAAAGTAGGCAGGGTTATATACTGTAAGTACAACACTTTTGTCCAGTCACCTAAAGATAGCAACATATAAACCATGGGCTCCACTGAGTTAACTACAATTTTAGCACGAGATACAGTAGGCAGAATGCTTTGCCAAAACATCTCAGTGTTTTAGCCCTGGTTCACACCAGTGCGGCTTTGAAATTGTACTACTTCAGTGTGATTTTAAAGCCGCCAATCAGTGTGGCTTGCTGACATCTGTGTGACTTAATTTACACATATGTCAAGCCTAGTTGCACATGAAATCGCACAGAAATAGTGCAGGAACCTTTTTCAAAGTCGCAGTGATTTAAAAGGTTCCATTTCCGGCAATGGGGTGTGACTTGTCATGTGATTTTGAATTGTCAAATCGAATGACAAATCACACTGGTGTGAACCAGGGCTAAGGCCAGGCTCACACTATTGCAAATTGAATGCGGAATGACCGCATCCAATTCGCAATAGCAGGAGAATGTGACCGGCTCTCTATGGGACTGGTTCACATATTTCCGATGCAGAGACGAGCCCTGTGCGTCTTTTGGTCCGTTTCAGGTCCGAATTCAGACCAAAATTTGGGCTGGAATCGGACCTGAAACGGTGAACGAGGACACACCGGACCCCTGCTGGGAGCCGCATCAGCATCCAGTGTGAACCGAGCCTAAGTGTGAACTCTAGATTCTAACAACTCATTTCACTTGACAAGATCAAACTTCAGAGACACTCCTAGGGTGAGCCAGCCTTTAATTTCTTTTGAGGAGTATAGCAGTTACTTAGAAGGGCGATAGGTCTGCGATATTACTCAACTCTTTTAGATCATGTGCTGCTTTTACTGTACAAGTCAATGGGACGCAAAAGCAGCTTGAAGGAAGGTGGTCCAGTTTAAAAGGCCAAATGCAAGTCAAAAAGAGATCAACTACAGGTCAAATGCACATCAATAAACGCTGATCTCAACAGCATCTCAAACTGATGTCAAATGCAGGCTGAATGCACCTGAAAGGAAGCTGCATTTGCCCATTAACACAAGCCCTTAGTAAGGTTTCCCTGACCACTAGTGCATGATTGTTTAGTATGGAAAAATAGCAGACACAGATTATATAGACCGAGAGGTTGTCAGTTACTGGACAGCTGAGTTTGAATACTGGTTGCTCTCTATTACAAACAAAAGGAGGTTAAAGTGTTCACTTGTTGTATTTAATGAATAGGTAATACTTATTTCTGCAAGTTTATCCATGCACATTACACAGTGACAATCACAGATTTTAGGAAAAAGTCTTGGCAGATATCATGTAGATTCTTACTTTTGGTCTATAGGCTCCAGCAGCTCTAGGGCTGGCTCAATCTCTTTCTCAGGCTCCTGTGTTTCCACCGTGGTGCTGACGATAGCAATATACTTTCCTTGTGCAGCCACATTGTGTGCGTAGGAGATCATACACACATAGATGTCTGCATTAGAACAGAAGTACAAAGTTTACTTTTCATTGATTATCTAATTCTCGTCAGTCTGTACAATTAATAACTCCACCGCTGTTCTCACCTGATTTCCTGTTGACCTGGTTCTGTGGAATGATGATTTGGCAAGAGTTGGCATCGTTGGTGTTCTTGATGGGATGACTCAAGACGCAGATGAGGCGGATTACCTTACCAGCCTTGCGTACTCGGTCAGAAATGTAGCTGGGGTCGCAAATAAGTTGCTTGCAACGTGCCACCTACATGATACAGGCATAATGTGATTAGTTATGTTCCCTTACTCTTGAAACAAATAAGCATTTCAGATCTCACCAGATACACTCTGCCCAGAAACCCCCCAGATATATGTATATATTGATTTCAAAGATATAGTAAATTAGCACTCAGTAGAAAATTAATCTGGAACAAAGAGCATGTACTTTGGCAGGGGGAATCAAAGTGGGCTGAGCTGTCGAGAACAACTTGGACAACTTCACTGCTTGTGAACTTTGAGGATGAATTTCTCTAAGTGCCTACAGCTACAGCATTCCTGCCTGTTAAAAACATGTAAATACTCGATGACCATATCCATGTCACAGATTCAGTTTAAGACACCGTTTGGGAATCCACCATACATTTAGACATTGCTTGGGACCTCACTATGCATCTAACAAGGCTCCAGAACTCACCAGGCTCAGGAAAATATTCAGGAACCCACCACACATTTAGACACTTTTCAGGAACACACCTGAAGTGCGGACACAGCTTGGGACTGCTCAAGAACAGTCAGGAATTCAATGGACATACAATATATACACTGCTCAGTAACCCAACAGATCTTAAAACACTATTCAGGAACTTGCCATATAATGCTCAGGGTATTTTATTTATCTAGACACTGATGAGTTTAAGATTTCATAATACTGCTTAAAAAAAGTTTTAAAAAACTTTCAAACACTGCTTTGAAACTCGCCAGATATTCAGTCACTGTTTGATGATACAACAGGCCTACAGTCACTGCTTAGAAATTCGCCAGATGTCTAATGTCTAGACAGAAATATTTCTGAAATGTATGCACAATTCAAAAACCCAGGGCTTGTACTGTCCATACATATTTAAGGAACTTGCAGACTTTGAAAATGCATCATTAGCCCAAACATTAAAACACCACATTTCGATATCCTCCGGTCACTGGTTTAGAACTTACCTCTCCCTCTGACTTTACTCCCACCACCTTTCCTTTCTCCATTACAATCTCATCTACACTCTTGTTTAACATGTATGTTCCACCATAGATTGCGCTCAGCCTGTGAGGATAAACAGAGTAAAAGACTTATTTGATGTCTAGGGAAATGAATGAAATGTCCAGAACAAACAATGCCCCTAACAACTGACTAGTTGCTTAGAGCAACTTAAACCCCACCAATGTTTGATCTTCCTATAAATGTATTAGACCCAATGTCACCTTACCGAGCAAACCCTTGTGGCAGTTCACCAAGTCCATACAAAGGGTACAGGTAGGGGCTCTTCCCATATCTCGCCAAAGACTCGCTGTATAGTTTGATACGATTGATAGTTTCAAGGCAAGGCTGATCCAGATATCTGAAATAGAAAAAAAAAAACTGATTAGCAGATGGAATTAATGATGACAGCACATCCGTTTTATAGGTAAGTCTGTCATATTGTGCTAGTATGTGGTGTATACTAGTACATTATGACATTAATCTGCAGGGGGACCAGTTTTTTTTTTTACAGTTTACCACCGCTTTAATAAATCCACTTACTCATCAGTTCGATAAAGGGCCAGAGCGTGTCCTGTAAAGTCAATGACGTCCTGGCCTAAGTCGAATTTCTTGTAGACGTCTCTCATGGTTGTGCTCTTGGGATCCACTCCTTCAAATGTTTTTGAGTCATTCTCATCAAAGTTGGCCACAAAAACCAAGAACTTGCGGAAACGCCGCTTCTCAAACATGCCCATGAGGTCTGCAGAAAAACAAGTTGGTGGGATGGAATTAAACCCACGTCCCTAAAACAAGTCCCAACCTCCATGTTTTACCCAATATAGTATGACATACAGTGACGAAAATAAGTATTTGAACACCCTGCTATTTTGCAAGTTCTCCCACTTGGAAATCATGGAGGGGTCTGAAATTGTTATCGTAGGTGCATGTCCACTGTGAGAGACATAATCCAAAAAAAAAATCCAGAAATCACAATGTATGATTTTTTTAACTATTTATTTGTATGATACAGCTGCAAATAAGTATTTGAACACCTGAGAAAATTAATGTTAATATTTGGTACAGTAGCCTTTGTTTGCAATTACAGAGGTCAAACGTTTCTTGTAGTTTTTCACCAGGTTTGCACACACTGGAGGAGGGATTTTGGCCCACTCCTCCACACAGATCTTCTCTAGATCAGTCAGGTTTCTGGGCTGTTGCCCGAGAAACACGGAGTTTGAGCTCCCTCCAAAGATTCTCTATTGGGTTTAGGTCTGGAGACTGGCTAGGCCACGCCAGAACCTTAATATGCTTCTTACAGAGCCACTCCTTGGTTATCCTGGCTGTGTGCTTCGGGTCATTGTCATGTTGGAAGACCCAGCCTCGACCCATCTTCAAAGCTCTAACTGAGGGAAGGAGGTTGTTGCCCAAAATCTCGCAATACATGGCCCCGGTCATCCTCTCCTTAATACAGTGCAGTCGCCCTGTCCCATGTGCAGAAAAACACCCCCAAAGCATGATGCTACCACCCCCATGCTTCACAGTAGGGATGGTGTTCTTGGGATGGTACTCATCATTCTTCTTCCTCCAAACACGGTTAGTGGAATTATGACCAAAAAGTTATATTTTGGTCTCATCTGACCACATGACTTTCTCCCATGACTCCTCTGGATCATCCAAATGGTCATTGGCAAACTTAAGACGGGCCTTGACATGTGCTGGTTTAAGCAGGGGAACCTTCCGTGCCATGCATGATTTCAAACCATGACGTCTTAGTGTATTACCAACAGTAACCTTGGAAACGGTGGTCCCAGCTCTTTTCAGGTCATTGACCAGCTCCTCCCGTGTAGTCCTGGGCTGATTTCTCAACTTTTCTTAGGATCATTAAGACCCCACGAGGTGAGATTTTGCATGGAGCCCCAGTCCGAGGGAGATTGACAGTCATGTTTAGCTTCTTCCATTTTCGAATGATTGCTCCAACAGTGGACCTTTTTTCACCAAGCTGCTTGGCAATTTCCTCGTAGCCCTTTCCAGCCTTGTGGAGGTGTACAATTTTGTCTCTAGTGTCTTTGGACAGCTCTTTGGTCTTGGCCATGTTAGTAGTTGGATTCTTACTGATTGTATGTGGTGGACAGGTGTCTTTATGCAGCTAATGACCTCAAACAGATGCATCTAATTTAGGATAATAAATGGAGTGGAGGTGGACATTTTAAAGGCAGACTAACAGGTCTTTGAGGGTCAGAATTCTAGCTGATAGACAGGTGTTCAAATACTTATTTGCAGCTGTATCATACAAATAAATAGTTAAAAAATCATAAATTGTGATTTCTGAATTTTTTTTTTTTTGATTATGTCTCTCACAGTGGACCTGCACCTACGATGACAATTTCAGACCCCTCCATGATTTCCAAGTGGGAGAACTTGCAAAATAGCAGGGTGTTCAAATACTTATTTTCCTCACTGTAAATTGTCCTTTAATATATTTTACAATCACCCCAGAAAACAAAGCTGTATGTGGCTCTCCTATATTAGAGATTTGGGGATATAATAAAAATTTCAGTAATTTTCCTGATGTTTAACAACAAGATCTTCACTTACTGGATGCCAGGGCCTCAGTCTCGGTGGATGGCACCTTGTAGATCTTCCCTCCTTTGTAGACAAAGCTCCCTTCCACCACTTTGAAGTCCAAATAACGAGTAACTTCAGTGTATAGAAGCATCTTCACCAGCTGGCCTAGAAAATTAAGTATAAAACAGGGTTATTGTTTCCTTATATTGGGAAAGCTGAATACTCATACCATGTTCTGAGAATACTGTCTCTCTTGGGTCCATAGTTCCCATATTAACCATATGCTTGTTATACTTTCAATCCTGGGTGGAAACGTAGTAGAAACTGGAGAGGAAGAGTGAGTTTTGATCAAGTGCAACTAGACAGAAACCTAGTAGAGCCCTCTGCAGTGCTGTACTTTTCCAGCCATCATATATTTTTAAAACTATGGTTTGTAGTTTTTGGGGCCATATTTTTTAATAAATTGTATTAAGGAAATAGTTAATAGATGGTTTATTTAGCATATTAATGCATTATTTACTACTCCTTTTATAAAGAAATCACAGTTTTATTAACCAGCTAAGCAGTTTTCCATGGCTTTGCTTCATAATACAGTACTAGTAAATCTGTAGTAAAACATAATGATTGTGGTCTTTAGATAAGATTAGAGGGAACTCTAAAAGCTCAATATGTTTCTCTATATAAGGAAATGCTGTACAGAATCCCCTTTTTCATTGATTGCTCCATATATTCCTCTGCTGACAATCACTGGTGACAATGCAAGATAGAGCTGGGAACTCTACACATTTACTGGTCTTGCCCAATAATCATACCCTACTTAGGCAGGTTGTCCACATCCTTATTCATCACCTTTATTGGATACTGAATCCCCTTTAATCCTAAAACTTTTAGGACTCCCCCAACGATTATTTTCTAAAACTTAGAAAAAAATACTTCTTGCTCATGTGCAACAGCAGCAAGGTGCTTAGTTGCACTCAAATATAATAGAGGGGAGCCTCCTTCCTTGGTTGAACTTCATATGAGGATCCAGGGATGGAATACACTACCACCTTAGATAACTACAATCAAGTCTGGGAACTGTGGGACCTTTTAGACACTCCTCTTTGTGGATCTGGGACATTGCCTCCCGTGTGGTACGACACATTCGTTTACCCCACTGCCAGTGACTAGTCATACTTCACTACCCTTCCAAATGCACAACACTTTAAGTGTGTTCCACCTGGGGAGGTTGCAGTAAGTTTGATCCACGTTAGTTTTTTTCTGCTCTCCTCTCTGCTTTTCCTTTACCCAATGCTTGTTTATGTGTCATAGTACTGCATGATTAAATACTGAGCACCTTTATGTCAAGCTACCTCTTGGTTACAGGTTTTTGTAGTCATGTACTTTTTGTGTAAGGAAAAATTATTTTTTTAATTATATAAAAAAAAAGATTAGAGGTTACAAGTTTGTTTGTTTCATTCCTTGACACACCAACATTCCAAAGCAAGAGAGAGAACATTATGTAGTGAATCCAATGCCAACAAACTCGAAACATGGTTGTCTCATCCCCTGCATTGGTACAGCCATGCTGTTATGCCCATTGCCACCTTGAAATAAAAAGTGGTATGAAGGAAAACCCAAGAACAAACAGATCTAGGTTCACGTTGCAGTGATTTGGCATGTCAAATCGCATGCCAAATCGGCAGTTATTGCCGGAAATGGTACTGTCCAAATCGGTGCGATGCCGACTTTGCGGCGCCGCACGTATTTCCAAAAGTAGTTTCTGTACTAATTTTGGGGACTTCGGGTGCGATTTCAATAGACATATGTGCAGAAACCCACACAGATGTCTCTGAAATTGCCCTCGAAGTCGGGACTGACATGCGGGTATGATATTGTGCGAGTTCAGCTGAACTCGCACAATTTAATTCCTGCTGTACAGTGTGAACCTGGGCCTAGAGGCTCAGTGTAGCGAGACCAGTAAAACCGGAATTTTTCGTACTAACAGTGAAATCCTTTTCTTGGAGTCCATTAAGGGACACTGGATGTCATTCATCTTTGGGTATACTGCTGCCTACTAGAGGACTGGCAAAAGAACTGTAGCCCAGCCTAGAATAAGCCCTCCCACTACCAGCATCCCTCAGTTTAAGGCTCCATGCACACTGAAGCTGATAAACTGCAGTTTATTGGCTTTTTAGCTTTTTTTTTTAACCACTTGACCACCAGGCACGTAAACCCACTTAATAACCAGACCAATTTTCAGCTTTCGGTGCTCTCACAATTTGAATGACAATTACTTAGTCATACAACACTGTACCCATATGAAATTTTTGTCTTTTTTTTCACACAAATAGAGCTTTCTTTTGGTGGTATTCAATCACCGTTGGGTTTTTTATTTTTTGCGCTATAAGAGAAAAAAGACTGAAAATTCTGTAAAAAAAAATGAATTTGTCTTTGTTTCTGTTATAAAATTTAGCACATTTTTTATTTTTTCTTCATTCTTTTGCATAATGTGAAAGATGAAGTTACGCCGAGTAAATAGATACCCAACATGTCACCCTTCAAAATTGCACACGCTCGTGGAATGGCGCCACACTTCGCTACTTAAAAATCCCCATAGGCGACGTTGCATAGTAGTGTGATGTATTGCAGAGTAGTGTGGGGTATTGCAGAGTAGTGTGGGGTATTGCAGAGTAGTGTGGGGTATTGCACAGGGTATTGTGTATTGCACAGTATGGGTAGGGATAGCTGAGCATGTAGGGATGGATGGATGGCTGGATCTGTGACTGCATTTGTCACAGATCCAGCCCACAGCACTCGTGCTGCATCCGCTCTCTCCCCTCTCTCACACTGTACCGTTCAGTACATAGAGGGGAGGGAGGAACCAGCGTCATCGCATGGCGGCGGTTTGTTTACAAGTGATCGCTCCGTCATTGGACGGAGCGATCACGTGGTAAACCGCCGCTATCACCCGGCGGTCACGGACATTCCCGTGTGCCCGCCCCAGGGGGCGCGCGGGAGCGCGATTCTGGGAGGACGTCCATGGACGTCTTCCCAGAGTTAAGGAACCGCCTTGTAGACGTCTTTCGTCTATAGAGCGGTGACTAAGTGGTTAAAGCCCATAAACTGAACTCTATGTTAGCATATGTGCCCATGCACACCTGGGCGTTTTTTAGTGTTAATGAGCTTTGGAGTTTATTGGCTTTTTTCTGAACGCCCGAAATTTGCGTTCAAAGTGCCGTTTTTTATCTATTAAAAAAAAAAAAGCTACACTGAAAAACGCTGATTAAAGCTATTGCAAAAACGCTAAAAAAAAACTCTGAAAGGCTCCCTGCAAAGCTACTGGCGTTTTTTTGATAAAGTAGTTCCTTTATTGCCCACAGAAACCAATCAGAATCATTCTCACTGCGTCAAAAAGGAGGGTGGAGGGATTGTTGGACATTTTACTAAATTACCCTTTGCTAACATTTGGGTACTTCTGAGAAGTGGAGTACAGTGAAGTACAACTGAGGAGTATACGTGGATGTATGGCGGATTAGGTGGCAGACAAACAGGAAGATTAGCACCCAGAAAATACACAGTTTGCATCACAATTCTTAGAAGCTCCGGCTAAACTGACATACAGCTGCAATCCAGGCGCTTCCTCTTCTGTGGCTCGGATTCAACATTGTGTTCAGATTTTGCTTCCTGTTTTACAACAACACGCAGTCATCGTTTTTGTGTTTGGATTACTCAACTTTTTCACAATTGTGGTTAACTGAAAAGCAGATAAAAAGGCCATGTTTTTTTAACAGCTCCAGATTCCAATAAGGCCAGGTTTACACTAGCTGCGGCCACGGCTCGCAGCAGGGGTCCGTTGTTTCCCTGTTCTCCATTTCAGGGGCAAATCAGATCTGAATTTTTGCCTGAAACTGAGCCAAAGACGCACAGGACCCTTTTCCTATGCGGACCGCGGCCGCCCTGGAGCTGTGTGCACCGGCTCCATTGAGAGAATCTCCTGTTATGCGAATTGGGTACGGGGGAAACCACATCCAATTCGCATAAGTGTGAGCCCAGCCTTAGAAGGAGGGGAATTTACTAAAACTGGAGACTTCCATTATATTCTGCAGGGTTGGTGCACTTTCAGAAAGCTCACCAAACTCGCAGGTAAAAACAGAAGTCTTTGGCTCTGTGCAGGTAACCCACAGGTGCACTGCTCTGCATCTGCGGATTAGTTCGAAAGAAGCCCCGTAACCACTGCAGAACAGATATGCCCATATATACACTGATTTTAGTAATAAACTGACCTTTAATAACAGTATTCTATTCCATCCCATAGCAGGAGGTCGCGGGCCACTGGTTGGGCACCCCTGATTTAGAATGTGCTGCCAGCGCACAAAATTGGGTAAAAACAGGACCTGATTTTTACTTTTAATTGTGGTGTGGGCCCATCGGCACCTACTGTAATATGCACTGGGGGGCCATTCTTCATGAAGACTGCAAACGGTGCCTCTTATTACCGCAATGCACAAAATACCCATGTTACTGTGATGCAATGGTATGGAGGGGGGCCTTGAATTCTGAGTCAAATTTGAACACTGCACCTGTCGTGTGCAAACGCTCCATTTAAGCCTTTTAGTAGATCTCCCTCCTACAATGCATCTGGGATGTGATACAATATATACTCACCATTAGCCATGAGAAACTTGGGGATCAGGTCCACGTTCCAGTCACGTCCTCTTCCCATGCTCTCAGAGGGTGCATCGGGGATCTCAAACCTTTTATAAAGCTGTAGGTAAAAAAGAAGATTATACACAATATTCAAGATATGGTACCTGATCATGCCGGGACTAGTAGTTTATGTACAGCTTGCCCAAGAATATGATACCCATTACATGGCTATAAAGTGTGTCTAAAGCCAATTTTTTCAGTCCAGAATTATAAAATTTTCAGTCCAGAATTATATAAAACCTAGCAGTTGTTTTTGCTCCCTTAAACTGCTAGTAAAGGCTAAAGGTTCCATAATCTATCCACATACCCCCCAAAAATCTGCCGCTGCATCTGTTGGTGAAGTAATTAATTTGTTTAGACCACCTTGGTCCAAACAGACTATTTAAAGTTCACTAAAACCTAGAGATCTGCCTTAATTGTATCTCGGGCTACAACTGTTTTGCTTTAAGTTTAAGGATGATAAGGGACAAAATCTGTGACAGGTAAGGTTTTTATTGTTTTTTTAAATCCAGTTGAAGAGCTTTCCTCTCGCTTCCTGTCCTACTGATCCCACAGGAAGGGAATCAGAATTACCACAATGGGGACCATGACAGATTTTCTAACCCATCTCCAAAACTGATAACAGCCCCACTTCTTTTCAAATGACTACAACAGCGAGGCCCACCTGTAAATAGTCAGAATTTTCTCTGCACCCACTGTTTGTTTCTACCAGTTTCACCTAGTATACTTCCGTTTTGTCCTAATGGGACAACATTTGTTATTTTCTGAACACCCAGTTATTTCTCTATGTGGTATCTAGGAACTACCCACAGGCCTTCCGCCCTAATTAGGTGCCTGGACTAAGAGACTGTTAGAAATATGGTGCATATAACAACCAGAAAGACTGTAGATTTGGATTGGCACTATTGTTTGAGAAGCCCATTAAAGCAACACTAGCAGGCTTGAAATTTGGGTTTGTGGAAAGATCACAAAGGTTGTAGCCAAAGTCATTGCAAACCATGGGGCAGATTCACAGAGCAAGTACGCCGGCGTACTTTCAAATTTCCCGCGTCGTATCTTTCGTTTGAATCCTCAAACCAATATACAACGGTATCTGGGTAAGATCCGACAGGCGTAAGGCTTCGTACGCCTTCGGATCGCAGATGCAATACTTCGGCATCCGCTGGGTGGAGTTTGCGTCGTTTTCCGCGTCGGGTATGCAAATGAGCTTTTTCCGACGATCCACGAATGTACGCGCGGTCGTCGCATTCTCTTACGTCGTCTCTAGAAAAATTTTTTTTTGCGTAAGTCGTCCGTGAATAGGGATGGACGTAAGTCACGTCTAAGTTAAAAAAATGACGTCGTTGCGACGTCATTTAGCGCAATGCACGGCGGGAAATTTAGGAACGACGCATGCGCATTTCATTCGGCGCAGGGACGCGCTTCATTTAAATGAAACCCGCCCCCAACCCAACGTCGCAATTTGAAAATTTTACGTAGTTTGCGTAAGTCCTCCGTGAATGGGGCTGGACGCCATTTACATTCACGTCGAAACCAATGACGTCCTTGCGACGTCATTTACCGCAATGCACGTCGGGAAATTTTAGGGACGGCGCATGCGCGCGCCTAATTTAAATGATCCATGCCCCCTACCCGGATCATTTGAATTAGGCGGGCTTGCACCGGGGGGATTTACGATACGCTGCCCCAACTTTACAGGCAAGTGCTTTCTGAATCAAGCACTTGGCCGTAAAACTTGTGGCGGGTTTACGTAAATGCGATACGTTACGCCGACGCAGATATACCTGAATCTGGCCCTGTATCTAGTAAATCATCTTGGATACCTGTATGTATAATCTATCCAGTAAATTGTTTCACCAAATATTTGTAATTTTGTTCATTCTGGCTTGTGGTTCATACATTCGGCTTATACACAGACAGAACACCGCTAACTACATGCAGCACATTAAAAATAACATTTGTATTATTAACATGGAATTATATATATATATATATATATATATATATATATATATATATATATATATATATATATATATATATATATATATATATATACCTAGGACGTACCCTCCTTAATGCCCTGTACACACGATCGGTTCATCCGATGAAAACGGTCTGATGGATTTTTCATCAGATATCCGATGAAGCTGACTTTCATCAGTCTTACCTACACACCATCAGTTAAAAAAACGTTTGTGTCAGAACGCGGTGACGTAAAACACAACGACGTGCTGAGAAAAATGAAGTTCAATGCTTCCGAGCATGCGTCGACTTGATTCTGAGCATGCGTGGATTTTTAACCGATGGACGTTCCCACAGACGATCATTTTTTTCTATCGGTTTTTTAACCATTAGATAATTTTAAAACAAGTTCCTAGTTTTTTCACTGATGGATAAAAAACTGATGGGGCCCCAACACGATGACTTCGTCTGATGAAAACGGTCCATCAGACTGTTTTCATCAGACGAACCGATCGTGTGTACGTGGCATTAAGTGTATATATAGCAAAAACGTTTTTTCATTGTCTGTTGCCTGTGTCCCATTACAGAGATTTCCCTTCACTTCCCGTCTTGGAGACGCAGTAAAAAGTGAGAAGGAATCGCTACTAACACAGGGGAACCCCCGACAGTTGTCCCCATTGGAAGATTTGCTCTCATATCCTGTTCTGGTCACAACTCTAAATAAGACCTCTTTCACACTAGGCGGATCCGTCTCAGCAGAGTCCGCCAGCTCCCGCCGGCTCAGTGGGATATCTCTCTGCTGATCTCCGCTGAGCAGGCGGATGACAAGTCCCTCTCTGCTCACTGAGCTGGGAGGGGCTTGTGCAGCACCGCTGTCTCCTATGGAGAGATCTGATAAAAACGGACAGCATGTCCGTTTTCATCAGATCTCACCCGATCCGATATGGACGGATGGGGACGTATCGCCATACATCTGATTTTGGCGGACCAGATCGGGTCGGATGTCAGCGGACATGTCTCTGCTGACATCCGTTGCTCCATAGGATTGCATGAAGGGGCCGTTTAGGTCCGCCGACAAAACTGACAGGCGGACCTGAACGGTCCGACCGTGTGAAAGGGGCCTAAAATGTTGGATTTCCCATGACTTTCTGTCTTGATGTAACAATATTCACCAAAACAAATAGAAAAGATAAATCTACTCAGCTCAGGCACACAATGTAAAGGACATGAACACAGGGAGTTATTAACTACTTGCCGACCAGCCGCCGCAGTTATACGACGGCAGGTCGGCTCCCCTGTGCGAGAGCCCGTAGCTATACGTCGGGCTCTCGAAGCGGCCACTAGGGGAGAAATGCCTGACTGTCTGTTCATACAATGTATGAACAGAAGATCAGTCATTTCCCCATGTCAGTCCACCCCCCCTACAGTTAGAACACACCCAGGGAACATACTTAACCTCTTCCCCGCCCCCTAGTGTTAACCCCTATCCTGCCAGTGGCGTTTTTATAGTAATCCAATGCATTTTTATAGCACTGATCGCTATAAAAATGCCAATGGTCCCAAAAATGTGTCAAAAGTGTCCGCCATAATGTCGCAGTACCGGAAAAAAAAAATCGCTGATCGCCGCCATTACTGGTAAAAAAAAAAATATTAATAAAAATGCCATAAAACTACCCCCTACTTTGTAAACGCAATAACTTTTGCGCAAACCAATCAATAAACGTTTATTGCGATTTTTTTTTTACGAAAAATAGGTAGAAGAATACGTATCGGCCTAAACTGAGGAAATAATTTTTTTTATATATTTTTGGGGGATATTTATTATAGCAAAAAGTAAAAAATATTATTTTTTTTCAAAATTCTTGCTCTATTTTTGTTTATAGCGCAAAAAATAAAAAACGCAGAGGTGATCAAATACCACCAAAAGAAAGCTCTATTTGTGGGAAAAAAAGGACGCCAATTTTGTTTGGGAGCAACGTTGCACGACCGCGCAATTGTCAGTTAAAGCGACGCAGTGGCGAATCGCAAAAAGGGCTCTGGTCTTTGACTAGCAGTATGGCCCGGGGGTTAAGTGGTTAATACAGCATTAAATGTATTTTTTTTCTAAATGCAAAAAGTGTAAGTACTTGAATTAGCCTCTTGTGGTCTCTGTACAGCAGAGCTCAAACTGAGGCAGAGAGAAATAGCACAAGAAGCCAATGAGGTGTACTATAGTACACAAAGCATCCTGATAGGAGGAAAGAACATAATGACTGAGAGAAGAGCTCATCATTCTGCTGCTTCTCCATTGACTGTCTAGCAGGTGGAGGGGTGAAGTAAGGCCGGGTTCACATATGTGTGGCAGCAGTTCCCAGCATGGGGTCCAGTGTGTTCCTGTTCACCAGTTCGGCTGCAAATCAGGTCCGAATTTTTGCCTGGATTCGCACCTGAACTGGACCCAAAGAGGCATGCAGACTGCAGCTACCCTGGTCCTGTGTAAACCGACTCTATTGCAAGCCAGGCACACTTGCATATCATGTGAATTGAATGCAGTGAAACCCACATCCAATTTGCACATATGTAAACCTAGCCTGAAGACGAAGTTGCAGCAAAGAATGATCAGGTCTCCTCCCCTGCCGGACAGGACTGTGCTGTGCAAATCTAAGGACCAGATGGACTGAAATACAAACAATTTGTCAGGTAACACTGCTCCCTTATTTCTATTTCATCTGTGTTTAGCTGTGTGCCTGGAGTTCAGCTCAAAGTGAAACATTCTTAGCTAATTGCTTAATAGCAGTCAATATAAGTCCACCTACACAGAACAAATTAACCTGTGTGAAGTGATCCTGTTGGCCCTGGGGGGGTTGGAGTCCCATACATTCAGTATGCTAATTCCAACTTGTAGGCCGACCTAGTACTCTAGCAGCTCTAGCACAATTCAATGCAAAATAATAACCTATACACAGGCTTATGCAATGCATTGAAGGACGCAAGGGGTGTGGCCTGAAATTTGCATACAGAAAACAACTCAGGGACATCCTTAAAGCGGGATTCCACCCGCGATTTATTATTATTTTTTTAAAGTCAGCAGCAACTAACACTGTAGCTGCTGACTTTTAATAATGACACTTACCTGTCCTAGTCGCCCGCGATGTCGGTCCCCCGATGGCGATCGCTCTGTCCTGGCATCTCCATTCTTACTAAAGGAAGCAGGCAGTGAAGCCTTATGGCTTCACTGCCCGTTTCCTACTGCACATGCACGACTCGCGCGGTGCTTTGTGAATGGGCGGCTGTCTCCTGGGATACACATTGTTCCCAGAAGGCAGCGCGGCTCATTCACCAGAAGACACAGCGACGGAGGACGAGCCAGAAGATCCACCGCGGTGGAAGAAGAGGCAGCAGACCTACCTCCGCAGCCCTTTCAGGTGAGTATAAAAAAAAAAATTCAATTTTATTTTTTTAAGATTCTTTAGGGGGGGAAAAAAAAAAACGGGTGGAACTCCACTTTAAAGAAGAAAAAAAAAAAGACCAATTACAGCTAGTTTGAATTTTTTGCTCTACAGTGGCTCACTTTAGGTTAGTGACATGTGCTCTTTAAATGCATACAATTACAAATAAAAATGAACGCTGGGCAGGATACGTACCTCCTCCAGAGGGGTGATGGAAGAGCTCTCTCCGCCATAGTAGGGGTTCCTGTCCATGTGCAGGACCTTCTTTCCATTGACAGACATAATACCAGACAGGATACATTCCTGAAAAGCACACAATCCATGTCAGACGGCAAAAAACAACTCATCAGTTCCAATACAAGTATCACACATGTTAGGAAAGGTCTTATCTACCATCAAGTATTTTCAGTGAGTACACATTATGGATTGTACAATTTTGTTACATTTTACATTTGTACATGAAAGTGTTACTAAACCCAGAACTTCGCTCCCTTTTGGTCTGTTGATAATGCCATTGAAAGTCTTTTGTTATATCTGTTTGATAAGTAAAAAAAACTGCTGATCTTGTCAAAAATTCAGAGCTATCCTGGGTCCTGTGCACACTTCCTGTGTTATCTCCCGATTAGCCCTCCTAGTTCTTGGACTACAAATTGATTAGTGCTTATATTGTGAACATGAGAAAAGGGGTGTGATTCAGCAAACAAAAACGTGGTCAAGGCTGACACCACTGCGTTTAAAAAAATGCTGTGTCATCAGCCCACAACAGGACTTAACGTGGTTCTAAAGTCAGGAAATGTGTTATCTTAAAGTGGTTGTAAACCCTGTTACACCACTAGTACCTACAGGTAAGCCTATAATAAGGCTCATCTTTAGGTACTGTCAATAACTCTTAAACTTGCACAGTTTACAAGATAGTCAGAGTGCATGCAGCCGATCGCATCATCAGGGCATGCGCTCTGAAGGTCTGACTAACAGTGCCGGACCATCAGAGCCCCTGCCGAAAACGGTGGCTCCCGCGCGCATCCGTGGGAGTGATGTCATTGTGGCTCTGGCCACTCACAGTGCCCATTGCTGGAGCCTGTGAACCCGGAAGGGGGGGGGGGATGTCAGCTCTCTCAGGGCTTCATTCTAAGGTAAGTATTTCATATTGTGCTCATTTTTTTTTTATATTATATTATATTATATATATATTTTTTTTTCCAACACCCTAGAGAATAAAATGGCGGTCATTGCAATACTTTTTGTCACACCATATTTGCGCAGCGGTCTTACAAGCGCACTTTTTTCGGAAAAAAAAACACTTTTTTTAATAAAAAAATGAAGACAACAGTAAAGTTAGCCCAATTCTTTTATATATTGTGAAAGATAATGTTACGCCGAGTAAAATGATACCCAACATGTCACGCTTCAAAATTGCGCCCGCTCGTGGAATGGCTTCAAACTTTTACCCTTAAAAATCTCCATAGGTGACGTTTAAAAAATTCTATAGGTTGCATCTTTTGAGCTAAAGATGAGGTCTAGGGCTAGAATTACTGCTCTCGCTCTAACGATCGCGGTGATACATCACTTGTGTGGTTTGTATGCGTTTGCTTCTGCGCACAAGCTCGTCGGGACGGGGCGCTTTAAAAAAAAATGTTTTTGTTTTCTTATTTATTTTTATGTATTTTATTAATTTTTACACTAAAAAAAAATAAAAAAATGGATCACTTTTATTCCTATTACAAGGAATGTAAACATCCCTTGTAATAGAAAAAAGCATGACAGGTCCTCTTAAATACGAGATCTGGGGTCAAAAAGACATCAGATCTCATATTTAGACTGAAATGCCAAAAAAAAAATTGTCATTTGAAAAATTGACAACAAGAAAATATTGCTTTAAGACGCATGGGCGGAAGTGAGGTTTTGACGTCGCTTCTGCCCTGCTATGCTATGGGGACGGGTGGGGGCCATCTTGCCCTCACTCGTATCCCAGCCCAGCACGGCACAGGACCCGAACGCCTCCGCCGCTGCCGACGGCTCCGGTACGTGGCGGAGGGCAAGAGAGAGCGGCGGGAGGGGGGCCCTCTCCCGCTGCCGATAACGGTGATCTTGCGGCAAATCCGTTATCGTTACAGGCTAGGTTCACACTGCTGCGAATTCAAAATCGGGGTAAAAACGCGATTTTACCGCGATTTCGCCGCTGCGGTTTTGCCGCGATTTAAGAGACATCTGTGCAGGGTTCAATGTAAATCGCGGCCCGAAATCGCAAAAAGTAGTACAGGAACTACTTTTTGAAATCGGTGCAGTGCCGCAGATGCGGCGTCGCACCGATTAGGACAGTGCCATTGCCGACAATTGCCGGCAAATGCCGCCGATTTGAGATGCGATTTGACATGTAAAAATCGCATCTCAAATCGTACCAGTGTGAACCTGGGCTAAAGGACCGCTCACTGAAAAGATGGATATCTCGGTTGTGGCAGCAGCTGCTGCCGTTACCGAGATATCCATTTTTAAAAAAATGATGTATATATATATATATATATACAGTGAGGGGTCCTTAAGTGGTTAAGCTGGCCATACAAAGAGTACATTTCGGTTGGTTCCTCATGAACCAGCCCAAATTCATTGAGTAGGTAGGTGGCCCTGCTGGCCTTGACTGCTGGCCTTGACTTGACTGATGCAGGTGCTGTTTAGGGAATCTGACAGCTGCAGGGCTGGCTGTCAGTAAAAAAGATAAAATAGTTGCAGCGGGAGGTTTGTCCATCCGCACCGTGTAGATGGGATGGGGGAATCAGATCAGGCTGAAAGGAAACAAAGTCTATGGTCAGCTTTAGGCGCTGGACACATTTCTGGCAGATCAACAGGTAGGTTTCTGTACCTGCAGAGTCTCCAAACATCCTTTTACTGGCCACAGCTCCACTTTATTTAGATTAGAGCAGGGGTCCCCAAATGTTTGAAACAAAGGGCCAGTTTACTGTCCTTGAGGCTTTAGGGGGCCGAACTGCGGCCAGTGGGATTAGAAAGTGCCCCATCATTGGTTTTAGTGGAAGGAATGGTGACCTATTGTTGGTATTCATGGTAGGAATGGTGCCTCATCATTGGTGTCTGTGGGAGAAATTGTGCCCCATCATTGGTGTCTGTAGGAGGAATAGTGCCCCATCATTGGTGTCTGTAGAAGGAATAGTGCCCCATCATTGGTGTCTGTAGAAGGAATAGTGCCCCATCATTGGTGTCTGTAGGAGGAATAGTGCCCCACAACTAGTGTCAGTGAGAGGAATAGTGCCCCATCATTGGTGTCTGTAGAAGGAATAGTGCCCCATCATTGGTGTCTGTTGAAGGAATAGTGCCCCACAACTAGTGTCAGTGAGAGGAATAGTGCCCCATCATTGGTGTCAGTGAGAGGAATAGTGCCCCATCATTGGTGTCCATGGGAGGAATGGTGCACCAACTATGGTGTCTGTGGGAGGAATGGTGCCCAATCATTGGTGTCTGTGGGAGGAATAATGCCCCATCATTGGTGTCAGTGGAAGGAATGGTGCCCCATCACTGGTGTCTGTAGGGGGAATGGTGCCCCATCACTGGTGTCTGTAGGGGGAATGGTGCCCCATCACTGGTGTCTGTAGGGGGAATGGTGCCCCATCACTGGTGTCTGTAGGGGGAATGGTGCCCCAAGCATTGCTGTCTGTGGGAGGAATGGTGCCCCATCACTGGTGTCAGTGGACTGCACAGTGCCCCAAGGGCCAGATAAAGGCAAGTAAAGGGCCACAACCATCCCGCAGGCTGAAGATTAGAGCAATCAGAAAAATGGTTACTGCTCTACATAGAGACATCCTGTTACTGTGTGACCCCAACATTCTCTACAGAGACATCCTGTTACAGCGTGATGCTGATACACATGACTGGGATATCTTGTTATCGTGTGACCCCCAACGTTATCGACAGGGACACCCTGTTACTGTGTGACCCCTGACACTGTCTACAGAGACATCCAGTTACAATGTGACCTCAACACAATTAACAGACACCCTGTTACTGTGTGACCCCGACAATATCGATGGAGACGTCCTGTTACTGTGTGACCCCGACACTATCGATGGAGACGTCCTGTTACTGTGTGACCCCGACACTATCGATGGAGACGTCCTGTTACTGTGTGACCCCGACACTCTCTACAGAGACATCCTGTTACTATGTGACCCCGACACTCTCTACAGAGACATCCTGTTACTGTGTGACCCCGACACTATCGATTGAGTCATCCTGTTACTGTGTGACCCCGACACTATCGATGGAGACGTCCTGTTACTGTGTGACCCCGACACTCTCTACAGAGACATCCTGTTACTATGTGACCCCGACACTCTCTACAGAGACATCCTGTTACTGTGTGACCCCGACACTATCGATTGAGTCATCCTGTTACTGTGTGACCCCGACACTCTCTACAGAGACATCCTGTTACTATGTGACCCCTGACACTTTCTACAGAGACATCCAGTTACAATGTGACCTCAACACAATCGATGGAGACATCCTGTTACTGTGTGACCCCGACACTATCGATGGAGACGTCCTGTTACTGTGTGACCCCGACACTATCGATGGAGACGTCCTGTTACTGTGTGACCCCGACACTATCGATGGAGACGTCCTGTTACTGTGTGACCCCGACACTATCGATGGAGACGTCCTGTTACTGTGTGACCCCAACACTATCGATGGAGACATCCTGTTACTGTGTGACCCCGACACTATCGATGGAGACGTCCTGTTACTGTGTGACCCCGACACTATCGATGGAGACGTCCTGTTACTGTGTGACCCCAACACTATCGATGGAGACATCCTGTTACTGTGTGACCCCGACACTATCGATGGAGACGTCCTGTTACTGTGTGACCCCGACACTCTCTACAGAGACATCCTGTTACTGTGTGACCCCGACACTATCGATGGAGACATCCTGTTACTGTGTGACCCCGACAATATCGATGGAGACGTCCTGTTACTGTGTGACCCCGACACTCTCTACAGAGACATCCTGTTACTGTGTGACCCCAACACTCTCTACAGAGACATCCTGTTACTGTGTGACCCCAACACTCTCTACAGAGACATCCTGTTACTGTGTGACCCCGACACTCTCTACAGAGACATCCTGTTACTGTGTGACCCCGACACTCTCTACAGAGACATCCTGTTACTGTGTGACCCCAACACTCTCTACAGAGACATCCTGTTACTGTGTGACCCCGACACTATCGATTGAGTCATCCTGTTACTGTGTGACCCCGACACTATCGATTGAGTCATCCTGTTACTGTGTGACCCCGACACTCTCTACAGAGACATCCTGTTACTGTGTGACCCCGACACTCTCTACAGAGACATCCTGTTACTGTGTGACTCTGACACTATCGATGGAGACGTCCTGTTACTGTGTGACCCCGACACTATCGATGGAGACGTCCTGTTACTGTGTGTCCCCGACATTCTCTACAGAGATATCCTGTTACTGTGTGTCCCCGACATTCTCTACAGAGATATCCTGTTACTGTGTGACCCCAAAATTCTCTACAGAGACATCCTGTTACTGTGTGACCCCGACACTCTCTACAGAGACATCCTGTTACTGTGTGACCCCAACACTCTCTACAGAGACATCCTGTTACTGTGTGACCCCGACACTATCGATTGAGTCATCCTGTTACTGTGTGACCCCGACACTATCGATTGAGTCATCCTGTTACTGTGTGACCCCGACACTCTCTACAGAGACATCCTGTTACTGTGTGACCCCGACACTCTCTACAGAGACATCCTGTTACTGTGTGACTCTGACACTATCGATGGAGACGTCCTGTTACTGTGTGACCCCGACACTATCGATGGAGACGTCCTGTTACTGTGTGTCCCCGACATTCTCTACAGAGATATCCTGTTACTGTGTGACCCCAAAATTCTCTACAGAGACATCCTGTTACTGTGTGACCCCGACACTATCGATGGAGACATCCTGTTACTGTGTGACCCCGACACTCTCTACAGAGACATCCTGTTACTGTGTGACCCCGACACTCTCTACAGAGACATGCTGTTACACTGTGACCCCGACACTCTCTACAGAGACATCCTGTTACTGTGTGACCCCAACACTATAGACACTGACATCCTGTTACAATGTGACACCTGCCACTCTCTATAGACATTGTGCTGCCACGTGACACCTCGGAGTGTCATGTTGCTTGGTGACACCCTGGCAGGCAGGTTTGCATGAGTGCTTGTGTTTAGCTGGAATTCCAGGATGTGCAGATCCTTTCTGCCGGCAGAAACCTGACACTTGTCAATGAGAGTATCCAGCTAGGGTAAGAGCCCCCACCCATAGCACAGACACCCAGAACACACGGGCGGATCGAAGATCATCTGGCAAAAATGCAACCAGTACTGCCGACATATCAATTCCCCGGCTGCCATCTGCCACCCACCCATCAGATGCCTGCATCCACATCCCGCTCCTACGGGCATCCCAATCTCCTGTATGGGCAAAAGGGTGGGTCCGCCTGGTGTGCTATTAACTCCTCCAGCACCAGGGAGAGAGAACAATCGCTGGCTTATCATAGAAGGCAAAGAGCAAAGTTCCTCAGCAACCAATCGCTGCTTACGTCTCCCTGCTCTGCCTCTAGTAATGAGGATCTGATTGGTTGCTAGAGGTTACTGCACTTGACACATCACCGCTGCCTGATACACTGAATCAGCCAGTTGCTGTCATCAGAAAACCTGGAGCTTGCATCAGTCCATGGCCTATCGCCGCTCCCCTCCGCTGTGCAAGAGAAAGCACGGTCCCATCCCCCAGCCTCATCACACTCGGCTTTATTCCCCTTCACATGCAATTCCCATTCCCTGGCATCACAGATCTTCCCTGCATTGTCTCATTCATAAACACAACTGGTGTCATGATAACATTTCACATAAGACATTATAAAGTGAGAAGACATGTACTCAGGACATGCTGGGCTTTCTAGTTCTATGACAGCATCCAACCACCATGCTCATGTAGGTTTTATGGTTGTTGTGAAGTGCATTGTACATGGCAGAGCCTCCCTGAAGTCTCCACTAAGGGCACAATGAGAGCAGAAATACCCTCCCTATACTAATCATGTAGATCGGGGGTCTCCAAACCCAGTCTACTGTCCTTCAGACCTTGGGGGGGTTAGTGGAAAATGCCCTGGCATAAATGCCCCATCGTTGCTATCAGTGGGAGGAATAATGCCCAGTCATTGGTGTCAGTGGGAGGAATAGTGCCCCGTCATTGGTGTCAGTTGGAGGAATAGTGCCCCATCATTGGTGTCAGTAAGAGTGCCCTGTCATTGGTGTCAGTGGAATAGTGCCCCATCATTGGTGTCAGTGGTATAGTGCCCCATCATTGGTGTCAGTGAGTGGAATAGTGCCCCATCCTTGGTGTCAGTGGGAGTGCCCTGTCATTGGTGTCAGTGGAATAGTGCCCCGTCATTGGTGTCAGTGGGAGGAATAGTGCCCCATCATTTGGTGTCAGTGGGAGGAATAGTGCCCCATCATTGGTGTCAGTGGGAGGAATAGTGCCCCATCATGGTGTCAGTGGGAGGAATAGTGCCCCATCATGGTGTCAGTTGGAGGAATAGTGCCGCGTCATTGGTGTCAGTAGGAATGCCCTGTCATTGGTGTCAGTAGGAGGAATAGTGCCTCATCATTGGTGTCAGTGGGAGGAATGGTGCCTCATCATTAGTGTCAGTGGGAGGAATTGTGCCCTATCATCAGTGTTAGTGTTAAGACTAGAGTCCCATCATTGGTGTCAGTAGGAAGAATGGTGTCCCATCATTGGTATCAGGGGAAGGAATTGTGCCCAATCATTGGCGTCAGAGAAAGGAATAGTGCCCCATCATTGGTGTATGTGGGAGGAATGGAGCCCCATGATTGGTGTCAGTGGGAGGAATAGTGCTCCACCATTGGTGTTAGTGGGAAGAATTGCGTCCCATCATCGGTGTCAGTGAGAGGAATTGTACCCCATTGTTTGTGTCAGTGGAAGGAATAGTGGCCCATCACCAGTGTCACTGGAAGTAAAGACCCGGGGGCCGGATATAGGTAGACCCACGGGCCGCAGTTTGGGGGCCACTGATTTAGACAACAGTCAGGGAGCCAGCTGTGGCATCCCATCACTGCATCGTAAGGAGGGGGGAGTCAGGTCTTGCTGAGATTTGTGGTACCCCAAAAGCACAAATGTAAAATATTGATTGCATGGACTCGTATGTATCTAAGCGGACTCCAAAAACTGGTGCTGATAGTTCTCCAATCTTTAACAAATGCGTTGTATATAATAACATCTAGCTGGCCACAAAGGTGACATTAGTGTTCTACAACAGTGTCAGGTCATGCTGGAGCTTGTAGTTCCCCAATAAACAGGGAGACCTTACTGTCTCCCAATCAATGTGTGTTTAGCCATTAGGAGGGCAGTGCCCAGTGCATGGAAGTCATTGTACTGCGAAGACAACCTAAACAGGCCATGCTGGCAGCTACATCGGCCATGTCTAACAGCTGCCTATGAAGACATCTGGGCATTGATAAAGCAAGCTGACCCTTGTAGTCCCCCAACTATACACGGCCATATAGTGCAGATGGCATCAGAGTGCCCAGTCACTGAGGATAGGTATAGCCCCACAACTATACAGTCCATAGGTTTACTGAGTGCACGGGAGATGGCAGAGCCCACTATGGGGCAGGACATGCTGACACTTGTAGTTCTCCAAAGGCAGCAAGGCCTGGGCCCCAATAAGTACAGCAGCCATGATGATCCATCAGATGACAGGTGACAGTGGTGTCCGGTTACAATGCTCACTACAACACAATGGGGAAGAGATAGGGATACCTGTATTCCTCCAACAGATACCAGGCCCCTTCCATTGCCCGGACCCCTTCCATTACCCGGACCCCTTCCATTGCTCGGGCCCCTTCCATTACCCAGGCCCCTTCCATTACCCGGACCCCTTCCATTACCCAGGCCTCTTCCATTGCCCGCCCCCTTCCATTGCCCGGACCCCTTCCATTAACCAGGCCCCTTCCATTACCCGGACCCCTTCCATTACCCAGGCCTCTTCCATTGCCCGCCCCCTTCCATTGCCCGGACCCCTTCCATTAACCAGGCCCCTTCCATTACCCGGACCCCTTCCATTACCCAGGCCTCTTCCATTGCCCGCCCCCTTCCATTGCCCGGACCCCTTCCATTACCCAGGCCCCTTCCATTACCCGGACCCCTTCCGTTACCCGGGCCCCTTCCATTACCCAGGCCCCTTCCATTACCCGGGCCCCTTCCATTGCCCGGGCCCCTTCCATTACCCGGGCCCCTTCCATTACCCGGGCCCCTTCCATTACCCAGGCCCCTTCCATTACCCAGGCCCCTTCCATTACCCAGGCCCCTTCCATTACCCGGGCCCCTTCCATTACCCGGACCCCATGATGGTTCAATGACCTAGCTAATGACACAGTGGGTGTTGGTGCTCATGATACAATAAAGCAGGGCATGCTGATCCTTGTAGTTCTTCAATAATTATAAGGCCTTACCTCCATATATGGCACCCTTATGATGACTAATGGCCCAGCTGATAGCACAGGGGGTGTAGGTGCCCTCTGGCAATGCCCAGTCATTGTACAATAAAGCATGGCATGCTGTTACTTGTAGTTATTTAATAAACACAAGGCCTGTCCTATATATATGGAACACCTATGATGACTAATGGCCCAGCTGATAGCACAGGGGGTATAGGTGCCCCTTTGGCAGTGCCCAGCCATTGCACAATGAAGATCTTTGTAGTCCTCCCATAGACACAAAGCCTGCCCTCCATGTAAGGAACCCCCAATGTGATTATATGGCCCAGGTGATAGCACAGGGGGGGGTATAGGTGCCCCTATGGCAGTGCCCAGTTATAGTAAAATGAAGCAGTGCATGCTGATTCTTGTAGTTCTTCAATAGACACACAGCCTGCCCTCCATATAAGGAACCCCCCCCCCCCCCCCAATCTGTTTATATGGACCAGCTGATAGCACAGGGGGGTATAGGTGCCCCTATGGCAGTGCCCAGTCATTGTACAATGAAGCAAGGTGTGCTGTTACTTGTAGTTCTTCCATAGACACAAGGCCTGCCCTCCATATAAGGAACCGCCATGGTGACAATACATTCCAGTTGATGACACAGCCTAGTCACTACACACTGAGCAGGGCACGCTGGCACTTGTAGTATTCCCCCCCAGAGGATGGCACAGCCCCATGCAGAGCCCAGCCCTGGCACAACGAAGTCCCCCCTCATACTCACTGTCAGGCCGGTGCCCAGCACAATAACATCGTACTCTTCATCCATCCTGAGTCGGTGCCCGGGGGGGAGCTCCTCTGCCTCTAGCACAGCTCGGATCTAATGGACCAAAGATGGCTGCACAGCAGCACCGCCCTGTCTGCCTCCGCGACGACAAGTAGTCCCCGATGAAGAGCCGGGGCCCCCGGGGGCGGGAGGAGCTGAGGAGAGGGGCCAGAGGGCGGGGGGAGGCGGAACCGGGTAAGCTGAGGGGTACCCTGGAGTTACCGGAACGACTGAGGCTGACCAGGGCTCTGAATGGGCGGCTGTGTCAGCGGAGGATGGACAGGGTGGATGACCTTGGTGATGAGGCTGGAGATGAAGATCCCTCCGCGCTGCATCATCTTCCCTGGAGATGCTCTAATGACATCCAGCAATGCTACCCTCCACACACTGTGTGTGTGTACATCATTATCTTCACCACACACTGATTTCATACTATAATTTATGACATAAAATAGAGCCAACATCACCCATTGTGTGTATGTCAGGATTATTACCTCTGATATTCAGTGTCATAGCATGTACAATCCTCCAACACCTCACATACATAGTTAGGTGAAAAAAAGACACAAGTCCATCTGGTTCAACCATAAAAATAAAAACAACAAAAAATATCGCACATACAAAAAATATATATCTAAAAATACAAATATCATCATCGGGATCCATTCCAACACCTCACACCACCGCCTCATGCACACAGGTGGAAGAATTTTGTGCCCAATATGTTAGATTTTACCTGACAGAACTTCGCAGAATATTTCCTCTAATGTTGCGTAGATACAGTGCCTTGAAAAAGTATTCATGCCCCTTGAAATTTTCCACATTTTGTCATGTTACAACCAAAAACATAATTGGCACATAATTGTGAAGTGGAAGGAAAATTATAAATGGTTTTCAACATTTTTTACAAATATGTGAAAAGTGTGGCGTGCATTTGTATTCAGCCCCCCTTTTCTCTGATACCCCTAACTAAAATATAATGGAACCAATTTCCTTCAGAAGTCACCTAATTAGTCCACCTGTGTGTAATTTAATCTCAGTATAAATACAGCAGTTCTGTGAAGCCCTCCGATGTTTGTTAGAGAACCTTTGCGACCAAACGGCATCACAAATGCCAAGGAACACACCAGACAGGTCAGGGATAAAAATTGTGGAGAAGTTTAAAGCAGGGTTAGGTTATAAAAAAAAAAATATATATATATATATATATATATATATATACACAAAGCTTTGAACATCTCACAGAGCACTGTTTAATCCATCTTCGGAAAATGAAGAGTATGGCACAACTGCAAACCTACTAAGACATGGCCGTCAACCTAAACTGACAGGCTAGAGACAGAAATTGCAGCTCCAGGCAGGTCTTGTTGGGTGCAAATCTTCTTCTCAGGAACTGAGGGTGATAGCACTGCACATAGCAAATAAGAACAAAAGATGATCAGGACAGCCGCACTCCAATCCAACGTAACTTTAATGTAAAAAAATGGAAACAGGCACTACAAATCACAGTTGACGCGTTTCACACTAACTTCAGTGTTTACTCATAGCTCAAACCCCGAGGGCTTTCACACTGAAACGGTGCACTAGCAGGACAGTTAAAAAAAAGTCCTGCTAGCCGCATCTGTAGAGCAGTGTGTATACCGCTCCTGCCAATTAAAATCAATGGGACACCGCGGCTATACCACCGGCAATGTGCCTATGCATTGCCCCCGCTAGCGGCCGAATAGCGATGCAAAATTGTCGGTAAAGTGTAAAAATAGTGGCGCTTTACCACCGACGCCACCCCTGCCCCAGTGTGAAAGGGGCCTAAACATACAGCCAGAGCTACAATGGAATGTTTTTGATCAAAGCATATTCATGTGTTAGAATGGCCCAGTCAAAGACTTAGGCCCCTTTCACATGGGGCGGATCAGTAATGTACTTATTAGACCTAAAATAGAGGGGGGTCTGGCTTTACCGGACATTAAGAGCTACTACCTGGCGATCGTATTGAATAGTGTCAGACTGGAAATACTACAAAAAAACTAAAAACTCTGGGTGGACCTTGAAATAGAGCTTAGTGGGAAAGATCTCTTCCCCCACATCTGGATTTCTAGGAGATTTAGAAGCCTCTCTCCCACCACCTCACCGATCACCTGGTCCACTTTTATGACTTGGGACGCATTATGTAAATCACAAAATGGTTGCACAATTCCCCTTTATTACCGCTCACTGGTCATGCATATTTCCCTCTGGGAAATACGGACGCAAAGTTTCACACCTGGAAGCTTGGGGATGCCATCTTCTTACACCAAGGGCCAGATACACGTAGCGGATCGTAATTTTAGTCCGGCGAATCGTAGTAACGCTACGCCGCCGCAACTTTGAGAGGCAAGTGCTGTATTCACAAAGCACTTGCCTCTAAAGTTACGGCGGCGTAGCGTAAATCTGCCAGCGTAAGGGCGCGGAATTCAAATGTTAAAGATGTGGGCGTGTTTTATGTTAATTTTACTTGACCCAACGTAAATAAAAAAAAAAAATTTACGGCGCATGCGCCGTCCGTGGGGGTATCCCAGTGCGCATGCTCAAAATTAACAAGCAACAAGCCGATGCTTACGACGTAAATGTCATTCTAGGCAAAGCCCTATTCGAACGACTTACGCAAACGATGTAAAACTTTCAAAATTCGACGCGGGAACGACGTCCATACTTAACATAGGATACGCCTCATATAGCAGGGGTAACTATACGCCGAAAAAAGCCTTAGGGAAACAACGTAAAAAAATGCGCCGGCCGGACGTACGTTCGTGGATCGCCGTATCTAGCTAATTTGCATACTCAACGTGGAAATCGACGGAAACGCCACCTAGTGGCCAGCGTAAATATGCACCTTAGATCCGACGGCGTACTAAGACGTACGCCAGTCGGATCTAGCCCAGCTTCAGGCGTATCTTGTTTTGTGGATACAAAACAAAGATACGTCGGAGCAAACTAGAAGTTACGTGGCGTATCAATAGATACGCCAGCGTAACTTCTTTGTGGATCTGGCCCCAAGTGTCTAATGCCACGGGCATCCTCCCCCTTTCAACATTTTTCAACAGCTTTGATCACCTCTGGGATATTTATTTTCTGCAAAAAAAATAAAAAAATTACCGAAAATTTAGAAAAAAAAATGTTTTTTTTTGTTTCTGTTATAAAACATTGTAAATAAGTACGGTTTCTCCTTCACCGATGGGCACTGATGGTACTGCACTGCCGGGCACTGATGAGGTGGCACTGATGTGGTGGCATTGATGGGCACTAATATGCGGCACTGATGGGCGGCACGGATGGGCACTGATAGGCGGCACGGATAGGTGGCATGGATGGGCTTGGATAGGCAGCACGGATGGGCAAGGATAGGTTGCACAGATAGGCGGCACAGCTGGGCACAGATAGGCAGCACGGACGGGCACAGATAGGCGGCACGGATGGGCATAGATGGGCACTATTGTATGTGTTGTACTAATGGATGCCAATCAGTGCCAAACAATGCCTGCCAATCAGTGATGCCCATTGTGGGCACTGATTGGCATCCATTTTTTGTGTCCTCCTCATCCCTGGTGGTCTAGGGTGGCATCCTTTCCTTTTTTTGTCCATGTGTATGAGGTCATAATGCCAAAATAATCAGGATCCCAGGACTCTATATTCTGTGTATCGTAAGGTTAATATTCCTGATATTCAGTGCCATGGCATGTATATATTCCAATAACGCACATAAAATATCCTGTATGTCACAAGTTATATACAATGTATTTAATAATACCAACATCATCAGGATCCTGGACTCTATAGTCAAGATTTCATTTATCTCTGGTATTCAGTGTCATAGCAAGTGAACAGAGGACCAGGCGCAGCCTTTCAAATACTGAAAAACAACTGCCTGGTGCAAGCACTCTTAAGCCTCGTAAACACGATCGGATTTTCCGCAGACAAAGCATAGGACTTTTGCCCGAAGGGCATTGGCCGTGAACTTGTCCTGCATACAAAAAGGCAAAGAATTGTCGTCCAACAAACACGAAACAACGTGTTTTTTCAGCTATTTAGCGCCACCCTTTGGGCAACTTCTGCTAATGTTGTCTTATGGTTAGCATTGCTTCTGAGCATGCGTGTTTGTACTTTGAATTTTCTTCCGACTGACTTGTGAACACACGATCAGAAAATCCAACAAGACACATTTGTTGTCGTAAAATTTTAAAGCATGCTATCCCACATTTGTTGTCGGAAATTCCAACAACAATTGTCCGAAATTCAGACCATTGTCCAATGGAGCATACAAACGGTCGGATTATCTGACAACATCCTGCCATCACTTAATTCCCGTCGGACAATCCAATTGTGTGTACAAGGCTATAGATATAGAAACTCAATTCCCAAAAAGTTGGGACGCAGTGTAAAATCTACAAAAAAACAGAATGCAATGCTTTGCAAACCACAAACTCATATTTTATTCACAATGGAAAATAGAAAACATATTAAGGCCTAGATTCACGTAGGGCGGCTTTACGTTGTGCGGACGTAGCGTATCTTATTTACGCTACGCCGCCGCTACTTAGAGAGGCAAGTGCTGTATTCACAAAGCACTTGCGTCATAAGTTACGGCGGCGTAGCGTAAATCGGCCGGCGTAAGCGCGCATAATTCAAAGTAGGCAGGTCGTGGGTGTGTTGTATTTAAATTAAGCGTGACCCCATGTAGATGCATGGCGGAACGAACAGCGCATGCTCAGTATCACGTCGTATTTACGCCCAAAGATACGCTGGCTCAATGCCTGTGACGTGAACGTAACCTACGCACAGCCCCATTCACGTACCACTTACGTAAACGACGTAAAAAGATACGCTTGTTCCGAAGTCCATACCTTGCATGGGCTGCGCCACCTAGAGACCTGCTTTATCTTTACGCCGGCGTATGTCTTACGTAAACGGCGTAAATAATTGCGACGGACGTACGTACGTTCGTGAATCGGCGTATCTTGCTCATTTACATATTCAACGCGGAAATCAACAGGAGTGCCAACTAGCGGCCAGAGTAAATATGCACCCCAAGATACGACGGCGTAGGAGACTTACGCCGCTCGTATCTTGGCCAAATCTATGCGTAACTGATTCTATGAATCAGGCGCATAGATACGACGGCTGCCATTCGGACTTACGACGGCGGATCTGGAGATACGCCGTCGTAAGTCTTTGAGAATTTGTGCCTATATGTTTAAACTGAGAAAATTCACCATTTTAAGAAAAAAATAAAAAAGAAGGTAACTTTGTAATTGATGGTAGCAACACCTCTCAAAAAAGTTGGGACAGGGCCATGTTTACAATGGTGTAGCAGCCCCTCTTCTTTTGACAACGCTCTTTAAATGTCTGGGAACTGAAGTGAAGAGACCAGTTGCTGGGGCTTTGGGAAGAGAAATGTTGTTCAATTCTTGCATAATATAGGATTCTACTTCTCAACAGTCCTGAGTCTACTTTGTCATATTTTTCGTTTTAATGAAGCACCAAATATTTCCAATTGGAGAAAGGTCTGGATTGCAGGCAGGCCAGTTAAGCGCCTGGACTCTTCTGCTACAAAGCCATGGTGTTGTCATAGATGCAGTTTAATATTGTCCTGCTGAAATATGCAGGACCAAAAGTAATTGGATAATTAAATCAAAAGCGTTTGATGGTCAGATGGGCGCTACTCCTTTGTTTATTCTGGTGGCATACAGAGCCAAAAGTATGTGCCCGTTTCCAAATTTATACGGACCCAACTGTGTGCGTGTATATATATATATATATATATATACACACATACATACATACATACATACATACACATATATATACATATACATACATGTTTAATTTTTTCTAAATATTTTCTTTTGTTCCTCAAGACCCCAGGTTAGCCCCCTGAGTACCCTTTAAATCTCAAATGCAGCATTTCTTTTTCTGGTCCTGCGATCTTGTGAAACACTTTGCCCCCTTGCCCCCCGGGGCTCTGCCTTTCCATACATCCTATATTTTACAAAATGAAACAATGTCCAGCATTTCCGGTGTATCTAGCATGGCACTCTATTAACAGTACTTTACAGTCCCTCCAATAACTGCCAGCTACTCTAGGGGACAATTATGTGCTCATCATATTCCATATATCTTAGTTTATAGCAATCTCTCATCCATGTAGTGTACCATCAATCCAGTACCTAAAGCATGTTAGGGAATATGCCGTTTATCTTTTTCTGTCTCTTTAGGGCTCACCAATACTTTGCCCATTGTTCTGACCGCACTGTCAGCCTCATTCAGGCTTGGTTCTGCTTCCATTTTGTATCATGTGACCTTAGTGTGACCCACGCAGGAGTCACATTTCCTTATGGCGCTGTCCAAGTCCTGCACACCAATCACTTTGCCAGAGGGAATGACAGATGTCCATTTAATTAGCCTGGCCAATCACATCTGCCTCTTCCAAAGAAGAAACGTGGACTACAAGCAGAGAGAATTTGTCATTCTGCAATGAATGGGGGGGGTTTAAAAAAAAAAAAAATCAATTCTAGGGAGGCCTCTCACCAATCTGGAAAGTAAAGGAGACCGTGACATAAAATGACATATATTTGGAAAAGGAAATTGATAGAACGCTTCATGGCTTGTAAACAATAATTTCGGCAATGCTGTAAAATGATAAACATACATGACTCAGCAATTTGTAACAATATGTGTGAACACAATCTTATAACATTTTATTTTTCTGTATTTCTCCATTGTAGTGTTCCGAATTGTGATGAGCTCCAGGATACTGAAACTCCTAATCAATGTCATCATTAGACTGAACACGTGACCACAATACTAACTGTTATTAGCATATAAAACTACTCTACAACCAATAAAAAAAGGCAAGCTTGGTTAAATAACCAAAGAGCTTCTACCTACTTAAAGTGATTTACGATTGTCACCAGTTTGAAATAAGATTATTGTAATGAGATTCTAGCACAGCATGTAATCTAGATTTACTTCCTCCTTCCTTGTTGGCTTTGAGATCTTGATCTCTGCTTACAGTTAGTTCCCATTAGGGGTAAGCGGAAATTGGTTAGCAAAGAACGTTGTTCTTTATTGATTGTTTAAACACTGTAATAAACAATTATACATCCTGGTTTTGTGGCGCCGAGACGTGCATTTGGGCCATTTGTTTTGCACCTTGATAATTATACAATGAGCTATAGATATACTCTGTCAACAATATTGGATGTATGTCATCTCAAAACTTAATAAAAACATAAAAAAAAAAAAAATGATGAACTCCAGGAAAATGTCTAAATGTACACTTAAAATACAAATTTGTGAATTACTGTAGTTAATCTTGTGTCCCAGGAACAACTAGGCAAGCTCAACGAGGGCAGTGACCACGTGACCTGGTCCGATCGCCACCGGAGTCCCACGATCGGGTCACAGGCGCTGAAGAACGGGGAGAGGTGAGTGTAAACAACCTTCCCCGTTGTTCTCTGTGGCTTGTCACTGATCGTCTGTTTCCTGTCATAGGGAACGACGATCAGTGACACCACACATCCAGCCACACCCCCCTACAGTAAGAAAACACACTTAACCCCTTTAGAGCCCCCCCTAGCGGTTAAACCCTTCACTGCCGTTGTCATTTCAGTAATCGGTGCATTTTTATAGCACTTTTCAATGCTCTCAAAAATGTGTCAAAAGTGTGCGATGTGTCCGCCATAATGTCGCAGTCACGAAAAAAAAAAAAAAAAAAAAAAATAAAAAAAGCTGATCGCCACCATTACTAGTAAAAAAAAAAAAAAAATTAAAATGCCATAAAACTATCCCCTATTTTGTAGACGCTATAACTTTTGTGCAAACCAAACGCTCATTGATTGATTTTTTACCAAAAATATGTAGAAGAATACGTATTGGCCTAAACTGAGAAAAAAAAAAAAAAAAAAAAAAGTTTATATTTTTTTTTTGGGGGGATATTTATTATACCAAAAAGTAAAAAATAGATTTTTTTTAAAATTGTCCCTCTATTTTTGTTTATAGCGCAAAAAATAAAAACCGCAGGAGGTGATCAAATACCACCAAAAGAAAGCTCTATTTGTGGAGAAAAAAGGACGCCAATTTTGTTTGGAAAACAACGTTGCACGACCGCTCAATTGTCAGTTAAAGCGACGCAGTGCCGAATCGCAAAAAGGGGCCAGGTCCTTTACCTGCATAATGGTCTGGGTCTTAAACAGTTAAGCCAATATATATTCTTCTACATTTTTTTTACCAAAAATATTACAATATGTACAAAGGAGACTTTTGACACTTTTCTGGGACCATTGGCATTTATACAGCGATCAGTGCTATAAAAATGCACTGTGTAAATTTCACTGGCAGGAAAGGGAATTGTGTTTCCCCCCTCAGTGTGCGCTAACTGTGGGGGGGATGGACTGACTAGGAGAGGGAATATAATTGTTCCCACTTGGTAGGAACAAACGATAAGGCTCCTCTTCCCTGACAGCACACACACAGTGATCGGACATCAGGTCCCCCGCCCTCTGGGGGCCGCTAAAGGAATGGATTTCACCCAGGGGAGCCATTCTGCCACAGAATATTTGCACGAGGCGGTTGGGAACCGGTTAAAGAATAGAGCCTGGACACTAACCCACCCTTGGTATGCTGATTTGTCAGTGAAAGAACATCATCGCACTGATGAGTTTATAAAGGACTTGTTCACATGTGCAGCCATTATTACTGCCCTACTTCAAACACTTTTCAGAGGGCAATAAAGAACCATCCAGCCCTCAGTCCAAAGAACTTCCCAAAAAGACTATGGCAGGCAATGGTTTCAACGATGCAGCCCTCTTCAGGATACTGCGAAAACATACAGAAGAGGATGCAAAACATATAGTGCATTACCACCAAAACCATTTATTATAAAAAAAAAAAAAAAAAAAACACACACAAATTGAGTTATATTTAAAAATAAAAAAATCAAGCTCATCAAGTACACAGCTCCAGAAGGGGAGATGGGCATCAACATCTGATGCCACATGGTGGAATAACTTACATGTGTTGGGGGACAGCATGAGCATACCATTGTTGTGCGTTCTTAATAAATGGTTTTGGTGGTAATGCACTAGGCGCTTGGGCCCTCTTGTGTATGTTTTTACACTTTTCAGAGGGAGTTTGACAGGCGGTAAGGAGGCATGATATCCGCTCCTCACTGCCCATTTAAAGGATAGGTACACCTTTGAGAACAGGTTACATGTTCCACCTGTTTTCAGGGTGTAACATGTTCCAGCATCTGCAGCTGCAGCCTTTCCCCTTGATCCCCCCCCCCCTCCCTGTGACAGCACGGGAGGGATCCTCTTCCCGCATCCGCTGTCACAATTTCAAAAACAGCGCAGCCATGCAGAGCTCCACCCACAGAGCCATGTCATTCATTTAAGTATCCTGTGAATGAATGCCGACAAGTACTATCCGCCATTGCGGCAGACCGCTTCTAGTTCTCAATGTACTACAAGGGTGCTGGTAAGCGCTCTCATAGTCCATGGATCTTCCTGCTGTCAGGAACGATGTATGGGCAGACAGCTATGCTGAGAGTCTGCAGGAGCCAGAGATTGCACCCATAACATGCCGATTGCAGATGCCTTAGAAAAATCATTTGCAGGAAAAAATATAAAAATATATATATATATATATATATATATATATATATATATATATATATATATATATATATATATATAAGCTCATTATGAAATGCTTACCTCAGAACAGAGCCCGGTCCACGCCGAGGGAGCCGACCTCTTGGCTCTCGGCGTGTCTTCTGGGTTCGCGGCTCCGGCGCTGTGATTGGCCGGAGCCGCGATGACGTCACTCCCGCGCATGCGCAGGAGTTTTCTTCCTGGCAAGGTCCGGCAACGCTGCCGGACCTTAAGCTGGGGCATTCAGAGCGCATGCACCGCTGACGTCAGCATGCATAGGGAATATCTCCTAAACCGTACACGTACAAGAGATGTTAATTTTCTTTCCATATTTTCCAAAAACGTGTTGGAAAAAAAAAATAAAAATACACGTTCAAAATACTCATTATGCCTCACATTTTACATTGGGGTGTGTTCTTTCCAAAATGGGGTAATTTTTTGGGCTTTTATATGCTCCAGGGCCTTCAAAAGTGCAAGAGTTAGTCAAGAAATGAAATGTGTATTTTATGTCCCAGAACACCCGATGGCGCTCCCTGCACGATGGGCCTCTATGTGGCCAGGCTGTATAAAAGTCCACACATGTGGTATCGCCATACTTAGGAGGAGTATTATGTGTTTATGGGGTGTAATTTGTGGTATGCAAATGCTGTGTGTGAGAAATAACCGGTTACTATGTAAAGCTAGTATAGGTTCGGGCACCTATACTAGCAGTATTTACTGTAAAAAAAAAAAAAAAAAAAAAGTAAGACTTTTTTCAAATAAATACATGATTGAATTAATTTTCCCTGCCCTGTGTCCAGCTTTACATGAAGGGACAAAAATAACAGTACACAGCAACAGTTTATTCAATTCTTCATAAGTTATACAGTGAGGAGTTACAGAGGTAATTGCACAGAACTCAGAACACTTTACATTGCAGATAATGTCTGGTACCTGCACACCAGTGCATTTAACACAACAAACATCCACAATTTTTTTTTATTAGAGATAGAGATTATATATATATATATATATATATAATCTCACAGGCTTAGAAGCCGCTGTGGAACTGCCAATTCCAGCAAATACAGGCCATCAACAGCAGCTACTAACTCCCAGGGTTGCCTAACCAGCATTAAACTAAAAACACAAATAAATAGATTTCACCACTTTATACTATATACATTCTAGAGAATTTATACATCAAATTGCTGCCCTCTTATGGGCATTGTGGGTATTACAAAATGATTCACGTGGACAGAGTAGGCACGGGCTGAGCCACATACGTGGTTAGGTTTGTGGTTTAGATAGGCCACAGATCAGCTGGTCATATTTAGCAACTTTGTTTTCTTTCAGCCAGCGGACAAGAGTCCTTTATGCACTCAAACAAGGTGGATGGAAGAATCAGCGCCCACCACTGATCAGTGGCTGCAGCTGCTGATCGATGGAAAATGTTGCAACAGAAGTCGATTGTTTAGTAGACTTCAGTCGAACAGGGGGAACACGTGGACCGATCTAAATTCGACCAGTTCCCGCTTGAATTTTAATCCATGCATAGCCAGCTCAAGTCTACCCAAACTATTGCAGTTGGACTTTGTCACCAGTTTCATCTCTCCCTCAGGAAGCTCTGGCAGCAGGTGATCTGCACTTGCACGCCCAGCTTTGCCCCCTACCACAGCCACTGAGGACAGTCTTAGACTTCCAATTAGATATACGATAATTGACATAGAAAGCATCAGAATGATAATGAGGACCTACAGATAAAAGTGGCACCCCTCTTATGCCCACAGTCATGTTACATGAACCTCGAAGAAATCAAGTGGTATTTTTTTGTAAATAAGCCAATGCTTGGGCCTCCCGCTGGTAGCCGATCACATATTTGTTTGAAGGAATGACTTTTAGGCATACCTGACATATCAGACACTGGCAGAACAATGATCCGCCCCTTGATTTTGTAGGCGAAACAGACTAAACATACACTTTAAACAAGCAGGCAACACCAGGAATCCCATCAGGAAAGTCCTACTTGGAGTCCTCTCTGAAATAGAAATATATATGTGTTTGTGTGTGTGTGTGTGTGTGTGTGTGTGTGTGTGTGTGTGTGTGTGTGTGTGTGTGTGTGTGTGTAATATATATATATATATATATATATAATGTGTGTAGGCTACTAATAAAGATTTACACTTGTCCACTTAGCTAGCTATGCCTGCATCTCCTCACGTTGAGTCAGGCCCCTTTCACACTGGGGCGGGAGGTGCGGTGGTTGTAAAGCGCTGCTATTTAAGCGTCTCTTTACCGTCATAAATGTGGCAGTATTCGGCCGCTAGCAGTGTGGTTTTACCCCCTGCTAGCGGCCAAAAAAGGGTCAATACCGCCAGCAATGCGCCTCTGCAGAGGCGCATTGCTGGCGGTATAGCCACGGTTTCTCATTGCTTTCAATGGGAATGAGCGGTGAACACACCGCTTCAAAGATGCGGCTAGCAGGACTTTTGGAGCGGTCCTGCTAGTGCACCGCTCCAGCGTGAAAGCCCTTGGGCTTTAACACTAGAGAAACAGCAGCCGCTGTTTTAGGTCGGTTTGAAGCCACGATTTTTAGCGCAATAGCGCCTGCAAACCGCCCCAGTGTAAAAGGGGTCTCAGAGATTACCTGAAGTCTTAGGCCCATTTCACACAGGCGCCTCTGAACTTGCTTATAAGTTTGAATAGTCAGTTCCCAAGCACAACCCCCCCTCTCACCTTGAACATCCTAGCCTTTTCTTCTGGGTGTGTCTAATTACTCTGTGCTGGATCAGCTCCTGTGCCCATCTCCTCACCTCCCTACATTACCGCAGCAAGGGGGAATACTGTAGATCAGGGGTGTCAAACTGGCGGCCCTCCAGCTGTTCCGAAACTACAAGTCCCATCATGCCTCTGCCTGTGGGAGTCATGCTTGTAACTGTTAGCCTTGCAATGCCTCATGGGACTTGTAGTTTTGCAACAGCTGGAGGGCCGCCAGTTTGACACCCCTGCTGTAGAGAGACCCCTTTAAATCTCCAAGGGCTGCTGAACTCCCATCCAAGATGGTGGTGCCCAGCATCAGTCTCAGGGTTTTTGGACACAAGGGAGGCTAATACAGGTAAAGAACATGCATAAAAACACAATAAATGCTCATACAAATCTTAAGGGAACATTTTTGTTCAACAAATGGTCTGGATACAGGGTCTTTCTAAGCTAGATAAGAGAACGCATTTCATAATGCAAGTATAATTGCATAACGTAAGCCTGCACACTTTTTTGAGTTTGAATATTAAGGGCTCTTGCATGGGCTCAGTCATGACTAGTTCTTTTTAATACCATTTTTTTTTTTTTTTTTTTTTTTTTTTTTTAAGAGAGATTGCTCTTTTCCTGTCAGCCAACTTGCTAGGTCATGATTTATGATTAAAATCCAATTTACTAGCATACTAAACATGTATGAACCCTACCAATGCCCAAGTGTAGTTACAGTAGTGAACTGACAAGCTGGATGCTCATTTAGGCATTAGGATGCACTCCTTCACTCATTGAAAATCAAAGAAAAGTTTTAAAACAGAAGCATTACCTACCAAAGTTCTATTAAAGTAAAGAAAAGAAGGTCTGTTCACATTCCCTCATGAACTTATTGCCCGATGAGCTTTTTAAATTTCTGTGAAGTGTATGTACAGAACATCCCATCAGCTCTTGCATAAGACCATACACACACACACACACACACACGTAGACATGTACAGAAGCCCAAAAGAAAAGTCTGGAATGTAGGTGCAGTGGGGATGTAGAGATGAATGGAAATCAAAAGGACGTTCAGGTATGGCAGATCGCTAGATGGACTTGTGTAGGAACAGGAGGGTCAGTCAGTCTGGGGTACAGCGATAGAAGGTCCTTTAGGATCGTCAAAGCGATCCATGGTCTTCAGACTCATAACCATGTGCAGCCCATAGGTCAGGATGAAGACAAAGAGCAGCGTGGTGACGAGCCCCATCCAGATGCCAGGAGAGAAGAAGCCGGCACAGTCGCTGGCGTAGGCAAACTTGAGACCGGTGACGTCGAAGCCCTGGATCTGGTATAATAAGACAAGATGAGTCAAGATACCCCCCTGCTGGCAAAACTGAGATACTGCAAATAACTATGCAATAATCTTGGTAGTTGCACAGATTGACACGCGGTTAATTCATTCATGACAAAGAGGGTAAAAGTTTATATTTAGGGCTCATTCACACAAGCCCATACATCCAAGTGGAAGGCTGTGTGCATCCGCCCAAGAGGTGCAGGTGGTTCATGTAGCCAGCCTGTGAAAATAGGTTGAGGACTGCACTGATCTGCACGCACCCCTGTGTGTACATCCATGCAGGACTGACACAGGACTCTGAATGCAGTCTGTCAATGCATCAATTTACCAAAGATGTACACAAAGATGTTATTGAAGATCCATGATCCATGAAGATCGTTGAATTTTACCAGGCTGACAATGGACCACCGATGCCTCCAGAGTAGATAAACACAGCCCTCTACACGATTGTATGGGGTCTGTGCACCTGTGCGAATGATTCATAAAAAACAAATAAAGGGTGTGCGAGAACCATGAAGCGACTCTAGCTTGGCTTACCTGGAATTCGGTGATGTGGAGATTCCACTTTGTTCCGGGAGAGTCTCGGCTGCTGTTATTGATCAGGATTGGACCAAATGTGGAAAGACTGCTGACATACTGGCAGTGGAAGGAATAGATGCTGGGCATGTTTGCTTGGGGAGCGATGAATGTAGCATTGTGAGTTTCGTTAAAAACCTCTATGCGGTTCAAAGTGGTCCAATTGCGTCCTGACACGCTGTACCGGCGGTTGCCCATATGGAATCTGTAGCAAAATTGGGGGGGGGGGGGGGCGGGTAAGGGAGGAACAGTAAAAGTTTCAATAAGACAGAATCATTTGTGAACCATATGATTCCAATGAGCATTTTATGCAACATTTTTTAAAACCCATCTGAGTTCTCACTGTGAACAAATCCACAAGAAGCAGACTTTTTTTTTTTTTTAACATGGCATTTATGTCAGGGGATCACTGTCAAAATTACTTAGTAGCTGGATTCAAGTATCCCGCCGCATCTTTGCGGCGGCGTATCGTATTTACACTACGCCGCCGTAAGTTAGCTAGGCAAGTACTGTATTCACAAAGTACTTGCCTGCTAAGTTACGGCGCCGTAGCGTAAATGCGGCGGGCGTAAGCCCACCTAATTCAAATTAGGCTGAGGGGGCGTGTTTTATGTTAATGGGGGGTGACCTGACGCGATTGACGTTTTTTACACGTCCGTGTACATATCCCAGTGTGCATTGCGGCAAAGTACGCAGCAAGGACGTATTGGTTTCAACGTGGACGTAAATTACGTCCAGCCCTATTCACGGACGACTTACACAAACAACGTAAAATTTCCAAATTTCAACGCGGGAACGACGGCCATACTTAACATTACTAGTCCAGCTATTTGATGGAATAACTTTACGCCTGAAAATGCCTTACGTAAACGGCGTATCTTTACTGCGACGGGCAAGCGTACGTTCGTGAATAGGCGTATCTAGTGTTTTACATATTCTACGCCGAACTCAATGGAATCGCCACCTAGCGGCCAGCCTAAATATTGCACCCTAAGATAAGACGGCGCAAGCCGTTGTATCTTAGACAGGTTTAAGTGCATCTCTGTTTGAGAATACACTTAAACTTAGGATGGCGCAGATTCCGAGTTAGGTCGGCGTATCTGATACGCCGGCCTAACTCTTACTGAATCTAGCTATAGATCTAGATCCCTGTGAACATAGACTTGAGAAAACAGATCTAATCTAGTAAACCCAAAGTTTGAAGAGTACATATATTAAAACCATGCTGGAGCCTCAATGAAGAGAGCAGGGAATGAGACATATAAAGAGTCCGTGAACCCCTAATACCATACGGATTGGGTAATCCAGATATCCAAATCAAATCTCAGCATGCTCCTGTGGTTCACCTAGGAACTCAAGATTCCTTCTTGGATCCTAAATCCCCTCAGTAGTCTATTGAGCTGTCAGGATTTTTACAGTATGGGTATCAATTATCAAATAATTAGATTTATTTTATTTGTTTTTATATGCATCAAAGAATTTGGCCAAACATGTCAAGTGGAAGCATCAACTGTCACATGAAATGTGATATATGCGTTTGTTGAAACCCATTTATTTTACTAAAAGGAATTTTAATAATGTACAATATACAAATATATTTCGTTCAAAGTAATTTGACTTTAATTTAACTTTGACTGAATGATATACTATGTACTATTCTACTGACTTTCTATTATTGATTACATTGTCATTATATTTGTGCAACCTTTCATTATTATTATTATAATAAAAATTTGTAAACAAAACAAATATATTTTGTATTTACTTGCATCTTTAAAGTCCCCCAAATTCGCTATAATTTTCTCTACATATATTAAAAGTTACATTCCTTCAAGCCAGTATAGTATAAACAGTTTGGGCCAGATCCACAGAAGAATTACGCCAGCATATCTATTGATACGCTGCGTAATTTCAAAGTTCCCGCGTCGTATCTTTGTTTTGTATCACCATGTAAATTTGGGACATATGTTGAGGTTTACATTATGCTTTGCACGTTTGAGGGTTCTAGGGCACTCTGCAAGATATCCAAATGCTGACATTACTGTGTTAAATTTGAGCAAAAATATAATATATATATATATAAATTATTTTTAAATGACACTTGTTTTTAAAAGTCAAATTACAAATCTATATTGGTACAGCAGTATTTGCTCATTACATATTACAATTCTGCCTTCTGCTTTTTAGTGCATGCAAGTTACTATCCTTCCTTCAGTGCAAGTTTAACAGTTTTCTCTAAGGCTAGGTTTCCACTAGTGCGGCTTTTAATGCGACTTGGGACTGCAAAGTCACATGAAAAATTGTACCCCATGATTTCCAATAAGTACCGTTCATATCTGTGCAACTTCAAGTTGCAGCAACTTCAAAGTAGCCCCTGTACTACTTGGATATGTCCATAGACCTCAAGAATACACAGACATTACTTCAAGTCACATCAAAATCGTGCAACTTTCAGGCCGCAATGGTCTAAACCTAGGCTAATAGTTTGAAAGCAATGTGTTTTCTGTACAGTTTATCTTGCAATTGCTTTTATTTTGACAGCGGTTCAGTGAGATCCAAAATCTATATAGGAAACGCTTTGATGTAAAACATGGGACAGCAAGCAGGGAAAATATAAACATCCATTGAATATTACTTTTAGGTAAATATCACAACAGCAAAAAAAATTTATGCACACTGAAAACAGCAGGATTCTATTTAAATATAGCAATCCTGCTAATACTTACATCATTTTCAATCCATTTTCATAATTGAGGACTAGCCTGCAACAGGAAAAATAATATGTTAATATTTTTTTTTTATATGAGAAGTGCGGGAAAAAAACAAAAAAAAAACAATCAAATTCACCTAAGATTGGTGATGCTGCAGCCATCCCTCGCTGTCTCCAAGACCGAGAACCAAGTGATCACATGACCACTGATCGCTCAGTTCTCAGGGAGCAGAGAGTGGTGACTGTCAGTCACCAGCCCTATGATCTGCGCCTCCAGTACTCACTGGAGCGCCAGACTGTGGAGAGGGTGGGAGCAGCTGGTTTAGGCATTTAGGGCCAGATTCAGGTAGAATCGCCCTACGCTGCGGTGGCGTAACGTATTACATTTACGTTACACCGCCGCAAGTTTTCAGCGTAAGTGCTTGATTCACAAAGCACTTGCCTGTAAACTTGCGGCGGCGGCGTAGCGTAAATCCGCCCGGCGCAAGCCCGCCTAATTCAAATGGGGCGGGGACCATTTAAATTAGGCGCGTTCCCGTGCCGAACGTACTGCGCATGCTCCGTCCCTAAAATTTCCCGACGTGCATTGCGCTAAATGACGTCGCAAGGACGTCATTGGTTTCGACGTTAACGTAAATGGCGTCCAGCGCCATTAACGGACGACTTACGCAAACGACGTGAAATTTCAAACGGGAACGACGGCCATACTTAACATTGGCTAGACCACCTAGAGGGCAGGTTTAGTTTTACGCCGCGTATCTCTACGGAAACAACGGGCAAAGCGTACGTTCGTGAATCGGTGTAACTAGTCATTTGCATATTCTACGCCAACAGCAATGGAATCGCCACCTAGCGGCTGGCCTAGAATTGCAGCCTAAGATCCGACGGTGTAAGTCACTTACACCTGTCGGATCTTAGGGATATCTATGCGTAACCTGATTCTATGAATCAGGCACATAGATACGACAATCGTATCTCAGAGATACGACGGCGTATCAGGAGATGCGCTGTCGTATCTCTTTTATGAATCTGGCCCTTAGTTGCCAGGCATCTGGTCAGTTCCCAACATTATTGTTGAGATCCTTGCAGAGCCTGGACTGGATCTGTGACCTCAGCTGACAGCAGACTTTAGCCCGCTGTCAGCTGAATCTGGGTCACAGGAGTTCAAAACCAAGTGCACTCCTGTGACCCATAGGGGAAATAAGGCCAAAAATGCTTTGCTCATACTTCTCTCAACTCCAGGCAATATTTGGTTTGGTATTGCATGTTAAAAATGATAGATTTTACTGCCTTACGTCTCAATTGGAGAGAAAGTCTCCACACTTTGTCTAAACGATACCCCCTCCCCATTCCACTCTACAGGAAAAAAAAGTTGGGAGTGGTTTTTACAAAGAATTTAGTTCATCAGCCACCAAGTGACTTTAAGGGAAGGGTTTCTAAAAACAAAGGTATTTAATGCTGGTCCTTTTTAGGACTTTAAAAGTAGTGAGTTTGTGTGTTTGAATTTCACAATAGTTTGACTTGATTTCTACCACGTTCTTGCACACATGGCATTTACAGTACAGTCACACCTCTACAGCTTAATGCAATGTGAACATAACGTTCTTAACCACTCGCTGACTGCTCTTTTACTGCTACAGGGCAACAGCTGTGTATAACGTATACATATGTGATCCAGCACTTCCACCACTAGCAGGGGGGGCGTATGTGCCGCCGGTGAGCAGCTTATGCTCAGATAATGTCACAGAAGCAGCCAATTTGCGGGTGCTGGTCACTTGATGTCCTCCGGCACCCACCGATCATCGGCAATACAGAGAGAACCGAGATGTGCCTATGTAAAGAAGGCTGATCTCAATTCTGAGAGGGGGGGGGGGGGGGTCTGCAAAGCAGGGGTCTGTGTCTCTGCAAAGCAGGGACTAGAACAGATTTTTTTACCAACACATGTAGCAGAATACATATTGGCCTAAATGTATTTTTTTTTTTTTTTGCGCTATAAAACAAAAAAGATTAACGTGGTGATCAAATACCACCAAAAGAAAGCTATATTTGTGGGGGGAAAAAAAGGGCATACATTTTATTTGGATACAGCGTCGCACAACTATGCATTAAGATTAAAAAACCTGTGTGCAGCATCCCCCCTCAGTCTCCCTCCTCATTTACTCTCCCTCCTCATTGGAGACAAAAGTGGGTCGCCATTGGCTCCTGCTGCTGTCAATGTCAGTGAGCCAAAAACAGGAGAGGGAGGGGGCAGAGCCGAGTCGCAGCTCCATGTCTGAATGGACACAGAGCAGCATCTCAGCTCAGGTGCTCCCATAGCAAGCTACTTTGCTGTGGGGGCACTAGAAAGGGAGGGGACAAGAGTACCAGCGAGGAACCCAAGAAGGAGTACCTGGGCTGCTCTGTGCAAATCCATTACACAGAGCAGGCAAGTATGCCATTTTTTATTTTTTTTATTATTATTTAAAAATAACACACAACGTTAGTAGCACATTAAAGTAACGCAGTGCCGTATTGCAAAAAATGGTCTGGTCATGAAAGAGGGTAGGAGGGGATCTTCCGGAGGTCAAGTGGTTAACAATAGCACTATCCACTCACCTTGAGTCAGTAAGGTTGCAGCTGGAGCCTTCAGTAAGTTGTGGGTCTGTTCTAGAGAAGGTACTCCCAGTGAGATCCCTTACAGTGTTTTCAATGTGTAGGGTTATGTTAACGGCCCAAAACAGGATACACGGGGTGTTCTCCGTGTTATTGAAAGACACAGGTGGATATTTTGGAGTATCTGCGGCCAGCAGCTGACGCCTCAGATTAGCCACCCCAAAATCAGTCTCTGTGCTCACCTGAAGACAAAAAATTAAAAATGCATTGTGTAGTTTTATAAAAAATAAAATAAAAAAAATTGCATAAAAGATTAAAAATGTTAACGAAAGGGGGTGAAAAAAAAATATATATAAGGAAGAACGGGAAAACAGTCAGGGAAGTTGGCACAATAAGAGTATACTTGTTTAAGTCACTTTCTTAGAGGTTGGCAACAACAGGGTGCCTTCCAGCACTGTACCAAGACTATGGTTTTCTGAACAGTTGTATAAAATGTATACATTGCTTCTCGCAGGTCGCCTGCATTCAGTTGATTATTCTTGTGATGGAAAGTTGCTTAAAGCAGAGCTCCAGTCTTCCCCCCTCATCAACAAAATTAAAAGTCAGCAGCTACAAATACTGGAGCTGCTGACTTTTAATACAAGGACACTTACCTGCCCCTGGATCCAGGGCTGTCCTCACCTGAGCCAATTGTTCAATCGCTTCAGGTAAAGCCGCCAGCATCTTGAATAAGCAAGGCTTGTGCATGCGTGGGGTGCACTGCGCTTTGTGAATGGTCCAGCTTCTATTGTCAAAGCTTAATTCAAAGAGTTGAAGTTAGAAGCCGATATGTACCATGCACCGCATTCGGAGTGCTCTAGTTTTATTAAATCTCCCCCACAGTGCTCTATATTGTTATTTAAAGCCACAAGAGACCTGGAGTTGGGCTTTAAAACATACATCATGACAAACCCCCCTCAAGTGTAGTTCCAGCATTATGTGTTTCTTTTACATTGTCCCAGCGGTAAGAAAAAGCTTCTATTACTCCCTACGGGCATAATTACAAGGGCTGGTAAATTTTGACAAGGCAGCTGCTGAGAACTCAGTTTCTTTTGATGAAGACAAGCCTCCAAAACTAAAATTTAACAACAACTCTTTCTGTACACAGATTGTGTGGACGGCCTTTGGGAGTCAAGGAATGTATAACATGTGAACTTGGACAGAGAAGGTTGGAGGGGGTTTTAGAAGCGGCACGCACAAGTGCCCCTATAACAAGCAGCTTACTATGGGGACACTCGGTGAAGGGTAGGAGCCAGGAGCTCCGGCAGGGGACCTAAGAAGAGAATGATTGGGGGTTCCTCTATGCAAAACCATTACATAGAGCTGCACCCCTGTGAGCACAAGGAAACTACCAATTTAACAGCTAAAGTATGAATTTTACAAACATTTTTCTATCTGAATGCAAACGGAAAACCCCAAAATTATTTCCAGTGCATTGCGACACCTGTTGTGTGTGTTTTTTGGTTTACCATTTGTAATAATAATAAAAAATAAAATAAAAAAAAAACACACACTTACCCTAGATGGCCTGAGAGCTGTGAGAAGAGCAGTATAAGGCACACCCTCTGATTTTAGCGTGCTCAAGACTTGTCCAATGACTTCATCTGCAATAGCAAGAAAGGAAGTGATCAATGACTGATTGCAGTAGCACTAGCTCAGGCTAGTTTTAAGATTAAAAAAAAAAAAAAAAAAAAAAAAAAAAAAAAATTAAATTATATTGTTTTTACAAACAGCAAACCTATTATACTTACCTGCTCTGCGCAATGTATTGCACAGAGCAGCCCAATCCGCTTCTTCTGGGGTCTGGGGTCTCCCACCGATGCTCTCGGCTCCTCCTTTCTGCAGACTGAACTCCTGGCAAACAGCGTTTCTACCCTAAACTAATTTTTAACAAGTCCCAAAATCCAAAACACACCTGGCAGACAGCACAACCAGGTCTTATATTGCCTTAGACCAGCGTTTCTCAACTCCAGTCCTCATGGCGCCCCAACAGGTCATGTTTTCAGGCTTTCCATTATTTTGCACAGGTGATTTGATCAGTTTCACTGCTTTAGTAATTATCACAGCCATTTCATCTAAGGGAAATCCTGAAAACATGACCTGTTGGGGCGCCTTGAGGACTAGAGTTGAGAAACACTGCCTTAGACCTATCAGACTACTGCAGCTGAGCCATACAGCCTGATTGGTGACCCATCCAAGCCAATAACTGGACACTGAATGTGCTGCTTTCTCGTCTTTTAGGAAGTGAAATGCGGCAGAGCCTGGATTGGTGTACTGTTCAGCCCTACGCACGCCCACCCCCAAAGAGGACAGCAGATTATAGAAGAGCAAAGTCAAGAAAGATTCAGGTACATCTGCCAGCTGAAAGTGAACATACATTATATTGATTTGGAGTTGGCTGCTTGGAGCTCAGTATTAAACTTATTTTTTCTGCAAACCTTACAGCTGGTGGGTGAGCAGTGACAAAGAAATACATTCAGCTTGGGTCCTTGTCACCACACGGCGCTCAAAATAAAGTTGACAATTGGCCCTAATTTGGAGACTTGATGTTGCTGTCCCCGACAGATCACTCCAGTAGCTCCATTTGGTGTGGTGAGCATTGGAATGTACAAGTGCTGGATGTTTGTCTTCATCTGCTATCCATGTGTACAGTCACTTCGGTGTGAAAGTGCAAGAAAATTGCAGACATGAAACGGTCATCAGAGGCCAAAACTAAAAAAGAGAAGACAACTCCCAGATCTTTTACTGTATCTCCATCTCACTTTCTACCCGCATCTAAGAATATCACGGTTCCCAGCAGGCATGCAAGAATGAGGCTTTACATGCAGGCTTACCATTGGCTCGGAGGACATCTTTGGCTGCCATTACTCCATTACTAGAGAAGAAAAAGAAAGAATATTCACTGAATACATATTTTGAAACCACTTTACCTTTTAGCTGGTCTGTGGCTGTTTAGATCTCGTACACTGCCAACTAATCCCATCATAATCACCATTTAAAAAAAAAAAAAAAAATGATAATATTGTAATTCCTTTAAGACTCACCTACTAGCATAGGGTAACCTTACGACAAGCAACGATGGGATGCTTTTATTCAGTCTCAGCTCTAATAGGGTAGACTGATCCACATGAAGTGGGCTGACACCCAGTTTCTCCTTAAGGTAGGTGGGAAGGATGTTGGCAGCATACCAGTCCACTGAAGGCAGCACCAGGGAAGAAGGTGAGGACTCCATAATGCTCTAAAATTGGAGAAACAAGGAATTAAAGAAACCTCCCCGCCAGTCCTAAATTTGTTCTCCACCTGGAGAATATCGATAGATTCTGAGACCTGTAGTTCCACAATAAAGCAACATCTAGATTCCCCCTGCTTTATAGCAAACCTGTCATGAGAGAAATATGCAGGATCCCCTTTCTGAAAAGGCGCATTGACGGTAAAGCGCCGCCAGTTTTAGTGCCAGTTTCTCATCGCTATTCGGCCGGTTTTACCCCCTGCTAGCGGCCGAGAAAGCGTTAAAAACCGACGCAAAGCACCTCTGCAGAGGTGCATTGACGGCAGTATAGCCACGATGTCCCATTGATTTCAATGGGCAGGAGCGGTGGAGGAGCAGTACACACAGCGCTCAAAAGATGTGGCTAGCAGGACTTTTTTTATCGTCCTGCTGGTGAAAGCCCTCGGGGGTTTTTAAACTGGAGACACAGCAGCGGCTGTTTAGGGTCGGTTTGCAAGCGCTATTTTTATCACAATAGTGCCTGAAAACCGCTCCAGTGTGAAAGGGGTCTAATGCCGCGTACAGACGGTCGTTTTATGCGATGTAAAAAAAAATGATGTTTTCTGTGAAGTAAAAAACAACGTTTTTGAAACTTCAATTTTCAAAAACGACATTGCCTACACACCATCGTTTTTTTCACAATGCTCTAGCAAAGCGAGGTTACGTTCACCACGTTTTTTTCCATTGAAGCTCGCTTCATAACTAGCTTCTGGGCATGCGTGGGTTCAAAAACGTTGTTTTAAACGTCGTTTTTTGCTACACACGGTCAATTTCTGGGACACAAAAAACGACGTTTTGAAAAACGACACATAAAATTGAAGCATGCTTCAATTTTTATTTGTCGTTTTTTTACAAGACATAAAGCGACGTTTTCCCCCACACACGGTCAATGAAATTTACGTTTTTTTACATCGCATAAAACGACCGTCTGTACGCGGCATAAGAATTTTGGAGGCTGCTGAAGTGGTGTCAAACCATCATTCACCATTTTTTAAATATGCCCTGCAGCACAAAACATAACAAGTAGATTTCACTTACTTCTAGATTGGGAAAAGCGCTGTCCTGCTTGTTGCCATAGACTCCTCCAAAAGCTGTAAAGTCTTCAACGCTCAGCTAGAAAATAACAGATTTATGTGACAGGAGCACAGAGGGGAACAGAAAGCAGATAACATGCAAATATAGCTGCAAAGTATTTGGGTCCTGCAGATGGCAAAATCATACACCAACAGCTGACCTATGGTCACAATCCTTATTAGTACACTGAGGACATTTGTGAACATATAAACTACTACTTAGAAAAAGCTGTTACTCTTTGGGTCTAAAAACACAAGTAAGGCCGGCCATAGATGGAGCGATTCTTTCCTGCATACACAGGTTGCAAGAAAGGAAAAAAACACCCTTGTCACAGACTATGTTGACAGGGGAATCCCTCCCATGGAGCCATTGTGTTCTTCCGGTGGGGAAAGCCATCCCTGCCAGGAAAACACAGATTATTGCTAGTGGCTATAACAGCCTCTAGCAATAATTGCATGTAAAATCCAACAGGCATCTACTTGTTAAAAAAAAAAAAAAAAAAAAAAAAAAAAAAGGGGGGGGGGGGGCAGAAATCAGGCAGACTTGTTGTACTACATTTAGCCTGCCAATACATTGTTCCTGCTGAACTCCCCGAGATTCGGACCATCTATTGCCGGCTTAAAGTGGTTGTAAAGCCTTAAGGTTTTTCACCCTAATGCATCAAGGTGAAAAACCTGTGCTGCAGGTCTACCCCCCCCCCCTTTTTTTTTTTTACCGGTGCCCAATCCAATGACATGCACAAGCGCAGCAGATCCAGCCTCATTGGATAGATTGGGGGCACCCGATGAAGAGGGGGGGCCAGGAGCATCGGTGGGTGGACCTCAGAAGAAGAGAATTGTGGCTGCTCTGTGCAAAACCACTGCACAGAGCAGGCAAGTATAGCCATGTTTGTTATTTAAAAATAATAAAAAAAAATAATTAACGTTTACAACAGGGCTCGACAAATCCCGGGCGCATGGTCGCCATGGCGACTAGAAATAGGGTCCTGGCGACTTGAATTGGAAGGGGGACAAAAAAAAACATATTTTTTTTTTGTGAGCTGGGGCCATCTGGTGGTGAGCCGTTGGTATTACAAGTTAAGCATTACAAGTTAAACAGCAATTCTAATGTTGTTTTTCACTATTTTCACTGCCATCTTCTTCCCTCTAATTAGAACCCCCAAACATTATATATATTTTTTATCCTAACACCCTAGAGAATTAAATGGCGATCGTTGCAATACTTTCTGTCACGCCGTATTTGCGCAGCGGTCTTACAAGCGCACTTTTTTTGTGAAAAAATTACACTTTTTTAAATTAAAAAATAAGACAACAGTAAAGTTATCCCCCTTTTTTTTTTTTATATTATGAAAGATAATGTTACGCCGAGTAAATTCATACCCAACATGTCACTCTTCAAAATTGCGTCCGCTCGTGGAATGCCGATAAACTTTTACCCTACAGGTTGCATGTTTTGAGTTACAGAGGAGGTCTAGGGATAGAATTATTGCTCTCGCTCTACCAATCGCGGCAATACCTCACATGTGTGGTTTGAACACCGTTTACATATGCGGGCGCTGCTCACGTATGTGTTTGCTTCTGCGCACAAGCTCGTCGGGACGGGGCGCGTTTTCTGGCTCCTAACTTTTTTACCTGGCTCCTAGATTCCAAGCAAATTTGTCAACCCCTGGTTTACAACCACTTTAAAACAGACCCGCAACATCAGCATGTAGGTAAAGAGTGGGAGCCGACTCCCTCATCAAGCACTGTGTACAGAAGATTGTGATAAGGTGACAAGGTGGGCCAAGTATGCATTTAGTGGCTTTCAGTTCAGAATTTCAGGTCTACCACCGTTCCTCAGAAGTCTAAAGCACGTTGATTGCACTGAGCAGGTGGAGTGTAGAGCCAGGACGGGTCTTCTCTTACCATCACTGCATGTCCAGTCCCAGAGTCATAATAGAAACTTCCTGCAAACATGCTGCCCTTTGTGCAAAGAACCTCAAAGACGAGACTCAATCTTACCCAAAATAATTAGTAAAGCAGGAAAACTGATGTGACAGCGTACATATAGATTACCTTATCTTGGAGGAAAATCAAGACATTCCGGGGTCCACTACTCAGGGCAGAGTCCAGGTACTGACCCAGCTGGCGATCAGTTGTCACATGACCTCCATGTGTGATGGGCTCGTTGTTCCACAGGGAACTGTCAGATAATGGAGTAAATAAATAGAATTAAACAGTTTTCATAAAAGCACTAACAAGCTACAAGTACTGTATAATAAGCACCACAATCATTTTTTTTTCAACAAAACAAAAATCTGTTATTTGCCCAATCATTTCACTTCTCTCTAAAAGGAGGGGGCCCTTACCACATAAAAGCAACCTCTAACAGTCTCCAATAATATGAAATCAGTTTCTGAAGCATGCCATAGATCAGGGGTGGGCAACCCCTGGCACTGGTGGCGCAAGCGGTACACCAAGCCACTTTTGCCAGCAGAGACCCTAGGGAATAAAAATGGCAATTGCTGCAATATTTTATGTCACACTGCATTTGCCCAGTGGTCTTTCAAATGAATTTTTTGGGGAAAAAAAAACACTTCAATGAATAAAAAAAAAAAAAAGAAACAGTAAAGGTAGCAAAATGTTTTTGTTTTAATGTGAAAGATGATGTTACTCCGCGAGAATCGTGATCTATCTTCTAAGCAAAAAAAAAAAAAAAAACGAGATTCTCATTTTAGCCAGAATCGTGCAGCTCTACTCTGCTCTGCTCCCTCCCCAGCAGCAGAGCAGTCCCTGTTTCCAGGTGGAGGAGGACCATCATTGGCCACTGCTAAAGCCAATCACAGTCCTGCTCGCCCCATCCGGAGGAAGAGGACTCGCTTGGTTGCTACTACCAATCTTAGAAAGAGCAGGTGGGGCAGATGAGGGAGGTACAGTGGCGGGGCAGATGCGCACGGGGGTACAGTCAGTGGCGGAGCAGATGCAAACGGGGGGGGGGGGGGGGGGTACAGTGATCTGAGGTGTGGAGTTGCAGGAATTGGGGCTGATCTGAGGCGTGAGTGCAGGATGTTAATTTTTTTGTAAATTTTTTCACTACTAAAGTAGTTTACAGCATTTACTTTATAAAAAATCCTATTTGTGATTGAGGGTGTGAAGTTGGCACGCTCAATTTCTTTGAAAACATGTTTCTGCACACTGCTCAAAAGGTTGCCTACCCCCGCCATAGATAAAGCAATCTTCTTTCCTTAAATCAAAATCGTTAGATTCCCCCCATCAACACAGTCAGTGACATTTACACTGATAATCAGTGCAAATTTTCCCCATTTTATCCAACAGTCAATTTTACATTTGTAAAACCAGGGGGTGCCGACAAAGCCACCCACAGCTCAAATGTCAGAAAATTCAGCAGGAATTCAGGCTGTGAATGGATAGTTACAAGTAACAAGGCAACAGGTGCAGTCTATAGCATATGTTACAGTTAAGCATAGCTACAGTCAAAGCAGGCTATTGGCGAGCATGCACGCAAAGTGGGTACAGACCCTCTAAAGCAGTGGTTCTCAACCGTGCTAGTGACGTGACCCCTTGATACATTTTACAATTTGTGGGGACCCCTAAAAGCAAAATTATTTTTGTAGCGTGGGTTGTCAGCACCCAAGGCAGGCCAAGTAATTTGCGCCCCTAACCCACGGACATTTAGCGTTCCCTGGGTCCCTTCCACTCATACAGTATTAAAACCCCTTATGGTACATTTTAGGATGTACCACGCTCACTCTTTGTTCTCCTTTCTTTCCCTCTTATCTCTCTCTATCCTAATTTCTTGTTTTTTTTCCTCCCCACCCTATTCTTTCTCTCCCTTTCTTTGTTCCTCCCCCTCTTTTTCTCTCCTTTCCATGTATTCTTTATTTGTATTCCTTCTCTTACTCCTTGGTGGAGGGAATGAGATGAGCGGCAGTGCTGGTGGGGGGGGTGGGATCAGTGGCAGTGCTGGCAGGGAGTTAGGATGAGTGGCAGTGCTGGCAGGGAGTTGGGATGAGTGGCAGTGCTGGCAGGGAGTTGGGATGAGTCAACTTAGATGCTCTTGATCAAGGTCATCTGCTGATCCAAGAACTGTAGTGGGGACTTTTAATGGCAACTATAATCACAGGTAGTGTTACACAGTGGTGTTTCTATCTCGGTCGCAAAAAGACTAGGAGAGTGGTGTGGGCTTCAGAAACAGCCCAGGATTCGGTGACCCCTGGCATATCGCCATTCGACCCCCAGGTTGAGAACCTCTGCTCTAAAGGCTGAATTCTGATTTCGTTACATGGAGCTACTACACTAATGCCATCTGTAACAGTTGAAGGGCTCATTTACCATCCCTCTGAAATGCAATCTGTTGTGGATTTCGTTTTAAAAAAAGGAGGTTTATAGCCGGTAACAGACATTCAAGAGGCAGCATTGCCGTCTCCTGCACACTGTTTTTTTGGATCCCCAGGGGGATTTTTTCCAATATATAGCCATGTCTGGCACGTGGTTGCAGTCCAGTCTAATTGACTTCAAGGGACAAGTTAGACAGGTGGTGCTGCCTGTCTTGCTTGAATTAAAAATGCACTGTTGCAGTGCAAAGCATCGTAACAAATGTAAACAGACCCGAGCGGCCATCATGGCACATTCTGGGGTGGCAGTTGGGAGGATGGATGGTAACAATGTGACCTGTTTTTACCACCCCTTCCTTCAGCCATCCGAGTGAACAAACCTAATAAAAAGGCACCTACATGTATCTCTATCACACTAGAGTTCCCACACTGTACAGATTGCAAAGCCAGTGTGGCAGATGGTCATGGCACATGATCCACTTTTTTCCAGGAACTGCAGCAAATCAGAAAGCCACATCACAAGACTATTACAAAGGCTGTTGTGTCCAGCACGACAATGGAAAACATTTACGGGATGGATGGAATGTTGATTTCTGGGCAAATAACCTATGTTTATGTCATGGCTATACTGTATAATGATACAACACACGCAGTGTTTCACTCTGACTTTAGTGTCTCTACTCATGAAAAACATTGTATAAAATATATTACCAAGTCAGTCTACTACCGCATTGGCTTTTCGTTGGTTTTGGATGGATTATAGTGGAAGATTAGGCTAATACAGTGAGGGGGGAAAAGGTATCTGATCCCCTGTCAAATAAATGATCAGTCTATAATTTTAAAGTGCAAGTCCAGCCTAATTGGATCAGCTTCAGAAAAATGTACCGTATATACTCGAGTACAAGCCGAGTTTTTCAGCACATTTTTCAGTGCTGAAAATGCCCCCCTCGGCTTATACTCGAGTCACCTTTTTGCGCCTGATCTCCTGGACTTTGGGGACCCGGTACTGGCCGGCCGTAGGTCCCCTGGTCCCCAAACTTGGCACACATATAGCCCCACTCTTCAAGTGTGCAACATTTGCTGTCTGGGGGGCCTATGGCTGGGGAGCACCGATTTTTAAAAGCCGGGCACCCCTTCTATATACTCCCATGTTAAACGTGTTAGAGGCATGGGCACAGCGAGGCACAGTGAGGCATGCAGATGGACACCCTAGGCTTATACCCGAGTCAATATGTTTTCCCAGTTTTTTGTGGTAAAATTAGGTGTCTCTGCTTATATTCGGGTCGACTTATACTCGAGCAGGGTTTGACAAATTTGCTTGGAATCTAGGAGCCAGCTAAAAAAGTTAGGAGCCAGAAAACGCGCCCCGTCCCGACGAGCTAGCGCGCAGAAGCGAACACATACGTGAGCAGCGCCCGCATATGTAAACGGTGTTTAAACCACACATGTGAGGTATCGCCGCAATTGGTAGAGCGAGAGCAATAATTCTAGCCCTAGACCTCCTCTGTAACTCAAAACATGCAACCTGTAGATTTTTTTAAACGTCGCCTATGAAGATTTTAAAGGGTAAAAGTTTGTCGGCATTCCACGAGCGGGCGCAATTTTAAAGCGTGACATGTTGGGTGGGTATGAATTTACTCGGCGTAACATTATCTTTCATAATATTAAAAAAAAAATGGGGATAACTTTACTGTTGTCTTATTTTTTAATTAAAAAAAGTGTAATTTTTTTTCCCCCAAAAAGTGCGCTTGTAAGACCGCTGCGCAAATACGGCATGACAGAAAGTATTGCAACGATCGCCATTTTATTCTCTAGGGTGTTAGGATAAAAAATATAATGTTTGGGGGTTCTAATTAGAGGGAAGAAGATGGCAGTGAAAAATTACATTAGAATTGCTGTTTAACTTGTAATGCTTAACTTGTAATACCAACGGCCACCACCAGATGGCGCCAGCTCACACCTGGTGGTAATAACTTGTAATACCAACGGCTCACCACCAGATGGCGCCAGCTCACAAAAAAAAAAGCCAAGTCGCCAGGACACTATTTCTAGTCGCCCTGGCGACCAGGATTTGTCGAGCCCTGAATAATGTTTTTATATTGTCTCCTCTGGTTTACACATAAAAGAAAAAAAACATAGCTGCAAATGTCAGATTTTACTACATTTTGACCAAATGCAAACTAAGACCCATGACATTGGCGCATGCGGAGAGCAGGCGTCTGCATGATGCATCTGATCAGCCATGTCTTGTATGTAGTAGATACTCTGTGGGGTGGATTTACTAAAACTTGCGAATGCGCAATCTGGTGCAGCTGTGCATGGTAACCAATCCGCTTAGTTTTTTTTTTTTTTTTGTCAAAGTTTAATTGAACAAGCTGAGATTACAAGCTGACTGGCTACCATGCAAAGCTGCACCAGATTTTTTCACTCACCAGTTTTAGTAAAATGAACCACAATGTCTGTGTATCTTGGCTTGTAGTTGCCCAATTTCTGCCCACTGACCCCTGAGGAGTTGTTTTAGTAATCAGGTTGGTGGTCATATTAGACCTTTCCTGTCACTGCACTCAGATCATGTACTGGTTCCAGGAACAGATACTAGGAAGTTATAGATGGAAACAGGAACTTATGACCTGTCTATTCTCCAGCCCTGCATTGCATCACGCACCAACATTGGGCAAACTGCTAACCTCCAGCTTTGGAGGGTGTCAACATTTTTAAAAACACGACCAAAGGGGCAAACCCTGACCAACCGCTGGAAGGGCCTTCCGGGACATGTATGGTACAATGTAAGCTAAATGGTTATAGAATGCTCTGCTGTAGGCAATAGCACCTTCCTACTACTGACAAGATAAGAGCTCATAGTCCTGCAAGTAGTTCAGCTTAAACACACAAACTTTTGCTGCAAGCGTTTACAATTCTATAAGCCAGTCTTGAGATGCAGATATCCAGAAGGCACCCCAACCCGCTGACTGCACAATAAATGATCAGCATATTCAAAAAGCTATCCCTCTGCCCTCTCCTCCTGTCAGCGGGTTTCAGATTTACATGTGTGCTACAGAACAGCTCAATTTCTTCTAGTGCTGCCCCTCTCTCTCCCACTTCAAAGAAGAACTATTGTCATAATTTTTATATCCTTGTGATACATGACCAAATAATGCATGGAGCACTTGCTCCCCATTCTGATCCATGGTGTATTGTACAGTAAAACTACTTTTCCCACCCCCCCAGATCATGCTGCGATTCCACCCAAGGCTAAAGCCCAATTTATGGGTGTTTCCACTGAGGGAGTTAAAGCACATCACTGGCTCGGGCACCCTTTTTATTCCGAATGTAAAAAAAGGTTACTGCAGATCAACAACCCGGGCACGGATCAAAATAGGATCAAGTGCTCTATGTACTATGCTCCCTGGGGGATTCACATGGATTTAAAAACTGTAGTGATAGTTCTTCGAGTGCCATTATATAGGGAATTATATCAGGCTGCTATAAAGAAGAATTCTGCCACCTTTGCTAGCTGTATGTGAAAATACATTTATATAATTTTTAAAGAAATACACAACTGCATAAAATAGATTGACGGATATTAAAAACCAGTAGTGGGAATGAGGGCATGGATTGGCAAAGGGCCTGTAATGGCCATCTTCTCTACTGCGCCAGCAGACCCTGGTCGTTGCCTCTAGTATTACATGCAATATTGTGACCCCCTTGATGACATGGATCGGTAAGGGTCTGTAATGGTGGCAGACCCTGGCTGACCCCTCTACTGCGCCAGGGGACCAGGGCCATTCCTTCTAGTATTACATGTAATATTGTGACCCCCTTGATGACATGAAATGGCAAAAGGTCTGTAATGGTGGCAGACAGGCCGTCCCCTCTACCGCGCCGGCGGTCCCTGGGTGTCTCTCCTAGTATTACATGCAATATTGTGACCCCCTTGATGACACAGAAGACTGACGCAAGTCCCATGTACATTAACAATCGACCTTGTTAACTAAAAAAACAAAACACAAAAATAAAAAGTCTACCAACCATGACACAAATCAGATTTTGGAGGCAATGTTAACAGTAAGACAAGCATGTCCTCTTCAGTGATGTGTAGAGGTGTTAGGGGACACATAGCTGGTGAGGTGATCAATCTGCAGGGATCACACAATCTCTGACCAGATCTATGGGTCATGTGATTCTCTGCCAATTAGGTAAATCCTGATACTCATCAGATTAAATAATAACCTTTAAAGGCACCCAGCAATAAAACACCAGCCAGTGTAATACTACTGGATGACATCACACGGTGAATAATGACATCATGTGCATTAATAAGATGACATGACCCCATCATGTGGTGTAAGGACAGATCATGGCACCCAGATTCTATGACATGAAGCAGTGATGTGTACAGATGAGATGAGGGAGGACAGACCCCCTCCCCCCACCATTCATTATCATACACAGATCTCCCTCGCAATGTCACACCGGACTGGGGGTTCTATGACGTCGGCTCTCACCTCTCGCTGGACCACAGCAGGACGGGCACTTGCTGGGAGGAAGTCACCTGCCATGGCAACCCCACCAGCAGCAGAGCGGAGAGCTGCAACACAAACTGACCAGCCGCCATCTTCCTGCCTCTGACACTCACAGCTCTATCATGTGACTAGTGGCGATCAGGTGACATCGGCCGCGCCCATTGGAAGCCGACGCTGTCAATCACAAGTAGCCGGGGAGCGGCACGGAGGACCTGATTGGCTGTTGGAAGGTGTGCCTAGCCTCTTAAAGCTATACAATGCGCATGCGCCGAGCAAAGGTTGCTGCTCTATGCAAATTGACCGATGAGTGAAAATAGTGTGTACCGTCTTATCACTCCCAATAACCTCTCTTATCCGAGTACATTTAGAATCATATTGGTTGTCATACAGTGACCAAGCGCTGACCTAAAACATCTGCTTGGATCCTATTCATTAACCAAAACCATATAATAATACGGTATGAGGTCAACATAGACACTTTTACATTTGTATGCAATCAGGCAGGCCCTTGTACTACATAGATGTAGGTAAATCTAAAGGAAATCAAATGACAAAAGTTGTATGATGTGTATCCAGCTTAACTGATAATTGCAGATTCTCATAAAACACTGGGGCAGATTCAGGTACCGCTGCGCACTCCTTATGGAGGCGCAGCGTCCCGTTTTTGCCCTGCGCCCCCGCAAATCATTTGCGCTACGCTTCATTCACGAAGCAGTAGCCACGTAATTTGCGTGGGCGCTCCTCAAAAATGCCCGGCGTAAGGGCGCGTAATTTAAATGATCCCGTAGGGGGCGTGGATCATTTAAATTAGGCGCGTTCCCGCGCCGAACGTAGTGCGCATGCTCCGTCGGGAAACTTTCCCGACGTGCATTGCGGCAAATGACGTCGCAAGGACGTAATTTGCTTTAAAGTGAACGTAAATGGCATCCAGCGCCATTCACGATTCACTTACGCAAACAACGTAAAATTGAAACTTCGCGACGCGGGAACGACGGGTATACATAGCATTGGCTGCCCCTGCTAATAGCAGGAGCAGCCTTAGGCGAAACCCGACGGACGGAAACAACGTAAACTGCGTACGCAGGGCTCGCGTAGGGTAGTGAATCAGCGTTAGTATGCAATTTGCATACTATACGCTGACCACTACAGGAACGCCCCCTAGTGGCCATCGTAAGAATGCAGCCTACGATATGACTGGCATAAGAGCCTTATGCTAGTCATATCTTAGGCTGGCGTCGGCGTAACAAGGTTCCTGAATCAGGAGCATTCGAAACGCCGGCGCAAATAAGCAATTGCGCTGCGTAACTATGGTTACGCAGACGCAATTGCTTCTTGAATCTGGGCCACTGAATCTAAAAAAAAAAAATTCCCCCCCACAAATAGAGCTTTCTTTTGGTGGTATTTCTTCACCTCTGCGGTTTTAATTTTTTCCCACTGTAAGCAAAAAAAAAGGGTCGACAGTTTTAAAAAAATAATTAAAAAATTCTGCTATAAAACATACCCAGAAAAATCGAATTTCTTTATAAATTTAGGCCAACATGCATCCTGCTAAATGCTTTTGGTTAAAAATCCCAATAAGCGTATCTTGATTGGTTTACGTGAACATTATAGCGTCTACAAACTATGGGATATAGTTATGATTTTTTTTTTTTATCATAATAGTAATGGTGGTGATCTGTGAATTATGGCGGGACTGCGAACTGCAGTGGACAATTGGACACTAACTGACACTTTACAGGGACCAGTGTTTAAAATATACACGGTCACTGTACTAATAACACTGGCTGGGAAGTGGTTAAACATCAGGGGCGATTAAAGGGTTAACCGTGTGCCATGCTAGCGTTTATGTGTGTTCTGGGTGCGGCACTTTTACTAGGGGGAAGTAATGGATTTTGTTCCCTGCTTTACAGGAACCTAAAATCCATTCCTCCCTGTCAGCACTGAAATCTGCCTTGTTTACATAGGCAGATGCCAGTTCTCTGTGGATTACCAATAATCGGCGTGTGCTAGAGGATTTTGAGTGCCGGATGCCCGCAGATCAGTTTTTGCTGCGAATATTCACAGCAGAGGAGGAAGTGCAGAATCGCACATATTGTATATGCAGGGTTCTGCACAGGAGAGCCACTCTGCAGCAGCAAAACTGCTGTGGGGCGGACATTACAGTGGTTTTAACACTATAAATGGCTTTCCTTTATAGGGCAATAACTCGCTCTCCAAATGTCGGTTTAAAAAGATGCCCTTAAATACCTTTTTCCAGTTATCTTCAGGCCGGTCACCTGACTCCCGGCCGCTCTGCTACTACGATCCAGGACTACAACGGGAGGAGCTGAGCTCTCCCTCCGATGTCGGCCTGAAGTCACATCACCTGCCACTGTAGCCATGGATCATAGTAGAGTGGCCGGGAGTCATGTGACCGGCCTGACGATAACTGGGAAATAAGGTATTTAGAAGCATCTTTTTTAAACAAACACTTGGAGAGTGAATTATTGCCAGATAAAAAAAGGAGGGGCTGCCAGAATATATATATATATATTTTTTTTTTTAGGGTTACAAACACCAATTGATTAACCACTTGACATCCGGGCCTATTTTGGCACTTGTCTCCTTCATGTAAAAATCAAAATGTTTCCATAGAAAATTAATCGGAACCCCCAAACATTATATATTTTTTTTTTTAGCAGACACCCTAGGGAATAAAATGGCGGACATTGCAACTTTTTTTTCTCGCACGGTATTTGCGCAATAATTGTTCAGATGCCTTTTTTGGGGAAAAAAAGTGTTTCATGGATTAAAAAATAACAAAACAGTAAAGTTAGCCAAATTTTTTTGTATAATGTGAAAGATGATGTTACGCCGAGTAAATAGATACCTAACATGTCACACTTTAATATTGCACGCACTCATGGTATGGCGCCAAACTTCAGTACTTAAAAATCTCCATAGGCGACGCTTTAATTTGTTTTACAGGTTACTATTTTCGAGTTACAGAGGAGGTCTAGTGCTAGAATTGTTGCACACGCTCTAACTCACGCGACGATACCTCACATGTGGGGTTTGAAGGGCGTTTACATATGTGGGCGGGACTTGCATGCAAGTTCACTTCTAAGCGCAAGCTACCGGGGACAGGGGCGTTTAAAAAAAAATAATTTGTAATTTTATTTTTATTTTACTTCATTTTTTAATTTTAACACTTTATTTTACATATTATTTTTTTTGATCACTTTTATTTCCTATTACAAGGAATGTAAACATCCCTTGTAATAGGAATCACTGTGACAGGTCCTCTTTATGGAGACATGTGGGGTCAATAAGACCACACATCTTTCCTCAAGGCTTACAGGCATTAGATCGGTGAAAAGAAATCACCAATCTAATGCCGACAGCCGCGATTGCGGCATTGTTTACTTCCGCGTACCGGGCGTGACATCATAACGTCGCGCCCGGACCTCCGACGGTCATAGAGATGACTGGTAGACATGTGCAGTTTTTTAAGTTACGAATACGTTTTCCGTTATTTTTCGTTATTTTCGTTGATTCGGTAACCAACGAATGAACGAACGGCTTAGCTAAAATTATAACGAATAACGATATTTCCCTAGTTAACGAATATGGAAAACAACGAATATACGAAACTGTTAAATGTAAAAAAGCAGAAACAACGAAAGAAAAAATGAACGAAAACACAGAATTAACGAAAACACCGAACACCCCCCATAAAATCATAATTACGAAAAAATAAACGAAAATGCAAACTTACTATTACTAATAGTCGAATAACGAAATGAAAACAACTAAAATGCCGAACAAAGAATAAAATACGAAAATCGAATCTAACGAAAAATAACTTACGAATCTTCGTAAAACGTAAATGAAAACAACGAATTTTAATAAATAAGGTAATTTCAGTTTCGTTTCTCCTAAAATACTTCTGGACATTGACCAATAGCCACTAAGCCCTGTCCCTTCCCCTGAAGAGGTTTGTTCCTTCCCCCAATGAGCTTCTTTCTCATTATCTAGTGGCTCCTTGACCTTGTGTCTTTTTCTAGGCTAGACTGCATTTCATTCCATCCAGAGTCCAGATAGGGTGTCTTTGGGTAGGTTGCACCGGTTTTGTGGATCTTAGAGCTAATTTGTAGTTGTTATAGAGAACTTCTTAAGCATACTCTAGATTCTCATTCCTAGATTTGTAATTGTAAATATCTCTGACATATTTTAGTTTTCTCCTACGTCAGACTGCATTCTAGACAGGGTGTGTGTGGTGTTGGATTTGTGACTCAGTGACTCACTCATTGGTGACACTTAGAAATTATACATTTATACTTATTATGCAGTGCTCACTGATTACTATTCATTTTTTCTCATATTTTCTGCAGTTATTTTTTCCCCTTTTGTGAGACAGTGTAGGACTGTGTTTTATTATCTTGCCTATATATTTTTTTTACTTTAGCATAGCCACCAGTGCCATTATAGTCTAGTACTAGGCCAGCCCAGGCAGCAGCCAGTACTCTACTAAGATATAAATGGTGGTGGTAGAAGTTGATTAGTAGAGCTTTGTTGCATTTTAATCCTGACCAATTGTGTAAGGCCTGATAAATCAACAATCATACTCCGTCCTCAATACCTTTATTTTTCAGAATACATTATCATTTGTATTTTTTTCTGAAAAAAAACACAATAATAATATTTCTAATATAAAAAATTTTTGTACTTTTCCCACTTATTCTCACATTCTCACCATGAGGAAAGCAACAGAGGAAAAAGTTGAGTGTGACACAGCAACAACAACTTCTGAATATAGGCCAACTGTAACCCCAGATGTTTTTTACAAGACATGCCGGTCACGGGCAGTTCCTGCAAAGGTTGTTGCTAGTGTCCATAATTTTAGGCAGCCAAAACTTGAAATTTTACAGCTTGAGGAGGAGCAAATTGCTCAGCCTCCAGATGTAAAAACAGCACACAATATATTGGAAACAGATAATAGCAGCATCTTTTTTCATTCTCATAGTTCAGTATCTAATCCTAATCCAAGTAGGCACCTGGCAGAACAGGATGCTGCTAAAGTAGAATTACCTGAGAGTCTGACCCTTGAAGGCCTTGACCTTGAAGGAATTGATTTAGATTTTAATATAGAGGATAATGCACAACTTGTAAACCAAATTCATGAGGATATTATATCTATGAGTCCTTACTCCTCTGCCCCTGAGTCCCCTCTGTTATTTCCCGACTCCTCACCTTCAAAAAAAAAATTGCCTGCACCATTACAAACCTCTTCAGGCTTAGTTGTTTTGCCTAAATGTCTTTCATATCCAAGTAGTGCAACTGCCACCATTGTTAGTCCACCAAATTCCTCCAAAGACACGGAAGCTGCACATACCCATCAGCCAGAGGCAATTGTAAAACAATCCTCACCGGCCACTGGGAACCGCAGATCAAAAATATGGGAACATTTTGTTACTGTTGGTGACGGGCGCATGGTGAAATGCAAATTATGTGGCAGGGAAGTGAGCCGTGGGAGAGACATAGCCCATTTAACCAATGCCGGGATGAATTACCATTTCCGTGCACACCATACACCGGTGCTGCTGAGAGAAGAAAGTGGAGTTGCAGCTCCACCTAGTAAAAAGAGAGGAAGCAGCAACACTACTGCTGCCATTAACCCCAAAAGGCTCAACAAGGGGCAGGAAGATGAAGGGACTTCTTGTGTAGTTGACACATGTCGCCCCATTCCTTTACAGCAGCCCACGCTGCAACAATTTCCCAGTTTCCAATCAAGGGGTATGTCTCGTCAACAGTCCCTTAAAATCACCCGTCTGATAGGGGAACTTATAGCAGTTGGGGGAGCACCCTTTAATATAGTTGAAGGACATACATTTAAAAACCTCATGAAGGTGGTTGCACCTCACTATGTTCTCCCCTGCCGTACTACCTTTAGTAGGAAAATTGTACCCTCTTTATATAATTCCTGTGTTGGATTACTGAAAGAGGAGCTGGGCAGAGCAGCTGGCCAGTCTGTCCATTTTACTACAGACTTGTGGAGCGCTCCCAGTGGGCAACATGCCTTTTTGTCATTGACGGCTCACTGGTGGCAGCCCAAGGAGTCACAACCAAACAAACCAAAAGCAGGAATGAGAAGCACAGGTGCTAAGGCAGCAGAACCTCCTGAGCATGGGCAACGCACATTCTTGTTGCATGCTGAAGTCATGGACGACCAGCACACTGCTGTAAATATTTTACGTGCACTTCAGAAAATGGTGGCGCAGTGGCTTGGGGAGGAGTCAGGCACACGGGCAAAGATGGGCTTTATAGTCACTGATGCTGCAGCAAACATGCTCAAGGCAGTGCGAGATGGCAGATTTGTTGGCATTCGTTGCTCTGCACACGCCCTGCATCTCGTTGTGAAGTCTGCTTTGGACGATGAAAGTGAAACATCAAAATTGTCTGCTATCTTAGACAGTTGTAGAAAAATAGCAGCCCATTTTCATCGTAGTGTGAAAGACAGTCACATACTCAGACTTGAGCAGAGTAAGGCTTGCGTTCCACAGCACCGCTTGAAGGTAGATGTAGCCACCCGTTGGAACTCCACTTTGGAGATGCTCGAACGTATCATGGAACAGCAAAAGCCAATACACGCCATGTCAAATGAACATGTTATTGGTGTAGCAAGGCCAATAAGCAGGGAGGAGTGGAAAATAATTAGTCAGGTGGTGGCTGTGCTTAGCCACTTCCGAGATGTAACAGAAAAATTGAGCCTAGAGAATGCAAGTCTGGCTCAAGTAATCCCTCTCTACATCTATCTTATCACTAAGATGGATGGCTTTCTAAACAAAAGCGAGCCCTTGCCTGGCGGCATAGTTCAAGATGTAGCTGCAATTATAAAGAGACTGAGGGGACAATTGAATAGAAGGATGAACGAGCTCATAGAGGCATGCCCTGAGCTAATGCTTGCCTCTATGTGCGATCCACGCATTAAAGGAAAAATGGCAATAATTCAGAGTTCCCTTACCACCTATAGGGATCTATTAATTCAGAGGGTTTTTGACAGTCACCGAAAATTGTTTAGGCCGGCAGAGGGTGAAGAGGAAGAAGATCAGGAGGAGCCTGATAGTGACATTGTGCCACCATCACCTACTGTTATTAGTACAACCACTGCTGAGCATTCCACTAGAAGACCTGACGTTTGGAGTTTGGCATTACATACTTTAGTTGGACCCACAAAAATGCCCACCATGAAAAGAAGCATTGTGTCAGATCATGTTAAATTATACTTGTCTGAACCCCATTTGGCCTCCACTACAGATCCATTAGAGTATTGGGATGAGAAAAGGGGTATTTGGCCTGCTCTTTCTGTGGTGGCACAAGAGCTACTTTCTTGCCCCCCGACCTCTGTGCAAAGTGAGCGTGTATTTTCTATCACAGGAAATATTCTGTGCCCACAGAGGTCCCAGCTGGCCCCACAGCTGATGGAGCAGATGGCATTTCTGAAAGTCAATCTTCCAAAGCTGGGCTACCCAGAACTAAGCTTTACAACAGAATAATTCTAATTATACTACTTCTTAAGTTCTTATGTTTATCAAATCGATAAAGATATTGTTAATAATTTACCTGTTCCAAGTATAGATGGCGATGCCAAAAAATAAATACAACAAAACCAAATATAGTGCATGTCATGATATACTGTATGTACCAAAAGTAATGTTACATGAATACAATATACGATAAAGTATCAATCACAATGTAGATACAGCAAGCATGAGAAGCTGTGATCAGCCACAGTCTATATAATTCAAAGATTTATTTTTTGTTGGGTGGGCAACATTGATTACCTCAACATTTTATTTACTATTTTTTTTTATAATTTCCTGACCCCAGGCCCCCCCCCAAATAATTCAGAGGTTGTAAACATGAAAAAAGAGTTTATACTGTAAGGGTGATCCTAGCTTGTTAGGCTCTCAATCTCTAACTTTGAGATTTTAGCTTTTGAAATACAAATATTTAATAATGTGGTTGCAAGCCCACTTTAAATAAAATACAAAAATAAAATACGTGCAAGACAAAGGCAAATACCTGCATACTATATCATAATGAGCTAGTATGCATAGCATACTAGCTCATTATGTAATACCACTGATCGGCGAAAACCTCGCTGCGGTGGCCGACACAACGGCTGGCGACATGTAATCCCGCTGTTAAACGTGCAGGTTTAGCGTCTCTGGGCAATCACAGCGCAAAACCCCGAAGTAACTCCGGGCCTACATGCTGCTGCCCGATGATGTGTCGGCCACTGCAGCGGGGGCTTTGATCGCAGGTGAGTATTACATAATCAGCTTCTATGCTATGCACGCAGGTCTGCCAGTCCTGGCATGACCACCTTAAGAAAATGCACGATCGTTCTAAATTATCCCCTAAACCATGAATGGAGGTATTTCAAGCACCTACATACAGGTAAGCATTAATATAGTCTTCCAGGTAGCTAAAAGTACTATATATTTATTCATTTCTGTTGATATATCTATTTTGAATCCTGACATGCACTATGTTTGTTTTTGTTGATTTTATTATTTCCCATCACATCTTACAACTTGCAAACGTTTGAATTGAAGTAGATCTATGCATAAGGGTAATAATAATAATAATAATAATAATAATAATAATAATAATAATTAATAAATAATAATAGTTTTTGTTTACATTCACAAATCCAATATCTACTACCACCGTTTGCAAGAATTTTATCAACCCAAGCTGGGGTTAGTTTGTTTATTTTTCATTCGTTTTTGGAGTAATGTTTTGACTCCTTGGCTCTGAAATTAAGCCACAAAAAAAAAAAGCTACCATTCCATAAAGAAACCTACTCCACAATTCCACGGCTCGCAATACTCCCACAAACACTGGGGCTCTCCTCCTACTGTGCTCTTGCTGCAGTGCAGACTGCTGCCACCTGCCCTCAAAGAAGAAATATTACAGTTCACGTTTGGAAGACATCTCACCACACTATGGATTTAATCCTGGTTAAGTATGTTGCCTGTGGCACCCTTAAACACGTGAGTGGCTTATCAATTTTCCCCTACTCACCTTCCATCATTCCATTAATTATTTCTTCTAATTTATATCCCTCTCTCTTTTTTTGCAGTTGCAATTTACTGACGTCATGTCTCACATGCATGCCTAACATTGGACCTGGATGTGGATGAGGAGGAAGCAAATAGAAAAACACATGAGGTTTTTTCAGCACTTCATAGTAAGTATTAAGACTAAGAGTAAACCCCACTTAGGATGTTATAATGATATACTTGTATGACTTTTTTTTTTAAATAAATCACATTTATTTGTCATTGTGTGTGAGTGAGTATGGGGTTAGTCTGTGTGTTTAAGGGTCAATGTGAGTATGTCTGTGTTTTTCTGTGATTAAGTGTCTGGGTCAGTCTGGCTTTGTTTACAAGGCACTTCATTTATTGGCCAGTGTGTCTGTCAGTTAAAGTGTGTGTCGTCTTTATGGGTCAGTGTGTGTCACTGTGTATATGTATATTTTAAGTGGGTGTGAGTAAGTATATTGGTGTGTGTCATGGAATGCATAATGTGCAAAAATGTTATTTTGATGTATATATGGAATACAGTTGTGTTACTTATTTTAGGTTTTTTGACATCGAAATAATTTCTTCTATGCCATTGTCAGTGTATCACCTCCACACTTCCCAGAGCTACAAATCTAAACTCATGCTTTATCTTGGCCCTGGTATTTTGATTCCATTCTGACCACCAGGGATCTGAATGCTGCTCAGCTCCATGCAAGGTAAGAACAGGGAGACTGGGAACTGTATTATCTTTTGGAATAGTGATTAAAATTCCATTGCAGCGAAAGCAGATATTTTCTCATTAGTTTACCGATCGGCAGGGATGGACTGGCCATTGGGACTACAGGGAGTTTCCCGGTGGACCGATGGCTCAGTGGGCCGGCTTCAGTGACAGCAGACCGCCGCCCCCCTCAGCTCCTCTGTCTCTCCCTACCCACAGCGCTCACCTGGGGGGGAACAAAGAAGCAGAGGGAGGACCAGAGGAGCAAGGGGGGACGACAGAGGAGCATGGGGGAGGGGACGGACAGCTGATTTAACAGCTATGGCCTGGGAGTTTCTCACTTCTGCCTAATCTTGTCCCATAAGGGGGGGGGCACCAAACTGATTCTTTGCCCCGGGTGAAATAATGTCTAGCTTCCCCAGTGGTACTGCCTAATAAAGTAGAACGGCTAGGGGCTAGTGAAGGGGGAGAGGGGGCTTGGGTGGCCGGGGGGGGGGGGGTTGCGGGAGTTGTCCTGTCAAAGTGGGCCAGTCTGGATGAAGTCCAGGGCCAAATTTTTGTCCCAGTCCATCCCTGCCGATCGGGTACATTCTCTGCCTAACTCAGCTCTGCTGCATACCATTTGAAGATACAAAATTGCAAAATGCCTCCACGTGTCTTTACAAGATGTGATAGTGGGATACATGTTTTTCCCTAATGTCTACTTATATTGTCCTCCGCTACCTCCCTAGCCCCTCGGTCTATAATTTTTCACCCTGGCTATCTTATTCCAGTATCCACACTCCCACTGCTGTTAGTATCCCCCCCCCCCCTGCTTCCTGTGTTGTTTTACTGTCCAGTGTCCACTAACAGTGGGGAAACATTAAAATATAAATGAATAGTTTAAGGTAGACTGTGTGGGCCAGATTCACATAGAAGAGCGGCGGCGTAACGTATCATCTACGTTACACCGCCGCAATTTTTCATCGCAAGTACTTGCACTTGCGATGCAAACCTACGCCGGCGGCCTCCGGCGCAAGGCGGGACAATTTAAATGGGCGTGTGCCATTTAAATTAGGCGCGCTCCCGCGCCGGACCTACCGCGCATGCTCCGTTTCCGAACTCCCGTCGTGCATTGCGCGCCGTGACGTAATTTTTTCGAACGGCGACGCGCGTAGCGTAATTCCGTATTACTGGACGGCTTACGCAAACGACGTTATTTTTAAAATTTCAACTCGGGAACGACGGCCATACTTTTAGACAGCAATACGCTTGCTGACTAAAGTTAGGGCACCAAAAAAAAAAGACTAACTTTGCGACGTGAAACTGTGGGAATGGAGTTGGGTGTATAGGATTTTACTGTGTTTTTTATTTTTGTTTTTTTTATTTTTTGTGGTTGAACTGGATGGACTTGTGTCTTTTTTCAACCTGACTAACTATGTAACTATGTAACTATGTAACGCGAAAAAACCGCCGTCGATCGCCGTAACTCCTAATTTGCATACCCGGCGCTGGTTTACGACGCAAACTCCCCCCCAGCGGCGGCCGCGGTATTGCATCTTAAGATCCGACAGTGTAAAACAATTACAGCTGTCGGATCTTATGGCTATCTATAGCATAGATAGAACAACAGATACAACGGCGAATCAGCAGATACGCCGTCGTATCTACTCTGTGAATCTGGCCCTTAGAGTTTGAAGTTCGGAATAAAATACTATTGTGTGTGGGAAATGAATACATAATAATTTAGCAGATAATGTGATGATGTATATAAATAAATAATAATAATAATAATAATATTAGACCAAAAATAGTTTTATATTCACAAAAAAAAAAATATTTTCATAGAAATTACAAACACACATGCTGGGTAGGTGTAACTTGGCAGCATAAGAAAACGTTTCTACCAAAATCAAGGAACAGTAAAAAGATCGATTCTGCATAATAATTTGCGATGAGATGGGCAGAGGAAGGTCTAGCCTTCATTTTTCAAAACGTCTTTGTTGGTTATATGTTCATCGTAGCTCCCAGGCATTGGAGCAATGTGTCTGGAAATATCTTCAAGTAAACAAAATATACTCTGTCCAATGCCTAATTGTGTTGTTGGCTTGCCCGGGCCAAAATTATTTCAAAACTCTCAGTTTGCTGCCTGCTCAACTGATGGGTAAGCCGGGTAAGCCTTTTGACCTTTCGTTGTAGTTTTCGGTTGTCACACCTTAATTCTATAAGCTCCCTCAGAATGATCTCCTGCACAGTTGGGAAAGGCGGTACAGCAGTAGGTGGCATCAGGGCATGGGGTGGCTGAATGAATGAACCTTGTCCTCTGTGCTCCTCCTCTGGGCCGGGGGAGAAATCAGGAGTCTGGGGAATGATAGGGGTAATCTCTGGCTGAATCTCCAGCCTCTCCAAAAGAAGAACAGGAGAGTGCGGGCTGCACTGTACTCTCCTCTCAGGGTGGTATTGCTGATCTGAAATAGATAAGATAGGCAAAGTTTGATGAATGATGAAAGCGTTCATAGTAATGAATTTATTCAGATTAGACTTTTATGTAGTAGTAATATTGAATAATGGAGCAAATGAAAGATTGAGTTGGGGAGGGGGGATAAGTTGTATTAATGATTGAGAGAAAACAAAAAATCAATTTAAACTTATTTAGGTAAATCTACACATTGCATTTATATCCTAAAGTTAAAAAAATTTAAAAGGTTATTTAATAAAATAACCTTTATAGAAGTAAATAAATACAATATAAAAATTGCAGAAACAGAAAATGCCTTAAACAGAAAATCTTTTTTCTTTATTAGATAACATATTTATCAGCATATGACACGCACATTTAACTCCTGAAAAGCTTTCTGTTAAAGACGGAAGAAAGAGTGAAGATAATGTTGAAGATAAAGTTCTTAAAGGGTCCCAGTAGGTTGCAGGTAAAAAGGGCATATGTCTTCTAAATTTATTATCGTAGTATTTTTGATATCCTACTGCAAAAACCTTTGTAGCGCTTTTATACCCACTAAAAGATAAAAAAATACCTGTAAAGCAAAGGCATAATGAGCTAGTATGCACAGCATACTAGCTCATTATGAGCTAATAACCTTGTAAGTAATTTAGTGTGCCGTGCTAGGTTTGCAGGGCGAATATCTTCTAAACCATACAGGTTATAGAGATATTATGTATAGATATTATAGGCTTAACGGTAGTTTAAAAAAAAAAGCGCAAAAGAGCTGTTGAACACCTTTCAATAAGGGCTACTAAATTCAAAATCATTAAAAGAACCAAAGGCAGAAAAAAAATTTCAACACGGTGGAGTTCAGCAAAAAATCTTTGTGATAGGAATGAATCTCTGACATCACAGCCACTCTCATTTATTTCCACAGTTTGCGCAGTCCTCCTTGATATATCAATCCCCCTTCAAATCACAGTGTCCCTTTCACAGTCACGTTCTAAAGGTATGAGGTGTCATTTTTGTACGAATTTTTAAATTGAACTTTTAGGTGTATTACATGAAAATGCCTATGTGTAAATAGGGTACATGATGATAATGGAGTTAGTGCTGTGTCCTGTTTCTTCCCAGATCATGCACTTACCCTGAGGAGGAGCAATGGTCCTGCCAGAAGCCGATGCTGGAGGGTCTTGAATGCAGCTTTCTGTTAAAGACGGAAGAAAGAGTGAAGATAATGTTGAAGATAAAGTTCTTAAAGGGTCCCAGTAGGTTGCAGGTAAAAAGGGCATATGTCTTCTAAATTTATTATCGTAGTATTTTTGATATCCTACTGCAAAAACCTTTGTAGCGCTTTTATACCCACTAAAAGATAAAAAAATACCTGTAAAGCAAAGGCATAATGAGCTAGTATGCACAGCATACTAGCTCATTATGAGCTAATAACCTTGTAAGTAATTTAGTGTGCCGTGCTAGGTTTGCAGGGCGAATATCTTCTAAACCATACAGGTTATAGAGATATTATGTATAGATATTATAGGCTTAACGGTAGTTTAAAAAAAAAGCGCAAAAGAGCTGTTGAACACCTTTCAATAAGGGCTACTAAATTCAAAATCATTAAAAGAACCAAAGGCAGAAAAAAAATTTCAACACGGTGGAGTTCAGCAAAAAATCTTTGTGATAGGAATGAATCTCTGACATCACAGCCACTCTCATTTATTTCCACAGTTTGCGCAGTCCTCCTTGATATATCAATCCCCCTTCAAATCACAGTGTCCCTTTCACAGTCACGTTCTAAAGGTATGAGGTGTCATTTTTGTACGAATTTTTAAATTGAACTTTTAGGTGTATTACATGAAAATGCCTATGTGTAAATAGGGTACATGATGATAATGGAGTTAGTGCTGTGTCCTGTTTCTTCCCAGATCATGCACTTACCCTGAGGAGGAGCAATGGTCCTGCCAGAAGCCGATGCTGGAGGGTCTTGAATGCAGCTTTCTGTTAAAGACGGAAGAAAGAGTGAAGATAATGTTGAAGATAAAGTTCTTAAAGGGTCCCAGTAGGTTGCAGGTAAAAAGGGCATATGTCTTCTAAATTTATTATCGTAGTATTTTTGATATCCTACTGCAAAAACCTTTGTAGCGCTTTTATACCCACTAAAAGATAAAAAAATACCTGTAAAGCAAAGGCATAATGAGCTAGTATGCACAGCATACTAGCTCATTATGAGCTAATAACCTTGTAAGTAATTTAGTGTGCCGTGCTAGGTTTGCAGGGCGAATATCTTCTAAACCATACAGGTTATAGAGATATTATGTATAGATATTATAGGCTTAACGGTAGTTTAAAAAAAAAGCGCAAAAGAGCTGTTGAACACCTTTCAATAAGGGCTACTAAATTCAAAATCATTAAAAGAACCAAAGGCAGAAAAAAAATTTCAACACGGTGGAGTTCAGCAAAAAATCTTTGTGATAGGAATGAATCTCTGACATCACAGCCACTCTCATTTATTTCCACAGTTTGCGCAGTCCTCCTTGATATATCAATCCCCCTTCAAATCACAGTGTCCCTTTCACAGTCACGTTCTAAAGGTATGAGGTGTCATTTTTGTACGAATTTTTAAATTGAACTTTTAGGTGTATTACATGAAAATGCCTATGTGTAAATAGGGTACATGATGATAATGGAGTTAGTGCTGTGTCCTGTTTCTTCCCAGATCATGCACTTACCCTGAGGAGGAGCAATGGTCCTGCCAGAAGCCGATGCTGGAGGGTCTTGAATGCAGCTTTCTGTTAAAGACGGAAGAAAGAGTGAAGATAATGTTGAAGATAAAGTTCTTAAAGGGTCCCAGTAGGTTGCAGGTAAAAAGGGCATATGTCTTCTAAATTTATTATCGTAGTATTTTTGATATCCTACTGCAAAAACCTTTGTAGCGCTTTTATACCCACTAAAAGATAAAAAAATACCTGTAAAGCAAAGGCATAATGAGCTAGTATGCACAGCATACTAGCTCATTATGAGCTAATAACCTTGTAAGTAATTTAGTGTGCCGTGCTAGGTTTGCAGGGCGAATATCTTCTAAACCATACAGGTTATAGAGATATTATGTATAGATATTATAGGCTTAACGGTAGTTTAAAAAAAAAGCGCAAAAGAGCTGTTGAACACCTTTCAATAAGGGCTACTAAATTCAAAATCATTAAAAGAACCAAAGGCAGAAAAAAAATTTCAACACGGTGGAGTTCAGCAAAAAATCTTTGTGATAGGAATGAATCTCTGACATCACAGCCACTCTCATTTATTTCCACAGTTTGCGCAGTCCTCCTTGATATATCAATCCCCCTTCAAATCACAGTGTCCCTTTCACAGTCACGTTCTAAAGGTATGAGGTGTCATTTTTGTACGAATTTTTAAATTGAACTTTTAGGTGTATTACATGAAAATGCCTATGTGTAAATAGGGTACATGATGATAATGGAGTTAGTGCTGTGTCCTGTTTCTTCCCAGATCATGCACTTACCCTGAGGAGGAGCAATGGTCCTGCCAGAAGCCGATGCTGGAGGGTCTTGAATGCAGCTTTCTGTTAAAGACGGAAGAAAGAGTGAAGAGTCAAGGTAATGTTCATGAAAAAGTCAACAGCTGTATTTACAATTTTTGCCTGAGATATGTCGTATAACTACAATATTTTCTACTATGAAATCAAATATTCAACCAAAAATGGACTGAGGAAATGTAAAATATAATCAGAAGTTGCTGATGTGTTAAAACAGATGTTACATTTCTGGCAATTTTTAAGATTAACAAAATATATGTAAAATATGCTATCAAGTATCTACATATCATTTACTACAACCCCCATATACATAGTACCAGGGCTAAATTAGCTACTAGCCAGGCCTCAAGGGTTACTAGCCAACAGTTAGTTGCCACACCCAACCCTTAGCTTGCCCCACCCCTAATTCAACCCCTAAACACGCCCTCATAAATTATCTCATTAAATGACACAAAATTGTTTTATGCAGAATAAAATATTAAAAAAAAATATTAACACCAACTTTATCCAAAACCACCAATGAAGCCTGCCTGTGCCCACCTATGTAGCCTGTGCCCACCAATGCACCCTGTGCCCACCATGCAGCCTACATGTGCTGCAGGTAAAGAGCGATAAACGCTTTCATTTCAATTGATGTTTTCCCGCTACTAAACAGCCCTGCCCCATGGCCAGGAAACTTTAATTTACAGATCGCCCGTCCTGGGATTGGACAGGATAAAAGTCCCGGAGGAGGGGATGTATGTGGCAGCAAGCGGCGGGGAACACGGCAATGTCAAATCAAAGCTGTTATCGATGTGTTCTCCTCTCTCTTCCCCCCCTGTGATCGATGAGAGAAGGACTCCCTTTCAAACTATGCTGTTGGCGGAGCTCTCACCCCTTTCTCGGCATCCCTCAAAATCTAGTCACAAAATGAAAGCAGGCAAGTTTGAATTTGGAAGGGTGCATACATACTACTACTATACCCACCTTTTGATTTAAAAATCACATTTCTTACATCAGCTTCCTCAGAAGCTGATGTAACCTTCAGAACCTTCAGAACCTGATCAGAACCTTCACATGACAGTTTCCCCTTCACAATTATGTTCTGATCTGAACCCCCTTCACAGTGGTAAATTTCACCCACCTTCACAGCACATGTGAACAGCTGTGTTCTCTGTCCCACCCTGCAACTTGACCCACCTTCACCTAACAGCCCCACGCAGCTCTGCCCCCGTCACAATTCAGCATCCACAGCTCTGACCTTGCTACCTTGCTTGGGCACACAGAACCGTAGACACAATAAATACTATAGTGGGTGGAGCAGAAGTTGCTGAAGTTATCCAGCATAATGTTGTTTGTTAGGGCCGCATAGCAACCAACCAATCACCTGCTGGTTAATTTTAAAAAGTTCTCTTCAGCTGCTCTATTGCTGCCCACTATTTTGCATTGCTATTTTTTCGGCTCACTGTGCATAACGAGCCTTCTGCTCTCGACTGTGATAGTGAAAGCTGAGTAGCCAGGGAGACAGAAACGGCACCTAATTGTCTCAACTGTGACGGTCTGCATGGCACAGTGACTTGGTCCAAGTAGTAAATAGCAGTTCATTAGATATCCTTTGTGTTGGGTACTCACCACCAGAATGTTGTTGATAGGATGTACTTGGAGTTGGAGCTGATCCTTCCAAGGATGATGTTTCTTGATCTGGAAAACATGAATGTAAAAAAATAAAAATAAAAGTCATACATGTGTAGTCATCATAAACAATAAGATAGCTTTACAAATATATTATAACTGCAATATATATAAATTATAATGATATATTTAATTTTCCTCACCACCAGCTCTATGATTTTGACCCCTGCTGCTGAATCCAGGGACATCCTCTGCCAGAAGGACATCTCTTAGCTCCGCCTCCCACTCTCGCAACTTGATAGGCTTTCCTCGGTTTTGTCCTAGTCGAAGCCTCTGCATCTTCTTTGTAACCGTTGCCCGACAATCATAGAACCTGCAAATGTACATAAACATTACAATTACATTAATAAAAAAACAAATACTTAGATTAATGTTTTTTGAAAACCACATTTCTTTTCACATTGTGATGGTTATATGTATACTGTTCAGCATGTGGCTGTGACAAATAAATTTTTTGGTTACGTTGAACTGTTACTTTTTTGTTATTGACTACAAAACTGTGTATTTTTTACACAAGAGTGAAAGAATATTTTAATATTAATTACCTGTGTCTGACGCCATTGGTGGGCCTGTGAAACTTGGAGACCGCATTCACGGAGTCCCGGACTCGTTCCCAGGCTGCTGACTTCTCAGATGCTGGCACGGATTGGCAGAAGAGTGTCACTTTTTCTTTTGATACTGCAGCAACCAATGCAGCATTCTCCTCTTTGGTATATATGGGTCCCCTTGATTTCTGTCTCTTGGTTCGCTTGTTCTGCTGCACATCTGAGTCCGCACTATCTGACATAGGAGGGGCCACATGTCTCCTTTCTTTGCCATGCTCCCGCTCCACTACACCTCCACATTCCCTTCCATGCCTCGGCTTCACTCCACACCAATCCTCCCCTCCCCGCCTCCTCTCCCCTCCATGCCTTTCCTCCACTACCCTCCTCTCCTCCCTTTCACGCCTCTTCTCTCCTCCACGCCTTTCCTCCACTACCCTCCTCTCCTCCCTTTCACGCCTCCTCTCTCCTCCACGCCTTTCCTCCACTACGCTCCTCTCCTCCACTCCACTACTCTCCTCCACGCCACTCCTCTCTTCCCCTCCATGCCTCCTCTTCTCTCCATGCCTCCTCTTCTCTCCATGCCTCCTCTTCCCTCCATGCCTACTCTCCCCTCCATGCCTCTCCTCGACTCTACTCCTCTCCTCTCCTCCACACCTGTCCTCCACTCCACTCCTCTCTTCCCCTCCACGCCTCCTCTTCCCTCCATGCCTCTTCTCCCCTCCATGCCTCTCCTCCACCACACTCATCTCATCTGCTCCACACCTCTCCTCCACTTCACTCTCAGTCACACCAACAAGTCTCACATCAACACACTGACTAACACCAACATTCTCACTCTCAGTCTCAACACTCACATGTCCATTCTCACTCCTATACATGATTTTAATTGCCCAAAAGATAGCAAACCAGTGAAACCACCACACAAAAACAAGTCGAAATTCGACAAGCCCACCTCTGCCCTGCTCTCTGTTCCTCCCTCGCCAAACCACGCACTCATACACCGTCTCAAAATGGAGTCCAGGGGCGGAGGCTATAAGCCGCGCATCGAAAACGAAAGTAAAGTATGACATTTTCGAATGGTTAAGATTTGCTGCGATGTACTTACGAAAGTACGAATGATTTACAACACACATTAGCAGCGTTAGCGGAGCAATTCTGACACATTGCGTAAAATAACGAATTAAGGCCCGATTACAAATTTACTCAAACAATCTTACGAAAGTAATAATCAGTCAGTATCAGTAAGACCGTCAAGTAGTCTATCGCAGCCAAGTTAGATTTACAAAATTACAATGAGTAGTGTGTTGAATCAACGTAAAATGTATTTTAACTGAATTACGAATGCACTAAGATCTACTAAAGCACGTTTTTACAATCGAATGAAACAAGACACGAAAATACGAATGATGATAAAACAACGAAGATCTATTTCCTACGAAAATACGAATGCGGCACGATGGTAAATATAATGTAAATACGAATCTAAAAAAAACGAAAAATATACCAACGTAAAAACGAATAAACAAATAAATTCATTCAAAAAATACGAACGAAGCAGAATACAAAACATAACGAAAATACGAATCTCGATTCAACGAAAAATAAACTAACAAAAAAAAACGGAAACGGAAAAAAGAGTGTTACGAAAATACTAAAGAGTACGAATACGATAACTAACGTCTTACGAAATTACGACTCGTTACGAATCACGATAAACGAACAGAAACGAAACAGAAATAAACGAAAATTTTTGCTGTGCACATGTCTAATGACTGGTGACCATCTGGTCACCAGTCATCTCTATGCTTTCCCAACGAGCGCCGGCCGATTCGCTCTCCGGGCCCCCGATGGCACGGGAGAGCCCGGAGAAGCACCGGATGGCGACGGGAGGGTGTCCCCTCTCGCCGCCTATAAGAACAATCAAGCGGTGGAACCGCTGCTATGATCGTTCTTATGTTGCACAGAATCGCCGGCTGAAGACGGTGATATCTGAATGATGCCTGTAGCTGCACCCATCATTCAGATATCACCGCACAAAGTGGTTAAAGCAGAATAACACTACATCTGAGCACCACAAACCAAAAGTGTAATTTCATAAATTTTTAATATTCAAAGCAAACTCACCTATCCATCCATGTCGCTATGCTTTATTATGCTGAGAAATCACCCCTAGCATTTCTGGTGGCCATCTCGAGTAAGAACAGAGGATTCTTGTAGCAATTATTTCTTGGAATCCATCTGTCCTTAGCTCAAGCATGCAGGCAGGATTGTGTTCTTAGCGGAGAAAACTATGCCTCACCTCCTGAAGACTCTTGGGTTGTATGACATTATTTGCCTAGGCATCGAAACCAAGTAAAATATAATCTACTAATGCTAGCAGCATGAGGATTAAAAATAGTCAATGTTGACAGAGAGAGCCAGATCATTCCCTACATTCTTTGGCCATGCTAAAAAGTCACATGACTCAGCTTTAAATCTGGGCGACTTTTTCCCCTAAAAAAATCTGCGATTTTTTTAAATAAAAAACTTGATTTACGATTCAAATTTTTTATTTTTTTTTATGGGCATTGCACCGGTCTTGAGGAGTTGTGGGAAGGAGTTTTTAGGCGAGGCCGCGGCTTCGGCCTAGTCCGCGGCGTCTGGCCTCGCTGACTAGACTGAAGCCGCGGCCTCGCCTAAAAACTCCTGCTCGCAGCGGTGTCATTGCCGATCCTGGGAAAAAAATAAAATAAAAATCGAACAAATCGATTTTTTTTTTTTTTTTAAATATGAATCGATTTGACCTACCAAATCGATTTTAAAATCAAGTCAATTTATTTTCCAGCCCTATTGGTTGCCATGGACAACACACCACACATCAATCCCTTTGTTTTGAGTACATTGGAAGACGAGGCAGATTTATGAACCACAGGCAGCCAATACAATGCTGTTCAACACCCGCAACTTTTTGATGATTAAAAGCAGCATTAAATCCAAAATTATAATATATTGCAGCTTACTAATCTTTAGATGTGGTGGCTGCATTTATTCACAGGGTACACCATTGTCAATCCTGGAGGGGTGTGGGGGGGCATTAGATGTACTAGCAGATCCCTGTATACACCGACAAACAAGCAAATCTCCAGCTGCAGCTTTATTAGCAGTTAACAAACGGTTTTCTTTGCATAAAGATCATTGTAAGCATCACTGTTAGTGGTAAATGGTTTGTCTCAACCCTCATATTGCTAAATCTGCAGGACAGCAGGTTTTGTTGAACATCAGACTTACTGGCAGGATCACCAGGTAAAAAAGAACGAAAGAATAAAAAGAAAAAACAAATGCAGCCATTACATCTAAAAATTGGTAAACTGCAATATAATAAAATGTTCGCTCTGTGTTTAATACAACTTTAATTAGAAGACTGACAACAGAAGGCTCCATCTTCCAAATGGTAACCAATCAGATCTCCCCCCCCCCCCCCCAGCCTAAAACTGAAAAAAAATATACTTACCTCATAATCTTTCTTTCCTGGACCCAATCCATGGCAGCATACATGCATTATGCAAAACGCACATATGCAGTTGTATAGTGCACCACATGTGGATGTGCATACTCTATGCATGGCAGTGTGCAATAGTTCCGGTGTCAGGTGTGTTTTTGTTTTTAGAGCTCATTCAAAACAAATAAGTCACTTTACTGGCGGTTCACACTACAGCGACTTGGGATCCGACTTGTGTCGCCCCAAGTCGCACGACATGAGAAATCCCATTGAAGTGAATGAGTGCCGTCTTAACCACTTCAGCCCTGGACCATATTGCTGGTCAAGGACCAAGCCACTTTTTGCGATTCGGCACTGCGTCGCTTTAACTGACAATTGTGCGGTCGTGCAATGTGGCTCCCAAACAAAATTGGCATCTTTTTTTCCCCCACAAATAGAGCTTTCTTTTGGTGGTATTTGATCACCTCTGAGGTTTAGTTTTTGTGCTATAAACAAAAATAGAGCGACAATTTTGACAAAAAAAAAAATATTTTTTACTTTTTGCTTTAATAAATATCCCCCAAAAATATATAAAAAAAAAAATTTTCCTCAGTTTAGGCCGATACGTATTCTACCTATTTTTCGTAAAAAAAAAAAAAAAAATCCCAATAAGCGTTTATTGATTGGTTTGCGCAAAAGTTTTAGCGTTTACAAAATAGGAGATAGTTTTATGGCATTTTTATTAATATCTTTATTTTTACTTGTAATGGCGGCGATCGGTACTGCGACATGGCGGACACTTTTGACACATTTTTGGGACCATTGACATTTTTATAGCGATCAGTGCTATACAAATGCATTGATTACTATAAAAATGCCACTGGCAGTAAAGGGGTTAACACTAGGGGGCGAGGAAGGGGTTAATCATGTTCCCTGGGTGTGTTCTAACTGAAGGGGGGGGGTGGGACTGACTTGGAGAAATTACAAATCGCTGTTCATACATTGTATGAACAGACGATAGGTAATTTCCCCCCCTGACAGGACCGGGAGCTGTGTGTTTACACACACAGCTCCCAGTTCTCGCTCTGTAACGAGCGATCGCGGGTGCCCGGCGGTGATCGCACCCGCCCCTAGTGGCTGATTCGCGAGGTGACGTAGATCTACGTGACTTCGCGCAGGGGAGACGACCGCGGCGGCTGGTCTGCAAATAGTTAAAGCGGGAGTTCACCCATTTATTTATTTTTTGACCTTTTCCCCTTAGATTCATGCTCGTTTTGTCTAGGGGAATCGGCTAGTTGTTTTAAAATATGAGCTGTACTTACCGTTTTCGAGATGCATCTTCTCCGTCGCTTCCAGGTATAGGTCTTCGGGAGCGGGCATTCCTTCTTGATTGACAGTCTTCCGAGAGGCTTCCGACGGTCGCATCCATTGCGTCACTAGTAGCCGAACGTCGGTGCGGCTCTATACTGCGCCTGCGCACCGACGTTCGGCTTCTTTCGGGAAATCGTGGCGCGATGGATGCGACCGTCGGAACGCCCAGTCCTGCAGCCCATACCCGGAAGCGGCGGAGAAGATGCATCTCGTAAACGGTAAGTACAGCTCATATTTTAAAACAACTAGCCGATTCCCCTAGACAAAACGAGCATCAATCTAAGGGGCAAAAGTATATTGTAGGGGTGAACCTCCGCTTTAATGTACACTACTGAAGTCGCTCCGACTTCAGGAAAGGTTCCTGTACTACTCCAAGGGGACTTCTAGGCAACTTGTACCCATTGATTTCAATGGAAGTCACCTCCAAAGTCGGATCACTGTCTTAACTGAAGCAACTTTACAAGAGGAAAAAATAAATAGTTTACTCAGGCAAACTTCTCCCTCCCACAGAGCTGATTATTCTGTGATTGGCCACAGCCAAAGTCGCCTGTCCTGGAGGCAACTTTAGGTCGTGTTGCAAGTTGCGCTGAAGTAGTCTTGCAAAGTCACGCTGTAAGTCGGGTTGCCCCTGTGTGAACCGGCACTTAATGCAACATGCCTCAGAGCACAAAATAGGCTCCAAAAGGCCCAAGCCCTGCCATCAGGGCATCTTGCCAATAGAAAGTCCTTCACATTACATATTAGTTATGAGTAAGCTGCACAGCGTTGACATAAATTCTAAATTTGCATACCAACGTAGGTATTCATCTGCAATACAGCGCACCACAATGCATAAAATGCAAATACTCTGTGCCCATGTGTGGTGCACTGCAGTGTAAAAATAGTGCAGGTGTGTTTATGCTCTTTTCAATGTGCACTGGCACCCATTAAAAATGAAAGAGTTTCTTTATAGCACCACGCAGCAAGACACAAAATGTGAACACACACACACACAAATAAATTTTAAAAAAAATAAGGGGGGGGGAGAGAAGGAGGAGTGACCACCACACTGCAATTGGAGCATGTTATCAACAAAATGTCATCAGAAAATTGGAATGAAAATTGATTCATCTTTATTAGAAAAAGATGCAAAAAAATCCAGCAGTATAAAACAATCTTTCAGCCATATTGCTAAAAGTAAAAAAAAATAACCTGTAAATAAAATAGTTAATCTTTGAACCAAATGTCTGACCTATTTTGTTACAATAAATAGAAAAATATACCAAGACAACGAGAATTACAAGGATGGAAAGGGAGGTACAAAGTATAGAAATTCCCATCCGTTGTGCAACTGGTAATTTAACACGTCATTCTAAAAAAAACTGTACGAGGAATGCCCTACTTCGAAGCCAGCCACCGTTATGGGAACTATATGGCACAGCATGTCCTTTTCAGCTGCTAGTTCTTCCATATCTGCTGACTTCTAGTCTGACCATTTGTGATCATGATAATTAAAGAATTTGTCACCTGAGCAGAACACCCAAAACGGATTTCCCCAACCTTGGGAATATAGCCAGGCTTCAATTTTACACGGGTACTGCTGGCAAATATTCTCTTTCCACCAGCATGACAATGAGACGGAGACCAAGCCACTGTTATCACTACAGATATACTTATGCCGCGTACACACGACCGCTATTCATGGAAAAAAACGATGTTTTTCTCGACGCGATTCCTCTCAGGCCTGCCTTGCATACACACGTTTGTGAAAATAAATGCTTGAGCAAAGCGCAGTGACGTACAAAGGCACTATAAAGGGGAAGTTCCATTCGAATGGCGCCACCATTTGGGCTGCTTTCGTGTTACCGCGTGTTAGTAAAAGTTTGGTGAGAGACGATTTGCGTTTTTCAGTCTTCGTGCTTTTCAGTCCGTTACAGCGTGACGAATGTGCTATCTCCATTACGAACGCTAGTTTTACCAGAACGAGTGCTCCCGTCTCATAACCTGCTTCTGAGCATGCGCATTTTTTTTCCCCGTCATTAAAGCCTACACACGACCGTTTTTCACGACATGAGAAAGGACGACGTGAAAAACAACGAGAAAAAAATAGAGCAGGTTCTAAATTATTAACAGGCATTTTTTGCATCAAGAAAAATGCTCTGGAGCATACACACAACCATTTTTCACGACCAATTAAAAAAATTGCATTTTTCTTGTCATGAAAACCAGACGTGTGTACGCGGCATTAGCTGTGTATCGTGTATTTCCATTGGATAACACCGACATTAGCAAAATAACATGATAAGCTTGGCTTTGCCTCCGGTGGGGGCAGATCTTAATGTTGGGGTCCAGTGTGGCTGTTACATCTTGTAGAGCAAAAAACAGTCCTATTTATCCTAAATGGAGAAATCAATTTTGGGTGTAATGGTTTCTTAAAAATGAATATAAAACTATGAGGAAATGGAAGGTTCAGTATAAATGTAGGTGTTGCCCATGAAAGACCAACCTTTATCCTAGCTAAAAAAGGTAATTTAAACATCCCAACGACTATCAGGGACCTTTCTGTCTGACAAGTGAGACATCCTGGCTGCTGTATAATATAGCAGGATGTGGATAACCATTCAAGGCTCAGCAATCTACTGTGTTGGCTTTTGTGTGCCTCAGCTACTTGACTTGGGATATTATTCAAAACTTGCCCTGCTAGTAATGAGTGCAGCGAAGCAAATGTGTAGCATGCTCAGCTTTTCACATTTGCCCACCAACCTTCAATGCTATCAAGAGGGGACTGGCTTCTAATCAGGCATAAGGCCCTTTGACAGCCAACCTGAGTTTTTTTGGCTCATGTGCATTAGCAAGTGGTGCTCCCTATGGAGGCAAGATAGGTGTAGCACAACTTTGGGGTAATATTAAATCATATGGAGTGCCTTCTCTCCCTCACAGTGATACCACTATTAAAATTTAGGCAGATAAGTCTGCATTAAAAAGATTACTAAAACTTCTAGGACCAGGACAGATCAATGGAGCTGGAAGTTTCTACAAATATTTTAGAAACCCATTTCCTCACTGTGTGGTTATTGGTGCCTGGGTCAGTAAAGACGGTATGCATTCAAACGTGCAGAACATAAAATCATTCTCCTTCATTATTTTTTAGCAGCAAGTCTGGCACATGCGCCACAGTAATTAAAGATAACAATTATTCTAAAATAAAATGGAGACAGTTTCATTGTATCCCCAAAAAGGTCCATTGCCATGAGGTCTGGGTGGGTAAGTATTTAGGCAGGAAGGCATCTGGTGATTTAAGGAATGCCAGCATTGGTGGTTGTACACCAGGTTCACTTAGGGTGGTGTCATCTTTGCTCTTGGAAACTCTGGTGTAAATTTTCGGCTTGGTGTTTCAGCTTATGGAACTCCTCCTGGATATAGTCAGTAATCGCTTTCCTCATCTCCATCTGCAGAGAAAAGTAGGAAAGATAATCCTTTGTTAAAATGTATAATTTTCAGCTGATCTGAAAGCAGTCTATTAAGTGCATTTTCACACAAGACTATCTTTGAAATCAGACTGCACAGCCATTCTTTGGGAAAGAACTGACCAACTACATTGGATTTTCTTTCCTGGTTCCTACAATTTTTCCTCATCACAAACTGCTTTAGGCCACTTTCACACGGGGCAGGGGAGGTGCGGTGGCGGTATAGCGGCGCAATTTTTAGCACCGATATATTGTCGTATTTAGCACGATATTCAGCCACTAGCGGTGCGGTTTTAACCCCTGCTAGCGGCCGAAAAAGGGTTAATACCGCGGGCAATGTAGAGGCGCATTGCCGGCGGTATTACTGCGGTTTCCCATTGATTGCAATGGGAAGGAGTGGTGGAGGAGCGGTAAACTCCGCTCCTATACCGCTCCAAATATGCGGCTAGCAGGACTTTTGGAGTGGTCCTGCTAGCGCACCGCTTCAGTGAGAAAGCCTGCAGGCTTTCACACTGAAGACTGCAGGGCACTATTTTTTCAGGCAGTATAGTAGCGCTATTTTTAGAGCTAAACCGCCTGAAAAACGGGTCAGTGTGAAAGGGGCCTTAGGGATGTCCTCCCACTTGCCGCCTCCTCCTCCATAGACATAATAGGAAACAACAGAGACACAGACACAAGCGTGAAGGGCAATAAAAACCATTGTTAAGCCTCATACACTTTGGAGTTTTGTCCGACAGAAAAACCGACAACACACAATTGTTGGCGGACAATTTAAAATCCGACAACAATTGTCTGATGGAGCGTAAAAACGGTCGGATTTTCCAACAACGGCCTGTCATCACACAATTCCCGTTGGATAATCCAATCGGGTGTACAAGGCTTTAGAAGAAGTTCTAACCTTTCCCATCTCACTCTTTGATCTTCCCATCAAAGTATGGGGTTGATTTGCTAAAACTTTTTCCCAAATCTGGTGCAGCTCTGCATATAAGCCAATCAGCTTCCATGTTATTTGTCAAAGCCTAATTGAACAAACTGAAGTTAGAAGCAGATTGGCTACCATGCACAGCTGCACCAGATTTTGCACTTTCCATTTTTAGTAAATAATCAGCCCCACCACTTTTTAGTGGAGATGGGAAAGGTTAGAACTTCTAGAGTTTTTAATTGCTCTTCACGCCTTCCTGCCCTGGTGACAACTGCACCTTCCATTGCTTGTAAAAGTGTCAAAAGGGAGAAGTAGTGAGGGGTCAAAAAAGAGACACAAGCAGCTTAAGATACATACAAATCATTACTTTTTCTGGAAAAAGTAGGCCGTCTTGCACTTCCTTCATAAAAAAAAATTATAATAAAAAAACAAAAAACAAACACACAACCCGACACATACACACTATATATATATATATATATATATATATATATATATATATATATATATATATATATATATATATATATATATATATATATATATATATATACACACACACACACACACACACATATTATATATATATATATATATATATATATATATATATATATATATACACACACACACACACACACATATATATATATATATAAAATGTGTAAGTCGGGTTGTGTGTTTGTTTTATTATAATTTTTATATATATATATATATATATATATATATATATATATATATATAAAAATGTTATATATATCACCCATTTTAAAAATCCTAATTGAATTCACCAAGTGCATGTGGCACTTGATCCTGATCTGTGCTATAGCTGCTGAGGGGTCAAACTTGACTTCTGCAGAAAAAGTCAAGATTTACCGTACATGCATCTTCAGCTGCCATATCTTTGGGTCTTCTAATTTTTATGACATGAGGGTTTCACTCCAGATTCGCTCTGGATATGTATTTCCTTCTTATATACTCAGTCTTAATTGTCTACTTTGCACAAAAGGTTTACTTTAAGAGACAATACAAAGAAAAGTCCATGTTTGTAGAAAATTTAGGGTCTTACAGGTGTTTTGTCTTCAGCTCTCAACTTCTCCACCAAAGATGCAGCACTAAATGGACTCCCCACTAGAACAGTGATCTTCTGTAAAGTTAAGGAAGAGACTGGATTAGTGTCGCACAACAATCATTAGTAGAAAACCTCCACATAGAGCTTTCTGTCTTTTATATGGAAGAATTCAGGTGAAGAGTCTTGCTTGAAAATGTAAAAGTAGCTATTGATGTTTTTCCCTTAGCGCCCAGCAAAATAAGATATCTACCAGTATGGTGCGAGACTGAAACAATTCTATTTTCAATGTGGATTAGTAATAACAAAACCAAGGACGCCAACCAGAAAAAAAAAAAAACAGAACTGGTAACAAGGACATGTATGCATAATCACTGGGTAATGTACGATTTAAAGTGTTAATATAGAACATATTTTTCTGGTTTGTTTGATAGAGCAGAAAAGGGGTTAAACCCCCCCCCCCCCTTTTTTTTTAACTGTCTATGTCTCTATTGGGAGATTGAATTGTATTTCCTGAGCCAGAGATGCAACAGGAAATCTCTGCAAATGTAGGGGTTCTCCCCTATTATGCATGTGATGGGTACAGATGTCCACATTGGAAGGCTTCCCCTCATCTCTTGTTCTGGTGACAACTCTAACATGTTTGGTTTCCCCATTACTTGCAGTCTCGTAACAATGGTCGCCGGGTCAATTAGAGACAATAAAAAGAACACTAGGACAACAGAAGTTTTGGCTATACACACACACTTAAGAGAAACTTCATTCTCTTTGGTTTGGCGCTGCCATTTTATTTTTGTAGTGGGCACAAATGTGGTGAAGAGTTCTGCCCTTCCTCGGGTTTTGGCAGAGGTCTTTGGCACATTTGCACAGGGGATTTTGCGTGCATGCATAACACGACAGTTTTGGAACTGCCACAACAGTCTGTTTTTGCGCATGAACCAGGAAACCTATGCATGTGCAGATGTGCCGCAGGATGCCGAATCCTGGAGGTGGGAGCCAGATCATCGTTCTTGCCTAGGTGAGAAATATAGAAGTGCTTTGCAGCACAAAAAAAAAATAATAATTGAATAATATATATTTTTTCAATTATTCCAATGTGGGAGAGGGAGGGAGAAGGCCACGCCAATATTAATTTAGGGTGAAGGCCTGCTTTATTGTGAGTGGCAAAGTACAGTGACCCTTTTGGCAAAATAGGAGCGTTGCTCCCAGTTTAAACAATTAGGGTTTATTCACACCAGCCTCTGCATTACAATGCATCAGTCGGTGTGTGTCGTGGTAAGCCAGACCAGCAGTGTTGATATGCCGATTCTGGTGCAGCGCACTTTTCACTTATTTTTTTTATGAACTTTATTGAAATGTCACACAGTTCTAAAATCGTCCGGAGTGCGATTACCTGCACTACGCTGCATGCAGTAAACCCCAGAGAAAAGGCATTTTGCCTTGTCTTTCATTGGGGGTGCAGTGGAATAGGTCTTACCACACCTAATGTGGCCTTTGGAAAGAATATAAAAACTGTCTTGCTTTTAAGCTTTCGTATTTTTTTCAAACTACAAAATAAAAAAAGTTGCATTTGCAGAAAAGGGAAATTAATGCCAAAATGGAGTTCATGATTTTTTGAAACATGAAAGGACATGCTTCATACTCTATGTACTGTTGTTTTAAAAACAGTGTGCCCATGTTCAGCATACTGTAGGTTGAAATTGTATATGTACATAGGTGGAGCCATATTTGCTCCTTACTATGCCAAATTCTGTTAAACAGTGCTACGTAGTGAATGTGCTTCATCACTCCTTTCTCTTAATGTTAAGCTTATTAGTCCACTCAGACTGCATAATAAAACACTCTCTCAAGACACAGGGGATAATTCAATTTTTATCTTAGGAATTGTTGAGCTTGCAGACTCAAAACTTTATAGTTTTTTAAAATATAAAAAAAAGCAAAACACATTCATCACATCCAGAATTACTCCCATATAAAACTTAATAATATCTTGAACTGTAAAGAGAATGAAAATACACTAGGAGTTACCTTTTTATTGAGAAACGTTTGGCTGACCTTGCAGAAATTAGACCTGAGCATCTTCTTTAGTCCATACACTATTCAACTAGTGCGTGGACTGTATAATATAAGAACAAAGGATCTCAGCTGGTGAAATCAGAAGTAACTCATGCCAACTGCATAAGGGGCTGGTAAATAACACAAAACAGACACATAAAAACTAGCCTGCTGTAGCTGGTGAGGACTACCATTTAATACATTCCACACTTACCTGCCCCCAGCGAGGTATGTAGGGAGGATCATTTGGGAGTACATCGTTCATCCCTGCATTATAAAAAAATAAGGAGAATCAGTGCATGCAGCCATTTGGTTGAGGCCCTCCCAAGACACAAGCATTATAAAGAACTCACCAACATGCCAGAGAGGAAGGATGATGGGGTTGGAAGTACACTCAGATAATAAACGTCCGATGCCTAGGGAAAAGGTAAGGGTAAAATGATGAGGAATGAAAGCTACATTTACCACAACATCCATCTACGTTACTCTTACCCCATAACAAAGCTTACTCACCCCACTTTAGACGCACAAAGTCTTGTGTCATATTAACTTTTCCTACAAATAAATAAATAAAAAAAATCTTAACTTTTGAAAATAAAAACGGGATACATCTACATTTGTCACATACTGTATCTAGATATACAATTGAAGTATCACTCCTGCCAAAAGCAGGATTTCAATTATACATAAACAAAGGGGATCATTCAAAAACAAGTCTGAATAATTTTCCGGCCGATTACATTTCTCGGGGGCTACAGTTGTAAGATTTCCCTACCACAGTCAATGTGTATATATTCCTGCAAAAAGATGGGCGTTTTCACTTTGTAGAAGCTGTTGCAGGTGTGCAAAACAAGAGAACCCAGGAGCAGTGATCTCACTACCAGAAACACTTAAAGTGGTTGTAAAGGCAGAAGTTTTTTTTTCCTAATGCATTCTATGCATGAAGACAAAAAAACTGTATGCAGAAGCCCCCCCCAATACTTACCTGAGACCAGCGATATCTTGGCTGCCTGGGACTCCCCTCATTGGCTGAGACAGCAGCACAGTGCCATTGGCTCCCGCTGCTGTCAAAGTCAGTCAGCCAAATATGAGAGAAAGGGGGTGGGGCCAGGGCATGGCTCCATGTCTGAATGGACACCGGAAGCTGCAGCACGGCACGGGTGCCCCCCACAGCAAGCTGCAATAGAAGGGAGGGGCCAGGAGCACCGAAGAGGGACCGAAGGAGGATCTGGGCTGCTCTGTGCAAAACCACTACACAGTGCAGTAAAGTATAACATTTTTTTTTTGTAAAAACAGAAACACACAACATTAGTATCACTTTACGATTTAAAAGGTCAGTTCACACAAAAGTGATATTTTAAAAAATGGAGCCTGGTGCGGAATCAGCCCTTGGTCCTTTATGCGTTTTTATACAATCCCAACTCCCTGCCATTATACCTGACTGCTCCACCTTAGGAAGGGTCAATATTTCCACCTACCTTTGTGTGTTCCAGCTCCTTCGGTTACATTCTAGTATAAAAAGCTAAGATGTAGCATATATGGCAAGAGCCCCCAGAGTGTCCACAGCAAGTGTACAGACCCAGGAAGTCAGGGCAGAGATCTCACCAGAGTCTCTGTGCGAGAGAAGGGTTTGTCAGTTGGTTAAACTCTCCGGCATTTCCCAAACATTGAAAGATCACTTTTTGGATGAACTGACCCCTCAAACAGTTCTTAGTTTAGGGTTATGACAGAACCAGGTTTTTTAAATTTGGTCAGCGCAGTTTTAAAAATTAATTGATCATAAACTTTTAGAAGAAACATTCTTCTGTAAAACATAGGAACACTTGGCGTCTTCAAGTGTCAAGGGGAAGAGAGATGGGATCCTTTAGTGGTCTAATAGTCCTACAGTGCGTCAACAGTTAATCACAAATCTAGAGATATGACCTTCCAGAATTTGCATATACTCCAGAACGTTATGAAGAGTGATCAGATGAACTGTAATTAATTGCAAAGTCCCTCTTTGCCATGAAATTGAGCTTAAAGCTAAGTTCCAGCCTGGAGAAAAAATAAAATGTCATTAAGGTGAAAAACCTTCTGTGCTGTGGCAGCCCTGAACCGAATCGTTCCAGCTAAGAGAACGAGCCCAAAAGCTCCTTGCCCCCGCGACATAGGATGAAGTCCAGAAGAAAAATAGCAGGGAAGAGAAAAAAAAAAAAAGGAAAGGGAAGGAAGGGTACAAAAAAATATAATATAATATATACACACAAACGAGGGGGTGGGGTGTACTATTGTTTAAGACAGAGTTGTCTTTTTGCCTGGAACTCAGCTTTAGCCCAGGTTCACACTGAACTTGCACGATTTCACTACCGTTGGCAGTCCCGATTTCGGCCATGATTATAGAGACATCTGTGCAGGTTTCTGCACAGATGTCAATGTAGTACAGAAACGACTTTTTGAAATTGGTGCAGCGCCGTCGCACCGATTTGGACGGTGCCATTGCCGGCAAATACCGCCATTTTGACATGCAATTTGACATGCCAAATCGCATGTCAAAACGCACCAGTGTGAACCAGGGCTTAATCCCCCAAAAAATTATTTCCACTGCATTTCAGCCCTGCCGCAAAAGGACTGGCTGACATGTCCGTGATTTTCGTTAACTCAGGTGTCGGTGTTGACGAGGACGGGGCTGGAAATCACTCTGTAATGCTGACTAAGTTAGAATAACAGACTAAAAGCTTTAAAAAGGGGGGGGGGTGCTTGAAATCCTTGTTCATCCTCTGTTACCTGCAAGGAACCACGTACAGTCATCATTGCTTTGCACAAAAGGGGATTCACAGGCAAGGATATTGCTGCTACTAAGATTGCACCTAAATCAACCATTTTTCGGATCATCAAGAAGAGAGGTTCAATTGTTGTGAAAAAGGTTTCAGAACACCCAAGAGAGTCCAGAAAGTGCCAGGACCGTCTTACAGTCGAGTCAGCTATGGGATCGGGGCAGCACCAGTGCAGAGCTTGCTCAGGAATGGCAGCAGGCCAGGCGTGAGTGTATCTGCACGCAGTGAGAAGACTTTGAGGATGGCCTGGTGTCAAGAAGGGCAGTAAAGAAGCCACTTCTCTCCAGGAAAATAATCAGGGACAGACTGATATTTTGCAAAAGGTACATTGGACTGCTGAGGACTGGGGTAAAGTCATTTTCTAAGATGAATTCCCTTTCCGATTGTTTGGGGCATCCAGAAAACACCTTGGCCAGAGAAGAAAAGGTGAGCGCTACCATCAGTCCTGTGTCATGCCAACAGTAAAGCATTCTGAGACCATTCATGTGTGGGGTTGCTTCTCAGTCAAGGGAGTGGGGGGCTCATTTACAATTTTGCCTAAGAACACAGCCATGAATAAAGAATGCTACAAAAACATCCTCCAAGAGCAACTTCTCCCAACTATCCAAGAACAGTTTGGTGAAAAACAATGCCTTTTCCAGCATGATGGAGCACCTTGCCATAAAAGGCAAAAATAATAACCAAGTGGCTTGTGGAATAAAACAACATTTTGGGTCCAAGGTCAGGAAACTCCACAGTCAATCCTGAAGAACCCCCCAAATTATGACAAACTCCAAGCATTGATTATGCAAAAATAAGCTGCCATAGGTCAAGATGTGGCTCATAAGTTGATTGACAGCATGCCAGTGCGAATTGCAGAGGTCTTGAAAAAGAAGGGTCAGCACTGAAAATAATTGACTCTATGCATAAAGTTAATGAAATTGTCAATAAAAGCCTCTGCCACTTATGAAATGCTTGTAATTATACCATAGTAACATCTGACAAAAAGGACTTAAAAACAACTGAAGCAACAGCAAAATTGTGAAAATTAATATAATTTGTGACATTCTCAAAACGTTTGGCCATGGCTGTCATTTGAAGATAAACTAGTCTCAGGGTGACAAGAGGACCTTCTCATTGATAATATTAGCAGCCCACACATTTGCCCTCGTCTTGAGACCACATGACCTGCTTTTATAGGACTAGTTGGTAGCCTGGAATAGTATTACCTTCAGGAAAAATGTGCACCCATTCACCATCGTTCAACTTTTCTATAATGAAGTCCATTCCTCGCTGATACACACCATCCCCTGCAGATGGCAAGAACAGTAAGACATGACTCAACACCAGCCTAAATTTTGTAATGAGACATTTAATCATCAATAAACAATTGTTGCTTTAGGTGTAAATAACTGTTTTGTGCTGAAATCATCACAGCTAGCTAGATAAAAAAAAAAAAAAAAAGCTTTAAAAAGTACAGTCCAAAAAAGGAAGGGCTCTGAGGAAGAAGCTCTGCGCTTCGAAACTCGTCAGCCGGCAGTGGCCCTTATCACATCCTCTACGACCGTTTTGAGTGCGGTTTGGGTTCTGTTTGTTGGAGCCACACTTTTTTACTGCAAACCTTTCTGCTATGCTTGTGAGTAGTTTTTATACTTTCTTTCAAATAAAATCCATCCAAACGATAATACACTAGGCTGGTGAGCCCTTTTCTTTTCTCTCGTTTGTCACTAGGATGCCCCTAGCCACGAAGGGCAGCAAAGCCAGTGTCATCATCACAAAATATTAACTGCTTGACAATCCACTCGTGCGCAGGAGTATTTGTTTTCCGTTACTAAAAAAGGAAGGGTCTAGGCCAGTGGTTCTCAACCTGGGGGTCGGGACCCCCTCGGGGGTCAAATGATGATTTGCCAGGGGTCCCCACATCCTGGGCTGTTCCTGAAGCCCACACCGCTCTCCCAGTCTTTTTGACTGATCAGAACTCTCCCCAGCATTGCCACTCATCCCAATTCACCGCCAGCACTGCCACTCATCCCCCCCCCCCCCCAAGTAATAAAAATAGAGAATACATGGAATATAGAGGAAAAGAGCAGGATGAAAGAAAGACGGCTGGAGAGGGATGGGTTTTTTTTTTTTTTTTTAATAAAGAGAGATAAAAGAGAAAGAAAGGAGAACAAAGAGAAAGAGTTGTACATCCTAAAATGTACCATAGGGGTTTTAATACTGTATGAGTGGAAGGGATTCAGGGAGTGCAAAATATCCATGGGTTTGGGGGTGCAAATTACTTGTCTTGCCTTGGGTGCTGACAACCCACGCTACGAAAATAATTTTACTGTTAGGGGTCCCCACAACTTGGAAAATTTTATCAAGGGGCCACGGCACTAGAAGGTTGAGAACCACTGGTCTAGGCTGTTTGGTGCCAAACATGATAGCCTCTGATTGGTTATCACAGTGATCACTCACTTTGTAGCGCTTCCCTGTGTTGTCTCTCCTCCATGAAGAGGAGGAACAGACTTATCTGCTAACAAGGATACATGTCATCTATTCCTCCTTGCCAAGGGAAAGTATGTTGAAGGTAAAAAAAATAAAAAATAAAACACACCACACGGGGATTCAAGCAATAACAAAGCTTCTTTTTCTTCTTATTAAATAATAAACATGTTATACTTACCTGCTCTGTGCAATGGTTTTGCAAAGAGCAGCCCTGATCCTCCTCCTTCGGGGGCCCCCACTGGCGCTCCTGGCTCCTCCTCTGAGGCCTTGTACTCACGGCAGGACATGTCCGATGAAAACGGTCTGCAGACCGTTTCCATCGGACATGTCTGGCCGGGGACTGCCCAGGGACTTCTGTTCGATGGCTATACACACCATCAAACAGAGGTCCGCGCGTAAACAATACGCGGGGCGTGTCCGCGGTGTCGCCGCGTCGATGACGCGGCGACGTGGGCGGCCCGCCTTTAAAATGCTTCCACGCATGCGTCGAAGTCATTCGACGCATGCGAGGGATGGCGGGCGGCAGGACATGTACGGTAGGTCTGTACAGACGACCGTACATGTCGGGGGGACAGGTGTCCGATCCGCCCGAAAATGGTCCGCTCGGGCCAACACACGGCCAAACATGTCTGCTGAAACTGGTCTGCGGACCAGTTTCAGCAGACATGTTTGGTCGTGAGTACGGGGCCTGAGTGCACCCATAGAAAGCCGCTTTCTATGGTGCCAATCATGCAGCCTTGCCCCCGAGCTGCCCTTACCGTTTCTATTGACTTAGGAAGCGGCTCAGCCCCACCCCCTACTCCTTGGTCACAGGATTTGATTGAAAGCAGCAGGGGCCAACTGGTTCAATGCTTTACCTTGCTTAGTGAGTGCAGGCATCAGTGTAAATCTCAATGTATAATATATATATATATATATATATATATATATATATATAAATAAATAAATAAATAAAACTCAACTCCCCTCCCACCACACATATTATGGTTTCTTGTCCCTACTACATGCACAAAGAACGAATCACACATACGTGGTATTGCTGCGATCGTCAGGAGATTTTATTTTGCAGGTTGTACATGGTAATGGCATAAAAATATACAGCTCTTTTCTTGTTAAAAAAAAATGAATATATATATAATATACACAGCTAAAAAAAAAATGTTTATATATATATTATATATATACACACACACACACACAGGGAGATAACCATCACATGAAAGCCCAATTTGTCCTGAAAAAAGAACAAAGACACAAGGTATAGTCCACCTGGATACACCAAGTAGTTGCAATGATATGTACAGTTATAGCAACACAAGTCAAAGTTGCAAAATTAGGCTTGGGCAGGGGTTTTGACCCTGGTCATAAAGGGGTCAAGATAATACTTTCTAAATTTAGTTGGGGCAATAAAAGGTCACACAGCACTGTAACTACCAGATTATACAATCCGATAACTCAGCCGGTAAAGAAATGCCCCACTTACCTCGGCATACTGGTACACACTTGCCCAGGCTGAAGAACAATGAGTGAACCTCTTTAGTAAAGCAGATATCAGCAGCTGTGGGTGTCCTGTGGTAGGGACATATAAAAAGGAAGTGATCTTACAGTAGATACGCCAATCACAAACTTTGGTTTTAAGTCATTAAAACATAAAAGATATTGAAATACTGAACTCACCAACGCATCTGTCTCAAATTCCAGAGGTGCTTCAGCTGCAAGATTCCTGCAGAAAAGGACAAACCTTTATCAAAGGCATAAAAGAATTTCACTACTAAATGTGTAAATCACTGAGCAATGATTGCTGGCTAGGCTTTGGGATGAACCAATGTGTGTGAAGTATGAAGCACCATTCTGTGATGCCAGCTTACCCCAGAGGTGCGGGTCATCCATGCAGGACTGGTGGTTGGAAATGGTGAGGAGAGGTGTATCCGATTGCCGTTTTTCAATAAGGTCATACAAGACTTCTTTGTTGTGCACTTTCAGGCGATTCATGTATTCTGCAGGAATAAATATTTACTGAAATAACCAGATGACATAAAGCTTTGGTTTCAACAAAAACAAACAAAATTTAGGCCGCCTTCACCCATGTGAAGTACGCTGCACTAAGGCATGAACATTTATGTACAGTCTTCTGTGCATTAAGCTGTGTTGGGCTGAGGCAGCCCATATACTTTGAAAGATTAAATAGTGTTACTAAACCCACAACAGCAAAAATCAGTCTGTAAAAGCAGCATAGTATGCTTGTTATTATATTCACTGTGGAACCTAAGGGGTTAATCCTCTGCATTGTGTATAAAGGGTGTGTGATGCTGTCTCTTTGATCCTCCTCTTTAACTGACTTCAACCCATCTCTCCATAGAACAGAACATTAGGAGTCAGGCTGCACATGCTCAGTTTGGTGTGCATTGCTAGAGAGTGTTTTTTTTTTCCTTGGGAGAGCGCATGTGATCAGCACAGGGCCAATCAGCACTGTCCAGACAGGTATAGGGGAGAATGAAAGCTTAAGCAGACAGTGATAGAAGACACAAGACTCCGATATACTGCTGATGAGAAAAAGGTATTTAGCAGTTTATATATACTAAAATAATTGTATTTCCATGTTCTGTGTACTGTGGGAGACCTGATATAGTGAATGCAGGTTCTGGGTTTAGTAACGCTTTAAATCAGCAAAAATGAGTCATGTATTCTTTTATTTTTAGGCTGCTTTCACACTGGGGTGGCGGGTCCATTAGCGGTAAAGCGTCGCTGGTTTTAGTGGCGCTTCACTGCTATTTTAGCTGCACTTTTTGGACGCTAGCGAGACACTTTTAACCCCCAAGAAGAGGTTAAAAGCACGCGTTTTGCATCGCTTCCGAATTTCTTTTCAGGCACTTCAGAAGGGCAGGGGCAGTGTAGGAGCGTTGTATGCAGCGCTCCTACACCACCCCAAAGATGCTGCTTGGAGGACTTTTCCCGTCCCACAAGCAAACCGCCCCAGTGTGAAAGCGCCTATTTTTAGTGCTAAACCGACTGAAAACTGCCTCAGTGTGAAAGGGGTCTTAAACACCTAACTTGTGCCTTAAAGCGGGAGTTCACCCATTTATGAAATTTTTTTTTTCTCCCATAAGGTTCCTGCTCGTTCGGTCTAGGGGAATCGGCTATTTGTAGTAAAATATGAGCTGTACTTACCCGTTTTCGAGCTGCATCTTCTTCCGTCGCTTCCGGGTATGGGTCTTCGGGAGCGGGCGTTCCTTCTTGATTGACAGCCTTCCGAGAGGCTTCCGACGGTCGCATCCATCGCGTCACTCGTAGCCGAAAGAAGCCGAACGTCGGTGCGGCTCTATACTGCGCCTGCGCACCGACGTTCGGCTTCTTTCGGAAAATCGTGACGCGATGGATGCGACCGTCGGAAGCCTCTCGGAAGACTGTCAATCAAGAAGGAACGCCCAATCCCGCAGCCCATACCCGGAAGCGACGGAGAGGATGCATCTCGTAAACGGGTAAGTACTGCACATATTTTAAAATAAATAGCCGATTCCCCTAGTAAAAACGAGCAGGAATCTAAGGGGGAAAAGTGCCCTCTAAGGGTGAACCCCCGCTTTAAGGTATGTTTGAAAGGTGCGTTGCGGTGTAAATAAAAACCAACTGTGCGCATGCCATGCGTTAAAATACCACAAAGTAAAACCTATGTTGTTTTCACGCGTAACCACAAAGCAAAGATACGAAGCCAGCCATATTATCAACACACAAACGATTCTGCAATCAGTTGGCTACTGCTTTCCATTCCCAAAAACAAATAATTTGTCTTCCTTGCAATCATATTCAAATTTTAGTCAGACAGAAGATTTTCCATCATCCTAATCCCATTTAAATTTTAGTCAGACAGAAGATTTTCCATCATCCTAATCCCATTCTTATAATTGGCTTACTGGCCCATTCAGGAGTCTACAGAAGGCCCAACATCAAATTACAGGCATCCCTGGAAATTCTCTTGTATCGTGGGTAAAATAGTTGCAGAATGTATTGCAAGTGTAGAAAAATTCTGGGGTGCAATTCTATCAGAAAACTAAAGCTGACCATACGATTCTAGTAAAGGCAAACACCCCCACTTAGAACGACTTTAGTAAAGTACATCGCAAAGGCCTAGGTTAGTCTCATCAGAGAGGATCTGCAATAGTCAATGGGGTAGATTCACATAGCTGTGCTATAAGTTACGGCGGCGCAGCGTAGTGTATTTACGCTACGCCTCCGCAACTTACAGGAGCAAGTGCAGTATTCACAAAGCACTTGCTCCGTAAGTCGCGGCGGCGTAGCGTAAATGGGGCCGGCGTAAGCGCTCGTAATTCAAATGGGGAAGGGGGGGCGTGTTTTATGCCAATATGTGATGACCTGACGTGATTTACGAACGGCGCATGCGCCGTCCGTGTACATATCCCAGTGTGCATTGCTTCCAAGTACGGCGCAACAACGTATTGCTTTTGACGTGAACGTAAATTACGTCCAGCCCTATTGGCGAACGATTTACGCAAACGACAAAATTCAAATTTCGAAGTGGGAACGACAACCATACTTAACATTAGCTGCGCCTCCTAATAGCAGGAACAACCTTACACCGAAAAAGCCTAACGTAAATGACGTAAATACATTGCGACGGGCGTACGTACGTTTGTGAATCGGCGTATCTAGGTAATTAGCATATTCTACGCCGACAACAACGGAAGCGCCCCTAGCGGCCAGCGGCAGAATGCACCCTAAGATACGACGGCGTAAGAGACTTATGCCAGTCGTATCTTAGGCTAATGTCGGCGTATCTAGCTTTCTGAATACAGAAAGTAGATACGCCGGCGTAGATTTGAATTTACGCGGCGTATCTATGGATACGCCGGCGTAAATTCTCTGTGAATCTACCCCAGTGAGCCCAATTTACTAAAACTGGAGAGTGAGAGAGAAAAAAAAAACATGTGCAGCTGTGCATGGTAGCCAATCAGCTTCTAGCTTCAGCTTGTTCAATTTTGACAAACAAATAACCTGGAATCTGATTGGTTTCTATGCAGAGCTGCAGCAGATTTTGTGCTCTCAAGTTCTAGTAAATCAACCCCAGTGTGACTTGACCAGCCATTATAGATCAATTGCACCACAACCCTATTTCGGTTTAGCCGACAATTGAGGGAAAAAAAAAAAAATGGGCAATGGGACTTTTCAGATGCTATTTCAATTAGATTCAAAAGTTAAAAAAACTTTTCTTTTAATAACGTGAAAAAAAAAAAGTCATAAAAGTTCATATTAAAAAACACTTATGTGCTTGTCTAATTACATTCTGAATGATTTCTTCCACATATACTGTACATTACACTATTTTCCCCCCCACCAGTCAGCTATTCCCAACTATATGGCATGAGATTGCTCATGATGGGTCATTTTTAGATTTCTGTGGGATGTCAATAAAATGTCTACATCTCGTCCAGTCCTCTCATTGAGAAATCGTCCTCTCTGTGACTGCATTGAGTCAACTTCCCCCAAAAGCCCAAATTTCATTTGCAGGGGGTAGCAAAGGAAAATGAATATCTGTCGGTTTTGGCACTTTTCTCAGAGTTCATTTGCAGATCTAGAGATACTTACTGGTCCATATCCAGCTGTAAGTGCCCACAAGTCCTGTAATAATGGTACTGGTGACATGCCTTTGTAAGAATATGTGAGCAGGAAACGGCCATTTCACCACCAAAGGCATCTTTCACAGGTTGGCAGCAATCTGAAGAAACATTAATAAAAAAATAAAAAAAACACATAAAACATTACAGATAAAAAAAAAGAATAAATCGGTACACCAGCAAAAAATGATACTAATATGAATACTGGTGCAGTAAAAAGTAACATAAAGATACTGGTTTGGAAACCTAAACATTAAAGTGGAACCAAAGCCCCAATACTTTCCTCTGCTTCAACCATCTGAGGTCCCTCATCGGCATCTTCTCCTTTTCTTCTAGCTGCTCGTCTCCAGCCATCTTGATTGGCCGGTGCAGGATGACATAATTCCTGCACATGCGCAGGAGTACACACAGGATCTGTTGCGGCGCGGGTTTAGAGTGTGCTCAAGGTCTGCTTTTGTCCGAGTGGCAGGGTGGGTTACCCACTTATCAACCGCAATACGTATATACATGTTGCAGTTTACAAGTGGTTTAGCGGGATTATGGCTGAAACTATCAGCCAAAGACCCAGTATTTCTTATTCAGCTGGTGGCTGGCTTTCTCTTGATAGCGTTCCGAGCGTCTCATGAGCCACTGAAATGCTTTCAGAAGCAGCGGGAGGGGACGTGCCCGCTCCTCGCCAGTCTCTCTGTCTTAGCCCTTTCCACTGGCTTGCCAGAGAAATGATCCGACAGTGTGACGATTTTGCAGATTGGGATGTCTGGGTAAGTGCCGGGCGGCATCTGATGGGGCGCGCGGGCGGCATCTGATGGGGCGCGCGGGCGGCATCTGATGGGGCGCGCGGGCGGCATCTGATGGGGCGCGCGGGCGGCATCTGATGGGGCGCGCGGGCGGCATCTGATGGGGCGCGCGGGCGGCATCTGATGGGGCGCGCGGGCGGCATCTGATGGGGCGCGCGGGCGGCATCTGATGGGGCGCGCGGGCGGCATCTGATGGGGCGCGCGGCATCTGATGGGGCGCGCGGCATCAGAGGGGGCGCGCGGCATCAGAGGGGGCGCGCGGCATCAGAGGGGGCGCGCGGCATCAGAGGGGGCGCGCGGCATCAGAGGGGGCGCGCGGCATCAGAGGGGGCGCGCGGCATCAGAGGGGGCGCGCGGGCGGCATCTGATGAGGGGGGGGGGGCGGCATCTGATGGGGCGGGCGGCAACTGAGGGGGCGCGCGGGCGGCAACTGAGGGGGGCGCGCGGGCGGCAACTGAGGGGGCGCGCGGGCGGCAACTGAGGGGGCGCGCGGGCGGCAACTGTGGGGGCGCGCGGGCGGCATCAGAGGGGGCGCGCGGCAACTGAGGGGGCACGCGGGCGGCATCTGAGGGGGCACGCGGGCGGCATCTGAGGGGGCACGCGGGCGGCATCTGAGGGGGCACGCGGGCGGCATCTGAGGGGGCACGCGGGCGGCATCTGAGGGGGCACGCGGGCGGCATCTGAGGGGGCACGCGGGCGGCATCTGATGGGGCACAGTTGCGGCAATTTATGGGTACAGTGGCTGCGTTTGATGTTTCTTTTTTTTCAGTTTGTTTGCACCCCCCCCCCCCAAAAAAATTTAAAACACCAGACGCCACTGCGAATGCTGATGAATAACATTAATATGCAACATTTCTGTACGTGTAAAATTAAATAAATGTCTCTGTTAAAAAAAAAAAAACATTAAATAAATGTCCCTCAGAGAAATCCATGTATCGATTGTATTCCGCCATAAAAACCTTCTCTCCCTCCCCGGCCCCCGAGCCTCCTGCCTGGGCAGCACTCTAGGAAAGCTCGGGGCTTCGGCCTATACAGAGGAAGCCGCTCTGCTCCTCCCAGGAAGTAAACAGCCGGCTTCTCTCCTGAACCCGCTACTGAGAGCTGTACAGCCGGCCGGGTCACCGCTGGGGCCAGTACGACTACAGGGGACAGAGGAGGCAAAGCGCCATCGTTTTGTCGGTCACTCACCTGCTGTAGAGAAAGCGAGTGCCCTGTGAGGGGAGGAGACTTCATTCACCCCGAGCGACCCTACTGACCGTCCTTTACTGCTGTCACCCTGAGCCTGCACTCTTATCGTTGCCCGCTAGATGGCGCGCGAGCACACACAAATAACATGTCTGCCTCCAGCTTCCTCATCCATAGAGGCAGGTAAGCTGAATACATGGCTAAAATTACAGTTCCGGGTTCATGTTACAATGCATTACATTGGTCTGCTCTATGACAACGCTGCTTTTTCATTGATTTAGTGCAGTGGGTGAGGGTTGTCACCCTAGGATGAGGGATCACCAGGTGAAAAGAAAGGCAAAAGTTAATGCAGCCATCTCATCTAAGGATTGTTTTTAGTTTCCCTCACAGTTAATTAAATTTGTGCAGTGAATTTTTTTTTTCTGCACTTGTTCACAGTGCAATACAGCCTGGAGGTGCGGGGCAGTCAGCTGCGTTAAAATGCAGACATTCTGCATTTATTACAGCGCACAGACATGTAGCATACGTCACCTAACAGCAGCGCAATGCACCACACTGCTAAGCCCTTCAGGCTGGGTTCAGACATGCTACAGCCGCCACTCATAGCAGAGGGTCCAGTGCACCCCTATTCTCTGATTCGGGTGAGCCAAAGACGCACAGGACCCTTTCCAAACCTCGACCACGGCCGCCCGGAGCTGTGTGAACCGGTGATCTGCCGAGCTGGTTCCGGCTATCGCAGAAGTTCCTGCGCAGGCGCAATCTGATCTGCCGAGATGGTTCCGGCTAACAGAAAAAGGACTGCGCAGGCGCAAACTTGCCGACGGAAATCTCCGAACCTCGGCCGGCATCCAGGGCGACGTGGATTTCGAGGTAAGTGGCCAGTCGGCCTTACGTCCTCGCTGCGCTCGCTTGGCCTCCTGGCTCTTTTTTTAACATCCTCCAATCCACGGGGATGTAAAAAGAATGAGCCTGGATGCCGGGCGAGGTTCGGAGATTTCCGTCGGCAAGTTTGCGCCTGCGCAGCCATTGAAGGAACTTCCCCGTGTCACCGGCTCCATTGAGAGCAGGTCGCAGTCTCCTGTCACGCAAATTGGATGTGGGGAAACTCAGTGTAAACCCAGCCTTAAATCAGAATGCATATTAATTGCACAGGTTTAGTGGCTGAATTAAGCGGTAATTAACCACTTAAGACCCGGACCTTTAGGCAGCTAAAGGACCCGGACAGTTGTTGCGATTCGGCACTGCGTCGCTTTAACTGACAATTGCGCGGTCGTGCGACGTGGCTCCCAAACAAAATTGGCGTCCTTTTTTCCCCACAAATAGAGCTTTCTTTTGGTGGTATTTGATCACCTCTGCGGTTTTTATTTTTTGCACTATAAACAAAAATAGAGCGACAATTTTGAAAAAAATTCAATATTTTTTACTTTTTGCTATAATAAATATCCCCCAAAAATATATTAAAAAAAATGTTTTTTCCTCAGTTTAGGCCGATATGTATTCTTCTACCTATTTTTGGTAAAAGAAATCGCAATAAGCGTTTATCGGTTGGTTTGCGCAAAATTTATAGCGTTTACAAAATAGGGGATAGTTTTATTGCATTTTTATAATTTTTTTTTGTTTTACTACTAATGGCGGCGATCAGCGATTTTTTTCGTGACTGCGACATTATGGCGGACACTTCGGACAATTTTGACACATTTTTGGGACCATTGTCATTTTCACAGCAAAAAATGCATTTAAAATGCATTGTTTACTGTGAAAATGCCAATTGCAGTTTGGGAGTTAACCACAAGGGGGCGCTGATGGGGTTATGTGTGACCTAATGTCTGTTTCTAACTGTAGGGGGGTGTGGCTGTAGGTGTGACGTCATTGATTGTGATTCCCTATATAAGGGAACACACGATCGATCACAGCGAAGAACGGGGAAGCTGTGTTTACACACAGCTCTACCCGTTCTTCAGCTCCGGGGACCGATCGCGGGACTCCAGCGGCGATCGGGTCTGCGAGTCCCGCGGCCGTGGTCACGGAGCTTCGGACCGGGTCGCGTGCACGCGCCCGCAACCCCACGGCTGGGCTTAAAGGGCGACGTACATATACGTTGATGTGCCCAGCCGTGCCATTCGTGAAGGGGTCCTTAAGTGGTTAAACTCAATTAGTGCCTTATCTGCATTAAATTAGCCTGAGAACCCGTGTCATTAACCACTTGCCGGGCACATTATAGCCGAATGACAGCTACAGAGCGGTCATATGACAGTCTCCTGTGATCGCGCCCCCTTTGCTGGCCGTGGGCAGCGCAGCACACTGTGATCACAGTGTCCGGAGGACACTGCTGATCACAGATCTGGGTAAAGAGCCAATCAGTGGCTCTTTATCATGTGTTCAGCTGTGCCCAATCACAGCTGATCACGGATGTAAATAGAAGCCTGTTAGCGGCACTCCTTTCCTTATGCTGACAGTATGAGGAGAGCTGATAACTGGCTTCTCTAAAAGAGACATGTACATTGATAATCAGGACACTGACAATGAGGAATTTCCCCTCCCCCCATTTTTTTTGGGGGGGGGGGGGTTCTCTTTCTCTGGCATCTCATCATCCAGCTACCTATTCCATAGCGCCCTATCCTCTAGCCCCTATCTTCCCCGTGGCTTATTATTTCCCGATATTTTGTTTAATCTAGAAAAGAGAAGTTAGAAGGTTTAGGACCGGAGACGACGTATATGAGACAAGGGGATATGTAACAATAAGAAGGGTAATTATTATAAATATGAGATAGATTTTATGAAGGGGTTATATTGAGACTGTTTATGTGTGTTTGTATAATGTTTGTCTTTTAAATAATGTATATTTATTTATTTATTGGTATGTAATGTTGGAAAATTAATAAAGAAATCTTTAAAAATAATAATCAGGGCACTGATTATCAGTGTCCTAATTATCAGTGCAGTCCCAACAGTGCCCACCAGTGCTACCAATCAGTGCCGCATATCAGGGCAGTCTCATCAGTGCCCACCAGTACTACCTCATCATTGCCCATCAGTGCATCCTATCAGTGTCCATGAGTACCGCCTCATCAGTGCAGCCTATCAGTGCAGTCTTTCAGTGCCGCCTCATCAGTGCCCATCAGTGCCGCCTCATCAGTGCAGCCTCATCAGTGGAGCCTATCAGCACACATCAGTGAAGGAGAAAAATTACCTGTTTCCAAAATTTTATAACAAACTATGAAAACGTGTTTTTTTTATTCAAAATGTTTGGTATTTTTTTTAGCTTATTTAGCAAAAAATAAATACCACCAAAAGAAAGCTCTATTTGTGTGAAAACAATTATAACAATTTCATATGGGTACATTGGCCTGGTCAGGAAGGGGGTAAAAGTGCCCAGTAGGCAAGTGGTTACCATGTATTCAGGTTTAAAGGGATGAGGTGGCAACTCTAATGCTGCTGTGTGATGATGTGATTCAGTGCCACTTTGTGTACCTCAAATAACATTTACAAAAAAAGGGAACTGTGTGATGCACTGAAACACCCCTCACTGTGGCTCACTGCAGCTATTCCGGTTTAGTGTGAATAGGCTCCTAGGCCCAGTTCACATATATGCAGTTCTGCATGCTGCATTTGTGCTGTGCCTGCAATTCCTGCAGGGAAAAGGTCCCTCCACCTTTTAAAAAATGTGGCTGCATGGAAATTGCATGGTGATTTTGCACCATGTATTTCTGTTAGAATATCTGTAGATAGCCCTACAGAAAAGACAGTGCACATGTGCTTTTTATTTACTTCTTTACTGCAGACAGGAAACAGGAACTTTATTTTACAGAAAAAATACATAGTTTACCATAGAGAGGCTACAAATTTGTAAATACTGCCATCTACTGGCTAATGTAGTTGTTACACAAAATACATGAACATTGCATTCCAACAGTCCCACTCAACAACTACTCCTTACAGTATATTAGTCCCATTTCAGATCTCAGTTCTATAAATCTATTTCTTGTAATTGGTTTTGTCAAATGCTGTGCTCCACATTTATTTCTCATGTGTTTGAAGTCTTTGCATCTCATCCCATGAATCTGGCTCTGGTTTTAGTGCTACACGAGCAACATAGGACAGTCGTTTGGCTGGCATGCCTTTATTGTTTCTGGAGGATTTCCTGATTGAAGCTTCTTGTGGCCTAGTTTCTTCTTATACAGAATTTGTATTGTCTGCGTTAATTTATATTTCTGTGGAACGCTCCTTTTTGTCTTTTGGTCGTGCCACGTCTTACAGCCCTTCTGGACAGAGGTTCATCGGATCATTCAGAAATTCACAGATCGTGAGCTACCCATGTCCCCTGAGCTCTTCCTTCTGCATCACCACAGGATTCCAAGTAAGACCTATAGACGATCCATATTGCCGCTCCTGATCATGGCGGCAAAAGGCTGCATTCCCCTGAATTGGAAGCAGACCCAGCCTACGTCGGTGGCCGGATGGTTGAAAAGAGTGGAGGATATTTTCCATGCAATAGAGAACTTGGTAGCCACGGAGAAAGGCCTAAATGTAAATATTTCCAAAACATGGTTCTACTGGCACAAGTTCATTTATTCCGAGGAATACGGAGAGTTGGTGGCCCGGTCCCACTGAAGTGGGTTGACTCCAACAGCTCCCCAGTTGGGGTGACTGCGACTGGATGATGGTATTCCCTTTATCCCCCCACCCCTTTTTCCCCCCCCCTTCTCTCTCCTTCCTCTACCTTTTTTTTCCTCACTTTACACTTCTTTCTGTTTTTCTATTTTTTCTACTATGTTAGTAGTATACTGACACATTGGGGTCCAGAACAATGCCACTTAGGGGCCTAGAACTATGACACTGACTCACTGACACTTGGACATCCCAGAATAATGACACACTAAGACAGGCCATACATGGCTCTATTTGTATGGGAAGGCTGAATGTACCTAGTTGACCGGCCGATAAACTTGTCAACTTAATTATCACTAGTGGCTGCTACTGCCCTGCCCCCCCCCCCCCCCTCATAAAAGTCCCATTAGAATGGTAAAGTGCTCGTGCTCAATAGACGTCTCCTATAGTTGGGCTCAGACTGGGTGCCCCACATAGATGTACACTCACCCCTGGGTGTTGACCACCTATCGCTAGTATGGTCTCTTAGGCATATGGGGATACCCCTATAGAAATCCATTAAGATGGCTTCTTTACGATGACATATACCTCATATGGATGGATAGGAAAGACAAAAACGGGCACGAGCACTTTACCATTCTAATGGGACTTTTATGATCTTTATATATTATCTGTACATCACAGAAGCAGGAAACAACATGCAAAAACGAAACTAGAAACTGCAGGTACATTATATGATTGATTTTTATCTATGTTTAATCATTTTTAAAAGGAATCAGTTAACTATTATGTCTCTATACCCTGTAAACAGTCATTTCAGCAAAAAAATGTTTTTCCTTTACAACTCCTTTAACACTTGGAGCCCTAGAATAGGTTGACCAGACATCCCCGTTTTCAGGGGACAGTCCCCGGATTGAGGACACTGTCCCCGGACCAAGTCTGTCCCCGGATTGGATTTGAACAGGGGTTAGGGCAATTTCAAAGACAGCCAGTGCCGAATAAAAAAAATAAAATTCTGAATTACACACCCCAGCTCTGCCGCTTCTACTAGCTTAGGGGGGTGTATTTTTTTCCCCCCATTATCTGTGCCCCTTTCTGATGATCATGTGCTGGTCGGAGCGGAGGGAATATTTCTTCAGTTTCGGGTGCATGCCCATTCAGCTCCGCTCCCATGTCCTCCTGCCTTGGCCAGCTGCCTGCCTGCTTATCTCCTTGCTTTCCCTGGCGGAGTGATCTTCCTCCGCACCCCACCCAGTATTAGCCAGGGTCCGGAGAGTAAGACTTGACAGGCTGTAAGACGGGCAGAGAGTTGCTGAAAAAAAATATATGTCCCCGGTATTTCATTTTAAAAATCTGGTCACCTTAGACCCCTTTCACATTGAGGAGTTTTTCAGGTGGTACAGCGCTAAAAATAGCGCTGCTATGCCGCCTGAAAAACTCCTTCACTGCAGACTCAATGTGAAAGCCCTAAGGGCTTTCACACTGAGGCGATTCGCTGGCAGGAGACAAAAGAATCTCCTGTCAGCAGCATCTTTGGAGCGGTGAGAGGAGAAGCATGTATACCGCTCCTTCACCGCTCCTTCCCATTGAAAACAATGGGAAACAGAGGCAATACCGCCCGCAATGCGCCTCTATTAACCCTTTATCGGCCACTAGCAGGGGTTAATACCGCACCGCTAGCGGCCGATTCCCGCGGCAATCCCGGCGGTATAGCGCCGCTATTTTTAGCGGCGATATACCGCCAACGCGGCTACAGGTCCAATGTGAAAGGGGCCTTACCCTAGAACAAAGACACACTGACACTTGGTGGTCCCAGAATAATCACACACTGACACTTGGAGGTCCCAGAATAATCACACACTGACACTTGGTGGTCCCAGAATAATCACACACTGACACTTGGTGGTCCCAGAATAATCACACACTGACACTTGGAGGTCCCAGAATAATCACACACTGACACTTGGTGGTCCCAGAATAATCACACACTGACACTTGGAGGTCCCAGAATAATCACACACTGACACTTGGTGGTCCCAGAATAATCACACACTGACACATGGAGGTGCCAGAATAATCACACACTGACACTTGGAGGTCCCAGAATAATCACACAATGACACTTGGAGGTCCCAGAATAATCACACACTGACACTTGGAGGTCCCAGAATAATCACACAATGACACTTGGAGGTCCCAGAATAATCACACACTGACACTTGGAGGTCCCAGAATAATCACACACTGACACTTGGAGGTCCCAGAATAATCACACACTGACACATGGAGGTACCTGATTAATCACACACTGACACTTGGAGGTCCCAGAATAATCACACACTGACACTTGGTGATCCCAGAATAATCACACACTGACACTTGGAGGTCCCAGAATAATCACACACTGACACTTGGTGGTTCCAGAATAATCACACACTGACACTTGGAGGTTCCAGAATAATCACACACTGACACTTGGAGGTCCCAGAATAATCACACACTGACACTTGGAGGTCCCAGAATAATCACACACTGACACTTGGAGGTCCCAGAATAATCGCACACTGACACATGGAGGTCCCAGAATAATCACACACTGACACTTGGAGGTCCCAGAATAATCACACACTGACACATGGAGGTGCCAGAATAATCACACACTGACACATGGAGGTGCCAGAACAACAACATGCTAACACCCTGAGGTCCGAGGACAATGATACACTAACATTTTGAGGTTCCATGACAATCGCACAATAACACTTGGAGCCCCTAAACAATGAAACATTAATACTTTGAAATACCAGAAGAATGACACATTGATACCTGCAGCCACAGTTCAGTCTAGTTCGAGCCATGTTCGATAATAAAGTCATCTATATCAGTGTTAATTGTAACATTGAACAGTCTGAGGAATGTTGTCAGTTTTTTCAGGGTTTGCCTCTTCTAGGATATCCCTTGATATTGCCAAGATTTTCCACTTACAGTCACAAGCCCTGCTGCATATAGACTTATAAATAGGATCCTCTAAGCGTTGCATTTTTTTTTGGGCGCTGACTTCCTCGTAGACATCTCTTGGTTGAATGAGCTCCATGTTTGAGGATCACATTTTACAGTTTTAGATATAAGGAGCCACAGTCTCTCCGGGGTCCTCAAGAGCCGTCTGGGATCAGCCAGTTTAGGAATGTCATGGAAACCTCAAATCCCAGGAAACAGGCCTGAGACAAAAAAGATTTTAAAAAGTTTACTATTTGTATTTAGCAGTATATTTTTAATATATGCACTACATTAGAGACATTCACTACTTGGCGGGCTTTATCAAAAATATAATGAAAGGAGGTAAGTGAAAAGTGCAGTAATCCACAGCATCCAATCAGAATTCACCTTGTTCTAGTTTTTCCCCAATAACATGAATTTATGGAAAGAATATATTCTAAATATATATATACTCACGCTAGATGTTAAAAATTGTAAACAAGATATCTTGCAGCTGCTGTACACAAAGTGCTATTTACTTGTGGGAGGGCGAAACGCGTTAACGTAATTTCCGGTTTCGAGTCCAATAGACATCACTTGCGCTTGGCAGTGGAACGCACGCCAACAGCTGTGTTTCCTATTGCAATCTCTTGCTAATATATGCTTGTTTTTATTCTGCATTTTGTAAGTACCGTATTTATCGGCGTATACTGCGCACTATTTTGACCTAAAAATCAGGGCAAAATCATGGGTGCGCGGTATACGCGGATACCTGCTTTCCCGCGCTGAATTTGAATACTGCGCCGGCATATACCAAACGCAGTACACTCGTGTATCGTCGGGCAGTTTCGGCTACTCTCGCGCTGACGTCCTGGACGTACAGGACGTCACCACGAGAGTAGCCGAGCCTGCCCGACGATACACGAGTGTACTGCGCTCGGTATATGTCGGCGCAGTATTCAAACTCGGTGCGGGAAACTAGCGGGGAGGACGCCGCAGAAGGACGCCAGACCCGACGAAGTGGACACCCGAAGCCGCAGACGGACGCCGGACCTGACGAGGCCGCCGATGGACGCCGCGGAAGACACCAAAACTGTAAGTACAAAAAATCTTTTTTTCACAGGAATCCGGGTCAAGTTTGCGGGAGCGCGCTATACCCCGGTAAATACGGTAATCATTTTATTTGCGCAAGGAAGATATTGCCAAACAGTACTTCACTATAGTTCCCTCCTTCTTATCTCAATTTGGGTACTATTATCCATGGATGATTATTATAAGCATAGGAGATCTGCTTTGTAAATCCGCCATTCCTGGTCAATAGTTTAAGCCTGAAAGGACCCCTAGACTGAAAAGCTAAGGGCCCAGTCCATCCGGTGAGTGGGGACACAGGAGGGGGTTTTGCGCACCTCCAATTTAGGAGCACTTTGCACTTCATGGATTGGAGCACATCGTTCACTAATATATGGACATTCACTTTTTAATGAATTGTTATTTTGTGATTATTTAGATTATTGTTTGTCTATTATTGGGAGCGCTGTAATATATATTTTTAATGTGAATTTATTAGTTGCTATGGCTTCCTGCGTTTTGCCTTGCATGAAGTTGTCACCTTCCTTTTTACATCTTTTGGGCATGATGTCAGCAAGTTCTATGTACCTGTGTGACCACTTGTTCGATTTAATCTGACAGCAATCTTTAAAACAATGAGATATTAGTTTTAGGGGACTTAAAGCAGCTAATTTCGAGCACTATTTAATCCATCACATATTGATTTAAAAAAATGACACGTATCTTTATATAGAACTAGGGTTCCAGAGTGCCAACATCTGTCTCGATTTCAGCCTCCTGGGATCCCCTGCACAGCAGCGCAGAGACTGAGAGGTGGGGCCAAACTCCGAGCCAATTAGAGCCCTCTTGCTTTGCCACACAGTTTAGGAAATATTTACAATAGAGCAGTGCGCCGATGTCTACGGCGCAGGCACATTTTAAAAACGGCGATCGTACCGTTTCTAAAGGGGTCATGCCGTGACTGGCGGCTCCCGCTTGCATGCGCAGGAGTGACATCACGCCACTCCAGCCAGTCACAGAGCTGGAGTTCACGGCCCCGGAAGGAAGAGGGGTGAAGATGGACGCTCGCTGCTAGTGGGGACAGTGGTGACATCGCAGGCTTTGCGGTTTCAGGTGAGTGACACATAATGGGCTACAATGTGATGCATACTAGCCCATTATGCTTTACCTTGGCAGGGAAATAAAGAGGAAGTAAAACCCATCAGGGCTTAGGCCTCGTACACACGACCGAGGAACTCGTCGGAAAAGACACATCGTTTTCCTCGACGAGTTCCTTGTTAGGCTTGTCGAGGAACTCGACAAGCTTGCTTTGCGTACACACGGTCAAGACAAAATCTCCTCATTTTACAACCACATATATACAATCAACCATATGTTCAGCAGTCATGTGGGCTCTATGCCTGTAAAGTGTGGGCTTTGATCAATAAAATCACTGATATTTAACACTAGGATTTGACTAGGAGCATCACCTGGATTGCATCACAATCAGCATGTCAGAGAAGGGTCCACTGCTGCTAAGCAACCTGCAGGGAGCTCAACTGTCTACAACCAATAGAGATAGGCTCGGGTGTGTTTGAAATCCCACATGCCCGATCCCGCCAGGAAGCCGACACTCCACAGTGCTAATCACAGGCAGTGAGACATTTCCTGTTCTGTGCAGCTGCGGACCGGGAAATGTCTCACTGCCTGTGATTAGCACTGTGCAGTGTGGGCTTCCTGGCAGGCTCTGGCATGTGGAATTTTGAACGTGCCCTGCCCATCTCTAACAACAAATTGTGCTGGCCCTTCTGTACATCAGCCCCATAAAGTAACCAGCACTGGGTTCCAATGTGCTGCCGCCGCTGCCATGTGGACAGAGACCAGCGATGTGAATACCTGGGACAGGACAGCAACTCTGGTTGATCAAGCACTCGTCCACACTGGGAGGATTCCCCCATCCACCTATAATGTGTAAATGGGGGAATTGGATCATTTCTTTTTTTTTTTTTCATTCAACCTAATAGTTGAATGAAAAAAAGTGATCAACCATTGATTGATTGATTACTTTTTTTCATACATTGATCATCAATGTATGGGCTGCCTAAGAGATAAAACCAGCCATAGACAGTTTAAATCTCTGCTGGTTCAGCAGGAACTGGCTGAGATTTGAACCATTAATGAGCAGATTCTCTTATGATTATCACTAGTGGTTGCTGTATAGTCACTAGTGATAATCACTGTTTGTCGGGAGAATACAATTGCTGGGCAGGAGGGATATTCCCCTGTCCCCACTGTCTGTGTTGATGGGGGAATCATGCAAGTTTCTTTCCTGCAATCTGTTGATGCAGGAAAGAAATTTGCACCGTATATTATCTGCCTAACTGAAAGTGAAAGTAAATTGTGAATGTCTTGAAAGAACAGGAGAGGGGGAGGGAGACAGATGGGGGAGAGAAGGGATGGAGATAATGCAGTTCAGTGATTACAGTGTACTGCAGTCTGCAGTGCACACACTTACCCACAGTCCAAGCTAGAATCTCAGGCATCATGCACACACAACCAGGAATGCTGCTGATTTTCATATTTCCTGCCCACACATCCCCACTCTTCAGATACAGCACGCCAGGATAGTGTGGGCAGGACTGGAAGGAGGAGGAGGAGCTGTATTCCTCCCTGCTCGTATGTGAGGAGAGTGGGGGGGGGGGGTGGCTGGACTCGCTGGGCTGTGAAAGAGTGTCATAGACTGACACTCGGCTCAGCTTGCAGTCACCACTCTCGGAATTTACAGGCTGGTTCTCCTGTCCTAAGGTAACTTTTCAGTGACTGAGATGAAGGCTTGCCCCCCCCCCCCCCACAGTGCTCGTAGAGACCTTCCTGCAACTCGCTCTTCTCCATGCCAATGAGGATGCAGGGGAAGGAGCAGATCAGGCGGCTGTGGTTGTGTGAGCGCTCGCATTATGCAGTGTCAGCAAGCAGAGGGAGGGGGGAGGAATCCCCACAGAGCTGACTGGGGACACTCTCCCTCTCAGGAGAGACTGTGTTACTCCAGCGGTGGCCTGAGCAAGATACAAGAAAATGCATATGGGCACATGGTGGGGCACAGCATAATGTTGGGGGGGCCAGGGCACCCTCTGCCCCCCCCTAGGGATGCCATTGCTTCCACTAGATTTAGCACTCTCCAGTTTTAGTAAATCAACCCCTATATGGAAGTTAGTCAAAAGTGCACAATCTGGCTGCTAAAGATCTATCTTATATTAGATTGTTTTACAAATATGAACATTGGCACCTAGATGGGGGAGAGTGATCTCTATGCAAACAATGATTTTCTCAGGGTAAAGCATTCAATTATTTTTTTTCAGTACTTACCGCATTGGCTGGAAATGCTCGCAACATGGCTGCTGTAAAGCCCTTGTACAGCCCCCTGGGCCCCTCATTTCTCAGAACGTCTCTTAAAACATCCTGGACGCCTCTGTATTGGTCAGCATGAGCTGGAATGAGACATAAAAAAAAAAACAGTTGATGGCAATCTTTTCCTGCATTGGGAAAACTGCAGAGCTTATAACCCAGTGTCTGTGCCTCGGTCTCCTTGTTCACATCATGCTGGATAAGCATGTATGGATCAAAGTAACGCAAGTTGCTTATAGATGATGGGATACAAGCCACTCAGCTGTGTCATGCTAAAGGGGAAGATGTGGGAGTTTGGTACACCTTTTCGTTAAATAATTTTTTCTCATTGTATATGGAGTATATGTAAACAAGGCAGAGTAGACTGAGATACCTGTTTGAAATCGAGACTTTAGAACGTCCATTGGAATGGCCACTACCCAGTTACACATGCCAGCCACGCCTCCTGCGAGCAAAATACGCACTGCGCTGAGATTGTTGATGCTGTAAGATTTAGAAGATACAAGGATAAACAAAATACAGATTCAAGTACAGTGTTACCCGGTTTCCCCGAAAATAAGACCTACCCCAAAAATAAGACCTAGTTTAAAATGCTTTTAAAATCCTATAATCCACTCTATTACAGTATTATATAATGTACAATGTGTGTGTTTCTGTAATATAAATGCGGGGACGAGAGCTTCGGTAGGTCACAGAAGTGTAGAGCGGCGCTATAAAGAAGGTATTTGGCACAATTATATTACAGAAACACACATTGTACATTATATAATACTGTAATAGAGTGGATTCTAGGATTTTACAAGCATTTTAACTCAGTTCACACTGGGGATTCCTGACAGGCAGGGAGGGAGAGGGGGAGAGAAGACAGCACATTACATGGTAAGACCTACCCCGAAAATAAGCCCTACTGTGTCTTTTGTTGCCAAAATTAATATAAGACCCGGGCTTAGTTTCAGGGAAACACGGTAGAAGATCCAGTAACTAATACTGACAAATCAGAATTCCCTTTTCCTTGTCCTGATATTGTCTCCAGATACGCCGCCGTAATTTCAAATCTGCGCCGGCGTATCGTTACGCCGATTCTCAAAGGCAGATACGCTAAAAAAATAGGCTTCCTCCGCCGACGTAACTTGAATGCGGCGGCGTAGAATTGTGTGCAATATTACGTTGGCCGCTAGGGGCGCTTCCGTTGTTTTCGGCGTAGAATATGCAAATTACCTAGATACGCCGATTCACAAACGTATGTACGGCCGGCGCAATTTATTTACGCCGTTTACGTTAGGCTTTTTCGGCGTAAGGTTGCTCCTGCTATTAGGAGGCGCAGCCAATGTTAAGTATGTACGTCGTTCCCGCTTCGAAATGTAAATTTTTTATTTATTTAATTTTTTGTTTGCGTAAGTCGTTCACGAATAGGGCTGGACGTAATTTACGTTCACGTCGAAACCAATACGTCGTTGTGGCGTACTTGGGAGCAATGCACACTGGGATATGTACACGGACGGCGCATGCGCCATTCGTAACACACGTCAATCACGTCAGGTCATCACACATTAGCATAAAACTCGCCCCCCCTTCCACATTTGAATTACGCGGGCTTACGCCGGCCCAATTTACGCTACGCCGCCGCAACTTACGGAGCAAGTGCTCTGTGAATACTGCACTTGCTCCTGTAAGTTACGGCGGCGTAGCGTAAATACGATACGCTGCGCCGCCGTAAGAAGAAGCGCAGGTACATGAATTTACCCCACTGTGTCCATCACTCCTATTCTGTCTAATTTATACATGCTAGAACTGCTGCTGTCATTGTCATAATGCTCTGAAATTCCCAAAGATATTGGGGGGTTGATAAACATAAATGTATAAAAGATGTTTAACATCATAAAGGATTTGTAATTCTGTGCAGCCAACTTGTAAATCAGATGCCCCTGTTAAAGCAGAGGTCCACACAAAAAGTGAACCTCTGATTTTCGGAACCCTCCCCCCCCCCTGTCACATTTGGCACCTTTCAGGGGGGGGGGTGCAGATACCTGTATAATACAGGTATTTGCACCCACTTCCGGGCACAGACCCCCGCACAATCTGCGGGGGTCTACGTCACTTTCCGTCTCTCCCCACTGTCTTCTGGGAAACACACAGGTCCCAGAAGACTCTCCCGCCTGCTGATTGGGCAGTGAAAGTGTAGAAGCCCGCTGATGAGTTCATCACTCTGCACTCTCCTCCTGCTAGCACATCAGCTTAGCCTGACAGGCTCCTAGGGCTGACCATGTGCTCATTTTACTGCCATAAATATAGACAATATTACATAGCATATTCCTTTATTATGCTTGTTTCTAGCATTTTTGTAAAATTGGTAGCTTTACACTATGAAGCAATTTACTTCAGTATTGGTGACTAATTATTGAATCGCTAGTCACCTTTGACCTTCTGGTGTAAGCATCTGTTTCATCCACTCATAGCTCATGAAGTACATTCCAGTGGCGGGGATATCTTATGGAGAACATAGAGAGTGATCAGAAAAATATCAGGTAACATTACATTCATATATTATTATCCCTCAGTATCAGGACAGCTATTTGTTACACAGAGTGTAGGCTTCTGTAGCATTACCCCTGAAGGAGCCACTTGGTAATTTAGGTTTTCTGTTCTGCGCGTTAACTCCAAAAACATCCTCAGCCCCTCTGACACACCTGGATGAATGAAAGTTACTACAAACACTTATAAGAACATGAGTATACCTTTTAACTTGCCTGTGAATTAGCACCAGGAAATAGACATAAGACCATTTAGTGGTAAATAAATTCAATGTATTGGTACAGGGGTTAGAATAAATGGTGGTTTGAGTATAAAAATGAAGACTTAGAAGGTAGGTTAAGACAGTATAATCATTATGCCAAGATAATTTAAATTAGAGTTCTGTACCATAAGGCTTGGTTTACACTGGTGCGGTTTGACATGCGATTTGGCATGTCAAATTGCATGTCAAAACTGCGGTATTTGCCGCAAATTGCCAGCAGTGGCACCGTCCTAATCAGCTGAACTCGCACAGCTTCACTCCCACAGCTTGAGGAGAATAGCTAGGATAGGTAAAGGTCTCTGTGTAGCAGATGCAAAGGGACAATCTTTAGACCTAAGTCTTCAGCCGGCTAGCGTTCGGGCCCACTTGTAATGTTGGTACACATAAGAACAATCCTAGTCAAGCCTGCAGGCAGCAATAAGGCTACTAAATGGCTCTATGGTCAGTTCCTGAAGGGCTCAGTCTCTCTAGCAGTAGATAGTAAATCCCCCACAGCAGTAGCTCCCCAGTTCCACCAATACTGTGCTCACCATCCAGTCACAGGCAGTGATCAGTCCACTCTCTGCTTTGCACCCAGGTGACTCTAGCTGTCAACACTCCTGAACTTAGCACTCTGGATCCAGCTCGGGCAGCTGATATGCAGCAGTGATGATACACACTGGACAGCGATGTGCCCTCTCCGGTCTCCCTCATGCCAAGAGGATGCTGTGTACTGTACAGCCTGGGACACTGCAGCTCTTTCCCCTCCTCCGGGCAATCTCCTCTCTGGGAAATGTAGTTTAAAAGCTCTTGATTACACAGTGGAGTCTTTCCTTAGGATTACAGTTCCAACAGTGCATTGCTGCCTGACTCAGTCTACTGAACTTGTCCTGCTTAACACAGGGCTCGACAAAATCCGGGCGCCAGGTCGCAATTGCGACAAGAAATTGTGACCTGGCGCCTGCCGGTAATTGAGGCACACAGGATCCTGTGTCTCTTTCCCCCCCCCACCTCCCCCGCCGTGCGATCGCGGCGGGCCCGCGGCGGCCGGTAATTGAGGCCGCGGCTTTGCAGCCTTATGAAGTCCCAAGCTTCCTTCTGTGACCTGGCGCCATCTGGTGGTAGCCGTTGGCATTACAAGTAAAACAGCAGTTCTAATGTGTAATTTTTCAATGTTTTCACTGCCATCCCCTTCCGTCTAATTAGAACCCCCAAACATTATATATATATATATTTTTATTCTAACACCCTAGAGAATAAAATGGCGATTGTTGCAATACTTTCTGTCACGCCGTATTTGCACAGCAGTCTTACAAGTGCACTTTTTTGTGGAAAAAATACACTTTTTTTTATTAAAAAATAAGACAACAGTAAAGTTATCCCAATTTTTATTTATATTGTGAAAGATAATGTTACCCAACATGTCACGCTTCAAAATTGCGTCCGCTCGTGGAATGCCGACAAACTTTTACCCTTTAAAATCTCCATAGGTGACGTTTAAAAAATTCTACAGGTTGCATGTTTTGAGTTACAGAGGAGGTATATGGCTAGAATTATTGCTCTCGCTTTAACAATCGCGGCGATACCTCACGTGTGGTTTGAACACTGTTTACATATGCGGGCGCTACTCATGTATGTGTTCGCTTCTGCGCACGAGCTCGTCGGGACGGGGCGCGTTTTCTGGATCCTAATTTTTTTAGCTGGCTCCTACATTCCAAGCAAATTTGTCAAACCCTGGCTTAACAGCTCCCTCCTTTTGCTAAAATAGCTGTTAACCAGTTCAGCACCGCAGACAGCAGCTGCAGCCAGTGTTTCTCTCAATATCTTTCTTAACCAAGCACTTGGCTACAGTTCTTTTCGTTTGTTATGATACCAGAGAGACACCCCTAATGGGTAAGTTATTTGGCATGGGAAATATATTTTTTCTGATATTTGTGTTTAGATTATATTTTTGGTAATTTTAGATACAAATCTTGAAAGCAAAGAAGAAAAGAAGGAAATTCTTACCTCTTAGTAGCGTGAGGACGGTGCCTCTGTACAAACTCTGGATCCCTTGCTCCCGGTACAGTTGTTGGGCACAATCTATAGGTCCTGCAAACCTTTTCACTGAGCTGTTTGCCTGAGCCTGAGAGAGAGAACATACAAGTATAGCGTTTTCATTTATTAGTTTGGATAGAATGAGGGTTAGAACGGGGTTAGGAGTCAACCCCACTGCAAGGGAGAACTTTTACGTTTTCTGAAGCTCAGGTTTAATAAAAGAATAAGAAATATATTAAAGAGAGAAAGGGATAAAGGAGGGATAGAATATACAGAAAGTACGATAGTTAGCAGAGAGAGAACTGGTTGATTTGATTACATAACAAAGGATAGTATTCTTGTTATAACTCTCAAGCCGTGTACACACAACCGTTTTTTCATGATGTGAAAAATGCCATTTTTTAAATTGGTCGTTAAAAACGGCCGTGTGTGGGCTCCAGAGCATTTTTCACGACGTGAAAAATTGCCATTAAAAATTTAGAACATGCTCTTTTTTTTCTCATCGGTTTTCTCGTCGTGAAAAACGGTCGTGTGTACCCTTTAACGGCGGGAAAAAAACGCACATTCTCAGAAGCAAGTTATGGGACGGGAGCGCTTGTTCTGGTAAAACGCTGTAACAGACGGAAAAGCACGAAGACTGAAAAGCGTGAATCGCCTCTCACCAAACTTTTACTAACACAAAATCAGCAAAAGCAGCCCAAAGGGTGACGCCATCCGAATGGAACTTCCCTTTTATAGTGCCGTCGTACGTGTTGTACTTCCTCGTGCTTTGCTTGAGTATTTTTTTTTCACGATCGTGTGTATGCAAGGCAGGCTTGACAAGAATCACGTCGAGAAAAACGTTTTTTCCATGACATTAAAAATGGTCGTGTGTACGCAGCATCAGGCTTATTCAGTAAACCAGTATAGTGATTTGGCTAGGGACATTATAAAGTGGGGACATTCGAGTGTAAGCTCCATGGCGGTGGTGTATTGTCACAGTTTTCTGCCTATCCTAGAATGCTCCGGAAGTCACGTGGCGGCCAACTGCGCATGCGCGATGCGTTCCAAACGCAAATGCGATGCGTTCCAATTCACGACAGTGCACACCAGTGAAACCTCGGTCGGCATCCAGGCTCTTTCCTTAACATCCCTGTGGATTGGAGGATGTTAAAAAAAGAGCCAGGAGGCCGAGCGAGCAGAGCGACTGGCCACTTTCCTCTAAATCCACGTCACCCTGAATGCCGGGTTCGCTGGTGTGTACTGTCGAAAATCCATTGGAACGCATCGCACTTGTGTTTGGAACGCATCGCGCATGCGCAGTTGCCCGCCACGTGACTTCCACAGCATTCTACGATAGGCAGCAAACTGTGACACTACAGTGGCACCAATGATGAGTATGGTCTATGTGCTCTGTAACATTCTGCAGAATATAATGATGCAGTGTAGGTACATAAATATATAACCTGAGCTGGCCTTCATTGCCACCTAACCGTCATGTATAGAAATGTAGCTGGGAACTTTTTGGCGATCAAATTTAGTGGGTGGAATAAAGTGAACCTGTCATTAACCTGAGCAACTTAACCTAAGTCCTTGAGAACAAGCATCATGTGACGATGGTACATGTCTATCTGGCTCTGTGTATCTGTCCCTCTCAATTCAAACCGTCAGGTAGTACCAACACTAAACCCAACCCATTCAAGTGAATGGGGTCAGGTCACAACTACCCTGCAACCATGTACAGTTGTGGTGAGGTGGTGCGGACTTTGGGTTAAAACAGGTGGCGTTGATTCCTAGCTGCCTGTCTACTGTGAATCACTTTTCAGAGGGGCAGCATTTTGGCATTTCATAGGGCAAATCTTCTGTAGATCATTGGGAAGCATACGTTGCTTTGAAGGATGCCACAGATATGACTTTTCTCCATTTATACTGTGAATAGACTTTGACTGGGATCACAGGCTCCCAAGAAAAAAAAGGACCATCCTCCACATCACAAAAAGGTAGGTGCAGGTCTCTTGTGGTGTCTAGTGTCAGATAGCTATGTTAGTGACAGGTTCACTTTCAGGGACGGTGCTACCACTAAGCAAACTAGGCAGCCGCCTAGGGCGCACTGCAGCCTAGGGGTGCCGGGCCACTGGTGTTCCTACTATCTTCTCTCTGCAGCAAGCAACTAAGTCTCAGCATCAGCAGGCAGCCACTGCTTCATTCGCACATAGTATCAGAGGCGCAGCAGTGGCAGAGAACTGTGTCTGTGTCCCGAATGAATAGAAGCAAGCAAACATTCATTGATGGGCGATGGTAGGCTGCATTGATGGGCGCTGGTGAGGCTTCATTTGATGTGCTGCATTTGATGGGCGTTTTGTTAAAAAGGTGGGGTATACATGGGCAGGGCAAAGAGGGTGGATTCAGGGGTGGAGCCAAGGGGGCGGCAAAATGAGATTTCGCCTAGGGTGTCAAAAATCCTTGCACCAGCCCTGTTCACTTTAATGAGCAAACAATACAAACGTGAAAGGAAACAGTAAGGCAACCAACAAAAAAAATTGGAGGGGATACAATGTGTAATGCATTCAATCAGAATTGATCATTTAGAGATCGAATTACTGCAAAATAACATCTGATTGGTTGCTGTGGGTTATGTCTCTGTGCACACCAGCCAGACAGTTTTGGCAGGTTTGTCTCTTACCTGTAGCAAGCATTTAATCCGCTCAGCAGGAATGACAATAACGGCACCGAACAGTCCCGCCAACATTCCTGCTGCAAATACCTGCCTGGGTCTGGAACCAAAGAGAAGGAAAACATGTAAGCAGGTAGGTCTATTTAAAGTGGACCTGTCATCTACACCTGTTAGGCAGCCATATCTCACCTGAGTGGCTCATTTGGATGGTTCTGCTGCAGCTTCTTTCCCAAACTAAATCCAAAAAATGTGACTGCCATTATAGGGGTCACACCAGCCAGGGGGGCCCCCATTCCTCTGTAGAGACCCCATAACCCCTAAGGGAGAAAAGGACATGAGATACTTTGTTATGGCAATGACCAGGTATTGGCAAACCGTACTGGAGACATTCTCCAATATTCATTTTACGATAGTACAGGTGATGCATTATATTCTAGGCCCTTTCACCATGGTGTCTGTAGTGGGCTGAAGTGGTCTGTATCATGTATTTACTGGCAGAAAAAAAGGTTTTACTATCCAAAGTTCAAACATCAAGGGCAGAAGATTTAATAGATAAAAAGTTGAAAAAAAATGACTGAAGGTCCGACATTAATTCTACCAACATTACCGAGTACTGTGCAGTGAAAAATAAAATCACGCAGTGCGTCCTTACTGGTCCCAGCTGTCTCCTGGGACCAGTGTGTTTCCCAGAAGCCAGGGAGGGGGGGTGAGGTATCTGCAGCCTTCTCCCCCCTGAAAGGTGCCAAATGTGACACCGGAGGGGAGGAGGGTTCCAAAAAGCGGAAGTTCACTTTTTGTGTGGACCTCCGCTTTAAGGAATGTAGTTGGATCAAACATAGTCAGTCTGTCCCCCAGTACACCCCCCCCCCCCAGGTCAGTCTGTTACTCAGTAGATCTCCCCCAGGTCAGTCTGTCCCCCAGTATAATCCCCACCAGACCAGTCTGTCCCCCAGTATAATCCCCACCAGACCAGTCTGTCCACCAGTATAATCCCCACCAGACCAGTCTGTCCACCAGTATAATCCCCACCAGACCAGTCTGTCCACCAATATAATCCCCACCAGACCAGTCTGTCCACCAGTATAATCCCCACCAGACCAGTCTGTCCACCAGTATAATCCCCACCAGACCAGTCTGTACCCCAGTTAAAGCACCCCCCACCAATATAATTAAATACACTGGAAGCCGATTAGGAGGGGAGAGGGGGATAGGAAGATTGGTGCTGCAGGGCTGCCACTAATGTGTCTGGGTTTCAGGTAGGGTTGCCACCTGTCTGGGATTTACCCGGACAGGTGGCAACCCTACCTGCGTCGCATGTTTAAAGATTCATTTTAAAAACAAAACACTGCCCTGGATTTGTTTTTTTTTTGTTCTGTGGGTCTCTTTACTTCACAGAAACATGAAACCAGTTTAAAAACGAAAGTGAAACTAGAGGCACATTATATGATAGAATTTAATCTATTTTTAATCATTTTTAAAAGGAATTTATGTCTCTATACCCTGTAAACAGTCATATCAGCAAAAAAAAAATGTTTCCTTTAGTGACCCTTTAAGGCTGCTTGTTAATGTGTGTTGTGTTAAGGCAACTTATTCATTTTCATTTGTCCATTTTTCAGGAATGCCTGGCAAGGTAATATATTACCATTTATTGTTATGTGCTGTAATGCAGTATTGATTTAGTGTGTAAGGATTCTATAGAAAATTAATGGGAGTGTATTGCACTATAACACGTACGCAGTGTGGTATTAGGCATTGTAGTTACTAGGGGTGCAACGGATCAAAAAACTCACGGTTCGGATCGTTCCTCGGATCAGGAGTCACGGATCGGATCATTTTTCGGATCGGCAAAAAAAAAAAATCTCCCCCACTGTAATATCCACATGTCCCCCCCCCCCTCCTCTCAGTACAGTGACCCCCCCCTTCTCTCAGTACAGTGCCCCCCCCCCCCTTCTCTCAGTACAGTGACCCCCCCTTCTCTCAGTACAGTGACCCCCCCCTTCTCTCAGTACAGTGACCCCCCCCTTCTCTCAGTACAGTGACCCCCCCTTCTCTCAGGACAGTGACCCCCCTTCTCTCAGGACAGTGACCCCCCCCTTCTCTCAGGACAATGACCCCCCCTTCTCTCAGGACAGTGACCCCCCCTTCTCTCAGGACAGTGACCCCCCCCTTCTCTCAGGACAGTGACCCCCCCCCTTCTCTCAGGACAGTGACCCCCCTCCTCTCAGTACAGTGACCCCCCCCAGCTAGTACCGACAGACACTCCCCGAGCGGTGTGTCCCACGAGTGCGGGCTCCTCCTCTGTGTGTGTAAACGGAGGAGGGCCGCCGCTGGGTGTACCAAGATGGCCGCGGCTCCGGAGCTAGGCCGAAGCCGCGGCCTTTCCTAATGTTACGGCGGCGGCTCCGGAGCTAGGCCGAAGCCGCGGCCTTTCCTAGCGTTATGGTCGCGGCTCCAGAGGTAGGCCGAAGCCGCGGCCATAACATTAGGAAAGGCTGTGGCTTCGGCCTAGCTCCGGAGCCGCCGCCGTAACACTAGGAAAGGCCGCGGCTTCGGCCTACCTCCGGAGCCGTGGCAATCCGCGGATCACAGTGTGTTCCGATCCGAAGGGGGTGACCCGTTCGGATCACGGATCAACTGTGATCCGTTGCACCCCTAGTAGTTACTGTGCGCTTTACTACAAAACAAATATGTAAAGTGTGCCTTTGGGCTATACTGCTGCCCCTTATGAAATGTGATCTGCGATGGATCACTTTTCAGAGGGAGTATGGCAGGAGGAGATGATATGATGATAAAAATGCTGACCCACTGCGCCACAACCTTGTGAAATTCATGGAGGGTTGTGACCCGGCCCAAATTTCCAGATACCAGTATATGTGTTGTGAAGACCCATGCGATCCAATTCTCGAGCGGATCAAAGAAAGGGTCCTGTGCGTGTTTGGTCCAGATGCAATATCAGCTCCCAATTGTCCCTGATTTCGAGGGACTGTCCCTGATTTGGAGCAATGTCCCTCTTTCCCCCTCATTTGTCCCTCATTTTTCCCAGTGCTAAACCTTTCATCCAAATTCTAAATTGTTACAAGTTGTTTTTATTGTAATTTTCAAGGTAAAAACAAACAATACAATACAGAGCCTATTGGGCATACCTAGGCTCGGTCACACACAAATAATAATAAACAACTAAACTACTTTACGCTCAACCACCTGTGCAGACTAGAGTATTCTTCTATTTCCACATAGCTTATTGTAATTTATTTACGAAATGAAATTAAGTACAAGTTACATATACACATTCACATTCCCCTCTCTCCCTATAACTATTGACCAAGGAAGCCTACAAGTTCAGAGATGCCACTTGAGCCGCTGCAATATAAAGTAAAAGTAAAGTAAAAGTGGTGGTAAAAAAAGCACTTGTGGATTTAATTAACCTTTTTTTTTTCTTGGTTAATTCTCCTTTAAGGGGTGTGGCAGGAGGCGGGTCCTATGCTACATAAATTTGCTAGTAGACGTCCCTCATTCCCTTCTCAAAATGTTGGGAGGTATGCATACTATCTGTATGGCTGAAATCGCATTGCACGGACATCGCTTGTGATTTACACTGCAGTGTGGTGCAAGTCACATGCGATCTCGCAGAGCGCGCTATGTGAACCATGAACCCGTTATTTTATTGGATTAGTGAACTGCTGCATGTCCAAGCATTCTTCTCTTGGTAACGGATTCCTTTTTGTTTGCACACAGCCTAAATTTAGTCATCAGCTGCAAAGATTTGTCAACCAATAAAAATAAATCGCAAAGTGTTAACAGGTGTGGAAGACCAGTATATTTATAACCATCCAGTATATGAAGGATTGCAAGGTTTTAGCCGCTCTGATTTGCACAGCGTTATGTGTTATGAAAGATCAGGCTGTGAATTGAGAAATAGTTTGTATCATATGCTAACTGTGTTTTATTTCTGCAGATTATTACAAACTGATGTTCTGTTTTAAATAGATGTGAGTGACATCCCATCTCCTTCCTGATTGGTCGCGGATCCCGCCCCGGCAGACAGCTGGGCTCTGGCTCTCGCCCCAGTTGAGGATGAAGGGGGTGCATTACTCCTAAGTTAGTGACTCACACACCATACATGTCCGGGGGAGGATAAAGTACAGAGCGAGGAGGCCCTGCAGCACAAAGGTAACATATAGCAATCAGGAAATCAGTAGCTGTGTTTTGTCTTCTTGTCACTGTCTGCAATACCAGGGATGTTCCTTAATGTTTGGCGGAGGGACTTTTTACACAGCTGAGATCAACTTATTTAATATAGGGAGCCTTTACTGGGGCCCCTGACATCTCCAAAGTGCTACACATATTATCCATTGTATATCATGCTACACAAGAATGTACAAATGTCGGAAACTGCAGACTTCCTTCAGGAACTGATCCAAGATTGTGGTAATGACTGTGACCGTCCAGAGATTGTATACATGACTGTGACTGTTCAGAGACTGTATACATGACTGTGACCGTCCAGAGACTGTATACATAACTGTGACCGTTCAGAGATTGTATACAAGACTATGACCGTCCAGAGACTGTATACATGACTGTGACCGTCCAGAGACTGTATACAAGACTGTGACCGTCCAGAGACTGTATACAAGACTGTGACCATTCAGAGACTGTATACATGACTGTGACCATTCAGAGACTGTATACATGACTGTGACCGTCCAGAGACTGTATACAAGACTGTGACTGTCCAGAGACTGTATACATGACTGTGACCGTCCAGAGACTGTATACATGACTGTGACCGTCCAGAGACTGTATACATGACTGTGACCATCCAGAGACTGTATACATGACTGTGACCTGGGGAAAAAAGGGTGGGAACTCCCACCCAAGATCCACTCCCCCACCAAAAAAAAATGATACGCTCATATACATAATTACTAAACCGCGTGTTTTTTTTTTCTTCTTCTTCTTCTTCATTGCGGAGGTCTGCCGCGGGTTATCGCGGGATTTAGAAAGAAGCAATGTCTCCTGGGAACAATGACAAAAGCTCCCAGGAGACATTGCAGCATCTAGGAAGTGACGGAATACCCGCACACTACCCAATGAATCCATATACAGGAAGCGGCCAGTAACATAAAGCATTACCTAGGTTCGCCTGCACCTCACAGTGACTCGATCTGGGCATCGCCACTTAGTGAAGGATTGGCTCGGGCGGCTCGGCTGCTCTCGGCTGCTATAGTCCTGCAAGGGGAACTGAGTTCCTGCTGTGAAAAAAGTGCAGGAACTCCGTTCCCACACGTTCCCGCAGGACTTGAGCCCTGACTGTGACCGTCCAGAGACTGTATACAAGACTGTGACCGTCCAGAGACTGTATACAAGACTGTGACCGTCCAGAGACTGTATACAAGACTGTGACCGTCCAGAGACTGTATACAAGACTGTGACTGTCAAGAGACTGTATACAAGACTGTAACAGTCCAAAGACTGTATACATGACTGTGACCGTCAAGAGACTGTATACAAGACTGTAACCGTCCAGAGACTGTATACGACTGTGAACGTTCAGAGACTGTATACGACTGTGACCATTCAGAGACTGTATACATGACTGTGACCGTTCAAAGACTGTATGACTGTGACAGTTCAGAGACTGTATACATGACTGTGACCGTTCAGAGACTGTATAAGACTGTGACCGTTCAGAGACTGTATACATGACTGTGACAGTTCAGAGACTGTATGACTGTGACAGTTCAGAGACTGTATACATGACTGTGACTGTATACAAGACTCGACCGTTTAGAGACTGCTGACATGACCCATGATCATTCTTCAACTTTGGACATAACTGTGATTGTTCCATGACTGCCGACATGACTGCGACAATTCTTAGACTGTGGACATGACTGTGACCATTCTGGGACTACAGACATGACATTATTCCTCCCACTGACACCAATAATGGGGCACCATTCCTCCCACTAATACTAAAAATGGGCCACTGGCTACACTCTCCCCCCCCCCCCTAAAGTCTGAAGAACAATAAACTGGCCCTTTGTTTAGAAAGTTTGGTGTATAGCATTGTTTTCTCTGTCCTCTTACTGAAAATGCTTGTACGCAATACTTTTTAAGAGCCCATTCACACAGGTCTGACTTTAGGTCACCCCAGGTCGCCCCTAGTCGCCTCAAGTCACGCTGCATGACGAAATCAATGTAAGTGAATGGAGCCGTCTTAATGCACACTACTGCAGTCGCTCTGACTTGAAAAAAGGTTCCTGTACTATTTCAATCCGACTTGTAGGCATTGATTTCAATTGAAGTCGCCTCCAAGTCGGTTCCCCGTTCACAGTGAGGCAACTTTACAGGAAGTCGCCCCAGTGTGAACCTGTTCTAAGGCAAACCCCTCCCTCCCACAGGGGAACTCAATGCCAAATTTTAAATAAAAAACCGGCATGGGTTCCCCCTCCAAGGGCATACCAGGTCCTTAGGTCTGGTATGGATTTCAAGGGGAACCCCCTACGCCGAAAAAACGGCTTGGGGGTTGTGGGGATATTAAGGGTTAACCTAAGTTGTCTATAGATTGTATAAATGCTGTCTGTATATCAGAATGACATGAGTAAGTCTTGTAATCGTCAGTTTGGATATCCTGTGTAGGCCTTGTGACATCTATGTTTAGAATTGCCAGTTTGTGGCTGTTGACACATATCACCAGTTTCAATCACGAGATGAGTTGTAACTTAAAGGGGTGGTTCCCCCTAAAACACATTGCTAACAATAGATTCGTAAGACCCGTTACACTGCGGGTAGGCTGGCTTTTTTTTTTTTTTTTTTTGTACATACCGAGATCTCCCCGTCTCGTTCCTTGTCGGTGGGCGTTCCTAGTTGATTGACGTTCCTCGGACGGGCGCGTACGTGACGTCACGACTTTCCGAAAGAAGCCGAACGTCGCTGCGCATGCGCCGTATAGAGCCGACTCTATACGGCGCATGCGCAATGACGTTCGGCTTCTGTCGGAAAGTCGTGACGTCACGTATTCGCCCGTCCGAGGAACGTCAATCAAATAGGAACGCCCACCGCCAAGGGACGAGACGCCGAGATCTCGGTATGTACGAAAAAAAAAAAAAAAAAGCCAGCCTACCCGCAGTGTAACGGGTCTTACGGATCTATTGTTAGAAATGTGTTTTAGGGGGAACCACCGCTTTAAGCAATAGATAACGGTAACTTTTTGGTCACTGCAGTAACGCCCGAAAGGGAGGGTCCGCCCAGTAACAGTATACTGACCAATTGTAATGAGACATGTATATGTATTTCCTTTTGTTGTGAACATCCTATAAAAAGGAAATCTTACGTCATAAAGAGCAGAATGGTTTAACCTCATATCGTGTCAGTCTTGTTACTGCAGAAGGGCTAAATTCATTCTCACCGGTACCGAAGGGGCCATCGTAACTAAGGTGTGCATACTTTATCTTACCTAACGGGTTTGGGGAAGCCTTACAGGGGCCCCCCCCAAATCCATACCAGACCCTTATCCAAGCACGCAGCCCAGTCGGTCAGGAAAGGGGGTGGGGACGAGCGAGCGGCCCCTCCCTCCTGAGCCGTACCAGGCGGCATGCCCTCAACATGGGGGGGGGTGGGGGCAGGGGGGTACCCTGCGGCCCCCCACCCCAAAGCACCTTGTCCCCATGTTGATGGGGACAATGGCCTCTTCCCAAAAACCCTGGCCATTGGTTGTTGGGGTCTGCGGGCGGGGGGCTTATCGGAATCTGGGAGCCCCCTTTAATAAGGGGGCCCCCAGATCCCAGCCCCCCACCCTATGTGAATGATTATGGGGTACATCGTACCCCTACCCATTCACCTGGGGGGTAAAAAGTGTCAAGAATAAAAACACACTAGACAGGTTTTTAAAGTAGTTTATTAGGCATCTCCGGGGGTCTTCTTCCAACTTCGGGGGTCATAGCAAGATAGCAGAGGTGCCCGGCAGAAGGGAGAAAAAAAACGGAGAGCGGAGAAGTCAGAAGACCCCCGAAGTCGGAAGAAGACCCTGCCTAATAAACTACTTTAAAAACCTGTCTAGTGTGTTTTTATTCTTGACACTTTTTACCCCCCAGGTGAATGGGTAGGGGTACCTTGTATTCATTCACATAAGGTGGGGGGGCCCGGGATCTGGGGCCCCCTTATTAAAGGGGGCTCCCAGATTCCGATAAGCCCCCGCCCGCAGACCCCGACAACCAACGGCCAGGGTTGTCGGGAAAAGGCCCTTTTCCCCATCAACATGGGGAAAAGGTGCTTTGGGCGGGGGCGCATAGTGTCCTTTTGATTCTTATAGCCTGGAGTATCCCATACCCTGCACCCTCTCACTGTTCAAGTTATCAGCAATAAATCACTAAAAAGATTTCCCTAGAGTGCATTCTGCTTGTGTCAGTGTGCTTGGAATTGGATCTGTGGTGGGCTGGCAGCCCCTTCGCTAGTGGGAAAGAACCCCAGTCACCATCATTATTGGTGTCATTATTATCATCATCAATCATTTGGAGGTCGTGTTACAGATATATCACTAAATCATGATTCTTTATCTCTGATATAAAAAAATCTGCTAAAATCAAATGTTAGAGATTGGTACATACCTGCTGGGTGACAATCTTTCGGAAACAGTCTGCAGTGTTGGTATAACGAGGGGCTACACCTAATTCAGGTCGGCCTTGAATCTGTAGATTCACCTGCAATGACATTGTTACATGGTTAGGTCTTCAGTAAACATAGAGGGTCACACCTTCTGAAAATGCAAGTTGTAAACAGTGTTCATTTTGGCAGCAAATTTCGATTTAGTTTTAGAACTAAAATGGCATTTTAGTTTTAGTCCTATTTTAGTCAACTAAAACTCATTTTAGTCATCTAAAATCTAATGGGTGTAATTAAATTGTAATGCATTAGTTAACATTTCTCTACAATTTCCAAACTCATTATATACTGCTGGCGTGAAAAATCGAATATGTTATTATTTATGGTATTGAGGTATGAACATGCACTACAGACCAGTGTTAATTTTGAAGTCAAATTTCAGTTTAGTTGTAGTCTTATTCTTTTGACTAAAATGGCATTTCAGTTTTAGTCGTACTTTAGTCATCTCAATTGTTTTAGTCGCGTTTTAGTCGACTAAAATAGTATTCATTTAGTCGACTAAAATGTTTTAGTTAACAAAATTAACACATTTTTCTAAAGACAATGGCCCGGATTCACGTAGAGCCGCGTAAAATTGTGCAGGCGTAACGTATCTGATTTACGTTACGCCTCCGCAACTTACACGGGCAAGTGCTGTATTCTCAAAGCACTTGCTCCGTAAGTTGCGGCGGCGTAGCGTAAATCGGCCGGCGTAAGCCCGCCTAATTAGAATTTGGATCAGGGGGGCGTGTTTTATGCAAAACTACTGTGACCCGACGTGATTGACGTTTTTGCGAAACAGTGTGCATTGCTCCAAAGTACGCCGCAAGGACGTCATTGGTTTCGACGTGAACGTAAATGACGTCCAGCCCCATTCACGGACGACTTACACAAACGACGTAACTTTTTCAAATTTCGACGCGGGAACGACTGCCATACTTAACATTGGCTGCGCCTCATATAGCAGTAACGTTACTGCGTCGGCCGCGCGTACGTTCGGGAATTTGCAGATCTAGCTAATTTGCATACTCAACGCGGAATTCAAAAGAAGGGCCACCTAGCGGTCAAAAAAAATGCCGTTAAGATCCGACGGTGTAAGAGACTTACGCCTGTCGGATCTAATGGATATCTATGCGTAACTGATTCTAAGAATCAGACGCATAGATACGACAGGTCAGATTAGGACTTACGATGGCGTACATGGCGATGCGCCGTCGTAAGTCCTTTTTTTGGGGGGGGGGTTGCAATAAACCCGCCTGGGTCGGTCTGAAGCACTGACCCCATCACCGGCAGCTTCCCCTGCTCCCCTCCCATTCTCCTGCGGCCTATAATTTTTCAAGTCATCACAGCGGTTTCCGTTTCCTCCCTCCTCGGCGGCCAATCAGGAATCTTCCCTCTTCGGCCAATCGGGAAAACGGGTTTCACAACTGCTAATTTGGCTGGATTGAGGATCAGTGTTTTAACAGCGAATATTAATTCGCTGTTGTAACACACCTGGGTGGGATCAGAGCGCATCCTCTGCATCCCGGGCCCATCATATTTTGAAGCCTATTAGAGCCTAATCAGGTGCTTAAAAAAAAAACATCCCCAACCGCTGAAATTGATGTAGCGATGCCCTGAAAGGGGCCAGACACATGAATAGGGGGTGGCTGCGGTGGCCATGGATAGATTAATGCTATGCATGAATCTATCCATTACCATATACGGGGGTGGAGTGGAGAGAGGGGGCAGTGCCCAGGCACCCCTAATGGAGGGGCTGCCACTGCCAGCTTGGTCCATAACTATGCATATACAATTCCTGTGGGATCCCTCCCCCACCCCCCCTAGAAGCTGGAAATCGGCTTAGACTTTGCTACTCCTGTGATCTCCACTAGTTTGCTGGTACCATGCCAAGCGGCTGCCTTGTTGCTTTGTGAACACAGAGGCCAGCCACTCGCTGTCCCCATGATGACTGACCTCCTTATTTCTTGTCCACCAAAGCAACAGGAAGTGAGAAAAAATAATGCCATTTCGATCACAGACAGAATATTTAATCCTTCCCTTGCAAAAACAAACAAGTAAACTGGCTAACGGTAGCCTTATACTATGTACATATTCTAATAAACATTGGCCACGTGTCATCCATGATGACAGAATATCTGAGGTCTGGTCAGAACTGGTGTAAGGATTTTTGACACCCTAGGCAAAAACCTAATTTTGACGCCCCCATTGGCCCCACCCCCTTTGCCCTGTCCATGAAGCACTATATAGCGCTGGCTTCAGTGCTGCACTGTGCCTCTAATTACACTACCGGTTGGACGGAGCAGCTACCTGAGACTAAGTTAGTTACATGCTGCAGCTTGCATAGCATGCAGACGCAGAGGGAAACCAGCGGTCTGGCGCCCCTAGGAAGCAGCGCACCCTAGGCGGCTGCCTAGTTTGCCTAGTGGTAGCACCGGCCCTGGGTCTGGTAGATCTCTCACCAATTGTTGTTCCTGGTGAGAGTTTGTCTGTGTGTTTCAGTTACCCAGATGGCAGCACTGTGAGGCTTCAGGGGTTTTGAGAATGGTAAATACACACTACTCACAAGCGCATTAATACGGTCACAATCACCTCAAGCAAGAATGGTATAAATGATAAAGAATGGTATCTGTAGTCTGCAGGAAAAAAGACCCCACCCAGATCTGTGACTGCAGATAGAAGGCAAGAGATCACTGTGCATCTGCTCTACCCTATCCGAGTCTTATCATCCCACAGAGCAGCTCCATGGATCTCTAACAGCTGTAAAATGGTAAGTGTCTAGATGCTTTTTTTTTTTTTTTTATATAATAATTTAGAACAAGGTTGGTTTCTGCAATAGTAGATTAATGTAAATTATCAAAGGTTTGTGCCTTCATCCGTAAAGTGGGTAAAGCGGGAAGAAACAGAACCTATGGTAAAAATTATATTGTAATTTTTTTTCAATTAAAGAGATTTCCCATCATTTCCTGTTCCAGAGAACCACTGGGACAATTTGTTAGCCAAATTTCCTGTTCCTAGTTTCTATTAGCTAGACTCAGGTAGAGTTAGAGTTAGGTCGGCGTATCAGTAGATACGCCGACCTAACTCAGAATCTGCGCCGACCTATGTTTAAGTGTATTCTCAAACAGAGATACGCTTAAACATATCTTGCGCCGTCCTATCTTGGGTTGCAATATTGAGGCTGGCCGCTAGGTGGCGCTTCCATTGCGGTCGGCGTGGAATATGTAAATTAGTAGATACGCCTATTCACGAACGTACGCCCGGCCGCCGCAGTATATTTACACCGTTTACATAAGAGATAGGCCGCCTAAAGTTATTCCATGAAATAGATGTAATAGTAATGTTAAGTATGGCCGATGTTCCCGCGTCGAAATTCGAAAATTTTACGTCGTTTGCGTAAGTCGTCCGTGAATAGGGATTTACGTTGTTTACGTCCACGTCGAAAATCAATAGGCCCGTCAGGTCAAGCCCCATTAACATAATTAGACAAATTTGAATTAGGCGCCCTTACGCCCGCCCGCTTTAGGCTACGCCGCCGTAACTTAGCAGGCAAGTACATTGTGAATCATGTACTTGCCTCGCTAACTTACGGCGGCGTAGCTTAAATGCCTTAAGCTACGTCGCCTTAAAGTTGCGGCCATCTATATGAATCTACCTATATATATCTAGGTTTGCCAAAGGTTGGTGACTCTGTAAAAGATTCTTAAAGCGGTGGTTCCCCCTAAAACTAATTTCTAACAATAGATTCCTAAGACCCGTTACACTGCGGGTAGGCTGGCTTTTTTTTTTTTTTTCGTACATACCGAGATCTCCCCGTCTCGTCCCTAGGCGGTGGGCGGAACTAGTTGATTGACGTTCCTCGGAGGGGCGCGTACGTGACGTCACGACTTTCCGAAAGAAGCCGAACGTCGCTGCGCATGCGCCATATAGAGTCGGCTCTATACGGCGCATGCGCAGCGACGTTCGGCTTCTTTCGGAAAGTCGTGACGTCACGTACGCGCCCCTCCGAGGAACGTCAATCAACTAGGAACGCCCACCGACAAGGAACGAGACGGGGAGATATCGGTATGTACTAAAAAAAAAAAAAAAAAAAAGCCAGCCTACCCGCAGTGTAACGGGTCTTAGGAATCTATTGTTAGCAATGTGTTTTAGGGGGAACCACCCCTTTAATATATATGAAGATTCTAATGTGTGTAAGCGAGGGAATCAATCACCAACTAGCTTCTTAGGTGATGTACCCACAGGTGTCAAAAAGGGGAATGTATTTCCCATGCCTAGGTGGAAATGATGTGTTAAAAGGTCAGTAGACCCAAAAGCATACCTCCCAACCTTTTGAGATGGGAATGAGGGACACCTATAAGCAAAATTATGCAGCCATAGGACACACCCCCTGTCACTCCCCCTTAAAGGAGAATTGTACAAAAAAACAAGATTGGTTAAACCCACAAGTGCTTTTTTACCACTATTATTCCTTTATATTGGCTTTTGGAATTTAGACATGCAGCAATTTATAGATCAGATGAAAGGTTTAGCACTGGAAAACACTTTTTGAAAGATAAAAAGTGCATTTTATATACAACTATATAGATCAGACCAAAAAGAGGGACAGAGGGACATTGCTCCAAATCAGGGACAGTTGGGAGCTATGCCAAAAGTGGTATTTCAGTTGTTAGGTATTACCTGGTGGTCTTGGTCAGCCCCTGGATTCTTATATGTCTTGGATACTCTCCATCATTCCAAACTCTTCTTCTCCACCTGGGAGTTCTGGTTGCTTTCGTCCATCTTTCTATGTTCCAGCTCCTCAAAATAATCACAGCAATACAGCAGACCCAGAAACTCTGGGCAGAAATCTCACCAATAGAGTCCCCCCAAGTGACAGGTGGTCTAACTTTTCAGCTACTAAACACTAAAAAAAATAGTTATGGGTGGGTTCATCCTTTGGCGACACTTCAAGTCAGTGCAAATGCCATCATGGAAATTGCACTTTTTCCATTCAAGTAACCACCATTCTCAATTTGAAGGAATTCTAGGAGACCCTGGCCCGGATTCACAGACATCGGCGCATATTAATGCCGCCGTAGCGTATCTTTTGTACGCTACGCCGACGCAGCGCAGAGAGGCAAGCACCGAATTCACAAAGCACTTGCTCCCAAATCTGCGCTGGGTTTCTAAGGCGTAAGCCGGCGTAGGTGAAAGTGGGCGTGAGACATGCAAATGAGGCGTGACCCCATGCAAATGGTGGGCCGAGTGCCAGACAGATACATATAACAAAAGGCGCATGCGCCATCCCGTGGCCGCATCCCAGTGCGCATGCTCAGAATCACGTCGAAACAACTGCCTAAGATACGTCGAATCACGGCGTGAACGTAACCTACGCCCAGCCATATTCACGTCCTGTTCCCTGGTCCATACCTTTGCATGGGTTGTGCCTCATATATGGGGAATAACTTTACGCTGGTTGTACGACTTGCGCAAACTGTGTTTATTATGCGCCGGGCGCAAGTACGTTCGTGAATCGCTGTATTTCCATCATTTGATTATTTGAATCGAAAATCAATGGGAGTGCCACATGCATCCAGCGTAAATATGCGCCCACGATACGCTGGCGTAGGCAAGTTACGTCGGTCGGATGAAGCCTATTCTTCGGCGTATCTTGGTTTCTGATTCGGCGCATAGATACGACGGCGCACATTTGTACTTACGACGGCGTATCTGGAGATACGTCAGCGTAAGTGCTTTGTGAATCCGGGCCAATGCGACAGAAATGCAGTAACAGCTGTTAGGCAACAAAAACTTTCCAGCATAATGGTAACAGTCAGAACCAATGACTGCTGCTACATAATAAGTCTGCCCAAATAGTGAACACAGTGGTCACAAGCAATTTTTAAGTTATCCCTTAAACACATGTTTAACAGTAGTGAAAAGACGACTCACCTTGATGGTGTCCAGAGGCTGTCCAGCTAGTGTGAGACACACTCCCCCAACCCCTCCGGACATGAAATGTTTAATATAAGCCAGAGGGTGAGCTGCATTCTCAGAAGACATGAGTGTGAGCTTAGATGAGCCGGGATGGAGTGTGATGCCGGGTGATAGTGCAGGGTGTGAGATATAGGGGGGGGGGGGTATTGTGGGTGGAGAGTGTACAAGGGTGCAAGGCTCACAGGCCAGTAGGGCCGATGGTGCAACTAATGTGTCATTGCTGAACATGGCACTCTAGGGGGACCAGAACTGCTGAGTACTGTGCAAGGAGTAAGATACAATAGGTGTGAAAGGTGTGATGTTAGTGTTGTATAAATAGCACTCTTTATAGTAATTGTGGAAACCCTTGCAGTGTCAACACTTAATAAAAGGACATGCAAAATAACTTTATCTATAATAAAAAAATAAAAATGAATGAGCGATCGTGTAAAAGTGCAGCGGGTTATACAGTAACATCGGTCATGTGGCTTTGTTCTCCAGACTTTAACCTGTCTGGCAAAAGCATCACATTCCTGTGCCAAATACGGCTTTCGCACAGTGGCACCATACTAAGGAATGACATGCTTGCCGCCCTGACAATTCTACTTTTACGTTCGTCCTTTCTGCTTTTTATGTTTTTTTTTTTTTTTTCTTTAATAATGCTCTTTTTTTGCCCGCTGCGTTGGTACTTTAATTTTTGTAAATGTGTTGGGGTGGTGGCGCTGCCTAATGCACATGTAATTGGCAAAACCTACCGGCCTATAATGAATGGGCCAGTGTAGGCAGTGTTTAGTGCAACCCAAATGGCTATAAGTAAGATACCCAGCAGATGGAAGGGTCTAGAAACCCAATCAACAGATCAGCTGAGAGTATAGCTATGTGCACATATATGGGTAGTTATGTGCACATATATGAGTGATCTACATGCTGATAAGCTGCGTACTGGTGGAGTGCTCTGAGTCTATAGCAGTGGTTCTCAACCTGGGGGTCGGGACCCCCTTGGGGGTCAAATGAGGATTTGCCAGGGGTCCCCAAGACCTGGGCTGTTCCTGAAGCCTGTGGCCGCCCACTGAGCCTCTTCACAGCCGCCTATTCAGTTCACGGCATAGCTGGGAGGCAGAGACTAGAGGTCAGCTGACTGGTGAGGAAATGTGAAGTGGGAGGGGCTGTGGGAGACCCTATATGCTTATTTCAGCATAGGTGGCACTGCTACGGGAAACCACAAAGTCGGAGACACCGTGAGTAACGCTACCTGTGATTAGAGTTGCCTTTAAAAGTCCCCACTACAGTTCTCAGATCAGATGACCTTAATCAAGAGCACCTAAGTTGGCTGATCCCAACTCCCCAGCAGCACTGCCACTGATCCCAACTCCCCAGCAGCACTGCCACTGATCCCAACTCCCCGCCAGCATTGCCACTGATCCCAACTCCCCGCCAGCATTGCCACTGATCCCATACTCCCCACAAGGGAGTAAGAGAAGGAATAAAAATAGAGAATACATGGAAGGGAGAGGAAAAGAGGGGGAGGAACAAAGAAAAAGGGAGAGAAAGAATAAGAGAAAGAACAAGAAAGACGTCTAGAGAGGCATGGGGATAACAAACAAGAAATTAGGATAGAGAGAGGTAAAAGGGAAAGAAAGGAGAACAAAGAGAAAGAGTGGTACATCCTAAAATGTACTATAAGGGGTTTTAATATTGTATGAGTGGAAGGGACTCAGGGAGCGCTAAATGTCTATAGGTTAGGGGCGCAAATTACTTATCTTGCCTTGGGTGCCAAAAACCCACCATAGGAAAATAATTTTACCGTTAGGGGTCCCCACAACTTGGGAAATTTTATCAAGGGGTCACGGCACTAGACAGGTTGAGAACCACTGGTCTATAGTGTGCTCAAATCTGTAATAGCACATATAAGCAAACAAAGAAGTGTATAAGTATGTTCATGCATCAATGTCTGCCCTCATAAGCACATAAGTAATGTATATGAGCAAAAAATAATATGGTACATCAATGTACTACCAACATGAGCACATCCTGAAAATATATAAAGGTGAGAACAAAATGACAAGCAATAAACAGTAATGTGGGATATGAACCAGCAACAGTCCAGGTGCAATACTAACAGTCTGGCTCCTGGTATGTTAGTAATGAAAAAATATATAATAATAATCGGTCCACAATACTGTTGCTCAACATAGCATAAACTTCTAATGCATTCAGAATAAAAGCATATATGGAGTCCAATCGGTAAAACACTGTGGAGGGGGTGATCCTAACTGCACAGATGCGGAGTGGTCCTGGTGCTCCCCTTAGGGTTCCCCACTCACCAGATAGAGGTCCCCGCTTGGGGTAACAGGCATGCAGTAATTTCTCCTGGGTATCACCGGCTCACTCCACCGCTACTACGATCGGCTGGACTTTTTCAGCCAACAAACATGATTGTAGTGATGTAATTGACGTACTACGTGTTTTTTCTGCTCCTTAGTACCACCCTTTGGGCAACTTCTGCTATTGCTGGTTGATCTTTTGCATTAGTTCTGAGCATGCGTGTTTGTACTTTGGACTTAAGTCCGATGGACTTGTGTACACACAATAGGACTTTGCTCCATCAGACTTTTGTTGCCGGAAAGTTTGTCTTTTTGCAGAGCGAACATTTGTCCAATGAAAACCGAAAAAGTTTGTCCGATGGAGCGTACACACGGTTGGATTTTCTGAAAAACCTGTTAATTTTGAAGTTTGTTGTCAAAAACTCAGATTGTGTGTATGGGCCTTTACAGGTTTTCTTCTAAGACTCCATCCATCTTCCCATCAACTCTGACTAGCTTCCCTGTCCCTGCTGAAGAAAAGCATCCCCACAATAAGATGCTGCCACCACCACGTTTCACAGTGGGGATGGTGTGTTCAGGGTGATGTGCATTGTTTTCCACCCCACACAGTATTTTACTTTTAGGCCACAAAGTAAAATTTTGGTCTCAACTGACCAGAGCACCTTCTTCCGCATGTTTCTTGTGTCCCCCACATGTCTTCTCCCAAACTGCAAATGGGACTTCTTGTGGCTTTCTTTCAACAATGGCTTTCTCCTTGCCACTCTTCCTTAACCACTTTAAACCTGCACGCCGTCAAATGACGTCCAAAAAGGGGATCTGTTATCCCGGGTGGACGTCATATGACGTCATGTACTTTGTGCGGGGATATCTGAATGATGCCTGCACCCAGAGGCATCATTCAGATATCATTTTATTCCGGCGGCGATCCTGCGCACCGTAAGAACGATCATAGCGGCGGTTCCACCGCTTGATTGTTCTTACAGGCGCGGGAGGGGACATCTCCCCTCCCGCCGCCATCCGGTGCTTCTCCGGGCTCTACCGTCCCATCAGGGGCCCGGAGAGATGATTGCCGTCCGCCGGATGTGCAGCATAGAGATGACTGGTGACCAGATGGTCACCAGTCATCTCTATGACCGTCGGAGGCTCGGGCGCGATGTGATGACGTCACGCCCAGGTACACGTAAGTAAACAAACCACAATTGCGGCTAGTAAGAATGAGATCTGTGAATTTTTTTTCACAATCTCATTCTTTCCAGCCTGGAGGAGAGATGTGGGGTCTTATTGACCCCGCATCTTTCCTTAAAGAGGACCTGTCACACACTATTCCTATTACAAGGGATGTTTACATTCGATGTAATAGGAATAAAAGCGATCGAAAAAAAAAATGTAAAAAAAAGTGTAAAAAATAAATAAGTAAAATAAAAAATAAATAAATAAATAAAATTAAAACGCCCCTGTCCCAGGTAGCTTGCGCTCAGAAGCGAACGCACACGTAAGTCCCGCCCACGTATGTAAACGCCGTTCAAACCACACATGTGAGGTGTCGCCGCGTGCGTTAGAGCGTGTGCAACAATTCTAGCACTAGATCTCCTCTGTAACTCTAAACTGGTAACCTGTAAAAAATGTAAAGTGTCGCCTATGGACATTTTTAAGTAACGAAGTTTGACGCCATTCCATGTGTGCGCAATTTTAAAGCATGAAATGTTAGGTATCTATTTACTCGGCGTAACATCATCTTTCATATTTTACCAAAAAATTGGGCTAACTTTACTGTTTTGTTATTTTTTAATTCATGAAACCATTTTTTTTACAAAAAAAAAGGCGTTTGAAAAATTATTGCGCAAATACCGTGCAAGATAAAATGACCGCCATTTTATTCCCTAGGGTGTCTTCTAAAAAAACATATATAATGTTTGGGGGTTCAGAGTAATTTTCTAGCAAAAGAATGATGATTTGTACATGTAGGAGAGAAGTGCCAGAATAGGCCTGGTATGGAGGTGGGTTTTAAAGCCCGGTATTGAGGTGGTTAAAGGCCAAATTTGTGGAGTGCACCACTAATAGTTGTCCTGTGAACAGATTCTCCCACCTGATCTGTGGATCTCTGCAGCTCCTCGAGAGTTACCATGGTCCTCTTGGCTGCTTCTCTAATAATGCTCTCCTTGTCCAGCCTGTCAGTTTAGGTGGACGGCCATGTCTTGGTAGGTTTGCAGTTGTGCTATACTCTTTCCATGCTCTATGTTCAAAGCTTGGGATATTTGTTTTAACCACTTCCTTACTGGGCACTTAAACCCCTTCCTGACCAGAGGACTTTTTGCGATTCGGCACTGCGTCGCTTTAACTGACAATTGCGCGGTCGTGCGACGTGGCTCGAAAACAAAATTAACGTCCTTTTTTCCCCACAAATAGAGCTTTCTTTTGGTGGTATTTGATCACCTCTGCGGTTTTTATTTTTAGCGCTATAAACAAAAATAGAGCGACAATTTTGAAAAAAAAAATATATTTTTACTTGTTGCTATAATAAATAGCTCAATTTTTTTTTTTTACGTTTTTTTTTATCCTCAGTCTAGGCCGATACGTATTCTACATATTTTTAGTAAAAAAAAAAAAAAAAAAAATCGCAATAAGCGACTGGTTTGCGCAAAAGTTATAGCGCCTACAAAATAAGGGACAGAATTATTATTATTATTTTTTTACTAGAAATGGCGGCGATCTGCGATTTTTATTGGGACTGCGACGTTATGGCGGACACATCGGACACTTTTGACACGTTTTTGGCGCCATTCACATTTATACTGCAATCAGTGCTATAAATATGCACTAATTACTGTATAAATTTTTTTTTTACTAGAAATGGCGGCGATCTGCGATTTTTATTGGGACTGCAACGTTATGGCGGACACATCGGACACTTTTGACACATTTTTGGCGCCATTCACATTTATACTGCAATCAGTGCTATAAATATGCACTAATTACTGTATAAAATTTTTTTTTTACTAGAAATGGCGGCGATCTGCGATTTTTATTGGGACTGCGACGTTATGGCGGACACATCGGACACTTTTGACACATTTTTGGCGCCATTCACATTTATACTGCAATCAGTGCTATAAATATGCACTAATTACTGTATAAATGTGACTGGCAGGGAAGGGGTTAACACTAGGGGGTGAGGAAGGGGTTAAATGTGTATCCTAATTAGTGTTCTAACTGTGGGGGAAGGGGGGTGACTGGGGGGGGTGACCGATCTGTGTCCCTATGTACAAGAGACACAGATCCGTCTCCTCTCTCCCCTGACAGCACCGCTGTCTGCGAGAGCCGGGAATGAGAGATGATCTCATATGTAAACATATGAGATCATCTCTCATTGGCCGCACAGATCGCCTAGGAAACGGCCGCTCCGATTGGCCGTTCACGGCGATCTGTGACTGGCTGTGTCCAAGGGACACGGCCAGCACAGCAGTTCCCCGCTGCGCGCTCGGGAGCGCGCGCGGGGAACGCGAAAAGGGGCGGCCGTAAAAACACGGCCTCCCAGAGAAGTAGAGCCACCCGGCGGCCGTATATAGTCGTACGGCCGTCGGGAAGTGGTTAAAACCTAACCCTGCATTAAATGTCTATACAACTTTATCCCTGACCTGTCTGGTGTGTTCCTTGGCCTTCATGATGCTGTTTGTTCACTAAGGTTCTCTAAGAGAATAGAGAGAGTTGGGAAGCTAACAGCACTGCAGGGGGGGAGACAGGGTGGCGCCAGAAAGCAGGGGGAATTGGCACCACACGGGGTGATTTGGGTGTTTTCTCAGGCGCCCCCGGTGCACATGCCTATGCAGAGACTGCAGACATGCTGTAAAAGATAGTCAGAGACTGTGGGCTTACTGTAGGCGATAGTAAGAGACTGTGGCCAGGCCAGAAAAGCAGTTATATAATATAACATATATAATGCTACCTTTTGAAAGAGCAGGTTTTTGACAGCCTATCCATTGTATCTTGCAGAACATGAGAAGATAATCGAAAAATAATTGAAATGTTCCGTTGGCTCCACCTTCTACTTTTTCACCTCCTGTGGCCACATGTGTGGTCCTTCAGAATCTGTGCCTTCAATGCCCAGCACTTTGGGGAGAAGAAGGCTGCCAACCAGGAGGTGCTGGATATTTTGATCAAGGTAGTATAAAGAACAAAACCTGTAACTGATATGCAGAGCTACTACCAGACAATCTTAAAACACATTTCCATTTTTTTTTTTTAAACTTGGCTTTGTCAGATACACTATGGGCTAGATTCAGCAACGATTTACGCCGGCGTATCCATAGATACGCCGCGTAAATTCAAAGCTGCGCCGGCGTATCTTCTTTCTGTATTAAGAAAGCAAGATACGCCGACATTAGCCTAAGATACGACTGGCATAAGTCTCTTACGCCGTCGTATCTTAGGGTGCATTCTCACGCTGGCCGCTAGGTGGCGCTTCCATCGTTTTCAGCGTAGAGTATGCAAATTACCTAGTTACGCCGATTCACAAACGTACGTGCGCCCGGCGGTAGTTTTTTACGTCGTTTGCGTAAGGCTTTTTCGGCATAACGTTGCCCCTGCTATTAGGTGGCACAGCCAATGTTAAGTATGGACGTCGTTCCCGCTTCGAAATTTGAATTTTTTGCGTAAGTCGTTCACGAATAGGGCTGGACGTAATTTACGTTCACGTCGAAACCAATGACGTCATTGCAACGTCATTTGAAGCAACGCACACTGGGATATGTACACGGACGGCGCATGCGCCTTTTCGTAAAACACGTCAATCACGTCAGGTCATCACATATTGGCATAAAACACGCCCCCCCTTCCACATTTGAATTACGCGGGCTTACGCCGGCCCCATTTACGCTACGCCGCCGCAACTTACGGAGAAAGTGCTTTGTGAATACTGCACTTGCTCCTGTAAGTTGCGGCGGCGTAGCGTAAATACAATACGCTGCGCCGCCGTAAGAAGGGGCGCAGCTACCTGAATCTAGCCCTATATTGTCAAAAGTATTGGGGCACATAAACTTTAATGGCATCCCAGTCTTTAGTTGAGTTGGCTGACCCTTTGTAGCTATAACGGCTTCAGAAGCGCATTTGTGAGGTCAGGCGCTGATGTTGGACGAGAAGGCCTGGCTCGCAGTCTCTACTCTAATTCATCCCAAAGGTGTTCTGTTGGGTTGAGGTAAGGACTCTGTCTAAGCCAGTCAGCTTCCTCCACCCCAAACTCGCTCATCCATGTCTTTATGGACCTGGCTTTGTGCACTGGTTAAAATCATTTGGTGGAGGGGGGATTATGGTGTGGGGTTGTTTTCAGGGGCCCAAGCATACCAAAACATTTTGGACGATTTCATGCTCCCAACTTTGTGGGAACATGATGGCCACGCTCCAACATGACTGCGCACCAGTGGACAAAGTAAGGTCCATAAAGACATGGATGAGCGAGTTTGGGGTGGAGGATAAGCATTCCAGAACGTACAGATTTGTTATATTTTGAAATGGTGATGTGACCTTTGTACTATGCATATAATATACAGTATGGGCCAAATTCTCAAAACCATGTGTAAATTTAGGATTATCTAACTTATGTCATTTAAGTTACGGCGCCCTAAGTTGGTGTCGTAACTACCGTATTCTCAGTGCATTTGCGCACAAAACTGCGCCATCCTTAACTTAAGTTTCAATGCGTAAGGCGTGGTTATGGCAAGTGGGAATGAAGTGGGCGTGCTTCATTGTAATGAGCCGTGACCCCATGCAAATGAAGTGCCGGCCGTACTGCGCATGCGCGCACGAATCTGGACCTCAATGCGCATGTGCAGAACTTTGGTCAGCGCAATCAGTGAGATAGGTAAAAGGCCAAGCGTACTTAGTTTGAAGATCGCCCTGTGTCTAAATAGCCCCAGTCAAACACACTTCAATTGCAAAAGTATTTCCCTGTGTTCCCTTCCTAAAGCAAGTTGCTTCTGCTTTGAACGTTTGTCAGTGTTTGTTGGTAAGATTGTTTTGTGAGAAAAGTGTTTGTGGAGTTGGAGGGTATAGTTGGTGTTTGTTTTTGCTAATTTGTTTTTTGTTTTGATTGTTTGCCTGTTTGTTTTTCATAATAGTTTTTTTTGGGTTTTGTTTATATTTTTTGTTTTCCTTTTTTGCCTGTTTGTTTTCGAATTAATAGTAGCTGTCTGTCTATTTTTTATTTTGGCTTGTTTGTATTTTCTTTGGTGTGTGTGTGTATTGTTGTTTGTTTTTTGGGTGAGTTCCCTGTTGCTGGGTGTTGTCTGTCATGGCTCCCAAGCGCAGGAAGCTAAATTTTTCACCGGCAGAGAAGCATATACTTGCTCAGGGCGTCATTAAATTTGGGCGATTTCTCCATGGCCCTGAGAGCCACACCACCACCCCGGCCAGGAGGAAGGAGATCCTTCAAAAGATCACCGATCGGATCAATGCGGCGGGGGGGGGGGAGACCAGGACCATCGCTGGAGTTCAAAAAAAAAAAAATGACTTGAGGAGCGTGTCCCGGAACAAGCTGGCAACGCTGCATGCCCATACCAGGGGCACTGGAGGAGGGGGACCCTGCCCAGTCAGGATGAGTGAGGAGGAATGGGCAGTGGCCCAGTGTTTCCACCCACAGCAGGTGGTGGGCCTGCCTGGCTTTGACAATGATCCTCTTATGAGGACAGGTAATTTTTTGGAATTTCTATCTGGTGATTAGCATGTGTGGGTGGGGGAAGGGAAGATGTGCCAAGTGTATGGATCCAACAACCTGTGATTGTTTTGTGTCCTCCCCAGATGGCCAGGAGGTTGCAGCCCCATCAGCCCAGGAGGTGGCAGCCCCATCAGCCCAGGAGGTGGCAGCCCCATCAGCCCAGGAGGTGGCAGCCCCATCAGCCCAGGAGGTGGCAGCCCCATCAGGTCACGAGGTTGCTGGCCCATCAGGTCAGGAGGTTGCTGGCCCATCAGGTCAGGAGGTTGCAGGCCCATCAGGGCAGGCTGCTGCACCACCCCCAAGACAGGCTCATGCAGAGTCCCAAGAAGGGCAGGATTCGCCATGGGAGGGGAGTGCCCACAACTCCCCTAATTTGGATGTTGAGTGGGAGGAGGATGAGGGGGAGGAAGATGACAATATTCTGATTGGGCAGGAAATAATGATGGGCCAAGATATGACCTTTGAATCATCCCCTGAGGGAACCCCACAGGCGCCCAGAAGTCAGGCCACCATCATGGGTCGCCCCTTCCAACCCTCCTCCAACATGCAGCAGCACCCATGGCTCACTCCAACTCCTCCTCCAAGGCCACAAGCCTCAGGGGCAAGTAGGATGCCGACCCCTGAAAACAGGAGGGGGTTGGTGCGTCTGCCGGTCAGTCTGTTGAGGGACAATGTCCGGCAGACCCGCAGTCTGTCTGCAATACAAAAAACTATGAGCAAGGTGGAGCGCAGCCTGGGTGCAATGAGGGAGTCACTGGGTGACGTGGCCACCAACTCCGTGGGGGTCATCACCTGTTTGTGGGACCTGAGGAACGCCACAACAGGTGTGGCCCAGGAGGTGACTGCCCTCACCCAGGCTGTGCAGGCCAATACCCGGGCTGTGCAGACCAATACGGCTGACATAACTTCCTGTCTGACAAGGATAGCCGTTGCCTTGGAGGGAAGGCCAGCAGGAGGACAGACACCAGGGGAGGCTGCTTCCTCCCCTGTACAGTCCCCCCGCCCTGAAAATACTCCCTCCCCTGCACAGTCCCCCCCCCCTGAAAATACTCCCTCCCCTGCACAGTCCCCCCCCTGAAAATACTCCCTCCCCTGCACAGACCCCCCCCCGTGAAGATCCCCCAGTCGGCCGTGGCCGTCCCCGTGGCCGTCCCCGTGACCGTCCCCGTGACCGTGCCCGTGGGCAGCCCAGAAGGAGCACTCGGCAACATCCCTAATTTGCAGGGGTACTTTTTTTCTTTTTTTTTTTACACTGTACTTATGATTTGGTATATGTGTGTGAATGATGTGTGAATGTGGGGGGATGGCATTCCTGAAAACATAAGGGTGTCACCCTCAGTTTTGGTGGAGTAGGGATCCCCAGGACCAGGGAGAAGTCATCCTAGGTTCCTGAATGGTGTATGAATGCACAGTGACATAATTGGAGCCCTGGCGGGGCGTTACTGCTCCCAAGTACCAAAGGGGGGGGTACTTGGATCTAATCCAATTCGATGTGCATGTGATGTGTCTGTGCTAGGGACCACAGTGACGTGCATTCATGCATTCTCATTGTGAGATAATTAATGTGCGTTTTGTAAATAAAGATAAACATTCTCTTTGGCATATAAGTAATGTGCATTTATTTAGCAAAATAAAGATTTAAAGGTCACATAATCTCTGTGATTTGGTCTTGGCAAATCAAAAACAAAAATATTATTAGGATGCATTTACTGGGCAAAGATGCCTTCAGACAGTTGTCTCCTGATTGCCTGGCCCTCAGCAGACCGGGTAGAGGGGTTTGGGGGGGGGGGGGGGTTGCCTGGGTGGGGGGTTAGGTCAGGAGATATCTCCACATGCATGCCCCTTCTTAATGCAAAATTGTGCAGTATGCAACATGCACCAATAATTTTGCATACAAAGTCTGGGGAATACAATAGTGTACCCCCAGTCTTGTCCAGGCATCTGAATCGTGACTTTAGCATGCCAAAAGTCCGCTCTACTATAGCCCGGGTCTGGCTGTGCACCTCATTGTATTTTCGTTCTCCGGGTGTTTGGGGGTTCCTAAAGGGGGTCATCAGGTGGGGTCCCAATGCATATCCTGAGTCACCTGTAAGGGAAAAGACAGGAGGATATTAGTCATGCATGTGCCCCTTGTGATGTCTCCATCATGGGGGGGGCATACCTGACACCAATGTCACTCACCAATCAGCCAGCTGTCTCCATACACGTTCATCTCAAAGTCTCTGTAGATCTTGGTCTGCCTTAGTATGAAACTATCATGGCACGAGCCGGGAAACTTGGCACAAACGTGCCAGATGAGGCCATGTGCATCTACGATCATCTGGACATTGATCGAATGCCAGCCTTTCCTGTTTCTGAACAGGTGTTCAGTATCATGGGGGGGCTGGAGTGCCACATGGGTGCAGTCAATCGCCCCGATGATCTTAGGAAAGCCAGCAATATTGTAAAAGTCTGTCATTGCTTGCACACGCTGGTCCTCCTGGGTGGGCATGACAAACTGGTGGCTCATGCGCCGCAGTATGGCAGGGACCACCTGATGTAGACATTTACTCATGGTTGACTGCACCATCCCAGCCACACCTCCAGATGCTCGCTGGAATGAGCCACTCGCTAAAAAATGGAGGGTTGCCATAACTTTTTCAAGAGGTGTCAGGGCATGGGAACGTAGGGTTGGGGCGATTAGATCCTCATGAAGGAGTTGGGTGATCTCCAGGATGGCCTCCCTATCAAATCGGTAGTTGCCGATGACCTCATAAGCTGGCATTTGCCAAATATCACGGCGTGGCCGATAAACACGCGCCTGTGCCCTCATCCTCCTCCTCTGTGCCCTCCTCCTCCTTTGTGCCTGTAAGGCAGCAAGTGCCGTCAAAATCATTGCTGGTCCTGGCATTTTTAAACAACAACCTTCACAACTAGAGCTGTAACCTCTAGTCACTTCCTTCTGCAAACCCTTCCACAGCATGTGTAAAATTAGGGCTGGTTTTATAATGTGGAAATTTAGTCAGAAAAACTAACAGGTGCGCACAGGGCGGAAAATACGGCACACACACTTAATTCTGAGAATCGCCCTAACTCCCTCATTTGCATCTTTGCCTATCAAAAACAGCGGCGAGCCTAGCGTAATTTGCGCCCGGGAATGCGCAGGTGTAACTAATTTAAGTACGGCTGAAAATACGGAAATCTTTGCTTAAGTCGTTTTGACGATCGCGCGCAAATATACGCGCCGTGTAAAATTAGAAAAATGGAGTTAAGTCTGCGTATCTCTTTTGAGAATTTGGCCCTATATTTCTGTTGCATGGATAACCCATTTACTAAAAAAATGTAAATTTGTGGCAAAGCAGCTTTTTAGAACATTTCTTGTGATTTTTTTTCTTATAGATAGTACAGCGGTGTGATATCTGTCTTCTCCAGGAAGTGCAGGACCCCAAAGGCCAAGCGTTGTCCAAACTCATGCAGGGGCTGAACAGGTGGGTGGGTCAAAAAAATTACAGGGACTTGAGAACTGTTGCAAACCGGTAACTCTTAAAGCAGTTATTGGGCCCCTTTCATATAAGGCGGAATCCGTCCAATGGGACCCGCATGCTCAGCGGGGGATCTCTCTGCTGATCCCTGCTGAGCAGGCGGATGACATGTCAGCTCACTGCTCTCTATGGGGTGGTCAGATGGAAAGGGACTGAATGTCCAATGTCCATATCCTTATCCATCTGTTTTTAGCGGACTGTATGTTTGAATGCCGGCGGGTAACAGCGGACAGATGTCCACTGACATCTGCCACCCCATAGAGAACAATCAGTGGTTTGATCTGGTCATCCAGAAAATTGGACAGGCGGACCAGATCTGTCCGCTGGTGTGAAAGGGGCCTTAAACTCAAAAGAAAACATATATTATATTGCAGCTTACCAATTCATAAATGGTGTGACGGACTCTTGAGGAGTATGTCCGCCGTATAAGCTTCCCTTGCCCAGTGCCATGACTATTGTAGTCTGATATTGCAACCCTGTTATTAACCTTCCCCCTTTTTACCCCAACCCCCCTTTTCCCTTCTCTTGACCCTCTTACCCAGTAAGGACACTGACACAGTAGAATTGGAGTAAATTGGCCACAACAGCCATTTTTATTTTGTAACCAAATTAAATTATATTTTTAAACCAAACGTGAAATAGGAATTTCCAACAATTCCAACTTTATTATTAACAAATATTTTATCAAAACTCTTTTATTATTTACACCAGTCCCAATTGGTCTTTGACGGTAAACCCCAGTTAACCTTTTTCTTCACCACCACCACTGCGTTCCATTACCATAACCGGCCTCCAGCCGACCCAGCTCTGAGACACCCCTTTAACCTGCAGTGTACCATCACCGTATTACAGCGGACACCATTCCACTGTAATAACCCCGTAAGGGGGGAGCCATCCCACCGATGAGCCCCCCAACCATTTCCATTCCATCCGTTAACTGCCACCATCAAAGACCAAGGACACCGCCAATGCTGTTGCGACAATCCTGCCTTTATCCTGCAAGAAAGAAAACAAACGCACAACACCAACACACACCACAAAAACACAGGGAGGGTGGGTGGGAAAACTGTCCTCCTTGTCTGCTTCCTTCCCGGGGCTGTGCACGTGGGCCGCCCCCGCCCCCCTTATATACCACTCCTCCCCCTTCTTCCAATTGGTCCCCCAGCCTCCTCCCTTGCTACCACCTCTTTCCTTAACCCCTTGTTTGCCTGCATCCACCACCAGTCATGCCCGGCCCTGCATTATTTTTTCTTTTGTGTTTGTCATTCCGGGCCTCACTTGACTATTGTAGTCTGATATTGCAACCCTGTTATTAACCTTCCCCCTTTTTACCCCAACCCCCCTTTTCCCTTCTCTTGACCCTCTTACCCAGTAAGGACACTGACACAGTAGAATTGGAGTAAATTGGCCACAACAGCCATTTTTATTTTGTAACCAAATTAAATTATATTTTTAAACCAAACGTGAAATAGGAATTTCCAACAATTCCAACTTTATTATTAACAAATATTTTATCAAAACTCTTTTATTATTTACACCAGTCCCAATTGGTCTTTGACGGTAAACCCCAGTTAACCTTTTTCTTCACCACCACCACTGCGTTCCATTACCATAACCGGCCTCCAGCCGACCCAGCTCTGAGACACCCCTTTAACCTGCAGTGTACCATCACCGTATTACAGCGGACACCATTCCACTGTAATAACCCCGTAAGGGGGGAGCCATCCCACCGATGAGCCCCCCAACCATTTCCATTCCATCCGTTAACTGCCACCATCAAAGACCAAGGACACCGCCACAGCCCGAAAGGGAAACCCCCCTTTTCCTTACGGGCCCCTCCACACCCGCAGGGCCCTCTGAATTCCCTCCTGCACTCCCAGGACCCACAAGTCCGTACCCACGTCGGTTAGGTGAACCCCATCCCTGAGCAGGTACAGCCCCAAATTAAGCTCCAATTCTCTGTGTCTCACCACTAACCCCCCATGTTTGGCCACAAACCGCCCTAGCACCTTATTTACCTTTATTCTCCCTTTGTTCACCCGGTCCACTGACCTTGCCATACGCCAGGTAGTTCGCGCGACAATGTCCGACCATACTATCAGCATTCTCGGGAAAGATGCCCGCAACGTCAAGACGTCCGCCTTGACTGCCGTCATCAAGTCCCCTATCGGCCGGATCCCCAAGTCGTTTCCCCCGACGTGCAACAGTAGCACATCAGGAGGTCGGTCGAGCCGAGCATAGCGCTGCACTTCAGGCAGCACCCTGCTCCAACCCATCCCAGGGATCCCCAACCACCTGACCGTTGCCTCCCGCCTGGAAATCCCCAACTGCCTACCTTCTGGCCTAGCATCTGCTCTCCTGGCCCCCCTACAAACATATGAATGCCCCATTATCCACACGAGGCCTGGCTTTACTCCACCTGTAAAACAAAATAAACAATGATCATCCACACCCTAAACATATTGCAATAAACCGGCCTTTTTTCCCTGATCCCACACCTCTCACAAATCCAACGCCAAGTGTGGGCGCACGTAAGAGCGAAATCTCCTAGATTCCCATCTCCCGATTCGTTTTACTGCTGTCTCATCCAACCCGCACCGGGCCGCCTCGGTCGCCGCCCCAATGCGGAAGGAGTGCGAGGCAAACAGCCGCTCGTCCAACCCCGCCTTTTTCAAACATTTTCTAAACAGGGCCGTAAATTGAAACCGTGAAACAAAAGACCCGTCCCCATGCATCAAAAATGGGCCCCCCAACTTGGGGCGTACCTTAAAAAATTCCCTTACCACCCCTACCGGACAAGCCTCTGAACCCGGCAGTGAATACAACGATACGTCCACCCCTTTCCCCCCTTGATCCGTTTTTGAGCGCTTAAGGCGAAAAACCAATTTGCCCTCCGCTAAATGAACGTCGTTGACCAATAAACCCCCGGGAACCCGCCTGGAGGGACTTACTAGCTCCCCCACCCGAAACGCACCGAAAAAAACCCGCCTGGAGGGACTTACTAGCTCCCCCACCCGAAACGCACCGAAAAACGCAACCGAAAACCCCGCCCGAAACAACCGTATTTCATATGCGGACGAACAAACCTCCCCCAATACCCCAAAAATTCTGCGTAGTACGGAAAATGTCACCGGCCTCCGCGCATCACTGCTCCGACGTCCCTTCTTGTATCCCTTTACCGCTTGCCTTACCCAAAACGACTTCGTAAAATCCTCCCTCCCCTCCAGTTTAAACAAAAAGGCCAGGGCCGCCAGCTTCTTTTCCAACGCAGAGACTGACCCCACCTTTTCCATGTGTCTAGACACAAAATACACCACTAACCAGCCCATCTCCATGTCTGCCCGCTCCACCTCCGCCAACCGCTTAAAACCAGCCCATTCCGCCCATACCTTAGCATATGCAGTCCACGTCGGCCCACTCACCGACCTCCTGAGCCAGTCTGCTGCGGCTCCAAAGCAAGTCCCCACATCCACCCTGGGCAAGGAACCCCTTCCGCGTCGGCCCCTGGAGCCAGCTCCCTGAACCTGTCCCACTGGAATCGAGACAGGGCGTCAGCAAGCCTATTATCCACCCCCGGAATATGCACTGCATACAGGAAAATATTCCACTGAAGACAACGTAACACCAGGTGCCGCAGCAACCGCACCACCGGAACCGATGAACCGGAGATACGATTGATGACCTGCACCACCCCCATGTTGTCGCAGTTCAACCTGATCTTCAGATCCCTGCATTCTGCCCCCCATAGCTCAATCGCCACCACCACTGGGAATAGCTCCAGTAGCACCAGGTTCTTTTCAAAACCCGCCGCCACCCAGGACTCCGGCCATGCCTCCGCGCTCCACCTTCCCTTAAAGAAGGCCCCGTAACCTGTGGATCCAGCCGCGTCCGTGACCAGATCCAAATCAAAATTGCTGAAGGGGCCGGACATCCAAATGGCCCTCCCGTTGTATGTCTCTAGAAATGTGTCCCACACCTGTAAATCAGCTTTTAGATCCCTTGTCAACCTAATATAGTGCTTCGGTGCCCGAACACCCGCGGTTGCTGCCGACAGCCGTCGGCAAAAGACCCTGCCCATAGGGATGATGCGGCAGGCGAAGTTCAATTTTCCCAATAACGACTGCAACGTCCGCAACTGAACTTTGTCCTGCCCCACCATCCCCCGAATCTCCATCCGGAGATTCTCAACCTTGTCCCTCGGAAGCCTACACTCCATTTTTTCTGAATCAATCATGATACCTAGAAACATCAATTCCGTGCGCGGGCCCTCCGTCTTGTCGGCCGCCAGCGGCACTCCGAACTTCTCCGCAATGTGCTGCAATGTTGCCAGCAAGACTGCGCACACTTTGGATGACGGGGGTCCCACGCACAGGTAGTCATCAAGATAGTGGATAACTGAATCCACCCCTGCCACGTCCCTGACCACCCACTCCAAGAAGGAACTAAATGTCTCAAACAGTGCGCAGGAAATCGAGCATCCCATAGGCAAACACTGATCCACGTAAAACCCCTCTTGCCACCGGCAACCCAACAGCCTAAAACTGTCCGGGTGAACCGGCAGCAAGCGGAACGCAGCCTCAATGTCCGACTTCGCCATCAGGGCGCCCCTCCCGTAACGCCGCACCCACCGCACCGCCGCGTCAAACGACGCGTACGACACGGAGCATGCTTCTGGATCTATTGCGTCATTCACCGACCCCCCCTTTGGAAAAGACAAGTGGTGAATGAGGCGATACTTGTTTGGTTCCTTCTTGGGCACCACCCCCAGAGGTGACACTACCAAATCCGGCAGTGGCATCTCCGTGAACGGCCCAGCCATCCTGCCCAGTTCCACTTCTTTTGCTAGTTTTTCCGATACCACTGCAGGATTCTCCAAGGCAGACCGCAGATTCTTCGCCAAGGGTGGCACCTTCGACAAAGAACTGGGAATGACAAATCCCTCGGAGAACCCCGACGCGAGCAGCCGAGCTGCTGCCCTATCCGGGTACCTATCTAGAAAAGGTCCCATCTTTTCCACCCTCACTGGCGTTACCCCCTTTGCTAGCAGCGTCCCCCCCCGCTTGCCCTTCTTAAAACACCGTGACAGGGGGTGAGCACCCCCGCATCCGGAGCACTCGTGCTTAAAACGACAGGTTCCCCCAAACTTGCAGGAACCTTCGTTGAACTGCCAGCACACCCCCCATTTTTTCCCGGCCGGCGATCCAGAGGTGGGTGTACCCCCGGCCCCCCCCTGAAAAAACGGTGTATTAGTCCTGGGAGCGGAAATCATCCTCATCCACAAGCTAATATCCTTATGGTCCCAACGCAGAAAAGGGGGCGAACCGCCCGCCGCTGCCGAAACTGCTCGTCGTACCGCAGCCATCCCGTTCCCCCATAAACCCGCTGTGCTTCCCCTATGGCGTCCATGTAGCAGAAAAGCGCCGAACAATGCTCCGGGCTTTTCTCTCCAATGACGCTGGCCATGATTGCAAACGCTTGCAACCAGTTGCTAAACGTACGGGGAATCAATCCATACCTCCTCTTTTCCTCATCGTCCTTTTTTATCCCATCCGTTTTAACCCTGTCAAGATTGAATTTTTCTAAAGGCAACAGGGAAAAAATTTCAACATACTCACCCTTTTCTATCTTATCCTTGACCTCCTGTTTCAAATGGGACCCCAGTGGACCCTCAAAGCATACATACATTTCCCCTCTCGCCGCATCTTCCAGCCTGACCTCATCCCCCTTTCCCCCCCCCCCGGGCTTCCCACCCCCTGCGGCGTCTCCTGACCCACCCTCGGGTGCCGCCCCCTTTTCCCCACCAACCAGGACTGGTGCCCCCACCACTACGGGGGGCACAGCATTAGCCCCCAACCAGGGCGCAGCCTGCGGCGGCGTCACCACCCCGCCCCCCCCGGCAAAACGTTGCATTAGCTCCCCCATACCCCTCAATAACTCTTGCAGCCCACCAGGAGAACCCTGGGCGGCAGGCATTACCCCCGCCACCCCGGGGCCCCCGGAAGGCGGCAGGACATTACTCCCCACATTGCCCCCTGTTACCTGAGGCCCGCCCCCCCCAACCCCCAACAATGAGCATAACAAAGCAGCAACATCCCCAGAAGTAAAATTAGTTAACTTACCAGGCTGACCAGGAGCATCCCTCACAGCCGACACCGGAAGCTCCACCGCTGGCGAATCCTCCACCCGATCTTCCTCATCCGATCCCGATGACTCCACCTCAGAACGACATTCCAAGACCGGCGTTGCCGACGACGTCAGCCCCCCAGGCCCGGTAAGCCTGGAGGCCGAAGACCCCAGCCTCTCGGCGGGTCGTCCTCTCCCCCTCAACCCGGTCGTGGACGCATCAAAATGTCCGCTCTGTCCCTGGGATCTACCGGACACCTCCCTCCGCCTTTCAAGTGAATCCGGCCTCCCCGCTGACCTGGAGCCGGTGGTCCTGATCCGTGAGGACCCCCCGGCCGTTCCATTGCTTGTCTCTGGTTGGGGCCCCCCCCTTTTGTTCCTGTCTGCTCCTGAGGGACCCGCTCCTGCTGCTGTCTTCTTTTTGGGCAAGACACGGGCGCCATTACGGCCCGATGCCCCGCCCGCAGGGCCCAAATTGAGTGGCGTATTGCGTCTACCAGCACCCCCGGCCGAAGCATGAGAGCGCTTGGCCGGCGGGGGTGACGGATCCTCCCGAGGGCTCCTATTATGGCGCTGGGTCCTGGCAGTTGGTGCGGGGGAATAACGATCCGGCGCTCGCGACCGCCGAGCACGTGGTGTAGCTACCTCTGCGGCCTGCGACCCCCCCCCCTTCTTCTGGAATAAGGGCCCCCATCTGCTCCTCAAGCCATCCTGGTTCTCTATTCGCCGCTGCCGCGCGCAGTTTTGCCAAAAATAAGTCTATTTTCTGCATTTTCTTTTGAGTAAAAAAACGCTGCTGTGCAGATGGGAGAAAAAACTGTCCTCCTTGTCTGCTTCCTTCCCGGGGCTGTGCACGTGGGCCGCCCCCGCCCCCCTTATATACCACTCCTCCCCCTTCTTCCAATTGGTCCCCCAGCCTCCTCCCTTGCTACCACCTCTTTCCTTAACCCCTTGTTTGCCTGCATCCACCACCAGTCATGCCTGGCCCTGCATTATTTTTTCTTTTGTGTTTGTCATTCCGGGCCTCACTGCACGATCCAAGATCCCCCAGCTCACCCACTCACTTGTTGAGACAGCAGTGTAGGGTGAATAAAAGCAGAAGAGTTTATTGAAGAAGACACAAGTATATATCTCTGGAGACATTTCCCCCTTTTTGTTGGCATAGAGACATGAGTGGGTCTAGGACCATTGGCATCGCCTAGCCAAAGCTAAACAAAAGCATCAGGATTTGGCTGACGAAAGTACTGTCAACTTGCTGCCACTAAATCCAGGGGAGAGGGTCTTGTTGTGCAACCCCAGGCACATTAGAGGCAACAAGCTGAAGTCCAAGTGGGAGGCCATATATCGGGTTGAAAAGCAACCTTTTCCTGGACGGTAGGGTTGTCCCGATACCATTTTTTTAGGACCGAGTACAAGTACCGATACTTTTTTTCATGTACTCGCCGATACCGAATACCGATACTTTTTTTTAAATGTGTCCCCAAATGCAGCCATGTCCCCCCACATATTGCAGCCATGTCCGCCACATATTGCAGCCATGTCCCCCACATATTGCAGCCATGTCCCCCCACATATTGCAGCCATGGCCCCCCACATATTGCAGCCATGTCCCCCACATATTGCAGCCATGTCCGCCACATATTGCAGCCATGTCCCCCACATATTGCAGCCATGTCCCCCCACATATTGCAGCCATGGCCCCCCACATATTGCAGCCATGTCCCCCCACATATTGCAGCCATGTCCCCCCACATATTGCAGCCATTTTCCCCCACATATTGCAGCCATGTCCCCCCCACATATTGCAGCCATGTCCCCCCCCACATATTGCAGCCATGTCCCCCCCCACATATTGCAGCCATGTCCCCCCACATATTGCAGCCATGTCCCACATACCTGGATGATGCCGCACGTGCCGCGTTAATCAGCGTGCGGGGAACATTACAGCTTTCGTTTGAATAGCTGTATCCCCGCCGCGCATAGACACTCCCTCTTGCTCGGGCTTGACAGATCATCCGTCCAATCCCGCGCAAGGGGGAGTGTCTATACGCGGCGGGGATACAGCTATTCAAACGAAAACTGTAATGTTCTCTGCACGCTGATTAACGCGACGGCTTTGCGCTTTGCGGCGGCGGGGGGGGGGCAAGTATTCTATTTCGGTATCTGGGGTATTTGCGGGAGTACGAGTACTCCCGCAAATACTCGGTATCGGTCCCGATACCGATACTGGTATCGGTATCGGGACAACCCTACTGGACGGCCTGTGTATGATGTTTCAGAGAAGCCAAATGGGCCTTGCAAGAGACTGCAACGTAACCTACTTCGCCCATGGTGTGTTCACTGCAGATTCACTGTCGGCTGAACCTGTCCCTGATTTTCCTCCATCTACCAGATGGGACAGCAGCCAGGGAGATCCTCAATAGTAATTCAGCAGAGCGGTACCTACCCCCTCTGCCACCAGTAGAGGAGTTATCCTTAGCTGAAAGAGCTACAGATATTCAGGCTTCTTTCACTCCTGTTAAAGCTGAGCCCCTTGTGGATGAAGTGTCGCCTGTTGGTTCTGATGCAGAGGAGGAACGGTGCCCTGGGTCCCCAGAGGGAGATGGACAGTTGCAATTCCGGAGCCTTGTTTACCCTGGCGCACTACCAGGGGACTGAAACCTGTCAAGTATTCTGATTAGGTGACTTGAACTGTTATGACTGTTTATCTGCTTGTTATGCTATTGCTTTATTTAATTGCTTTTACCTCGGTGAATGCCTAGGACCAGCAGCGGACGGACCATTCGGGCACTGCCCGAGGGCCCCATGCCACTAGGGGGCCCCATGCCACTAGGGGGCCCCATCAGGGTTGCCAGCCCCAGTAAAACCAGGGACAGTATGTAAAAATCTGTGTTTTTTTACATCTGTCCCTGAAATGTCCCTTACAGACATCCTTTTGGTCTAAAAATCCCAAGATTATAGCTGCCCCGCCTCTCCAGTACCTATTCAGTGTGTATATACTGTGTGTGTGTATACTGTGTGGCCCCATAATCTCCTATTGCCCGAGGGCCCCATAATCTCCTATTGCCTGGGGGCCCCATGAGTTGTCAGTCCACCCCTGCCTAGGACTGCATTGTTTAAGTGGGAGGAAATGTAGGTAGCCTCCTCACATACAGTTAACTGTGACAGGACAGTCATGCTGGTGGCTGAGAGGAGAAGTGGGACTACAATTGTATCATACTTGCTTCCTCATGCAGAAATGTCATATTCAGAATGTGTTTGTGTTTTCCTGCTGTTTTGTGAAATCCTGTTGAGACTGTAACTGTTCTCTAACTTGTCTCCAGCAACCATCTTGGAAAAGCCTCATGTTCTGATTGGTGTCAAGTTCTCTTGAGATTTTGTCCACCATTTTCTGTTAGCTTCAATATAAAAGCCACCATTTTGAGACGTGTGTGGAATGAGTGAGGGAACGCTAGGCCCTACTCAAGGAGAGTGTTCCAGCCTGTAGGGACAGAACAGGGATCCTCAGGAGTCCTGCCTATCAGCACTGCTGCTGTGCTTGTGAATAGAAGATCATCTAATGTCGCGTACACACGATCGGATTTTCCGTTGGAAAAACCTTGGATGTTTTTTCTGATGGAATTCCGCTCAAGCTTGGCTTGCTTACACACGGTCAAACAAAAGTTCTCTGAACTATCGACCGTCAAGAACGTGGTGACGTACAACACTTCGATAAGCCGAGAAAACAAAGTTCAATGCTTCCGAGCATGCGTCAGAATTTGGGCGTCAGAATTGCTACAGACGATCGGAATTTCCGTTTGGAATTTTTTCCATCTGAAAATTTGAGAACCAGCTCCCAAATTTTTGTTGGCGGAAATTCCGTCAGGAAAAGTCCGATGGAGCCTACACAGGGTTGGAATTTCTGACCAAAAGCTCACATCTGACTTTTCGTGTCGGAAATTCCGACCGTGTGTACGGGGCATTAGACTGTATTTTTCTGTTAAATCATCTCTGCTGCATCTGCGGATGCGGTGCCTTGTATAGCACTGATGTGCCTGAAAAGAAGAATAATAACAGTGCCAGTTTACTGAGCTGCATTCTGTATCTTTGGTGATGAATGGATTGTGAATCTGTAAGAAAAGAAATAGCTGCACATCCAGGAATTTCCGATTGCCTTTTATTGTTCAAAGTAATAACACCAAAGACACCAACACGAGGTCACGTGGACTGCTGTCCAAAGGTGCCCCCCCCCCCGTGCATCTTTATCCAAAGTGGATGCACTCTAATACAGGAGGTGTTAGAAAAAAATGTATATAATGTTTGGGGGTTCTAAGTATTTTTTTTAGCAAAAAAAAGTTTGTAACTTGTAAACACCAAATCTCAGAAAGAGGCTCGGTACTTAATTGGTTAAAATGATTGAAGAGAGCATTTGAAATGAATACAGTAAGGATTATCTGGGATTTGATTGATTGGGTTTAGCTAATATCCTACTTTTGTTTCATAGGCAACAAGAACTTTTCCAATTTGTCATTAGTCCAGCTCTGGGCCGGAATTCTTACACGGAAAAATATGCCTTCATATATAAGTAAGTTCTGTAATATACCTCTGTATGTGTAATAACATACTGGCAGCATTCTATGTGAGATAAAGTGATTGTAAACGTCTGATTTATTTTTTTGTTATACCTACCTGCTCTGTGCAATGCATTTGCACAGAGCAGCCCTGATCCACCTCTTCTGGAGTTCCCCCTACGGCTGGTCCTGGCTTCTCCCCATACCAATTGCTCCTATAGCAAGCCGCTTGCTATGGAAACACTCATGCGGGCTCACTCTTGAGCCAGCTCTGTGTATCCATTGACAGACAGAGTGCAGCTTAACCCCCCCCCCCTCACTGGCTGTGATTGACAGCTCCGCTTGTCTTTGAGCAAATGAGGAGTGAGAGAGCCACTAACGTCCTGCACATTGCTGGATCGAGATCGGACTAAGTATTAGGGGGGCTGGGGGCTAGAATGAATTAATGTTGAAAAAACGTCTGCCTTTAGAACCACTTTAAGTGGGACTATTTTAAGAAAATTATGTCCTGATAAATCACTTTAAGGGGGCTAGCCCCTTTTGCAGGTGCTCTCTTTCTAATTTAAAAACAGAGATGGAACCATATTGAAGTTGAAGGCGGAGACGAAGTCTTTGCTCTAATTCACTTGTATGTGTACATTTTAGCTTGAGCTATTGAGCACTGTAATCAAGTTATTTTTTTCCCCAACTTTGGTGAAATGTATGAAAATGAGCTTAGAGCTGCTGACTCAAGGGGTACATAATATTAACATGTAATATTTTATATCTTATTTAACCTTCAACTGATTCCTCCCTTTCTCCTGATCCCTCACCTTCTCCCGATTCCTAATCTCCTCCTGATTCCCTTCTTAGATCAGACAAGATTTCTGTGAGGGATCAGTATAAGTACCATGACAATGACACAAAGAAACCAGACGTGTTTGCTCGGGAACCATATGTGGTCCGCTTCACATTGCGATATGCAGGTCAGTAAATGGGGGGAACATTGCAGGTTCTGAAATGGTTCTCAATCGTGGCAGGTCCCGGCGCCGCCATCCTCACTAAGGGAAACAGGCAGTGGAGCTCTGCGGCTTCACTGCCCGGTTCCTACTGCACATGCGCTATTCGCGCGGCGCTTTATGAATGGGCGGCTGTTGTCTGGGACCAGAAGACAACGCGAGGAGGACAACCAGCTGCGGACTAGGAAGAGGCAGATTCGGAAGATCTGCCTAGCAACCACCATTTCTGGTAAGTAAAAAAAAAAAATGTTAATTTTTTTTATTTATTTTTTTAGCATTTAGATGTAATTTTTATTTTTAGGGTGGACCTCCGCTTTAACTGAAATGTGTGATTGGTTGCTGTTGCACAATGTTTGCATGTCATCATTTTTGTACAGCTTTAGCGGAATTGTGGTACAAGAGGGAAATCTTTTGGTGAATGTGTATTTTAGCATGGATTGGTGTAGATCAGGCATGTCCAAAGTCCGGCCCGGGGGCCAATTGCAGTCCCCGTTCCAGTTTAATGTGGCCCCCCTGGTAATTTGGATATATACTGTATTTATCTGTGCTGCCTCGGAGGGGACAGGGAGGGGCAGAGAACAAGTGCTGTCAAATACATACAGGAGAATCTCTAGTTTTCCCTTGCGGCATCTGTAATAGGAAGTCTTGTCTCCTGGGCTGCCATTGGACAAATACTCTGTCTATCATTGGAGGCAGGACATTGCATCAAAGAGGCTGCTGTGTAAACAGGAGATTTTCCTGTATGCAGGGCTTTTTTTCAGGGGGAACTTGGGGGAACTCAGTTCCACCACCTCTTGCTCAGACCCTTTAGTGCCTGCTCACCACAATCACTTGTAAATACAGAAGTCTGGTTTCTGTGTTCACAAGTGACAGCTCTGCACTCTGTGTGTAACCACCTGAACTCTGCATTCTGTATGTAATGTAATCCTGGTATTTAATGGCCCTTTAAGACCCTTCTACTGTTTGTGAAATCTGAACGGGGTCGTGGTTGAGTTCCTGCACCTATTTTCTGAGAAAAAAAGCTCTGCCTGTATGTAATCTGTTGGTGCTTGTCTGCCCCCCCCCCCCCTCCAAGCCTGCAGATGGGCATTGATCAGGCTGCATTCATGGCAATGGCGAGGCTGCATTGATGGGCAATGACTTTTATTTTGCTTCACAGTTCTTTATTTACATTTTTTTTCTTGAAACTTCTTTTCTAAAGTTAAGGTTAGTGTTATACACCGATAAATACAGTATATCCAAATAACACACCCAAGCTCATCTCTTTACCATACACAGCCACAAAGGCAAGAGGGAAAGGCAAGAGAATTCTTGTTGGGCAGTGTATTAGTGCTCGGGCAAACACACTTAGACCAAATTTTTTTTTTTTTTTTTTTTAAATTTTTTATTTCTCATCAAAAAGTCGGTCCTCGCGAACCACCAATACACACAAGTTACATTAGTAAGAGTACAAATCAAGCACAATCACAGAGATGTCTATAGGTCTTTGGTTTTTACAAGTAATGTCACAGTGGGATATGAGGGCGTGACCGAGAACTCCCGGAACTTGTCTCTAAGAGGGTACATCAGACCTCAGTTGTCCTGGCATTGGGGCTCGACCGGGCCGACCTCCAGATCTATTTTCCGTTTTCAGTGGAGAAGAGAGAGTAAGAGTTAAAGAAAGGTATAGAGAAATCTAACAGAGTGAAAATAGGAAGAGGGGAAGGGAGGCGGGTAGGGGAGGGGTGGGGGGGGGGGGGAGGAGGGGGGGGTGTCTGCACGAGCAGGGTCAGTGTAAAGCGCCCCCACGGGGGCGTAACATGAGTCTAATTCGTTCATGTACATGTAGGGTGTCCTAAGGGATAGGCAATGTATCCGTCAGTGGGGTTGGAGCTGGGCATTCGATCCCTCTGAGACTCTGTCCCTCATCTGAGTACTTGAAGATGTTGTAAAGCTGCCACGTCTCAGAGTATGTCTCGTGGCGTTGCTGGCTAGAGAGTATCAAGTCCTCCATTCTACTGATCTCGTCTACCTTATGTAGCCAAAGAGCAACTGTCGGGGGGTGAGGTGACTTCCATCGGAGAGGCACGCAGGCCTTGGCCGCGTCCAGGAGGTGGCGAACCACAGACTTCTTATAAACTCCAGATGGCATGTTGGTTGCGTGCAGGAGAAAGTAGCCCGGGTCGTCTGGTACCACGTATCCTGTGAATTTTTGGGCGATCCGTCGTACCTCTCCCCAGAAGCCCCTGATTCGTGGGCAGGTCCAGAGGATGTGTAGTAGGGTGCCCCTGTCCCGCTGGCATCTCCAACAGACGCCAGCAGAGTTGGGGAACAGTTTATTTAGGAGGTCCGGGGTCCTGTACCAGCGGGAGAGAATTTTATAATTCGTCTCCTGAGTTTTTGCGCATAGTGAGGATTTGTGTGTGAAGTGAAGTATGGCTTGTTTTTTGGCGGGTGAGAACTGTGTGTTCAGGTCCCTTTCCCATTTTTCCAGGGCTGGTAGCTGATATCCTCCAGATGGTGCTATCAGCATGGCATACAGTAAGGAGAGAGCGTGTGGGAGCACTCCAGATTCCTCGCACATCTCCTCCAGCTCAGTCATTGGAACTTGTCCCGTCGGGGGGGCAGGGATGCTACTTAAAAAATGAGACAGTTGATGTGCTCTCAAAAAGTCAAGGCGGTAGGCGCCGTTGGGGTCTGTCAGTTCTGCTGCCGATCTCCATTTCCCCCCCGCACTAAAATGGGATGCCTGGAATAGGCCATCCCTCATGAGGTTAAGGAACTTCCTATCCCGTAACCCCGGGACAAAGAGCGGGTGACCAATGATAGGTCTGAGAGGAGAGTCCCCAGAGGCCAGGGATCGCCGAGCCATAAGGTCCGCACAGACCCTAACTGTATTTCCTATTAAGGGGTGGTTTTTGACTTAGACCAAATTTTAATGGTTCAAAGAATGTCAGCAAAATGGTCGGCCCTTACGCATGTTCACTTCATCAAATCTGGCCCTATTTGAAAAAAGTTTGGACACCCCTGGTGTAGTTAGTAGTTAAAAGCTGGCCATAGATGGATCGAAATTCAGCCGGTTCAGCACTAGATAGAAAGGATAATTTGCCACAAATTTGTGGCAGTATTCAAGAAGCAGTCCCTGTACTTTGTTTTTGTTTTTATTAAAGGGAATTCAACTTAGATGGGGTAGGGGTAAGTATGGAGATGCCCACATGATTGAAGAAATAAAGAATTGGGACTTCAATTACAGTGCCTTGCAAAAGTATTCACCCCCTTGGCGTTTTTCCCGTTTTGTTTACTCACAACCTGGAATTAACATGGATTGTTTGAGAATTTGCATCAGTTAATTTACAGAACACGCCCACAACTTTGAAGATGTTTCTTTTTTATTTTCAATCTGCATAACTATTCACCCCCCTAAAGTCAATACTTTGTAGAGCCACCTTTTGTGGCTATCACAACTCCAAGTCGCTTTGGATAAGTCTCTATGAGCTTGCCACATCTTACCACTGGGATTTTCTGGCCATTCCTCCTTGCAAAACTGCTCCAGCTCCTTCAAGTTGGATGGTTTGCGCTTGTGAACAGCAATCTTTAAGTCTGACTACAGATTTTCTATTGGATTGAGGTCTGGGCTTTGATTATTAGGCCATTCCAACACATTTACATGTTTCCCCTTAAACTACCCAAGTTTTGCTTTAGCAGTGTGCTTGGGGTCATTGAAAAAAGGAAAAAAAAAAAACTGCGCTAAGATTAAACAAACAATTACATGTGTCCACGAAATTGCAAAAAGTGCTAACAAAAGCTAGAACAAAGCTGTGACTTTCTGTGAAACATCAAACCAGTGATCAAAAATAGAAAAAATATAAAGTCGCGCTAAACTATATAGAGAATAATTGAATATAAACATATGCACAGTGTGTAAAACAAAATAAAACTGGCAAATATTAAATAGTGAAAATTTCCAAATACAGGACTAAATGTATGAACGTATAGCTGGATTCAGGTATGCGGGCGCATCCTTGCAGCGGCGTAGCGTATTGTATTTACACTACGCCGCCGTAAGTTAGCAAGGCCAGTACTGTATTCACAAAGTGAAATACAGTGAGGATGTGGGGGCCGTGTTTTATGTATATGAAGTGTGACCTGACGTGGTTGACGTTTTTAAGAACGGCGCATTCGCTGTCCGTGTACATATCCCAGTGTGCATTGCGGGTAAGTACACCGCACGGACGTATTGGTTTCGACGTGGACGTAAATTACGTCCAGCCCTATTCGCGGATGACTTACGCAAACGACGTAAAATTTTCAAATTTCGACGCGGGAACGACGGCCATACTTAACATTACTAGTCCAGCTATTTGATGGAATAACTATACGCCTGAAAATGCCTTACGTAAACGGCGTATCTGTACTGCGTCGGCCGGGCGTACGTTCGTGAATCGGCGTATCTAGTGATTTACATATTCTAGCGGCCAGCCTAAAAATTACACTTTAAGATACGAGGGTGTAAGACACTTAGGCCGCTCGTATCTTAGCCTAATTTAAGCGTATCTGGTTATCAGAATACGCTTAAATTTGCGTCGGCGCAGATTCAGACTTAGGCTGGCGTATCTACTGATACGCCGGCCTAAGTCTTTCTGAATCTACCTATTTGTCTGTAAAATGAATCACAAAAATAGTTCATAAATAAATAAGAGTCCACAGCTCCTCTGGTCCTCCCCCTGCTTCTCTGTTCCCCCCAGGTGAGCGCTGCGGGGAGGGAGAGACAGAGGAGCGGAGGGGGTGTTGGTCTGCTTTCACTGAAGCCGGCCCACTGAGCCATCGGCACACGGGGAAACTCCCTGTAGTCCCAATGGCCAGTCCATCCCTGGGGTATGTGCAAATAAAGTCCTTTAGAAAAAAAAAGGAACATCCAATGGTAAAAGAGGAAGGGGGTAGGAGGCAGTATAAGATTATCTTTTTAATTTCTCCCTGCTGGAAAATTGCATTCTCGCAGCAGCTGATCAAGGCAAATTTTCTATCTGTCTTTCAAAACTTTTTATCTATTTTACATGTGGAAGGACTGAAAATAGTTTTGGTTCACATTGTGGTTACACTGTCACTTCCTATCCTAGTGACATCTTGGTTTCTGAGCAGCAAAATAGACCACAATATGAACCAGCAGAATTCTTCTCTGCTGTATCCAAAACTGAAAAAAAAAGAAAAAAAATATATATATATATATATATATATATATATATATATATATATATATATTTTGTGTATATATACATGCATTACCTCTCCTTCTCTTCAGACCTGCAAGACCTGGTTGTGATTCCGCAGCATACCGTCCCAGATAAAGCTGATGAGGAAATTGAAGCCCTTTATGATGTATTTCTGAATGTCACGAGCCACTGGCGCTGTAATGTAAGTAAGAATCAATTATTTTGATTTTTTTTTTTTACTAAAAAGCAAATTCAACTCAATCAAAGCCACTAAATACACCAGTGAAACGCATACTGTACTTCTACATGAATAGTTTTAACTGATCATATAATTGCTGTTCTGTTTGCTACATACAGTGAAAAAGTTTTCATACCCCTTGACATTTTCCACATTTTGTCATGTCGCAAAAAAAAACGTAAATGTATTTTATGTGATAGACCAACACAAAGTGGCACATAATTGTGAAGTGATAAATGGTTTTCATTTTTTTTTTTTTCTACAAATAAATATGTGAAAAGTGTGGCGTGTATTTGTATTCAGCCCCCCTGAGTCAATTCTTTGGAAAACCACCTTTCGCTGCAATTACCTTTCGCTGCAATTACCTTTCGCTGCAAGTTTTTGGGGGAAGTCTCTACCAGCTTTGCACATTTTTGCCCATTCTTCTTTGCAAAATAGCTCAAGCTCTGTCACATTGGATGGAGAGCATCTGTGAACAGCAATTTTCAAGTCTTGCTACAGATTCTCAAATGGATTTAGGTCTGGACTTTGCCGGGGGCCACTCTAACACATGAATATGCTTTGATCTAAACTATTCCAGTGTAGCTCTGGCTGTATGTTTAGGGTCATTGTCCTGCTGGAAGGTGAACCTCCGCCCCAGTCTCAAGTCTTTTGCAGACTCTAAGGACGCGTACACACGGTCGGTCCAAACCGATGAAAACGGACTGAAGTTCAGTTTCATCGGTCCGTGTGTACGGCCCATCGGTCTGTTGTACTTCGGTCCAAAAAAAGAGAACTTGCTTTAAATTGGACCGATGGACGGCTGACCGATAGGTCAAAACCGACGGTTAGTACGCAAAAGCATCGGTTCAAAACCCATGCATGCTCAGAATCAAGTCGACGCATGCTTGGAAGCATTGAACTTCGTTTTTTTCAGCACGTCGTGTGTTTTACGTCACTGTGTTCTGACCCGATCGGTTTTGGAAACGATGGTGTGTAGGCACATCAGACCATCAGTCTGCTTCAGCGGTAACCTGATGAAAACGGTCCGTCGGACCATTCTCATCTGATGGATCGACCGTGTGTACGCGGCCTAACAGGTTTTCTTCTAAGATTGCCCTGTATTTGGCTCCATCCATCTTCCCATCAACTCTGACCAGCTTCCCTTTTCCTGCTAAAGAAAAGCGTCCCCACAACATGATGCTGCCACCACCATGTTTCACAGTGGGGATGGTGTGTTCAGGGTGATGTGCAGTGTTAGTTTTCTGACACACATAGGGTTTTGCTTTTAGGCCAAAAAATTTTATTTTGGTCTCATCTAACCAGTCCCCCACATGGCTTCTCACAAACTGCAAAGGAACTTCTTATGGCTTTCTTTCAACAATGGCTTTTTTCTTGCCACTCTTACAGATTTGTGGAGTGCACGACTAATGCCGCGTGAACGCGATCATTTTTCGGGTTGTAAAAAACAAAGTTTTTCAGGCTCTAGAAAAAACAAAGTTTTTTTCAACTTCATCATTAAAACGACGTTGCCCACACACGATCGTGAAAAAAAATGCTCTAGCAAAGCGCAGTGACGTACAACACGTACGACTGCACTATAAAGGGGAAGTTCCATTCGTATGGGGCCACCCTTTGGGCTGCTTTAGCTGATTTCGTGTTAGTAAAAGACAATTCGCGCTTTTCTGTCTGTTACAGCGTGATGAATGTGCGAACGGTAGTTTTACCAGAATGAGCGCTCCCGTCTCATAACTTGCTTCTGAGCATGCGCAGGTTTTTCACGTCGTTAAAGCCCACAACCCAAAAAACAACATAGTTTAAAACGTTGTGAAAAAATAGAGCATGTTCGAAAAAAAATTGGGCCGTTTTTTTAGAACACGAAAAATGCTCTGAAGCCCACACACGATCATTTTAAATTACATTTTTAAAAAACTTTGTTTTTTACAACCCAAAACATTATCGTGTGTACGCGGCATAATAGTTGTCCTGTGGACAGATTCTCCCACCTCATCTGTGGATCTCTGTAGCTCCTCCTCCATGGACCTCTTGGCTGCTTCTCTGATTAATGCTGCTCTTATCCAGCCTGTCAGTTTAGGTGGACGGCTATGTCAAAATGTCACTTCACTGTTGAGGGTCGTCCTGTGTTCCAACTCTCCAGTAATCCTGCCTTACTTAACATTTCCTCCTTTTGCTCCTGGTGCCTGGAACATGGAACAACAGCACTTTTCTTTTACAAAAGTTTTATTAATGGACAACCCAACATATATGGCCATGGGATGGTTACAGCTTGTAAGAAACAGATATGAGGTAAAAAAAAATATATGAAAAACAAAACAAAGACCAATTATAAAAAAAAGAGAGAACGTAAACAATAACATTACACAAGTCACAAACATAATGACCTAGGTGACTAAGAATGTAAGGGAGAGTCCAAAAGCAGCCTTTCGAGGTATCATGGGCGTCATATCATGCCTACAGACCTAAATGTCCAATTATAGAGTCTGAGATATCTAAACAAAGGCATGCAGAGTCTAGAGTCTCCCAGTTGGATAGGGTAGAAAAAAAAAAGGGAAACATTCAAAGATAACATAAAAAGTTATATTATTAAAATAACCAGGATGACAGCACTTTTCAAGGCAGATTGGCTCCCATTATATAGATGTAGCGCCCTCTACCATAGTGTTAGTGGTAAGGATTTTTGTGGTAGCTGGCAGGCAGTTAAATTTAGGCAGGCCTATGCTGCATGCTAGGCCTGTTTGTTTTTGATCTGGGGCGCAGGGAGTGGTTAGTGTAGCAATGGGTGTGGCCACCTGTCCTTAAGTTCTTGGGCACCTCCCCTGCTTCCAGGGAGAATGTTCTGGAAGGGGGACAGGACAGGGAATTGGAGCGACAGGGAGCTCATGTGAGGAGCCCTGACCAATCCCCAATTGGAATTGTCATCGGGCAGGCCTCCTTCATAAGCTCAGGTCCAGCCCACTGGAGGGGAGTTGTCGACTGGGTTACATAGTTACATAGTTAGTCAGGTTGAAAAAAGACAAGTCCATCCAGTTCAACCACAAAAAATAAACAAAAAAAATAAAAAAACACAGTACAATCCCATACACCCAACTTCATACCCACAGTTGATCCAGAGGAAGGCAAAAAACCCCAGCAGAGCATGATCCAATTTGCTACAGCAGGGGAAAAAATTCCTTCCTGATCCCCCGAGAGGCAATCGGATTTACCCTGGATCAACTTTACCTACAAATCTTAGTACTCAGTTATATTCTGTACATTTAGGAAAGAATCCAGGCCTTTCTTAAAGCAATCTACTGAGCTGGCCAGAACCACCTCTGGAGGAAGTCTGTTCCACATTTTCACAGCTCTAACTGTGAAGAAACCTTTCCGTATTTGGAGGTGAAATCTCTTTTCCTCTAGACGTAAAGAGTGCCCCCGTGTTGACCGTAAAGTGAATAACTCAACACCAAGTTCACTGTATGGACCTCTTATATATTTGTACATGGTGATCATATCTCCCCTTATTCTCCTCTTCTCAAGGGTGAATAAATTAAGTTCCTCTAATCTTTCCTCATATCCTTCCTCCATGCCTCTTATCAGTTTGGTTGCCCTTCTCTGCACTTTCTCCAGTTCTCCGATATCCTTTTTGAGAACTGGGGCCCAAAACTGAACTGCATATTCCAGATGAGGTCTTACTAATGATTTGTACAGGGGCAAAATTATATCTCTGTCTCTGGAGTCCATATCTCTCTTAATACAAGAAAGGACTTTGCTCGCTTTGGAAACCGCAGCTTGGCATTGCATGCCATTATTGAGCTTATGATCTACCAAAACCCCCAGATCCTTCTCCACTACAGATCCCCCAGTTGTACTCCCCCTAGCATGTATGATGCATGCATATTCTTATTCCCTAAGTGCATAACCTCATCTGCCACTCAGTCGCCCAATTAGGTGAAGTGAAGAATGGAGTGTTAGACTGCAGCAGTAGGCCCATCCCCATCCCCATCTGGGGAGGGGGGGGGCGGTGCGCGCCTAGATGGAAGAGCTTGGGAGCTGGGAACCAATCACTCTGAGCCAATTCCTGTTTTTGAGTTAAAGGACTGCAGACTGTGTTCAGCATGTACACTGTGTTGGATCAGATTTCTATTTGACTTTGCTCCATAGTGGGCGCCCTGGACAGGTAAGTGTCCATTTTTTTAAAGTCAGCAGCTGCAGTATTTGTAGCTGCTGGCTGTTAAAAAAAAAAAATTCCGGTGCACCTCTGCTTCAACTTATTTTTCGTAAACAGGAAGTGAGGGAAAATCTCTCCATTGGGACACAGATAGCAAAACATAACATTCTACAATTAAGTTGGGTAATAATGACAACCATTATCAGCGCTTAGACACAGCGGCAACGCTGTAATTGGCGATATATAAGTGTAAACATTATTATTATTATTATTATTATTACACTATATTTGCATGAGAAAAATATGGTTTCACTTCAAGTGGCAACATTACATTTTCAATGATTCTCACCTGCTTTGGAATCTACTCAGGAATGACTTTCCCTTCTTTATATTTATAACAGAATCTGGTTTTTATGGGTGACTTTAACGCTGGATGCAGTTACCTCTCTAAGAAGAAGAGGCGCACTCTCCGCCTGTATAGTGATCCAAAATTTCACTGGCTGATTGGGGATGACATTGACACTACAGTGAGAGAAAGCACAAAGTGCCCTTATGACAGGTGAAAAAGGGAAATCTATACAGTATTGAGAAGGTAGATGTGAGCCAGGACCAGCCAACCAACCAGGCACATGAGGCATCTACTATAAAGGCCAAATGTCTGCTACTGTGGTGGCAATAGGACAATATGTCTGTACTCATGCCCTCAAATTATCCCCTCGATTATTCCACAGAATGGTGACCATATATTGTACAATACTGCCTGCCTTAAACCTCTACTAAAGAAGAATTTAAGTTGTCCTAAAATGCTGGTTGCCTGGCTGTCAAGCTGAATTAGTAGGAATGGGCTGCTGTACCTGCGACATGCATGTGCACCTATGCTCATGCATAATTTTAAGTGTTACTAAACTCAGAACAGTAAAATCAGTCTGTATATGCAGCATAGCATGCTTGTTATAGTCACTGTGGAACTTAAGGGGTTAATTCTCTGCATTGTGTAAAAAGGCTGTTTTATCCTGTATGCACAGATCTTTCCCTCCCGCACTGTCTATTTGGGAAAGGCCAGCTAACACAGGCAGGGTAGCCAACCTGCACATGCTGAGATGTGTCTTTTATGCTGGAGAGAACATTTACTTGTTCTCAGAGCTACTCAGGTCAGTCACATGATACTGACATCACATTATGTGGGCGTGTATACATGCTGTAGTGGAAATCTCCTCCTACCTGAACTCTCAGCACTGGAGAAACTGTGCAGTTTTCATGTAACTGTGGTATACAGATCAGCCAAAAAGGTATATACTGACAGTATTTTAATGTATTAATAAGATTTATATTCTTGTGGGAAAAAAATAAGATTTATAAGCTGTGGGGGGGGGGGGATTAACTATTTTCATATTACTGGGTTTAGCAACACTTTAAGATGTGGGGTTTCACTTGGTGGAATCACGTATGAGGAAAGGGGTGTTCTAAATGCATTAGCCTTCCAACTGTCGTATACATTGTGAGACGGTATCGCCTAATGGCTGGAGTTGATTTCTGATACGCTTGTTTCCTATTATGTTTGTGAGTATACTATTGATCTGAGAATGTGATGCATTACAGTGATGCCACACTGGAGTGTTTTTTATTCTTTGTGGATAAAACCTACTTAAGGCATACTAAAGTGGCATCACAGTCAATATTACTGCATTTAATCATAGCATGGCTTTTAAGTAATAATTGGTTTATCTTCAAGTACTCCTTTCAGTAAATACAAGAGTGTGAGAATAAGATCCTTATGTCACAATATACAGTCAGTTCCATTTTTCACAAAAGTTCCACCTATTTTTATTAGCCGCTTGCCTACTGGGCACTTTTAAAAACCAGTCCTACAGCTCCAGTCAGGTGATTTTTTTGCCTAGGCTCAGATGATATCATGAGTAATCTGCAGGCAGGAGAAAGCATTTTTACAGTCTCTAACTTAATGTTACTTTTCTTCTACAGGATAGTGGTGTACGGTGAGGAATTGGCAAATTTGGTGAATTCTGCTGGAATTTACAATTTTACAAAGGAGTTGGAACTCACAGAGGCTGAGGTATGGAGTGAAGATGAGGAGATTGTCATGACTTTGAGATTAATAAAGTATTTATGAGCTGACAAATTTAAAGGAATGGGGTATTAGATTTGGATAGGGTGTAGAAGAGTTAAATTGTATGGCAGTTTTTTCATTGATGAGGGAAATTTACCCTCACATCCTGTCTTCAAAATGAATAGGAATCTTTCCAATGGGGACACAGACAGCAATAAATCCTATTAGAGATTCTAACCTTTACTTGTTTTATTTAAACCAAACTATTGTGGGGGCGCTCCACCTAAAGTGGGCTCCCGCACAGAAAACAATTTTGTGGAATACAGACCCTCAAATCCAAGCACCTTTAAACAATATAAGAGGGGGAAAAGGGTACCAAAAAACCCTGGGGACTTTTTAAACAGTGGTAATAAAGTGTAATAACACAAATAGTATAAGAATATAGAAAAATGTATTTTATTTCATAACAATAAATCTATAAAAACCATCCGACGGGTATTGAGTTGTTAACTTCAAAACATGAGTATAAGAAGACCTGTTGCAGTATTTGCTCGCTCTACATGTTTCGCTCCAAATTGAGCTTCTTCAGGAGCTTGAACAGGTAATACTACAAAATATCAAGAAACAGGGGGATACAAGGGATGGAAACAAGAATTAGTAATAATAGGTGCATATATACATATATACAAAAATACATATAATAATTCATAGAAATATATATTGTGTTAATATAAGTTTACATATAATGAGGTGCAGAATAATGGCGCAAGCAGGCTTACCACATGGGACCGGATCACTTCAAAAATGAAGGCATAATAGGAATAAGTAACTGCACATAACGTTGTCAAGATACTGGAACCATGCATCAAGAAGTCTCGATAGTTAATCTGAGGCCATAGTATAAAGAGAGCCTGATATATCAAAAAATATATATATAAATACAAATGGGTCAAATTCACTTGATTATCAAGCGATTACAACCCAGAACTAGATTTAATTAATTTTTAATATAAACGAAACATACCTCACTTTAGTAGTGAACTATGGAACCAATAAATTTGCCCAACAGGGACACCTGTAATAATTTCCGTGGTAATGCACCCCAAGTTCCTCCAGATGCCACACATCAGAAGATGACTGGGTGCCTCATATGCACAGGCAGTGCAGATCTCTATAGGGGATCATGTAAGAAAAAATATATATATTAAAAAACAATAAGCCCAAAACACCTATAAGGGGTTAATAACACCATCTAGGTGGTTGATTTGCGGTGTCTCAAAGAGACAGTTACCTGTATTAGGGCGCAGTCCCAAACAAACATTAGAACTCCACAGCGTTAGGGCGACCGAGCCTGCAAATGGCTCCGTTTGCCATAAATTATGCCAGGGATTGCGGCTGAACGCTGCGCTCTTAAATACCATCCCGGCGGCGTCTGAAATACGCCGCTGGGATGCAGACATGTGACAACGGCACCAGATCTCCTCCCATTTGTTGTGCGTCAAACCAATGGCTGCAGAGGTGTCCCGCGCATGTGAACACACGCTGTAATGGGACGGACTGCCATGACGCCGAGGCGTTTAACGCCATATTGATTGAGGGAAAACAACCAGGCATGGGAATAGCAACTAGATGAAAAGAAGGCTGCAGTATGAATGTAAAATGTGCAGCAAAACAATGGGAATACAAAACCAAGACCAAGACGGGGGATAAATGATGCCAAAGAGTCAAAAAGGAGGGGGACTGACAATGAATGAGAGATTGATTAAACAATCAGACAATGACAGTCCCCCCGGGTCCTTACGGCCTGGATTGAAATCAAGACAAAAGACAATGGCCCCAAGAGACGACACGTATGTGAGGAGAACCAATTGATTAACAATTGGGTATTTTCAAAAATAGGGAAAAGGTTTAGGTTCCTGCTTGCACTGGACCAAAAAGAAGATTATAAACACAATAGTTTACGGATAGCATCCCAAAGAAATTGGTGCCTTCCATGATTATTAATGTACAAAAAACGGTCGCATGGGGGAGGAATGCGCCAAGATTATGCACCAGTGAAAAATAAATTCTGAAAACGAGTAGCATTATTTGGAAAAAGGTACATGATTACAATATTGATATACATAATAACCAAAAAAGGCAACAACATCATTTATTCATAAACACAAAAGAAAAGAAAAACAAAAAAAGGAGGAAAGAAATGGGAAGAGAAAAATGTGAATAAAAATAGAAAATATACTATATATAGTTATAAAAAAGGTTTGAAGCTGAATGCTTCATTTAACCCTGGAGATTTCAAGGCGGATAACATATGTATCCACTTTGCCTCCTTTTGAAGGAGTAATTTGTCATAGTTCCCCCCTCTTTCTCCCTGAGGGATGTACTCAAGGGCTGAGAATTTCATTTTGCAACTGTTAAACTGATGAAAAATGCCTATATGGCGACTAATAGGAGTCTCCATTTTCTTTTTGGAAATTAAAGCAACGTGATCGCGGATGCGATGGAAAAAGGGGCGCTTCGTCTTTCCAATGTAAAAAGCCCCACAATCACGTTGCATAATATATACAATACCAATAGATTGGCAAGTCACAGAGAAAGCCATGGACATATCCACAGAACGGACAATTGTGGCAGGGTCTGGTCCCCTTGGACCCCTTTACGAGGGGATTACGGGAACAATGGTGGCTGTGGACCAAGTTATCGCAAAGCGAGCGCGATCTTTTGAAGGTAAATTCAGGATAGTCCTTGATGTACTTAGATACTGTGTCATCGCTCCTCAACAGGCACCAATATTTCTGTAAAATCACACGTATTTGTCGGTGATGACCCGAAAATCGTGTAATTAACCATACCCCAGGATTGACTTTTGCTGATTTGAAGTTATGAAGAAGAGATCTACGATTTTGATGTTTGGCCCGCAGATCGGCCTTTTTAAGACATTTGTTACTATAGCCCCGTTCACGGAAGTGTGATTAAAATTGCTTAGCTTCATGTTCAAAATCAGATATTGTCCATATGGTATATTCGAAATTAGAGATTTGGGGTGCGAACTCTTGTAAAAGAGAATTGCCCGCTAGTGGTTTGCGAAATAGAGTCGTGCCTATAGTGCCATCCTCATGGATCAGAATTTCAATATCCAAAAAAGTCAAACGAGTCTGGCTGATCTCGAAGGTGAATTTCAGATTGTAATCATTCACCTTCAGGCTATCCAAGAAAGCCATTAGGTCAATATGAGACCCCGTCCATATAAAGAAGATGTCATCGATAAATCTGTGCCTTAAAGGTATTTGTTCAAAAGGTACCTGCATATTGTCTTGATGTAGAAGGTTCCTCTCCCACCCCCCCAGGTACAGGTTGGCGTAAGAGGGGGAACACTTGGTCCCCATAGCCACACCCTGTACCTGGAGGAATTGGGAGCCACCAAAAAGAAAAATATTATTGGATAAAATTAAATCAAGCAGATATAGGATAAATCTATTGTAGGAGGGAGAGGCCTCATTACTCTCTGAAATTAAGCCCTCTACAACCGGAACCCCTAAATGATGGGGGATGTTATGAAATAAAATTATTTTTCTATATTCTTATACTATTTGTGTTATTACACTTTATTAGCACAGTTTAAAAAGTCCCCAGGGTTTTTTGGTACCCTTTTCCCCCTCTTATATTGGTCTCCCACACAGTTTACACTAAAATTTGGTTACTGACACTAACAACTGTGCATATGCAGCTTTCTAAATTATTCCTCTTCAAAAGAAAAGTAATATATAAGTAGCATGCTTGTTATAGCCATTCTATGGGCTAGGCATAGCTCAGATTTCTATTGGTTCACTAAGGTCCAGTAATTATTATTATTATTATTATTATTATTATTATTATTATTATACAGGATTTATATAGCGCCAATGGTTCGAGTAGCACTTTACAACATTAACCACTTAAGCACCGCCTAACGCCGATATACGTCGGCAGAATGGCACGGCTGGGCACAGGCACGTACATTGCCTCTAAGAGCCCAGCCGTGGGTCGCGCACGCCGATGCATGCATGCGACCCGGTCCGAAGCTCCGCTGGACCCGATCGCCGCCAGTGTTTCTACCTATAGGTAAGCCTATATATATATGTGTGTGTGTGTGTGCGTGTGTGTTTGGAGCAATGAGCACCATGAAACACTTGGACATTTAATATGAATTCACTAATTATGGAGTTTTTTGATCATATTGTTGTTTTCTTTTGCACATTTATGTATTTTAGCAATGCACTTGAATTTATGAGATGCAGTTGTATGCAATTTTGTATACATAATATTTGGTTGCATTGGTTTGATTATCCATCGTAAAGGGATAGCGCACTCATTTTTGTTCATTTTACTGTATGTTGTTTGCCTCTTCAGTGATCCATTTTTATGTTATCTTGCAGGCCCTGAAAGTCAGTGATCATTATCCAGTGGAGGCAGATCTTAACCTCAAATATAGTAGTGCTCACACTTTGCATCCATCGGTTATCCTCCTTGTTCTGAGTGTCTTAGCTGCTGGAGGAACAAAAACTTTACAATGAGGGTAAAGAAAATGTCCAGAAAAACAAAACCACTTTCTTGCAGATGAAAACCCAGGACCTCTATCTTCTGATGCTATTTTTTTATGCTTACCTTATCCCATTGTGTGTAATATAATGATGAAATGTGTAATTTGGTGCTTTGTGTTATCCTATGACCTACAAGAAGAGCAAAGACACTTAACTTTTCTAACCACTGGCTGTCTCCTCTCTCTGATTACTGTAGTTTTTTTTTATAGATCTCAATATCCTTGCTTATATTGCTGTCCCTGAATTAAAGGGGTTGTAAAGGGGTTGTAAAGGTCCTCCTTCACTTATCTCATCCTTCCATTTTGCTTTTAAATGTCCTTATTTCTTCTGAGAAATCCTCACTTCCTGTTCTTCTGTCTGTAACTCCACACAGTAATGCGAGATTTCTCCCTAGTGTGGAGTGTTGTGCTCGCCCCCTCCCTTGAGGGGGCGAGCAGGAGAGTCAGGACACACCAGGAAGAAAGCCTTGCATTACTGTGTGGAGTTACAGACAGAAGAACAGGAAGTGAGGAATTCTCAGAAGAAATAAGTACATTTAAAAGCATAATTGAAGGATGAGGTAAGTGAAGGAGGACTGCACTAAGGTAAAGGAAGCTATTTAGGATTTTTTTTACCTTTACATCCCCTTTAAGTCTTCTGGACTGCATTAACAAAAGATGGGGGTCCACATCAAATATAGATCATGAGGTTTAATGACTTGGAAATAATAGACTTCAATAGCTGATATGAATGTTAGTTTAAGAATACAATAAAAAATCTTCTGCGCTTGGGTGTTTAGTCTAAAAAGGGGGGGGGGGTGTGTGGTGCGTCTCTGGACACCTGCAGACTAGACCTGATGTTGAGGGGATCAGACAATATCACAACTGGCTGACGCGTTTCAAGGGCGCACCTTTTTCCTCAGAGCCTAGATGGTCAATGACTCTTCTCTCCCAGTTACCTCTATATGTATCCACGTGTCCACCCCCCAAGTAACACCCACCCAGAAAGGTTACACTCATCTACGAAATAAACACATGCCTACCTTGTGATAGAATAGAATGGGCCCCCATCCAGACTTCATAGTTTTACTCCAAACTAGGATATGATGGATATAAATTCCAGCCACTTGTGATATTGTCTGATCCCCTCAACATCAGGTCAGGTCTGCAGGTGTCCAGAGACGCAGTCTGACCAATTGACAAGCCTTTTTTACATTTGTGACTATAAACATTGCTTTTATGCTTTTAATAAAACAATTTACTATTGGTAATGCACAAGGTCGGTGCGCCCTCCTTCTTTCCTTTTTTTTTTTGTTAGTGTAAGAAGCATTGATGGAACTTTCTGGAATTTGTGGGCAAAGAAGATTGCCTAGGTGGCTTTATTTTTGGACTGGTCCAGTTGTAAAGTCTCTTTTTTTTTTTCCTTAGTTGTTTTGTTTTAGAGCCCTGTTTCCATAGTTCACGTCTGGATTCTTTGATACCTGCATTCTCTGTTTCTACAGTCTTCATAAGCTCTTCCGGTGCAATAACATGGATGTCCTCAGGAATGTTTTTTTGGGCATTTGAATCTTAAATAACATATATATGTTCCACCTTTTCTACCTCGTCTGCAGGTGATTCTGGGAAAGACCTGCATATGTATCGGGAGTAATGGGACTACAACATCTTCTGTAGCATTAATGCTTTCTCTAAAAGTTATTCAAATATCCTATACTTATCTAAGATAGTATTGTACTTCGATATTGTACACAATGCTGATAAAATTGTTGTCACTTAGCCAGATTCAGAAAGACTGGCATAACTTTGAGGCGGCGTAGCGTATCGCATATACGCTACGCCGCCGTAAGTCAGAGAGGCAAGTGCTGTATTCACAAAGCACTTGCGTCCTAAGTTACGGCGGCGTAGCGTAAATGGGGCGGCGTAAGCGCGCCTAATTCAAATGAGGAACAGGGGGGTGTGTTTTATGTTAATGACTCGTGACCCAACGTGATTGACGTTTTTAAACTAACGGCGCATGCGCCGTCCGTGGACATATCCCAGTGTGCATTGCTCCAAAGTACGCCGCAAGGACGTATTGGTTTCGATGTGAGCGTAAATTACGTCCAGCCCAATTCACGGACGACTAACGCAAACAACGTAAAAATTTCAAAATTCGACCCGGGAACGACGTCCATACTTAACATTGGCTAGGCCAGCTTTTTGTTCGACTAACTTTACGCCGAAAAAAGCCTTATGTAAACGACGTGAAAAATGCGCCGGCCGCACGTACGTTTCTGAATCGGCGTATCTAGCTCATTTGCATATTCTATGCTGAAATCAATGGAAGCGCCACCTAGCGGCCAGCGTAAATATGCACCCTAAGATACGACGGCGTAGGAGACTTACGCTGCTCGTATCTTAGTCTAATTTAAGTCTATCTGGTTTCCAGAATAAGCTTAAATTTACGACGGCGTAGATTCAGAGTTACGACGGCATATCTATTGATACGCCGGCGTAAACGTCTCTGAATCTAGCTATTTGTGTCAATCTGTAACTGAAAGCCAGGAGGTGTAAATGATGTCCTCCAGGGGCATCCATCATGCTCTGCAGAAAGCTTGACCCTGTTGTTGGTGGATCTAATAAGCTCAGTTCCTGAATAAAAACTGAACAAACGGCAGAGTTGGCGTTTTGAGGTCTGCTTACCTTTTATTTCTAAAGTTTGTATCCTGGGGGGTGTTAAAGCTAATGTCTGGCTCATACTAAACAACAAACAAATGGCATTTTGGGGTCTACTAACATTTATTTCTAAAGTTTCCATCCTGGGGGAGGGCAAAAATATTGTGGCTCATATATAATGTATGTAGGTTGCAACATATGTGCATGAATTGTATATAGATGTACAGTACTGACACCTTTTTAAGGGTTAGGCCACTTTTTTAATCAAGTCATTTTTATCAAGTGTTTTATAAGGTTTACAAACAGAAACCTACATTTTTTTAAACTCCCAACAATGGGGTTACTCACATAGGTAACAAACAGTTGCTGGTAAAATTCTGCATGAAGTGATTATACGACAAAAATAATTGTTACATAAGAATAATGTTTTTCAAAGGAATGTATGCTTTAACAATAAAATACGTTTGTACAAAAAGGAAAGTTCTTGTGTCATTTTTAGGTTATCTGAACTGTCTAAATATGGGAGTGTCACTTCATATATCCAGCCATACCCAAATTTCAAAGTTATTTATCACACGTAAAAAAAACTGTAAGGACAGTCAAGTGTCACAAGATTACTATTGTTTTAGCAGAATGAACTATGGAGGGATTTATAAATGGTATAGAGGGTGGGATAAATTGCTTGATCTCTGTGTTTGCTGATGACACAAAAATATGTAGGGCAATAACATCACAGCAGTATATAGAAACTTTTACAAGAGGACCTGAATAAATGAATGGAGTGGGCTACTAGATGGCAAATGAAGTTTAACATTTGTAAATGTAAGGTAATGTACTTGGGGGGGGGGGGGGGGGGGAGTAAAATATAAACGCAAGGTACTCTTTAGGGGAGAACATCTTGGGGATTCCATTCCATGATGGAGAAGGATCTAGGGGTCATAGTAGAAGACAGAATGAGTAATAGCATGAAGTGTCAAGCTGGATCTACCAAAGCTGGCAGAATATTAGCATGCATCAAAAAGGGAATTTACTCCAGAGATAAAACGATAATCCTGCCACTTTATAAAACTCTGGTTCGGTCGCACCTGGAGTATTCCATCTGGTTCTGGTCACCAGTCCTCAGGAAGGATGTAATGGAGCTGGAGAGAATCCAGAGAAGGGTTACTAAATTAAAATAGGAACTGGAAGACCTCAATTATGAAGAATGACTACAAGCACTAAACGTATTCTCCCTGGAGAAGATACGCTTGAGAGGAGATATGTACAAATATGTACAAATATCTCAACGAGTGAAGTATGAAACTTCTCAGTCCCAGGGAGTGTAAAGCCCTGTACACACGATCAGTCCATCCGATGAGAACGGTCTGAAGGACCGTTGTCATAGGCTATCCGATGAAGCTGACTGATGGTCCGTCGTGCGTACACACCATCAGTTAAAAAACCGATCGTCTCTGTTGTGACGTAAAACACAACGACGTGCTGAAAAAAACGAAGTTTAATGCTTCCAAGCATGCGTCGACTTGATCCTGAGCATGCGTGGATTTTAAACCGATGGTTGTGCTTACTAACGATGGTTTTTTTTCTCATCGGTTAGGAATCCATAGGTTCAATTTAAAGCAAGTTGGCTTTTTTTTAACCTATGGTTAAATAACCTATGGAGCCCACACACGATCGGTTTGGACCGATGAAAACGCGGGAAATTTGAAAGTACGCCGGCGTATCAGTAGATACGCCGGCGTACTTTGTCTGTGGATCTGGCCCAATGTCTGCAAGGTAGACAGACAGAATAGTGTAAAGATTCTGTTAAAAAACGAGTAAATACCTATTAAATTCCTTCATCTATATCACCTCCGGCATTCTAGTTTCTGTTCTCTCATTTACTTCCTGGTTTGTGGCGCTCGTTCATGTAAGAACTACATTTCCCAGTATGCATTGCGGCACGCCCAGTAATTCACACCTCCTTGAAGTCTCTAACACGTAGAGAGCGTCCTGCCGCACAGATGTAGTTCCCAGGAGGGGGCGAGCACATTACTGACCACCGCAGTAAAGCCTTCCATCACGGTGGTCAGTAAAATCAGACAAGCAGGAAGTGAACAGAACAGAGAAGAAATAGAGCAACTTCTGAGCAAAAACGAACAATGAGGAAGTGAAAAGAGGAATGTCTGCAGGTAAAGGATGCTTATTATGAAAAAAACATTTTTCCTTTACAACCCCTTTCAGAAGATACAGAAAAGTCCCATGCTTTATAGTATACCTAATTAGGTTTCATTACAGGATTTTTTATAACCGCTAAAGTCCATGTAATAATTTATTGGGACTGAAGGACAATTTGGCTTTTCTAGGCAGTGGCCACCAGGTTGTCATGAGGCACACCGCATGGGTCGACTATAAAAAAACGTTCTGTATATTGCAGAATGGTCCTCCTGCAGGCTCCAGCCTTGTGTATTGTCCATTCTCTTATGTTCCAGAGCCTGCTGACCCAGCACTGACACAGCAGGCACCTCCCTGTCCTCTGTTCACAGACCTGCTCTGTGTGTATATGAACCTGTTACTTCTGAACATTTACAGTGTCGACTGTGGTCATTCATCATCCATTGACCTGGTTTTTGTCCTGTCTAAACCTCCGGTACCCTAAGCTTCAATAACAAGGATCTAAATTCAATGAGTTACATTCTTTATTTTTATTTATTTTTTGGCATTCCTAATGATTTTAGGTATATATTCTGCTGGATCAAGTACATTTTTGGTGTTCCAAACATACTGGATGGCTAAATTAGAAACTTAGGATCAACAATTTATTTTTTTTTTAATTTGGACATTTCTACTTATTTCAAGCATTTCCTAGGTTATTTTTTTTATCTTGTATTTAACAGTTTTAAGGATTCCGTTTTTCTGGTTCCCTTGGGCATTCGTGGCATCATTGATGGTTACTCATTACTATTTCCATGCTATTTACATCAATCTTTCATTTACTAAAATACCAGCATTTTTTTTACTTAGCAACACAATGATAGTGTTGTAATGGACGATTAGTACTTTTGCTACTTTGAACTTCCTCAAACACATATTCTTCAACAATAAGGAGTTCTCGCCTACACAGTTCAGTGAAATGAGACCATACCCTGCTAAGAGGTAAGTCCTGTTAATTCATCAGAAATAGCTTCCGTTATCAAGGTAAAGTTGCAAAGGTGTATTGGATTGTAAGCTCTTGTTTTTACAGCTACATGATGAAAACTCCCGTCCTTCTACTTTTCCTGTTGGGTCTGCATTTCTCTTCAGCTACCTTCAAGATCTGTGCTTTTAACATCAAAAGTTTTGGAGAAGCTAAAGCGTCAAATAAGAAGATAATGGGCACACTGGTGAAGGTGGGTAATTGTAACTGGGTAAGAAAGTTTTTTTAAAAATATTGGACCAGATCCACAGTGAGAGTACGCCGGTGTATCTACTGATACACCGGCGTACTTTCAAATTTCCCGCGTCGTATCTTTAGTTTGAATCCTCCAAACCAAGATGCAACGGCATCTGGGTAAGATCCGACAGGCGTACGGCTTCATACGCCTTTGGATCGTAGATGCAATACTTCGGCGTCCGCTGGGTGGAGTTTGCGTCGTTTTCCGCGTCGGGTATGCAAATTAGCTATTTCTTACGATCCACGAACGTACGCGCGGCTGTCGCATTCTCTTACGTCGTCTCTAGTCTGCTTTTTCCGGCGTATAGTTAAAGCTGCTTTTTTGCGGCGTATAGTTAGATTTGCCATGTTAAGTATGGCCGTCGTTCCCGCGTCGAAATTTGAATTTTTTCATTTTTTTGCGTAAGTCGTCCGTGAATCGGGATGGACGTAAGTCACGTCTAAGTTTAAAAAATTACGTCCTTGCGACGTCATTTCGCGCAATGCACGGCGGGAAATTTAGAAACGGAGCATGCGCAGTTCATTCGGGGCGGGGACGCGCTTCATTTAAATGAATCACGCCCCCTAATCGCCGATTTGAATTCCGCCGCCAGAGATACACTACGCCGCCGTAACTTACGGCGCGAATTCGTTGTGGATTTGAAACAAAGCCAAGTAAGTTACGGCGGCGTAGCGTATCTTAGATACGCTGCGCCGGTGCCGATCTATGTGGATCTGGCCCATTATGTAGCTAGCTCTGCAAAAATATATTAGGGACAAGCTAAGAACAGTAACTCCTCTGTGCATAGTCACCTTTTTTGTAGTAGGCTATACTGTAGTGATTGTGAACCTTGGCACTCCAGATGTTTTGGAACTACATTTCCCATGATGCTCATGCACTCTGCAGTGTAGTTGAGTATCATGGGAAATGTAGTTCCAAAACATCTGGGGTGCCAAGGTTCGCCATCACTACATAGGAAATGGAAATACTCGGTGTGAATTGGTGGATATGCAGAGATGAAGCTAAAACCTGCATATTGCAGGCTCTGCTTCTCCTGAATATCATCAACCAAAAGAACTGATTGTTAACCACTTAACCCCCGGACCATATTGCTGGTCAAAGACCAGAGCACTTTTTGCCATTCGGCACTGCGTCGCTTTAACTGACAATTGCGCGGTTATGCAACGTGGCTCCCAAACAGAATTGGCGTCCTTTTTTCCCCACAAATAGAGCTTTCATTTGGTGGTATTTGATCACCTCTGCGGTTTTTAGTTTTTGCGCTATTAAAGGGGTGGTTCCCCCTAAAACAAATTTCTAACAATACATTCGTAAGACCCGTTACACTGCGGTTAGGCTGGCTTTTGTTTTGTTTTTTTAGTACATACCTCGATATCGGCGTTTCGTCCCTTGGCGGTGGGCGTTCCTAGTTGATTGACGTTCCTCCGACGGGCACATACGTGACGTCACGACTTTCCGAAAGAAGCCGAACGTCGCTGCGCAGGCGCCGTATAGAGCCGACTCTATACGGCGCCTGCGCAATGACGTTCGGCTTCTGTCGGAAAGTCGTGACGCGCAGTATGCGCCCGTCGGAGGAACGTCAATCAACTAGGAACGCCCACCGCCAAGGGACGAAACGCCGATATAGAGGTATGTATTAAAAAAACAAAACAAAAGCCAGCCTACCCGCAGTGTAACGGGTCTTACGAATGTATTGTTAGAAATTTGTTTTAGGGGGAACCACCGCTTTAACAAAAATAGAGCGACAATTTTGAAAAAAATGAATATTTTTTACTTTTTGCTATAATAAATATCCCCCAAAAATATATAAAAAAACATTTTTTTTCCTCGGTTTAGGCCGATATGTATTCTTCTACAAAAAAAAATCGCAATAAGCGTTTATTGATTGGTTTGCGCAAAAGTTATAGCGTTTACAAAATAGGCGGTATTTTTATGGCATTTTTATTAATATTTTTTTTTACTACTAATGGCGATCAGCGATTTTTTTTCGGTACTGCGACATTATGGCGGACACTTCGGACACTTTTGACCCATTTTTGGGACCATTGGCATTTTTATAGCGATCAGTGCTATAAAAATGCATTGGATTACTATAAAAATGCCACTGGCAGTGAAGGGGTTAACACTAGGGGGCCTGCGCGAGAGCCGACGTATAGCTACGTGCTCTCGCGCAGGGGAGCCGACCTGCCGCCGTAAAACGACGGCGGCTGGTCGGCAAGTTGTTGAAGTGGTGGGATGAGCTTCAGCTGTGGAAGATTAGCTACAGATAATTATCTCTCTGGATGTTCTTTTTAAGCCCTGGTTCACACCATTGTGGCTTTGAACTCAAGATACTTCAGATCGGTGCGATTTGGAACCCCGATTTCATTGCAGCTTGCAACTTCATTTAACAGAAGTCTATGCAAGTCACAGTGAAATCGCCAAAAAAGTAGTGCAGGAAAGCCTTTGCAACTTGAGTCGCAACAATTTGAATGGTTCCATTTCCGGGCAATGGAAATGTCCAATCGTATGACAAATCTCACTGGTGTAAACCAGGATAAAAGGCAAAAACTTTCTACAATGTCTGCACAAATATTATCCTTTGTTTGCTGTTAGACCCCTTTCACACTAAAGTGTTTTTACAGCATTTTAGTTAAAAATAACGCTATTAAAACGCTCAAACGCTCTCCATGCATCTCAATGGACCATTTCACACTGAGTCCTGCAAGCATCTTTGGAGCAGCTTTTGGGCGCTGAAAAAAACGCTCCAAAAACGCCCCTCTCCATTTAAATGAATTGAAAGCCCTGTAAAAACGCCTTGCCCTTTCACACTGAGGCACTGCAAAAACGCCCTAAAACTTTAGGGTCTTAGCGGTGCTTTACCAGCGTTTTTCAGGCGCTGGCAGTGTGAAAGGGCTCTGAAAGCAGTTTTACAGTCAAAAGGTTTTACCTTAATGGATTCTATTCATCAAGATAAAAAACCTCCTGGGTAGAGCTCCCTCACTCAGGGGCGGACTGACCATTGGGACTCTCGGGCACTGCCCGAGGGCCCCGTGCCACTAGGGGGCCCCATCAGGGTTGCCAGGCTCAATAATACCAGAGACAGTATGTAAAAATCTGTGTTTATTTACATCTGTCCCTGATATGTCCGAAACCGACATGCTTTTGATGTGAAAATCCTGAGATTTTAGCTGCCCTGCCTCTGCACTGCCTCCTGGCATGGTGGCCATCTGTAAGCCCAGGGGCCCCATAATATTCTATTGCTCGGGGGCCCCATGAGTTGTCAGTCCATCCCTGCCCCCACTTATACTTATCTGAGCCCCATCTAAATCCAGCTATGTGCATGAGAGCAGCGGCTCTCTTGGGTCTCTCTCCTCATAGGCTCACCCAGCAGAAGGGGTCATTGGCTCCTGCTGCTGTCAATCACAGCCAGTTAGCCAATGAGTAGGGGGCGGGGCCAAGCTGTGCTCTGTGTGTGAATAATGGACAATGTCCAATCACAGAAGTGCGGCTCAGGAGTGAACCTGCTCAAGTGCCCCGATAGCAAGAGGCTTGCCATTGAGGGCACTCAGCAGGGGGGAGGAGCCAGGACCGCTGACAGGGGACCCAAAAAGAAGAGGAACGGGGCTGCTCTGTGTAAAACCATTGCGCTGAGCAGGTAAGTATAACATGTAATCACTTTAAAGAAAAAGGAACATGACCCACTTATTTTTTTTTTTTAAACAGATTCTGTCTCGCTGTGACATCAGTGCCATCCAAGAGGTCAGAGATTCCAAGGGAGAAGCTGTCCCAGCTCTTATGACTGAACTCAACCGGTAACTCCAAAGTGCATGCTGGGAAAGTACATACACATAAAAATATATATATATATATATATATATATATATATATATATATATATATATATATATATATATATATATACACTCTCTTTAAACCCTCAACCCAGAATGTAATATATTGCAGTTTACCCATTATTAAATATGGTGACTGCATTAGATTTTTCTTTTTTAGGCTTTTCACCTGGTGATCTGGCCTGTAACATACCTTTTGTATTAGCGTGCCCCCACTCTGACTGAGCACTGGAGGCACAGCAGAATTGTAAGTCTTGGGGTAGGGGAGTGTCAAATGTACTAGCATATTTTAATACACTAGCAAATTGAAGGTCAGCTCCAGCTTGCACTTTATAATCAGTTACCGTAAAACCTTAAATAATTCAATAAAAGCTGATCATTACAAGCACCCCTGCTCGTGTTAAATGGGTTATCTCATCCCTGTAAAGCGATACATCTGGAAGAGAGCTTGTTCTTTTGAGAAAAAACAGACTTACTGGCCAGATTACCAGATGAAAATAGAAGAAAGCCTAAAAAAAAAAAAACTGCAGTCATCACATTTAAGAATTGGTAAGCTGCAGTGTAAAAAGTGTTTGTTTTTTGGTTTAATACTGCTTTAAAGCAGAACTACATTGCATCTGAACACCACAAACTCGCCCATCCATCCATGTCTCCATGCTTTATTTTGCTGAGAAATCACTTTGAAAAATACCTTCTATAATTTCTGGCCGTGGCCAACTTGAATAAGGGCAGATGATTCACGTAGCATTTACTTCCTGGAATTCATCTGCTCTTAGCTCAGGCATGCAAGCAGGAGGGTGTGCTTAGCTGAGAAAACCCTTCCTGAAGACTCCTGGGAATGGGATGTATGACATGCAGTGTTGGAGCAAGGCCATCTAGAGCCCAGGGCGAACATACCAAACTGCGCCCCCCCAAAGATGTTTGAGCATTATGTGTCAAAAATCCCACCCCTCCTCCAAAAAAAATAAAAGCGAGCACTAATCTGCATGCTTACCCTCTAAGCATAAAGGGCCAGATTCACGTAGATCAGCGAATCTATAGATCCGCTCGATCTACATGATTTAAGATCCGCTCCCGCAAGCTTGAGAGGCAAGTGGCTAATTCACAAAACACTTACCTCCAAACTTGCGGCGGCGGATCCTAAATCCCCCGGCGGAATTCAAATTCCGCGGCTAGGGGGAGTGTACTATTTAAATCAGGCGCGTTCCCGATTTAAATGCGCATGCGCCGTCCGGGGAATTTCCCGGCGTGCATTGCTCCCACTGACGTCACTAGGACGTCAGTGGTTTCGACGTGAGCGTGACTTGCGACGCGCGTGTTTGTGAATCGGCGTACGCAAACGACGTTAGAAAATTCAAATTCGACACGGGAACGCCGGCTATACTTAACATTGGCTGCGCCTGATGAAAGCAGGGGTAAGTATACGACGGGTACGCCGCTACGGAAACGTCGTAAGAAGACTGCGTCGGGTCCGCGTACGTTCGTGAATTTGCGTATCTTGCTGATTTACATATTATTCAAAGGTAAATCCGGCGCCATTTTTAAATTGAAAAAAAGATCCGACAGTGTAACAAAGTTACACCTGTCAGATCTTAGCCCTATCTATGCGTATCTGATTCTATGAATCAGGCGCATAGATAGGACCAGTGTAAGTCAGAGATACGATGGTGTATCTGTAGATACACCGTCGTATCTCTTTGTGAATCTGGCCCAAAAACTTCCCTTGCAGCACAAATCTTTGCCCCCTTTCAGCTTGATTTCTCTCTCTCCTCAGGTCCCCACACAGCACAGCCCCCCCCCAAAAAAAATCCTAGCACAAATCATCTACCCCTCTAATTTCCCCTCTGAGTCCAAATCCCCCCTCCCAACACAAATCCCCCAGTCTCCCCTCCTCGTACAACCCCCCCCCCCCCCAATCGTCCATACTAGCAGAAATTACCCGCACCCAAAAGAAAAATCTCCTCCGAGCACAAATTCTCTTCCCCCATCCCCCCTGCCAACACAAATCACACAGAATTACCACTGCAAGCACCCCCCCAACATCAAATTTCCCCTCCTAGAACAATTCTTACCCATGAAACCTCCCAAATCCCCCCTCCGAACACGAACCCCCCCCCCCCCCATCCTCAATATGATACCACAGTGCCCAAGGCAGCTTCCCCTACTGCCTTTCCCTTGTCCTGGTCCTGGCGACATCAATTGCCCTGGCCTAGAAACCAAGAATTAAGTGAAGAAATTTAAAAACAAGTACATTTTATATACTTTCCTATCTACCGTATTTATCGGCGTATACCGCGCACTATTTTTCCCTGAAAATCAGGGCAAAATCGTGGGTGCGCGGTATACGTCGATACCCGCTTTCCCGCCACGAGTTTGAATACTGCGCCAGCATATACTGAGCGCAGTACACTCGTGTATCTTCGGGCAGTCTCGGCACTTCTCGCGCTGACGTCCTGAGCGTACAGGACGTCAGCGCGAGAGTTGCCGAGCCTGCCCGACGATACACGAGTGTACTGCGCTCGGTATATGTCGGCGCATTATTCAAACTCGGCGCGGGAAACGAGCGGGGAGGACGCGAGGACGCCGCAGAAGGACGCCGGACCCGACGAAGAGGACACCGGAAGCCACAGACGGACGCCGGACCCGACGAGGCCGCCGATGGACGCCGCGCAAGACACCAAAACTGTAAGTACAAAAAAAAAAATTTCCACAGGATTCGGGGCAACATTAGGGGTGCGCGGTATACGCGGGAGCGCATTATACCGCGATAAATACGGTATTTACTAATGCTAGCAGCATAAGTATTAAAAATAGTCAGCGTTGATTGAGAACGTGAAGTTCGACTTCAAGCTAACATCGCTCTATCAAAATTAATGTCCACTGTATACCATTTCCTTTACATTTTTTCTTCTTCGCCTTTTATCTTTATTTCTCTTCATCACTTTTAGATTTCAAAGACCGAGCTGATATTTTACTTTGTGATGTATTGTACTTGAAACACTTTCTTACATATTTGTGCTGCTGGGTCTCAAAATTCTCCTTTTCCTTTTCTGTAGGTATGACTCCATCCATCAATACAAACATGTGGAGAGTAAAAGATTGGGAAAGAACAGCTACAAAGAGCAGTTTGTCTTCATCTACAGGTATGGTAAAGGTAGATGTATCCTTGTCCTAGGTACACACTGACAGCAGGATTGAACTCGCATGATTTCATACCTGCATGTCAGTCCGACTTCGGGGGCGATTTCAGACATCTGTGTGAGTTGCTGCACAGATGTCTATACAAATCGCACCCCGAAGTTGCTAAAAGTAGTACAGGAACTACTTTTGCAAATGCGGTGTCGATTCGGACGGCGCCATTACCGGCAATAGCTGCTGATTTGCCATGCATTTTCGCATTAAGGTGAACCTAGGCATAAAGTGGAAGTTCACCCAAAAAATCAATTTTTAACATTACATTCAGCCGAGTTGTCCTAATGACAATCGTTTTTTTTTTTTTTTTTTTCCCGTACATACCGTATTTCACCGCCGCTTCCGGGTATGTCTTTTGCGGGACTGGGCGTTCCTATCTGATTGACAGGCTTCCGACCGCCGCATACTACGCGTCACGAGTTGCCGAAAGAAGCCGAACGTCAATGTGCAGGCGCCGTATAGAGCCGCACCGACGTTCGGCTTCTTTCGGCAACTCGTGATGCGCTGTATGCGACGGTCGGAAGCCTGTCAATCAGATAGGAACGCCCGGTCCTGTAGAAGACATACCCAGAAGCGGCGGTGAAATACGGTATGTACGGAAAAAAAAAACCAGCCGATTGTCATTAGGACAACTCGGCTGAATGTAATGTTAAAAATTTATTTTTGGTTGAACCCCCGCTTTAAAGTGGATGTAAACCCTCACATATACCCAGTGAAGTGAACAGCCTCAGATAATACACAGAGATTATACAAAGCTCCCTACATAAGTTTTACTTGTATATCTTCTGTCTTCAGCTTTATATACTGTTTAGAAAGTGAACATTGTGTTAGAATTTTCTCTTCCTGATTCACCTGTGGGTGTGGATTCTTGCCATACACTGTGAGACAGCTGACTGGAGGAAAGCCACACACCCCCACTCCACATAGGCAGAAAGAGGAAGAACCAATGCAGAACTGTGCTGTGAAAGACCAGCTCTCTGCTAATCTATTTCTATGCACCATCCCTGACACAAATCTCAGCCTGGTTTTATCTCAGTTGACAGAGAACTTGTCAGAGGTCATCATGCTAATAACAGAAAAAAGTGTATATCCAGGGCGCTCCAAGCATTTGAATCCTGACAAATAAAGTCTGTGTTGGAGAGGGTGGCAAATCTTCACACACTTTAGGCAGCACTCCCCTAGAGCAGTGTTCCCCAACCCCCGGTCCGCGGCCCACTACCGGGCCGTGGCACTTCTGCAGCCGGGCCGCGAGCAGGCGGCATGAGAGAGCCCCACATGCGGACCCCGGCACTCTGCCATTCGGACCGCAATGAGACTTTTCTTCCTCCTGCGTCGCTCATAGAGCCGACAGCGGAGCTGCCCGAGGTTATCAAACAGGCGATTGGCTGCTAGGACTGTCCTCCATCCTAGCAGCCAATGACCTGTTTGTTACCTCGGCCCTCTATCCAGAACTGTGCCGCCTCCCTCTCTGCAACTTTTCTCCTCATGCTGTGCCTCCCTTCGATCTGTCCCTAAGTGTGGGGGATGGAACCGAGGACTGTAATGTGTGGGGGATGGAACCGAGGACTGTAATGTGTGGGGGATGGAACCGAGGACTGTAATGTGTGGGGGATGGAACCGAGGACTGTAATGTGTGGGGGACGGAACCAAGGACTGTAATGTGTGGGGGAACGGAACCGAGGACTGTAATGTGTGGGGGAACGGAACCGAGGACTGTAATGTGTGGGGGACGGAACCGAGGACTGTAATGTGTGGGGGACGGAACCGAGGACTGTAATGTGTTGGGGACGGAACCGAGGACTGTAATGTGTGGGGGGGGAGGCTGAGGACTGTAATGTGTGGGGGGAGTGTGAGCAGGGCCTAGTGGGGGCACTAGCTTCATCTGTTGGGGCCTTGCCACATCTGGTGGCAGGCAGCGTGGCAAGTGACAATCCGCAACTGGTGGCAGGCAGCGTGGCAAGTGACAATCCGCATCTGGTGGCAGGCAGCATGGTAAGTGACAATCCGCATCTGGTGGCAGGCAGCGTGGCAAGTGACACACTCAAAGCTCCCACTGATTCTGCATTTTGGTGGGTTTAACTTTATTTTTTACTACAATGTAATAAATAGAAATAATGCGCTGACAAATTGCCCGCGAAAAATCGCTTACCCCCCCCCGCATGCCACCCCCAACCTCCCCCCAACCGGGCCTTGGAAAATTTTCTTCCATGCAGCCGGTCCCCGTTGCCGAAAAGGTTGGGGACCACTGCCCTAGAGGGTTAAAAACACTTACAAGATAGTGGATAAAACAGGCATGTAGCAGACAAGTGCATCCAGGAGATGTTCCAATGGCAGTCCCAGTCTGTGATGGTAAAGCTTGCAGGGAAGTCCATGAGATAACAGCCGACTTGTGCTGTGAATATTCAGAGGACACAATACTGCTGGAGCCTAAGGATGACGTCAGAGGAAGCGAGACAGAAACCAGCATGGAACACAAACAGGAAGTGGACAGGAAGTGTGTCATAGAGGCGGGACGCTTTCGGAACAGCTCATTCAGGTCACTGGCTGAAGAAGGAACCAATGAGCTGTTCCAATATTCAAAGTTTTATACTTCTGCACTTAGATGCATCATGCTAATAACAGAAGAACGGAGCAGGAGAAAGCCACAGGACATAGGGATTTGAAGAGAGATAAGTAAACACTCTGTTAACTATTCTCTGGATCTGCTGATGATTTTGACTTGCAACCTTCAATAGAAGTGACCTTTACTTAAGTATGTTTCTACAAAATGCCTATTTTGAATTTTCCAGATCTGTGAAAGGTTTACATTAATACAAACTGCTGTTGGCAAACATTTTAATACTGTTTTAGGTAAATGATGGGGTCGTAAAGTGTAAGCTCGGTCCTGGACCAACATTGGCCCGGATTCACGTAGGAGAGCGCATCTTTGTGCGGGCGTAACTCATCCTATTTACGTTACGCCTCCGCAACTTTGACAGGCAAGTGCAGTATTCTCAAGGCAAAGTTGCGGCGGCGTAGCGTAAATAGGCCGGCGTAAGCCCACCTAATTCAAATGTGGAAGATGTGGGCGTGTATTATGTAAATGTATTGTGACCCCACGTAATTACGCTTTCTCCGAACGGCTCATGCGCCGTCCGTGAAAGTATCCCAGTGCACATGCTCCAAATTAACCCGCAAAAAGCCAATGCTTTTGACGTGAACGTAAATTACGCACAGCCCTATTCGCAAACAACGTAATCGATGGAAAATTCGACGCTGGCCCGACGTCCATACTTAACATTGGTACGCCTCATCTACACCTCATAGAGCAGGTTTAACTTTACGCCGGAAAAAGTCTTACGTAAACAGCGTATCTGTACTGCGACGGCCGGGCGTACGTTCGTGAATAGGCGTATCTAGCTGATTTACATATTTCTAGGCCTAAATCAGCGTACACGCCCCTAGCGGCCAGCGTAAATATGCAGTTAAGATACGACGACGTAGGAGACTTACGTTGGTCGTATCTTTTACAAATTCTGGCGTATCTGATTCTTTGAATCAGGCGCCAAGATACGACGCCTCAGACTCAGAGATACAACGGCGTATCTGGAGATACGCCTTCGTATCTCCTACGTGAATCTGGGCCATTGTTTTTAGTGGTTGCCCATGACTACTACAACTTGCACAATTTACTTGCTGCAGATCTGCAATTGTCTATACCTAGCGTTGTAACTATGGCTCTCTTTACGTGGCAGATCTGACTCAGTAAAGGTGGTCGACTGGTATCAGTATGTGGAAAAACATCCAGATCACCCTGAGGCCTTTGCAAGAGAACCGTTTGTTGTCCGCTTCCACTCACCAAGGACAGGTAGGTTGTAGTTATTGACTCTTACTGCCTCTGTGTAGAACAGGCATGGCAATCTCAAATATAACAGCAGTCTCCATTTAGGGAAATTAGGGGTCAGTTTATGTCTGCTAAAGGTCACATCAACAAAACACAAATGACTAAGGACCACAAAAAAGGAGAAATATTCCTCACATGGACCTGGCTGGTGTTAAAGGGGAGTTCTGGGTATAATTTTTTTTCTTTTTTGCAAGCTAAAATTAATCACATTAAATAGTCCCTAAAACAAATTAATAGCTCCCCAATAATTCCAGAAATCATTGAAAATACTTGCCTTATATCCTCCAGCTCATGTTGTTGCCGTATCCATCATATGTGTGGGCATGTGAAGCCCAGTTCCCTTTTCTTCCTGGTTTTCAGGGAGAGGTGCATGCTGGTTGATTTTTAGGCAAAGTAATGCCCAGAGACTCCTGGGAAATGATAACACTCATTTCCCAGGAGGCAATGGGGTCTTAGGAAAGGAAGTTGAACCACCTAGGGCCAGGAACTAGGCATATACGTCGGCAGAATGGCACGTACAGGCACATTGGCGTACCTGTACGTCCCTGCCTTTCCGCGGGTCGGGGGTCCGATCGGGACCCCCCGCGACATGCGGCGGTCGGGTTCCCGCGGGGAGCGATCCGGGACGACGGCGCGGCTATTTGTTTATAGCCGTTCCGTCGCGATCGCTCCCCGGAGCTGAAGAATGGGGAGAGCCGTATGTAAACACGGCTTCCCCGTGCTTCACTGTGGCGGCGTATCGATCGAGTGATCCCTTTTATTAGGGAGACTCGATCGATGATGTCAGTCCTACAGCCACACCCCCCTACAGTTGTAAACACACACTAGGTGAACCTAAATGTTACAGCGCCCCCTGTGTTTAACTCCCAAACTGCAACTGTCATTTTCACAATGAAGAATGCAATTTAAATGCATTTTGTGCTGTGAAAATGACAATGGTCCCAAAAATGTGTCAAAATTGTCCGAAGTGTCCGCCATAATGTCGCAGTCACGAAAAAAATCGCTGATCGCCGCCATTACTAGTAAAAAAAAAAAAAAAAATGCAATAAAACTATCCCCTATTTTGTAAACGCTATAAATTTTGCGCAATCCAACCGATAAACGATTATTGCGATTTTTTTTTACCAAAAGTAGGTAGAAGAATACGTATCGGCCTAAACTGAGGGAAAAAAAAAATTATATATGTTTTTGGGGAATATTCATTATAGCAAAAAGTAAAAAATATTGCATTTTTTTCAAAATTGTCGCTCTATTTTTGTTTATAGCGCAAAAACTAAAAACCGCAGAGGTGATCAAATACCACCAAAAGAAAGCTCTATTTGTGGGGAAAAAAGGACGCCAATTTTGTTTGGGAGCCACGTCGCACGACCGCGCAATTGTCTGTTAAAGCGACGCAGTCCCGAACTGTAAAAACACCTTGGGTCTTTAGGCAGCATATTGGTCCGGTACTTAAGTGGTTAAAGTCAAGCTGTTAATAGAAAGTTCATTTTTAGGGTGGAACTCCGCTTTAAATCGAGTACTGTAAGGCTTTAATGCATATTGGGTGACAGACTGCCCTTGAGTACTGCAGTAGGACAGCTTTAGTTTCCATCTAATGCTTTTTCAATGAGTATTATGTCTTGCTGATCAACTCCATGTAAAAATGTCAAATGTTATTTGTGACAGTTATTAAAGACTTTGCCCTGATGTCTCATCACACTTGTCCAAGGGAAGCAGCCAAGGAGATCAACCGTCTTCTGCAGGTCATGTTGGAGGTGAAGAGTCAATGGAGAATTGAGGTAGGCATGGAGATGTTTGTTCTATAGGTCATTGTTTTCCTAACCTCCACAGGGCCAAATTAGGCTCAACAACGAAAGCCATACATGCACACAACCTAGCAACAGTTTTGGCGGAAGATGCTTATACTAGCAGTATGTTATTTAAAGGAATGTAAGACTGCCATTGCGAACTTGTGCCTGAAAATAATAGCTGATCAGCTATCATATTGATCCTCTGAATTCAATACTTCCTAAATCACTGGCCTGCAGCAAACATGCAGAGCAGGAAGTTCAGAGCTCCTGCTACCCTGTTTCCCCAAAAATAAAACCTACCCCTAAAATAAGACCTAGCGTACTTTTCCAGGAGGACTGCAATATAAGCCTTACCCCGAAAATAAGCCCTAGTTTAAAATCCTATAACCCACTCTATTACAGTAGTACAATGCGTGTGTTTCTGTAACAAAAATGCAGGGAAGAGAGCTCCGGAAGGTCACAAAAGCGCAGAGCAGCGCTATAATGAAGGTATTTGGCACAATTATATTACAGAAATACACACATTGTACATTATATACTACAGTAATAGAGTGGATTACAAGATTTTACAAGCATTTTAACTAAGTTCACACTGGGGATTCCTAACAGGCAGGTCGAGAGAGGGGAAGAGAAGACAGCACATTACATGGTAAGACCTACCCCAAAAATAAGCCCTACTGTGTCTTTTGTTGCCAAAATTAATATAAGACCCGGGCTTATTTTCGGGGAAACACGGGTAAGTCTATATTCAGTCTGCGGTACTATTCACAAAGTGTAGCGCGGCCTGCGTATGCACAGTGGAAAACCAGCTGTGAAGCCGCATGCAGTCACGGCCAGCTTTCTAAAGTAAACATGTCAACGCCTTAAGAGGCGGCCTGGGTGAGGACAGCGCTGGATCCTTGGACAGGTAGGTGTCCTATTATTAAAAGTCAGCAGCATTTGTAGATGCTGACTTTTACATTTTTTGGTTTTCAGAATGAGGAAATACTTTTTTTTTTTTTTCTTTTCATTACCAATTTTTAATAAAGAATTTAGAAACAAAAGGAAAAATTAAAAGATACATGCACTGTATACAAAACAGACATTTTTTAGTTAAAACACATTGAATACATAAAGCACATTAAAAAGACATAAACAACTAGACGGGTACACCAACATAAATCTCCAGTGTGGTCAATACAGAACAGTTGATCACAGCTCAAAGTTGGGAGTGTGCTGGTATTTAAGTATCAAAAGAAAATAAATATAGCCTAAAAACTTGAGTACAAAGTATCCCATAAATGGAGAATAAAAACCAAAATGTAGCAATAAACCCCCCCCCTCCCCCCCCGCCCCGGAGGAGCTGCTGGATAGTTTTGGGCCTGCCTTTACCTCACCGTTCACCATGTCCGTCCCATGGGTCCTCCTTGAAGAGTTATTCACAAATGTCTGCACCAACACTTATAGGTAGATTCAGGTAGAGAGGAGCAAAGTTACGGTGGCGTAGCTTAGCGTGTTTAGGCTACGCCGCCGTAAATTAGCTAGGCTGGTAATGATTCTCAGTATACTTGCCTGCTAATATACGGCGGCGTAGCCTAAAGCGGGCGGGCGTAAGGGCGCCGAATTTAAATGTGTTGGAGGGGGGCGTGTTTGATGGCAATGAGGCTTGACCTCACGTTTTTTACGTTTTTTATTAACTGCGCATGCGCCGGGCGCCTACATTTCCCAGTGTGCATTGCGGCTACGTACGCCGCACGGGCCTATTGATTTCGATGTGGACGTAAACAACGTAAATCCCGATTCGCGGACGACTTTTGCAAACAACGTCAAAAATTTGAATCTCGCGGTGGGAACGGCGGCCATACTTTAACATTGTTATTCCACCTAATAGATGGAATAACTTTAGGCCTGCTAATGCCTTACGGAAACGGCGTAAAACTACTGTGGCGGCCGGGCGTACGTTCGTGAATCGGCGTATCAACTCATTTACATATTCTACGCCGACCGCAATGGAAGCGCCACCTAGCGGCCATCCGAAATATTGCAATCTAAGATAGGGCGGCGCAAGCCGTCGTATCTTAGATATGTTTAAGCGTATCTCTGTTTGAGCATACGCTTAAACATAGGTCGGCGTAGATTCTGAGTTAGGTCGGCTTATCTACTGATAAGCCGGCCTAACTCTTTCTGAATCTACCTATTAGTCTCTTTTCTTCCAAGGTTTTATTAAACCAACTCAGACAGAGGGATGGAGGGTTAGGGGAGATTCAGGTACCTTGCTTTGTGGATCACGTGTACGTTCTTGGATCCAGAGGACAAACCATTTCCACACCGGATTCAGCAACCACCGGATAGGCCTCTCTCACTGACCTAGCAGCTGGTGCGAAGCTCGTTCAAAAGTCTCTGCCACAAAGTTGATGAGTGTAAACAAGTCGTTGCACAGTCCTCTGCAAAGTGTATGTGTGGTTACACGGTCCTGTGGCAAAGTTCCAAAGACACAGCTACACAGTACCAGGATCTTTCAGCCGGCAGCACTGTGAGGTAGATTGGCCAGGATGTATCCTCCAATTGAGTCCCCAATTGTTTCGGCTTCTTCCCGCAGGCAAGACAGCACAGGACCACTCCTGGACCAGTAGGCCCCAGAAACTCCTGGGCCTACTCTCAGTAAACAGAGCCTCGGGCCAATAGGCCCAGAGGCCGAAGAACTGCTAACACATCCCTGAGGCCAGGAGGGCCATCAGGTCAGGATCGGAAGACCCCGCCAAAACGTTGTCTGTCCCTTAAGTACCCTCTCCCAGAATGCACAGTGGCGGAGACCACTGGGCTGCTTCTGGGAAGAGAATACTCAATACACCCAGCCCGCTGCATTTCCAACCTTGACCCGTGGTGACAGCTATACCTACAGTCAAGTGGAAAATGTGCAACGCAGCTGAACTGGAACAGAAACCAATAATTTGACATAATCATTACGAAGCTAAACTACAGCTCAGATAAATTAAATTTACAAATAGCGCCTACCGAACAGGAGCAGGACGCTACAAAAACAATAAAAAAGAAAACAGGAAGGCAAAATAGAAAGGAGGGAAAAAAGAAAGGAAGGACTGCCGCAACATTCCAGATCCCTGGTATGAACCTAGCGACCAAGGTGGGAGCAAAATCAGAGGAGATACATTCAGGATGGGTCTTCGTTAAGGTGCCACAACTCCCATATTAGGTTATGGACTTCTAATTTGAAGAACTACTTTAACGATTTGCTACCCTTGTCTCTCCCAGGTTTATGTTATGTAAGGTAAGGAACTACAAAAGGGTAATAATAAGACATGCTTATGAATTATTGAAAAATATATTTGTCTATCTTCCTATATAAGTATATATATACTTATTACATTTTTTGAAGGTGGAGGCCTACACAAACAGGCAAAATACAGAGCTGCTGTGCAAATAGAGCCCTAGTGTAGATTTAAAGAGGAGGTTCATCCTAAAACAATTACCGTATTTATCGCGGTATAACGCGCTCCCGCGTATACCGCGCACCCCTAAAGTTGCCCCGAATCCTGTGGAAAAAAGGTTTTTTGTACTTACAGTTTTGGTGTCTTGCGCGGCGGCCTCGTCGGGTCCGGCGTCCGTCTGCGGCTTCGGGTGTCCTTTTCGTCGGGTCCGGCGTCCTTCTGCGGCTTCGGGTGTCCTCTTCGTCGGGTCCGGCGTCCTTCTGCGGCGTCCTTCCTGCGCCGAGTTTGAATACTGCGCTGACATATACCGAGCGCAGTACACTCGTGTATCGTCGGGCAGGCTCGGCAACTCTTGCGCTGACGTCCTGTACGCTCAGGACGTCAGCGAGAGAGGCGCCGAGACTGCCCGAAGATACACGAGTGTACTGCGCTCGGTATATGCCGGTGCAGTATTCAAACTCGTGGCGGGAAAGCGGGTATTGTCGTATACCGCGCACCCATGATTTTGCCCTGATTTTCAGGGCAAAATAGTGCGCGGTATACGCCGATAAATACGGTATATACCATCCCATCCAGCATACTTGCGTCAGCTACAGTATGCTGTTTTTTTTTTTCCGCTGTACTTACCGGTTAATCGTTCATTTTCTTTTCTTCTTCCCGCGGGGAATAGGCGTTCCTATGAAGAGACGTAGATGATTGACGTGGGGCTAAGGCGCGTCACACGTTCCGAAAATAGCCAGAATAGGACTCGGCTATATACGGCGCCTGCGCAGTCAGCTCCTAGTCTGTGCGCAGGCGCGAGCCGAGTCCTAATCTGGCTATTTTCGGAATGTGTGACGCGCCTTAGCCGCACGTCAATCATCTACGTCTCTTCATAGGAACGCCTATTCCCCGCGGGAAGAAGAAAATAAAATAAACGATTCAACGGTAAGTACAGTGAAAAAAAAAAACAGCATACTGTAGCTGACGCAAGTATGCTGCATGTAATGGTACATAGATGTTTTTTAGGGTGAACCTCTGCTTTAACCCACATTCACAGTGCAGCAGTCCAAGTGTACAAGCTAAGATATTACAGTGTTCAGATATTCATAGAAATCTTCATAGCAGGACTACAGCAATAGAAAATAATGTATTACATTTTTCTGATCTTAGAATGTTATGCTTCTTGGAGATCTAAATGCAGCTTGTGGCTACGTGACCAATGAGGAATGGAGGAATATTCAAAGGAAGAGCAGTAATACCTTCCACTGGCTGATCAGTGATAAAGACGATACAACAGTAAACACCAAAACACATTGTGCCTATGACCGGTAAATACAGGGATGGAAGAGAAGGGTCAATTCTGAAGTATTTCAAATAACCAAATTCCTTTATATTCATCACACAGCATTGTTGTACATGGAGAAGAATTCCTCAAAGCCCTTATACCAGGATCTGCCAAACCATTCAACTTCCAGAAAAAATTTGGGCTCTCTGAAGAAGAGGTAGGAGCGACTCTTGCTGGGTTTTGTCATAAATGTTCTCATTTGTAGCAAACCTTCAGTATAAGGTGTAAAGCCAGAGGCATAGCTAGGACCTTTAGAGCCCCAGTTGGGGCGCTTCCCTCCGAGCCCAGTGGCAGAACATCAGGGCCTGGTCCCAAATATGACCTTTGCAACCCTGGCCACTGGCGTTAGTTTCATTTTATTATTTTTTACACCCATTTATTATGGTGGCAGCACAGTGGTGTAGTGAGTAGCACTTTCGCCTAGCAGCAAAAGGGTCTCTGGTTCGAATCCCAACCACGACACCATCTGCCTGGAGTTTGCATGTTCTCCCTGTGCCTGCGTGGGTTTCCTCCGGGTGCTCCGGTTTCCTCCCACGCTCCAAAGACATGCTGGTAGGTAAATTGGATCTTGTCCAAATTGGCCCAGTATATATACAGGCATACCCCGCTTTAAGTACACTCACTTTACATACACTCGCGAGTAAGGACATACCCGCAAGTGTATGTAAAGTGCCTTACAAGTACTGTACAGACATTTTGCAGCCGCAGTAGAAGGAGCTGAAGCTCCAAGAGCATAAGACGCCCTGTTCCAGTGTGCCCCTGACACCCCCTGAGACATCAACTACAGCTCCTGACCCTCCACTATACCCTAGAAGTGAAAAAAGGTATTGTTTCACTTTAAGTACATTTTCGTTTTACATACATGCTCGGGTCCCATTGTGTACTTAAAAGTGGGGTATGCCTGTTTGTATATCTGTGTGTATGACTGTATGTCCCTAGCGTGTCGAGATCCTACAGGGTAAAATGACCGCACCAGCCAAGCAGACACTGGCTGGAAAAAGCGCCCAGAGGCGATTCAGTTTGCATGTGTAGCGCTATACAAGTCATTCATTCATTATTCTCCATATATACTTACTTGTTAATTGGATATGTTGTAATTTATTTATTTTTTATTTAATTGTTACATTGTCAAATCGGTCCACTTTTAATGTCCCTGATTAATATATTTTATTTGTAAAAAAAAAAAAAAAAGTCCCCAACTGACATGTTGTATGTTTGTCCAACTGGTTTTTATGCTGGTCACTGTAGTTCCATAAGTTTGTCAGCTCTATGAAAGCTGTCAGACAATTGCCTGCTCACAAGCTTGATAAAAAAACATCTTTCCCCACCCTCAGGCAGCTTAAAAAAAGAGGCAGAGCCTCTGAAACTTGTTGTGCCTGCCCCCCGTTCCTCGCTCTCACTTTGAGGACAGCCGTAGATGCCGCCCATTGATGCTTGACTTATCTGGCAGGTCTGGCTCTTCAGGTGTCATAGTGGGTCCCATAGTAGCTGTGGACACTCATTTTTGTACACCACCATTCCTTTATGTCCAAACTAAACCTTCCTTACCCTGAAGTGTTGAGCAGAAAACAAATGGATAGGAGGGTTGGCAAGGGTGGCATACAGAGGAACTGATCCCTCCATTTTCCTTCTGCAGGTGCTGAATTGTCTGTGGGAGGAAGAGGTGGAGAAGCAGGCATTCAGCAGGTGCAGGAGGAAAATTAAGGGATAATTTCCTCTATATGCTGCCCACTGCCTCCTATCCAGGCGTACCGGGGGGAGGGGGGGGAAGGGCGCTTGGGACCCCTGGAACAGGGGACCGGGTTGCACCTGTGACTCCTGTAGGTACGGCCCTAAAACATTAAATTGACAACGCACAGGGCCTGTGGACCCTAGTTAGCGGCATATACATGCAGAAATGGTCTTCTAGAAAACTTAAAGCAGATTTCATCCAGAATCTAAATTTAAAGTGTCACTAAACCCACATCATGAAAAACTATCAATAAATGGTGTATTGCATGCTGTCCATACTCACTCAGTCACTATGGGATTCATTTTCTGTATTCTACAAAAAAAATGGTTGATCCTGCTGCTCTCTACAGTATCTACACCTTCTGTCCATGTCCCCAATTCAGCTAGGGATTTTGCAGCTGTGGTGGCAATTCTGCACATGCTCAGTTTTCTGTGAGTTTCTATGTTGAGTATTTCCTCCCTAGCACGTCTGAGCAGCCTCACAAATGCAAGTGTACACAGTGGTAAATGACAGCTTACATCCCCCCCCCTCCTTCATACCCACTGACCAGCTAAACACAACATGGGCGGGATATTACATGTAGATTTATGGAGACTTCACCTCCCTCTTATTCTAAGTCACAGGCTGGAGGGGCTGATGCAGTCTGTGACTGGTAGATATCTGCCCACACCATGTTATTGCCAGTAAATAATAAAGATTTGATTTCAAATATAGATTTGTATGACAATTTAAAACAGTTATATATCAATTATTTATATCTAGTCCATTGCAGACAGGCTGTGAAGTATCTGGGTCATGTGACAGCTGTATATTGATTAGAAAAATGGTACTTAGATGTTTTATTTAATTAAAATAATGACAGTGCCATCATCCATTGCAGCTGTACCAGCTTCAGCTCTTCTGGGAAGACTGTCCACAAGGTTTAGGAGTGCGTCTATGGGAATGTTCCTATGGGAATGTTTTAATTATTCTTCCAGAGGCACATTCGTGAGGTCAGGCACTGATGTTGGAAGAGAAGGTCTGGCTTGCAGTCTCCACTCTAATCCCTCCCAACGGTGTTCTATGTCACAGCTTCCCTTAGTGAAGAATGCAAATCTTAAAGTGTTTTCTTCTTCACAGGCTCTGGAGGTCAGTGACCACTTCCCAGTGGAGGTCAATCTCCGGACAGACCCACGGATGGACAGAGAGCTATAACTGTCCATTTCATTCCAACAAATGAATTGAACGTTTTGTTTCTGATCAATAAGAAGGCTACATGGCATTGTTACATTTCAGTCTGTCTTGCGTTCTTCCCCAAATGACTTCACTGAGGGTTAATCAAGCAGAAGGCATGAAACTCCAATAAAAACTTTATTTTGAGCACTCTGTCTGCACATTATGGCAATTACTGGGAGGCAGGGCAAAAAAGGACTGGGGGATCAATCCCCAGTTGATCACACCATAGAGGAGTTTGATGAAGGACTATCTCGGTACAGCTTAAAAAAGCATATACTGGAAATTTTATAAAAATTGAGGTGAATAAATGGATCGGGAAGGGGAAAGGGAAGAAAGGAAGGAAGAAAAAAAGGGAGAAAAGCTAGGAAAGAGAAAACGGAGAGGGGGAAAAAAAAAGCACAAAACAGGCGGAAGAGGGAAAATTAGTTATGAAAAATAACTGACCTTTAATGAAACAAGAGTATAACTCTAAATTCGGGGGAGAAAGGAGGAAAAAAGTTTCAATGAACCAAAGTGGTCAAAGTAACTTTACTGTTCCTTAATTAAAGTGTAGAGCTGGTAAGCTGGAGCTGGTCAAAACAGGGGGAAAACAAAATCTCCATTGCCGTAGGACCTGTAAACAAATAATAAAAAAAGGAAGGAGGGTGATATCTAAATGAATATCAACCAGCTAATATATTAAACTGGAGATCCATAATCCGGTCAGCATAGGGATCAATGTAGTATACAGCATGAGGATGATAATACATGCTTACTTGTGATGAAAAGATGATGATCCCTGACATTACACTCATCAAGCAGCCTGTGCGGCTTACGTCCCCAACCCAGAAACGCGCACATCGCTGCAGCGTGTGTAACGTCACTGGATCAGGTCACCCGCACATTGCGCATGCACGCGCATGAATCGTAAGGCCAGAGGGCTGTTAGCCCAAGCCGTGACACGTGAAAGTAGGAGGGCAAACCAATTGAGGACATGTGTTCTGTCGAAGTGCCCGCTATCGAGAATTGCCCGAGATGTCCTTGCATAGTGCCATACTGAACAGCTGAATTGCCAATCAGCTGGGCTTAAGTAACCATAGCACATGCGCACATCGTAGGAGGTATCTCTTGATGGTAGATACCACTTCACAGACACAATTTAAACCTGTACAAACAGCAGGGGGAGACCGTAGGTCTCAGATTGTGCATTACTGCTGCTGGGGGGGGGGGGGGGCAGCATGCAGCTGTGTTGAAGGACTGGTTTTGTCTGTGTTGCAACCCACCCATGCACACAGGCAAAACCGGCCGTTCAACACAGCAAACACGCCCTGCAACACAGACAAAGGCCGTCCATCAGGATACTGTAAAGCCGCCCCCGCAGAAGCAAAACAAAATGGAGAACTACGGTCTCCCTCCGCTGTTTGTATAGATTTTAATTGTGCCCGTGAAATGGTATCTCCCACTGATCGTAAAATCAGCTGTTGTGCTATGACGTACGGCGCAAATTAAATTCAGATTGTTAATGTTGAGTGCTTGAATAAACTCTCTCGGCATTACCAATGGGCCTGTCCAAACCAAAAATAGATCATCTATAAATCTATACCAACACAGAATGGATTCAAGATAGATAGCAAATTTATCATTAGAGAACAAACTTCTCTTCCAGAGGTTGAAGGGTCAGCCTGTCAGTGCTCAGACCATATGCCACACACTGTCATGGTTTGGGTATGGGGAGCCCAATAGCAGGGGTACACACCTTGGGTAAGGATACTCAGGAGGTGAACCAGGCACAATTTCCAAAAACGTGGTACAAAAGGGAATGTCCAATAATCAAAATCAAACTTAGTAGGTCAGGGCAGGCAGGCAGCAAAGGATCAAAGTCAATAAAGGTAGCAAAGGTCGGGTAGCAATATCACACGGCAAGGAACAGGTACACACTGTGGGTAGTTCTAAAACAACTGAGCACTCTTTCTCTGGAACCTCTCAGCTTTATAGTTATTAAACAGGAAATGATCTCCAGATGGTATGGTGGAAGTGATGCAATTGCTGTCTATAACAGGAAGCACTTCGGTGTTGCCATCTTGATATGAGGATGTCATCAGACATGTGCTAGATGCCTCACTATACTCACACGGGGGTGCCACAGGACACAAGCCACCAACAAGAGTGCGAAGGACCCCTGAGGTTGGTTCAAGTAGGTTGCGGGTTGTGAAACACTGCATCCAATTGGTCTGCATGGCTGTCGTCCCAGAAGGAAGCCTCTTCTAAAGATGATGCACTAGAAAGCCCACAAACAGTTTGCTGAAGACAAGCAGACTAAGGACATGGATTACTGGAACCATGTCCTGTGGTCTGATGAGACCAAGTAAACCTTATTTGGTTCAGATAGTGTCAAGAATGTGTGGTGGCAACCAGGTGAGGATCACAAAGACCAGTGTGCCTTGCCTACAGTCAAGCATGGTGGTGGAAGTGTCATGGTCTGGGGCTGCATGATTGCTGCCGGCACTGGGGAGCTACATTTCATTAAAGGAGTCATGAATGCCAACAGGTACTGTGACATACTGAAGCAGCGCAGGATCTCCTCCCTTCAGAGACTGGGCCGCAGGGCAGTAATCCAACATAACAAACACACCTCCAAGACAACCACTGCCTTGCTAAAGAAGCTGAGGGTAAAGAGTGATGGACTGGCCAAGCATGTCTCAAATGGTAGGTGGAGGAGCGCAAGGTCTCTAACATCCACCAGCTCTGTGATGTCGTCATGGAGGCTTGGAAGGGGACTGGCAGAAGAGTGGCAACCTGTAAAGCTCTGGTGAACTCCATGCCCAAGATGGTTAAGGCAGTGCTGGAAAAAAAATGGTGTCCACACAAAGAATTGTCACTTTGGGCCCAATTTGGACATTTTCACTTAGGGGTGTACTCATAGTTAATCAGGTTGAAAAAAGACACAAGTCCATCTAGTTCAATCATAAAATTTGTATATATATATATATATATATATACACACACACACATACAATCTAGGGTTGTCCCGATACTAGCATCGGGACCGATACCGAGCATTTGCGCGAGTACTTGTACTCGCGCAAATGCTCCCGATGCCTGATCCGATACCTGGGAGAGAGAGATGCAGTGTGTAATGCCTGTGTCTCTGTATAATGCTCAGACGGCAGCCATCCAGTGTATAAAAGCCGTGCCTCCTCTTCGTCTGTGATAGGGGAACACTCCCAGCAAGTGAGTGGATGAGGGTGAGAGGATGAGAGAATGTCCGTGATAGGCGGAAACCAACTCATTGCTTGGAAACCTATTGCCCTATCACGGACGAGGACGAAAAGGAGGCACGGCTTTTGTACACTGGATGGCGGCCTTCTGAACATTATACAGAGACACAGGCGTTACACACTGCATCTTTCTCTCCCAGGTATCGGATCAGGCAATCACCTTCTTCATGTAGTTTAGATTAACAATCTGTACTGTAATCACAAATGAATCAGTGCATGTTCTCACACAAGTTTTTTTGATTATTATATCACAGTAGAGCACAACTGCTTGTATGAAGTATGCCAACAAGTGCCCACAATATTACTTCCTTTTTCTCTGTCCTGCTATTAGGGCTGCAGACTGGCTGGTATCTTTTATCAAGGGACTTCTAAACGGAGACAACAGGTTTAAGGGCTTAATTGATCAACCAGCAATCCACCTAATCCTTTTAATTTCAGTGCCAGCCATCAATGCATCACTGTCACATAACTTTTAAAAAAGTATCGGTATTGGCGAGTACTTGGGAAAAAAAATATCGGTACTTGTACTCGGTCTCAAAAAAGTGGTATCGGGACAACCCTAGTACAATCCCATATACCCACAGTTGATACAGAGGAAGGAAGGAAAAAAACAGCAGAGCATGCTCCAATTTGCTACAGCAGGGGAAGAAGAAAAAAACAAAACTTCCTGAGCGGCAATTGGATTTTCCCTGGATCAACTTTACCTATAAATGTTCGTACCCAATTATATTATGTACATTTATGAAAATACACAGGCAATTTAACTGGTTAACGCCCGCCGCATGAACGTCCACAGAATGGCACGTACAGGCATATGGGCGTACATGTACGTCCCCGCCTTTCCGCGGGTCCGATCAGGACGACGGCGCGGCTATTCATTTCTAGCCGCCCCATAGCGATCGCTCCCTGGAGCTGAAGAACGGGGAGAGCCGTATGTAAACACGGCTTCCCCGTGCTTCACTGTGGCGGCTGCATCGATCGAGTGATCCCTTTTATAGGGAGACTCGATCGATGACGTCAGTCCTACAGCCACACCCCCCATCAGTTGTAAACACACTAGGTGGACCCAAACTCCTACAGCACCCCCTGTGGTTAACTCCCAAACTGCAACTGTCATTTTCACAACAAACAATGCAATTTAAATGCATTTTTTGCTATGACAATGGTCCCAAAAATTTGTCAAAATTGTCCGAAGTGTCCGCTATAATGTTGCAGTCACAGGAAGGAAAAAAAAAAAGCTGATCGCCGCCATTAGTAGTAAAAAATAAAATAAAAATGCAATAAAACTATCCCCTATTTTGTAAACGCTATAAACTTTGCGAAAACCAATCGATAAACGCTTATTGCGATTTTTACCAAAAATAGGTAGAATACGTATCGGCCTAAACTGAGGGGAAAAAAAAAATGTTATATATGTTTTGGGGGATATAGCAAAAAGTAAAAAATATTGAATTTTTTTCAAAAATTGTCGCTCTATTTTGGTTTATAGCGCAACAAATAAAAACCGCAGAGGTGATCAAATACCACCAAAAGACGCCAATTTTGTTTGGGAGCCACGTCGCACGACCGCGCAATTGTCTGTTAAAGCGACGCAGTGCCAAATCGCAAAACCTGGCCTGGGCATTTAGCAACAAAATGGTCCGGGGCTTAAAGTGGTTAAAGCAATCTACAGAGCTGGCCAGAACCACCTTCGCAGGGAGTCTATTCCACAGCTCCTACTGTGAAGAAACCTTTCCATATTCCCTCTAGATGTAAATAGTGCCCCCATGTCCTCTGTTGACTGTAAAGGGAATAACTTAGCACCAAGTTCACTATATGGACCCATTATATATTTGAACATGTTGATCACTTTTGTTGCCAGCGGTTTAGACATTAATGGCTGTGTGTTGAGTTATTTTGAGGGGACAGAAATTTACACTGTTCTACAAGCTGTACACTCACAAGGTGGGACACCATCTTTCAATTCCTTTAGAGATTCACATCTGATGTGGTACTCTTGCTTCCACCAGACATGTAACAAAAAATTGGAGATGCAATCTCCATTCCTGTTTAAGAGTTTTACTTCAATCTTCATGCACATACATGACTGCACAGTTTCAGACAGGAACTCTGTCCCACATGCAACTTGATGAATACATACAAAAGGGGAAGGTGTCCTGTAAATCCAGCAGGGCAATAGTTTTACAATTTTATGCACTTTAGTGAGGAATAGTTAAGATTGCACTTTTGTTACGCTCTTTGGTTTATTAGTGCTCTGGTTTAGGTGGGAGGTGTATTGTAGCATTTTTTTCATTAGTAAACACAGATCTGGCCGTTTCTGCTTCCTGATCTTACTTCTAGTTCGGGGCAGAGATCAGGAAGCAAAGCTAACAAATCTGAGTGAAATCAGCACAGTTGACCCCTTAATTGCTCTCCTGATCACCTGTAACACAGCCAGTGTCATTAGTACAGCAAGTGTACAGTCTTATCCCTCATCACTGTATTATTGTCACTAGCAACCTCAGAGAGTGTCAGTCATTTAGCACCAGTCCCTGATTGCCCACCACACCAAGTCGCTGATCACAGCCATTACTAGTGTCTGTCTGGGTCTGTACTATTCTAGTGTCCTCAATAGTACCATTTTTTTTCTTTTACTAGACATGTAGGGAAATAAATTCACTTAAATGTGTTAAAAAAAAAAAATTGGATTTTATTGCATGTTTTATAACAAAGTAAAAAATATAATTTTTTTTTTAAAAGTGTCGCTCTTTTTTCTGTTATAAAATAAAAGATAAAAAAGCCAGCGGTGATCAAATACCACCAAAAGAAAGCTTGATTTGCATGAAAAAAAATTATATAAATTGTGTACAGTGTTGTATGACCGAGCAATTGCCATTTAAAATAGCAGTGCTGAATAGCAAAAAATGGTCATGAAAGGAGCAAAAAAAAAAAAAACTTTGAGGTCAAGTGGTTAAACCAAAAATATCTGGGAGGGAATATAGGTGCTATATACCGTATTTATCGGCGTATATCGCGCACTATTTTCCCCTTAAAATAAGGGGAAATCGTGGGTGCGCGATATACGCCGAAGGCCGCTTCCTGCGCTCAGTTTGAAATCCTGCGCCGACATATACCGAGTGCAGTACTCGGGTACATTCGGCCAGGCTCGGCTTCGCCTGTGCTCACGCATAAACGTCACAGAGCGTGAGCGACGCCGAGCCTTGCCGAATGTACACGAGTGTACTGCACTCAGTATATGTCGGCGGAGGCGTTCGAACTGAGCGCGGGGACTCGACTTGAGGCGCGCGCTGGAGAAGCCGGGAGGACACCATCGAGGACGGGGACCGGACGATGGGAAGACACCAAAACTAAGTAATGAAATCATATAACTTTTTTTTACAGGAATTTCGGGGGCACTTTAGGGGTGTGTGGTATATGCGGGAGCGCATTATACCGCGATAAATACGGTACTGGTTTCTCAGAAATACCAACAGTACCTGCAAGTGTCCAGAACAGCTACTTGAGTGGATAAACAAGTAAACATACCTTTAGAGGGGTGTGGGGGGCAGTGTGGACAAATGCTTGCAACATCTTCCTTCTGAAGGACGAGACCGGGCTGGACGTTTCCACATTGTAATATGCCCTGAAAGCATGGCTTGAGGACCATTGGAGATTTCAGAAAGCAGTCATTACAATGAATCCAACATGCAGTTTAGGAGATATTGGCAATAGCCAATGACAGCAACCCGCACATGTGCAGGGATGCTCTTCATTTAGAGAACAGAGTGCTGTGCCACTCCTGTAGACAAATGAGATCATGACCCGCTCTAGATTGTAAGCACCAACGAGCAGGGCCCTCTGATCCCTCCTGTTTTGAATTGCGACTGTACCGTCTTCCCTGATGTAAAGCGCTGTGCAAACTGTTGGCGCTATATAAATCCTGTATAATGACCCAGCCATTCAAATGGCCGGAGACCACAAACCCAGACCGAGTGAAAAATAGACGCAGTACCACCACTGTAGGGCTTCATTTGAAAGGCAAAGTTGTCAAGGTGCTAGTATGCAGTGCATACTGGCAAATTGTTGCATAAACCTGCAGGGGACCCAGTTATTTTTTTTGGCCAATTTACTACAGCTTTCACTCTAAGTGCGTTTAATTCAAATGGCCAGAATTATGCTGGCCAATGAAATGAAGACATTTACAAGTGTCAAGCATTTTGCTGCAAGGAGAAAAGGCATCTTGGAGAGCTGTCCAAATCTCCTGGCAGCCAAATGTCCAGTGAGCATGAGGCCTTAAAAGCATCTCATGTTATCATCTTGATCCTTGGGTTCTACCAGTTAAGCCAACCTTGAAAACATGCAGCCAGTAAAGGGCTGGGACAACCAATTTATTCTAAACAAATGTTAGAAAGAAACATGACAACATCCTTGTGTGGCAAAATAATTTCAGAGCATGCGTTGTACTTGAAAACTTTATTGATACAAGATCTCAAAAGTACATAGGTCAGATAAAAGTGGGGAGCTCATTCAGCATGCAGTGCCCTCCACTTATCCAGAGGGCCCCGGGTAGGCATGTACTTGACACCACAGCCATCAGGAACAAGACGCTTCTCAGCCACCATGTTTTCAAAGTCTTCAGCATTGAACTTTGTGAATCCCCACTTTTTGGAAATGTGAATCTGGAAAAGATTAGGGACATGCTTTAAAGTGGAACTTTACCCATTAACAACTTGATAATGAACTTTAGCAAGTACACAATAATGCTATCAAAATGTGCAGTAAATTGCCTCCAGCATTGCTCCTGTTTCTTTTTGCTGGAGGCAGCCATTTTGCTGAAGCCCAGAGCCCACGAACAGCATTAAATCTTTAGGCTGTCAGCAGACTGGCCTCTACAAATCTGACAGTGCCTAAAAATAGAGATCAACTGACATGTGCAGAACAGGGTTAGACGATGTTACTGGATTTTTAAACACATAGGCTCCTATTTTAATGTTTTACATAGCTATAGCTGCAAAAGGGGCCAGCAATTTGCTCATTCTATAGGTTTACCATGTTACTGCCGTGAAATAATCCAGCTGTATTCTTAACCATAGCACTACCTGCAACTGATTAACCCAGAACCAGCAAGCAACTTCAAGAGGCCAGGTCAACAATTTTGAAGTAAAACTCCCAGTAGGGAAAGCGTTAGACAAAAGCAGAATGTTCCTAAATGGGACATAAGGTTGCAGTTCTACCCATCCAGTTCTTAAGAAATGTGAATGTAGTCTCAGTATGTAAAAACAAGTTTTAGTAGGTCTCCAACTGTTGCAAGCTGCCAACTCTATCCAGTTACTTGCCATTCTCAATGTCGGGGTACAGTTTGCATTCCTTCATTTTGCCATCTTGTCTCAGAGGCAGCCCAACAGGCAACTTCCAGTAGGCTTACAATGTCACCAATTGAGGGACAGTGGCTCAACCAGCAACAGAAGTTCAATTACTGACAGGATTTCCAGGTAAGAAACTTTGCACTACACAAAAATTAAAGGGCTTGTAAAGGTTCGTTTTTTATTTTCTGTTTACAGCATGTCCCCGCAGGGATGTAGTCCCAAGGGAGGGGGCGAATAGGCCGACTAACCCCCAGCCAGAACGGCTCAGATGATGGGGGCAAGCTTACTGAGGAGCAGGAAGTGAGAAATTCAGACAAAGAAAAAACAAACATTTAGAGGGGGAAATCGAAGGAAAAAGGCAAGTGAACCAACAATGCACTAGCTTAAAAAGGAACACATTTAGAAAAATAATAAACTTTTACTAACCCCTTTAAAACAAACTGTATAACGAGACATACCAAGCCATGCTAAATGAAATGTTGAATTTACACACCTGAACAGAATCCTAAATCACAAGTTAATGACAGTACTGTATAATATAATTGATAACCTGACTTCAGTTAGATCTGCATTTTACCTTTTGACGGCCAGGGAACTTGAACTTGGCTCTGCGCAGAGCTTCAATCACATGCTCCTTGTTTTGGGTCTTGGTGCGGATGGACATAATGACCTGTCCAATGTTAACTCTGGCCACTGTGCCCTGAGGTTTCCCAAAAGCACCACGCATTCCAGTCTGGAGCCTGTGGAGGTAAATAGGTTAGAATCTGAGGAAGTTGGCACAGAGATGTCTCCAAGGCCCCTTAAAGCACTATGCATGGGCAGCAAAGTGCATACACAGCCAAGGATCATACTGTATGCAGCCATTGCACACCAGCTTCTGATTACAGCAAAAGTTGGTCGGCTTAATTAGCTGCAAGATAGAAAATGCTTAAAGCGGTCCTCCACCCTAAAGTGGAGTCCCGCTGATCGGAACCCTCCCCCCCTCCGGTGTCACTTTTGACACCTTTCAGGGGGGAGGGGGGTGCAGACACCTGTCTAAAGACAGGTATTTGCACCCACTTCCGGCCACACGATACGGGCGAAAGACGGGCATTCCGTCACATCCCGTCTGTCGCCCGTTGTGTGCTGGGAACACTCGGCTCCCAGCACACAGCGTGTGAGCCAATCGGCGGGCGCAGCGCGACTCGCGCATGCGCCGTAGGGAACCGGGCAGTGAAGCCGCAGCGCTTCACTTCCTGGTTCCCTCAGCGTGGATGGCGGGGGGAGCAGCAGAGTGACGAGCGATCGCTCGTGCTCTGCTGCGATCGGCGCTGGACTCCAGGACAGGTAAGTGTCCTAATATTAAAAGTCAGCAGCTGCAGTATTTGTAGCTGCTGACTTTTAATATTTTGTTCCCGTGGCACATCCGCTTTAAAGTAGACCATGTATTTCACTAGCTGCTGGTAGAAAATGAAGAGTTACTGTCATAAGCAAAGCACTAAGCTCAAATACTGACCACGCTACACTTGTAACATTCGCATATTGGTACTTGTAGCCAAGCTGTTAGCAATGCAACCTTACATTTTCACCAGCGACACCATCTACAGAGTTGTGCAGGATCCTCCAGGTGTTCCGGCCTTAAAAATATGGTGCCAGAACAGGTCTAACTCAACTAGCCATACAAAGCTAGAATCTCTAGATCAATAAGTTTTTGGTGAGCTTTGACTCTTAAAGGTATTGGCTTTGAGTTTGCGGCTAAGAGTTTAGAGCATGTATTATATTTACCTATCAGCCCCAGCACAGGATAACATTTTGTTAATGCGGATGACGTGGAACGGGTGGAGACGCACTCTGATGTGGAAACCATCCTTGCCGCAACTCTTCACCATGTACTTGTTGGCACAGATACGGGCAGCTTCAAGAGCTAGAAAGAATACAAGAAAAAAAAGTCAGTTAAACCCAGAGAAAGACCTCCAATAAGACATTCTTCTCTGCCAGCAGAAAATGTCTCAATGGTCCCTTAGAGCACTTTGTATGGGGTGAAACAAAGCACATACACAACCAGAGAATTACTGTATGCAGCCATTGCACACCAGCTTCTGATAAAGGCAAAAGCTGGTCGGCTTAGTTAGCTGCAAATCTTATTCCTGTACATTGCTTTATTATGTTAACCATTTAGTGAAAGACCTTAAAACCCAATGAGAGCAATAAAAGTGAAAAGTGCCCCCCCCCATGCAATCTCTATGACCCTTAGAGGCCAGAAGAGACATGACCTCGCTTCCAGCACCGAGAGATGTGAACCAACTTTTTTTTAGCTGAAAAGCCAGAGATAGTGTTTTAGTCTCAGGCTTTCAAGCATAGGAGAGACCTGGAGACTTCTAGGCCCAAGATCTCTGTAAAGAGGAACAGTCATGCCCTATTCCTAGCAATGTTTACATTGCTTGTAATAGGAATAAAAGTGATTAAATTTTTTTTTAAGGGCAAGTGAGTAAAGTAACTACTTCACACCCAGCCTATAGACATAAGGCAGTGGCTTTGTTACCCTTAGTGGACATCATATGACATCCTGTCAGGAAGCATGGGGCCAAGCATCAGTGCGGTCTGTCACCAACCATGTACATGGGACACCGCTAATGACTGATCAGCATACTGGCTCGCTGCATGCACCATGTGACCGCTGTGATGAATTACAGCAGGTCACCATTTTTCGCTTGCTGTGATTGGGCAAACCTAATCACATGGTACAGATGGGCTGAAGTTTGCCAATCACAGCCAACAGACTGAATCCGTTTCATTCAGTACAATGCTTGCCTATAAGCAAATGTGTGAAATAAAAAAATCCTGATTACTTTCCCAGAGCAGTAAAATGTTACCATATTGCTCTGGTCACAGTGTTAAAGAAAAACTGTAAAAAGAAAATGTAACAAATAAAATGTCCATACTGTCAGTGTCCAATCACTGCCACGCCAGTTATGATGCTGTACTGGTGACAGTGTGTAAAACAAACATTTGAATTTATTCATTTAAAAAAAAAAAAAAAAAAAAACACACAACTTCAAAAAACCACCATGCATCTTACTAAATGCCTTAGACCAGGGGTCTTCAAACTACGGCCCTCCAGTTGTTCAGGAACTACAATTCCCATCATGCCTAGTCATGTCAGTGTGTTAAAATGCCTCATGGGATGTGTAGTTCTAGAACAGCTGGAGGGCCGTAGTTTGAGGATCCCTGCCTTAGACCGTCTACGAATGCATAAGTAGGTCGCACCCACCTATGTAAACGGCGTTTAAACAAGGTATTGCCGCTACCATTAGAGGGCAATAATTCTAGCACAAGACCTCTTCTAAACATTTTTAAAGTGTTGCCTTTGGAGCTTTTTAAGTACCAAAGTTTTGCAGCTTTCCACGTGTGCACGCAATTTAAATTGAGGTATATGGTGTTTTATAAATTCATGAATGTTTTCAAAAACAAAAAATTGCTGCATAAATACAATGTGACAAAATTGCAATGACCACCGTTTTATTCACCAGGGTCTCTGCTAAAATATATTATGTTTGGGGGTTCCGAGTAATTTTCAGAATTGGCTTGGGCTGGAAGAGGTTAAAGTTAAAAGCCAGGGAAAAAAAATAAAAATGTATATGTGAGATACAAACACGCGTTAAAGTGTTTGGTTTATGTAGAGCCGCGAGTTAGCTCTACACGGCGCCTACGCACCGACTAGGAGCTGTGTAGAGCTGACTGCGCAGGCGCGTATAGAGCAGACTCGCAGCTCTACATGTTCGGCTACTTTTGGAAACTGTTGAGGTTTGTGACGCACCTACGCAATACGGGATGGGCCTTATCCGCTGGGGAGAACTTTTTCTGAAGGACATCACTCATCTGGGCGAACTCCCAGATTACATTGCGCCTCAGGATAGAAACACCTACTCCTGCGGGAGCGAGTACCCGGAAGCCGAATTTAAAATAGCGATAATAAGGTATGTACAGCCTAAAATAAAATAAAAAAAAGTGGCTACTGTACATGTTAGTATAAAGAATTTGCTCTTATATAGATGTTATTTGGGTGAACCTCCGCTTTAAGGTTTGACCTCATATGGTTTTGGTAAATCTGAAGAAAAAAAATAAAAATCTACAGAAAATTGTATAGTGTGTATCCAGCTTTACACTTTAAGATAACACAAGCTCCATAGCAGGTAGGTCTTACCTTCAGATGAAAGCTGCTCATACTCATCGGAGACCATGTGACCACATAGTGGGAATTCGTCCACCTTTGCCTTCTTGCGACCCAAGTCAAAAATTCTGATTTTGGGATCTGAAAGAAACAAAAAATAAATTAGCTACAGATGAAGAAATACAGACATTGGCACAACATCCATTTCTCTAAAACATCAAGACTTAATAGGATTTCAAGTTTGCCCCTTTTCCAATGGATTTAAGGACATCCAAAAGAACACATTCCTTTTAAAAAGTCAGACATTAGGCTCCATTCACACCTTGGCCAGGGAACTTAAACCTGCACAGAGCTTCAATCACATGCTCCTTGTTTTGGGTCTTGGTGCGAATGGACATAATGACCTGTCCAATGTTAACTCTGGCCACTGTGGCCTGAGGTTTCCCAAAAGCACCACGCATTCCAGTCTGGAGCCTGTGGAGGTAAATAGGTTAGAATCTGAGGAAGTTGGCACAGAGATGTCTCCAAGGCCCCTTAAAGCACTATGCATGGGCAGCAAAGTGCATACACAGCCAAGGATCATACTGTATGCAGCTATTGCACACCAGCTTCTGATTACAGCAAAAGTTGGTCGGCTTAATTAGCTGCAAGATAGAAAATGCTTAAAGTAGACCATGTAATTTCACTAGCTGCTGGTAGAAAATGGAGTTACTGTCATAAGCAAAGCGCTAAGCTCAAATACTGACCACGCTACACTTGTAACATTAGCATATTGATACTTGTAGCCAAGCTGTTAGCAATGCAACCTTACATTTTCACCAGCGACACCATCTACAGAGTTATGTGCAGGATCCTCCAGGTGTTCCTGCCTTAAAAATATGGTGCCAGAAATGGAACACCAAGGTGTGAATGGAGCCTAAAAGGCAAATGCACTGAAGAGTAAATCAACGGAAATATAGTTCACTTGTGTATCCCATTTTAAAACCAAGACAAGGTGCAGAAGCAGATCGACCAAGTTCTGTTTGATAGCTTTAAAGTGATTTCTTTTTTAGCTTTAAAGTGATTTTTTCTGTAGAAGGGTTTTGCACAGAGCAGCCCTGAGCCTCCTAGGGTGCCCCAGCAGCTTCTCTTCATCAGATGCCCCACAGAGCAGCTTTGCTGGGTGCATCCGTGTGAGCGCACCCACAAGTCCCTCTGCTGCATCCATTGACAGACAGTGGGACTCGCCCTCACCCGTGTCACTGGATTTGATTGACCGCAGCGGGACCAAATGGCAGCTGCTGCCATCAATCTATCCAACGAGGAAAGACAGCAGCTGGAGCCACTGGAACAAACGGGTTCAGGTAAGAATGGGGGGCAGCATTAAGGTGAAAAACCTTGACTTTACAAGCCCTTTACCTGGCCTAACCTCACATAGTGCTGTATTAAACCAGGGAGCCACAATAGTAAAGTTCTGTGTGCATTTTGAACCAGAACATAAGTGAAAGTGTGCATGGATCCTTTGGTCTAAAAAAAAAAAAAAAAAAAAAACACATGCGATGGGCGCTCAACAGGTTCTCTTTTGGATTTCTGTGTACAAGGGCCTTACCATGGAGTGCCCAACATGTTACTCCCAAGCCATGCTTTCACATTTAGAAATATGAAACCAGACACTTATGGGCTTGACTAAAAGCAGAACTTATTCCCAGATATAGTAAGGGAATGTGCCATTAAGATTTACCTTCACTTCATGTCTTAGCCAAAACTCAAATCTCTGTAAAGGGTACCCCTTGGTCCCCCAGGTTACTAGAACTAGTGTCCCCATTGGAAGGTTTCCTTTTATTACTTCTGGGGGACAACCCAAAATTTGTGATCCTTTACTTTCAAAAAGACCCTTTTCACACAAGGCACCTGTTTTTGGGGAGGTATTCAGCCGCTAGCAGGGCACTAGCGGCAGAAAGGGTTAAAACCACCCACAAAGGGCTGCTGCAGCGGAGGTTTAGCCATGCTGCCCATTCATTTCAATGGGGAGAAGCAGTGTATACAGTGTTCCTTCGATGCGTGTTTTTTTTTTAACGTTCTGCCAGGTGCCATTTTTAGCCCAAAAGCACCTGAAAACACCCCAGTGTGAAAGGGGTCTTATGTTAAACAAGAGGGCAAGTCTCTTTAACAGGGGGGTCTAATCCACAACCAAAACTAAAAGTTTTGCCTTTTAGTTTAAAACCTCAGTCTGGTAAACACCAGGTTAAGGACATGAATTGAGCTCGCAAAATTAAAAGCATGGAATACTTGAACACATTAGGAAATGAAAAACTGCACTGTCATGATGAATATACAAGTGTCTAGTCTGAGTAGAGGGAGGGGGGAAAAAAAAAAAAAAAAAAAAAAAAATTAAAAACATCTTACCTGGGACACCCCTACAGAAGCGGGACTTTGGGTAGGGCTTGTTTTTGCAGTATCTGTAACTAAAGAAGAAGATCCATTTAGAACAGCGTACAAATATATATGTAAAAACATTGAAACAATGTCCCAATACTTTAATACTCACATTCAATGGACTACATGCAGAATATTCAACATTACATATCTGTAAAGTCATATTGGGGGGCAGAGTGCAACTTTAAGGGCTCAGTCACACATGGGTACAGATGCCTGTACAGCATGCAAGGGCAATTTGTTTATGCACCTGGAGCACTATGGTGGCACCCTAGTCTGCGCAGCCTAAATGCAGACAGTGTGGGTCTGGGGTCGTGCCATCGACTAGCATAGCAGCCTGCACACCACTTCATACTGATAAATGCATAACCAAAAAGGCTCTTGCTCACTGTACAAGTGTTTTCATCCATGTTAATGATCCCTAATACACTTTACAAGATTACTGCACTACCGTTAGGGGCCTGTGAATCCTACACTTGTTTCCCCATACGTTTATGCCTAAAGCAGACTGCAAACGGACTGCTTTTAAATGCTTTGTTTACTTTTGGATCAGGTTACATACTCCACCTCTATTTAGGGCAGAAAACATAACGAGTTCCATCATAATCTTCTCACAACCACTGTCCCAATTTAAAACACAGCATCCACACTGCTGCATCATTCAGAGTTCTGTGAATTTTTGAACCACAATTGGTTCTCAAACTGCGAGGGAGTTTGTACTCTAGTAGTTCATTGATTCTTCCAGCAATTCATCAACTTCCTCCTGCATCGGAGGTAGGGGCAGACAGTGTACTGACAATCTGCAGGATCTTGGCATTGCACCCACAAGCTGCTGATTGCGGATACAATACTTTATAGGCTCCAGTATGATAAAATAGATGCACTACCTGCAAAAATATTAGCATTTATTTTATATAAAAGTGAACTTCTTTAGTTGTTCCTAGTCAAACCAGTATTTTTGCTCTGAGGGGAGATTGCCTTGAAATTTGTCCAGGTGACAATGCATTCATATTCAATTGATAATGGAATGCCAATTTAAAGCAAACTCCCCCCCCCCCCCCCCAAACATTGATACAAGCTCATTTTTCTTCACTTTTTTTGGGCCAACCCCTCTCCTCCCTGCATTGTCTTAGGCAAGAATGACTTGCTCTTCAGCAGCCTCCTGGCATGTCCACATATCCCAGGAAGAATAAGCTTACAGAGGCTCCTGGAGGACTGACATGTTGGCGCATCAGGGGGGCAGCTGCAAGAACTAAGACAACCAGCTCCCAATGATGTTGGACGGTTAAACTGGACTCAGCATGTGGTGGGGGATTGACGGACCACAGCAGGTTGAATCAAAGCTTAACTGAAAACCATCTTTTAAAACAAGTCCAGTAAACAGAGCAGTGTGGTTGTACTGTGTGCAACACCAAGTCCTGCAAGCCTCAGGATTTTAGTTTAGTCAGTGACTTTTATAGCGCTACACATGCAAACTGAATCACTTCTAGGCGCTTTTTGCAGCCAATGTCTTCCTGGCTGGTGCGGTCATTTACCCCGTAGGATCTCGACACGCTTGGGACACAGGTGTACACACATGCGACAGCTGTGATCGTTTTACACTGCTGATCCATGGCCAAACTTATCCTCAAAAATGTCCCCCAATAACTAGATTGCTACAGGGCAAGGAGGAATGGGTGCTGGTGCTACAAGAAGAGCTCTGTGGTGACACTAAAATAAACGTATGTCATATACTGACTGGCACCTGTCATTTATGCCCAATGCCATGATTTAAATTACCCTTGGAGTACGCCACCTCCCACTGCAAGGGTTAGATGCATATTAAAAGGAAACTAAAGGCCTGTGGTTAAAAAGCCTGCCTGGGCACAGTATTTATTGCAAGAAACATGCAATGTTTCTTCTGCAGGGCAGTGTACATCACCGACACACCTGAATGACCAACTCCTGTGCAAGAGTGATGACACTCCACAACGGGCAAAGATGGCCAAAGCCGGGCAGAAGATGACAGGGGGGCAGAGATTGTTTAACTCTAGAGGAAATATTGTAATACTTGCCTCACTACACTCCTCACCGCTACTAGGCGTCGCTCACTGGAGTCACATACAATGCAGGACTATTTGCCCTGACTTCACACAACCATCTTCTAGAAAGGTTTTGGGAGACTGATCACATAGCCTGAGGCCTGCCAGAGTGAGGCATAAAGACAAGCACCACCCCCATGCCTTTACCCCTACAGTTTAGTGTTTAACCCTTAAAGTGCAGGGGTTTTCTGTAAAAAAAAAAAAGATTTGAGCTTTAGACCTTGTTCACAGCGACAGGCCAAAACAGGCTGCGACAGGCATGACAAGTCGCAGCCGATCGCCAGCAATGGCATCATTCCAATCAGTGCAAGGCCAACTTTGCGGTGCCACACCGATTTGAAAGAGTAGTTCCTGCACTTATGGCGATTTACACTTGTGACTTCAATAGACATTTGTGCACAAAGGCACACAGATGTCTTTCAAATCGCACAGAAATGTGGCTTTGAAATTGTGCATTTTCAGATGAAGCCGCATTCAATGTGAACAAGGGCTTAAAGTATAATTCCATTCTAAGCCCAACCAGTCTTAAAATGACCCCCCACCCAAGCCTACACCAACTTGTCTAAAAAGTCTAGTATATGCTTATCCATGTTCATCCTGCCCTGGTCACGGTATCCGGCTTTCCTGTGTCAGCTGCAGGGGAGAGGAGGAAGCTCTGACAACACGACAATGGCTGGGACATGGAAGCCTATGGGTGCAATCTCAGCTCACAGACATTAAGTGATCGCTCCCCTCATCCCTGCAGCTGACATATATAAAAATAAATTATATACAAATTTCTTACAGGTTGGTCAGTATTGGCGTTAGGATGGGGGGCCAAAAGACAAGTTAGGATGAGGCTGGGATTCTACTTTTAGAACACAAGTTGTCACTACAGAGCCCTGGGTATCAGTACCCATGCCACCGCTCCTAGGTGACTATATGGAAAGGGGGCAGGGGGGGCAATTAGCTGTGTGGGCTGAGAGAACCAGCCTTTAATTCCTACAGACGCTTTTGCCATGGCTAGGAGAAAGCCCCCCCCCCCCTCTGGGGTCTCCCATCACAATAATAATCAGGGTCCCCAGCAGAACCAATGTCTGCTTTATTGTCACTTCATTGTAAATCATCCCCCTCCCCCATAATATAATAAATAATAATGTTCAGAGCCATAGACGGTGTGATTGGAGCATCTGTCAGCCCCATCACCAGGACTAGGCCCGCACCTCCCATGCTAGCGGCACTGACTCCACATGGATGCGGCCTGGCCGGCACATGGCGCCTCCTCTTCTCGTATCACTTACCAGCGAGCGGGTCTGCGGCCCATGATGGCGGTCGGTACCTGTACACAGGAGACACAAGGAGAAAACACCGGTAAGAGGGCTGTCAGGGATCCCCCACCACCCTCTACACACCGACAACCAGGCCCGAGCCGCCATCTCACTCACCTCGCCGACAGCAAAGAGGAAGCTAAGGCGCCTGCGCACTCCCTTATAAACGCGCCCCGCCCCTACTACACCGACCCGACGTCTTATAGAAATGACGCCGAACGCCAAGCGGAACGTAACGCTGGCGGCCATTTTGTTGGAGATCAATCTCTGGTTCTCTGTCAATGTCGTCAGAAATATGTCCTCTCACACAATCACTAGGTATACGATGCGCTTTTCCGACCACATCTTCAATGCACACCGAAATGTCTCCTACATTAATTATTAGTTTATCTGGGCGGCCATTTTCTTGGAGTGCAGGTGTAGTGTCACATTCTGCTGCCTATCGTAGAATGCTCCGGAAGTCACGTGGCGGCCAACTGCGCATGCGCGATGCGTTCCAAACGCAAGTGCGATGCGTTCCAATGGATTTACGACAGTACAAACCAGCGAACCCGGCATTCAGGGCGACGTGGAATTAGAGGAAAGTGGCCAGTCGACCTCACGTCCTCGCTCCGCTCGCTCGGCCTCCTGGCTCTTTTTTTAACATCCTCCAATCCACGGGGATGTTAAGGAATGAGCCTGGATGCCGACCGAGGTTTCACTGGTGTGCACTGTCGTGAATCAATTGGAACGCATCGCGCATGCGCAGTTGGCCGCCACGTGACTTCCGGAGCATTCTAGGATAGGCAGCAGACTGTGACAATACACCGGCCACAGTCCTCAGTACATTGTATGGATATTCCCCCCATTTCTACATCGCCGTGGTCTTCATCTGCTTCCTGGTCACCTGCGGCCTGGTGCTGGGCTGGTGAGTGTCAGCCTGGTGTCATCTGAGACCTGAGAACACCCTCCTCTCCCAATTATATACAATGTGTATGGAGCTAACGTCTGACAACCGTCCCATACCGTATATAGAGGGCGAGAGAGCGACAACCGTCCCATACCGTATATAGGGGGCAAGAGAGCGACAACTGTCCCATACCGTATATACAGGGCGAGAGAGCGACAAACGTCCCATCCCGTATATAGAGGACGAGAGAGCGACAACCGTCCCATACCGTATATAGAGGGCGAGAGAGCGACAACCGTCCCATACCGTATATAGAGGGCGAGAGAGCGACAACTGTCCCATACCGTATATAGAGGGGGCGAGAGAGCGACAACCATCCCATACCGTATATAGAGGGCGAGAGAGCGACAACCATCCCATACCGTATATAAAGGGCGAGAGAGCGACAACTGTCCCATACCGTATATAGAGGGCGAGAGAGCGACAACCGCCCCATACCGTATATAGAGAGCGACAACCGTCCCATACTGTATATAGAGGGCGAGAGAGCGACAACCGTCCCATACCGTATATAGAGGGGGCGAGAGAGCGAGAACCGCCCCATACCGTATATAGGGGGCGAGAGAGCGACAACTGCCCCATACCGTATATAGGGGGCGAGAGAGCGACAACTGCCCCATACCGTATATAGAGGGGGCGAGAGAGCGACAACCGTCCCATACCGTATATAGAGGGCGAGTGAGCGACAACCGTCCCATACCATATATAGAGGACAAGAGAGCGACAACCGCCCCATACCGTATATAGAGGGCGAGAGAGCGACAACTGCCCCATACCGTATATAGAGGGCGATAGAGCGACAACTGCCCCATATTGTATATAGAGGGTGAGAGAGCGACAACCGTCCCATACCGTATATAGAGGGCGAGAGAGCGACAACCGTCCCATACCATATATAGAGGGCGAGAGAGCGACAACTGCCCCATACCATATAGAGGGCGATAGAGCGACAACTGCCCCATACTGTATATAGAGGGTGAGAGAGCGACAACCGTCCCATACCGTATATAGAGGGCGAGAGAGCGACAACCGTCCCATACCGTATATAGAGGGCGAGAGAGTGACAACCGTCTCATACCGTATATAGGGGGCGAGAGAGCGACAACCGTCCCATACCGTATATAGAGGGTGAGAGAGCGACAACCGTCCCATACCGTATATATAGAGGGCGAGAGAGCGACATCCGCCCCATACCGTATATAGGGGGCGAGAGAGCGACAACCGTCCCATACCGTATATACGGGGGCGAGAGAGCGACAACCGCCCCATACCGTATATAGAGGGGGAGAGAGCGACAACCCTCCCATACCGTATATAGAGGGCGAGAGAGCGACAACCGTCCCATACCGTATATACAGGGTGAGAGAGCGACAACTGCCCCATACTGTATATAGAGGGTGAGAGAGCGACAACCGTCCCATATCGTATATAGAGGGCGAGAGAGCGACAACTGCCCCATACCGTATATAGAGGGCGAGAGAGCGACAACCGTCCCATACCGTATATAGAGGGGCGAGAGAGCGACAACTGCCCCATACTGTATATAGAGGGTGAGAGAGCGACAACCGTCCCATATCGTATATAGAGGGCGAGAGAGCGACAACTGCCCCATACCGTATATAGAGGGCGAGAGAGCGACAACCGTCCCATACCGTATATAGAGGGGGCGAGAGAGCGACAACTGCCCCATACCGTATATAGAGGGTGAGAGAGCGACAACCGTCCCATATCGTATATAGAGGGGCGAGAGAGCGACAACCTGCCCATACCGTATATAGAGGGTGAGAGAGCGACAACCGTCCCATACCGTATATAGAGGGCGAGAGAGCGACAACCGTCCCATACCGTATATAGAGGGTGAGAGAGCGACAAACGTCCCATCCCGTATATAGAGGACGAGAGAGCGACAACCGTCCCATACCGTATATAGAGGGCGAGAGAGCGACAACCGTCCCATACCGTATATAGAGGGCGAGAGAGCGACAACTGTCCCATACCGTATATAGAGGGGCGAGAGAGCGACAACCAGTCCCATACCGTATATAGAGGGCGAGAGAGCGACAACCATCCCATACCGTATATAAAGGGCGAGAGAGCGACATCTGTCCCCATACCGTATATAAGGGGCGAGAGAGCGACAACCGCCCCATACCGTATATAGGCGAGAGCGACAACCGTCCCATACTGTATATAGAGGGCGAGAGAGCGACAACCGTCCCATACCGTATATAGAGGGGCGAGAGAGCGACAACTGCCCCATACCGTATATAGAGGGGCGAGAGAGCGACAACTGCCCATAACCGATATATAGGGGGCGAGAGAGCGACAACTGCCCCATACCGTATATAGAGGGGGCGAGAGAGCGACAACCAGTCCCATACCGTATATAGAGGGCGAGTGAGCGACAACCGTCCCATACCATATATAGTAAGGAGAGCGACAACCGCCCATACCGTATATAGAGGGCGAGAGAGCGACAACTGCCCTATACCGTATATAGAGAGCGAGAGAGCGACAACTGTCCCATACTTATATAGAGGGTGAGAGAGCGACAACCGTCCCATACCGTATATAGAGGGCGAGAGAGCGACATCCGTCCCATACCGTATATAGAGGGCGAGAGAGCGACAACTGCCCCATACCCGATATAGAGGGCGATAGAGCGACAACTGCCCCATACTGTATATAGAGGGTGAGAGAGCGACAACCGTCCCATACCGTATATAGAGGGCGAGAGAGCGACAACCGTCCCATACCGTATATAGAGGGCGAGAGAGTGACAACCGTCTCATACCGTATATAGGGGGGCGAGAGAGCGACAACCGTCCCATACCGTATATAGAGGGTGAGAGAGCGACAACCGTCCCATACCGTATATATAGAGGGCGAGAGAGCGACATCCGCCCCATACCGTATATAGGGGGCGAGAGAGCGACAACCGTCCCATACCGTATATACGGGCGAGAGAGCGACAACCGCCCCATACCGTATATAGAGGGGGAGAGAGCGACAACCGTCCCATACCGTATATAGAGGGCGAGAGAGCGACAACCGTCCCATACCGTATATAGCAGGGTGAGAGAGCGACAACGTCCCATACCGTATATTGAGGGTGAGAGAGCGACAACCGTCCCATACCGTATATAGAGGGCGAGAGAGCGACAACCGTCCCATACCGTATATAGAGGGGCGAGAGAGCGACAACCGTCCCATACCGTATATAGAGGGGCGAGAGAGCGACAACTGCCCATACCTGTATATAGAGGGTGAGAGAGCGACAACCGTCCCATATCGTATATAGAGGGCGAGAGAGCGACAACCGTCCCATACCGTATATAGAGGGCGAGAGAGCGACAACCGTCCCATACCGTATATAGAGGGCGAGAGAGCGACAACCGTCCATACCGTATATAGAGGGCGAGAGAGTGACAACCGTCCATACCGTATATAGGGGGCGAGAGAGCGACAACCGTCCCATACCGTATATAGAGGGCGAGAGAGCGACAACCGTCCCATACCGTATATAGAGGGCGAGAGAGCGACAACCGTCCCATACCGTATATAGAGGGCGAGAGAGCGACAACCGCCCCATACCGTATATAGAGGGCGAGAGAGCGACAACCGCCCATACCGTATATAGAGGGCGAGAGAGCGACAACCGTCCCATACCGTATATAGAGGGCGAGAGAGCGACAACCGTCCCATACCGTATATAGAGGGCGAGAGAGCGACAACCGTCCCATACCGTATATAGAGGGCGAGAGAGCGACATCCGCCCCATACCGTATATAGAGGGCGAGAGAGCGACAACCGCCCCATACCGTATATAGAGGGCGAGAGAGCGACAACCGTCCCATACCGTATATAGAGGGCGAGAGAGCGACAACCGTCCCATACCGTATATAGAGGGGCGAGAGAGCGACAACGTCCCATACCGATATAGAAGGCGAGAGAGCGACAACTGTCCCATACCTATATAGAGGGCGAGAGAGCGACAACCGTCCCATACCGTATATAGAGGGGGAGAGAGCGACAACCGTCCCATACCGTATATAGAGGGCGAGAGAGCGACAACCGTCCCATACCGTATATAGAGGGCGAGAGAGCGACAACCGTCCCATACCGTATATAGAGGGTGAGAGAGCGACAACCGTCCCATACCGTATATAGAGGGCGAGAGAGCGACAACCGTCCCATACCGTATATAGGGGGGCGAGAGAGCGACAACCCGTCCCATACCGTATATAGAGGGCGAGAGAGCGACAACCGTCCCATACCGTATATAGAGGGCGAGAGAGCGACAACCGCCCCATACCGTATATAGAGGGCGAGAGAGCGACAACCGTCCCATACCGTATATAGAGGGGCGAGAGAGCGACAACCGTCCCATACCGTATATAGAGGGCGAGAGAGTGACAACCGTCTCATACCGTATATAGGGGGCGAGAGAGCGACAAACCGTCCCATACCGTATATAGAGGGTGAGAGAGCGACAACCGTCCCATACCGTATATATAGAGGGCGAGAGAGCGACATCCGCCCATACCGTATATAGGGGGCGAGAGAGCGACAACCGTCCCATACCGTATATACGGGGGCGAGAGAGCGACAACCGCCCATACCGTATATAGAGGGGGAGAGAGCGACAACCCTCCCATACCGTATATAGAGGGCGAGAGAGCGACAACCGTCCCATACCGTATATACAGGGCGAGAGAGCGACAACTGCCCCATACTGTATATAGAGGGTGAGAGAGCGACAACCGTCCCATATCGTATATAGAGGGCGAGAGAGCGACAACTGCCCCATACCGTATATAGAGGGCGAGAGAGCGACAACCGTCCCATACCGTATATAGAGGGGGCGAGAGAGCGACAACTGCCCCATACTGTATATAGAGGGTGAGAGAGCGACAACCGTCCCATATCGTATATAGAGGGCGAGAGAGCGACAACTGCCCCATACCGTATATAGAGGGTGAGAGAGCGACAACCATCCCATACCGTATATAGAGGGCGAGAGAGCGACAACCGTCCCATACCGTATATAGAGGGTGAGAGAGCGACAACCGTCCCATACCGTATATATAGAGGGCGAGAGAGCGACATCCGCCCCATACCGTATATAGAGGGCGAGAGAGCGACAACTGTCCCATACCGTATATAGGGGGCGAGAGAGCGACAACCGTCCCATACCGTATATAGGGGGCGAGAGAGCGACAACTGCCCCATACCGTATATAGAGGGCGAGAGAGCGACAACCATCCCATACCGTATATAGAGGGCGAGAGAGCGACATCCGTCCCATACCGTATATAGAGGGCGAGAGAGCGACAACCGCCCCATACCGTATATAGAGGGCGAGAGAGCGACAACTGTCCCATACCGTATATAGGGGGCGAGAGAGCGACAACCGTCCCATACCGTATATAGGGGGCGAGAGAGCGACAACTGCCCCATACCGTATATAGAGGGCGAGAGAGCGACAACCATCCCATACCGTATATAGAGGGCGAGAGAGCGACAACCGTCCCATACCGTATATAGAGGGCGAGAGAGTGACAACCGTCCCATACCGTATATAGAGGGCGAGAGAGCGACAACTGTCCCATACCATATATAGAGGGCGAGAGAGCGACAACCGTCCCATACCGTATATAGAGGGCGAGAGAGCGACATCCGTCCCATACCGTATATAGAGGGCGAGAGAGCGACAACCGCCCCATACCGTATATAGAGGGCGACAACCGTCCCATACCGTATATAGAGGGCGAGAGAGCAACATCCGTCCCATACCGTATATAGAGGGCGAGAGAGCGACAACTGTCCCATACCGTATATAGAGGGCGAGAGAGCGACAACCGTCCCATACCGTATATAGAGGGCGAGAGAGCGACATCCGTCCCATACCGTATATAGAGGGCGAGAGAGCGACAACCGCCCCATACCGTATATAGAGGGCGAGAGAGCGACAACCGTCCCATACCGTATATAGGGGGCGAGAGAGCGACAACCGTCCCATACCGTATATAGGGGGCGAGAGAGCGACAACTGCCCCATACCGTATATAGAGGGCAAGAGAGCGACAACCATCCCATACCGTATATAGAGGGCGAGAGAGCGACAACCGTCCCATACCATATATAGGGGGCGACAACCGTCCCATACCGTATATAGAGGGCGAGAGAGCGACATCCGTCCCATACCGTATATAGAGGGCGAGAGAGAGCGACAACTGTCCCATACCATATATAGAGGGCGAGAGAGCGACAACCGTCCCATACCGTATATAGAGGGCGAGAGAGCGACAACCGTCCCATACCGTATATAGAGAGCGAGAGAGCGACAACTGTCCCATACCATATATAGAGGGCGAGAGAGCGACAACCGTCACATACCGTATATAGAGGGCGAGAGAGCGACAACCGTCCCATACCGTATATAGAGGGCGAGAGAGCGACAACCGTCCCATACCGTATATAGAGGGCGAGAGAGCGACAACCGTCCCATACCATATATAGAGAGCGAGAGAGCGACAACCGTCCCATACCATATATAGAGGGCGAGAGAGCGACAACCGTCCCATACCGTATATAGAGGGCGAGAGAGCGACAACCGTCCCATACCGTATATAGAGGGCGAGAGAGCGACAACTGCCCCATACCATATAGAGAGCGACACCATCCCATACCGTATATAGAAGGCGAGAGAGCAACAACCGTCCCATACCGTATATAGGGGGCGAGAGAGCGACAACCGTCCCATACCGTACATAGAGAGCGAGAGAGCGACAACCGTCCCATACCGTATATAGAGAGCGACAACCATCCCATACCGTATATAGAAGGCGAGAGAGCAACAACCGTCCCATACCGTATATAGGGGGCGAGAGAGCGACAACCATCCCATACCGTATATAGAGGGCGAGAGAGCGACAACCGTCCCATACCGTATATAGAGGGCGAGAGAGCGACAACCATCCCATACCGTATATAGAGGGCGAGAGAGCGACAACCGCCCCATACCGTATATAGAGGGCGAGAGAGCGACAACCGTCCATACCGTATATACAGGGCGAGAGAGCGACAACCGCCCCATACTGTATATAGAGGGCGAGAGAGCGACAACCGTCCCATACCGTATATAGAGGGCGAGAGAGGGACAACTGCCCCATACTTTGCTACACTTTCCATTTGGAATAAATGAAGAATATAGTTTGGTGGTGAAAGGGTTAAATCTCATTGACAATAACATGTTCTTCCCGGAGCCCGTACCCCTATTAGATCCGTATTCTGATCCTACAGCCTGAATTCACAAAGTTCACACACAAGGACGCGGCTCCTCTAACCCCCTCACCCCCCCCGAGCCTCTTCCTGAGATTTGCTGTTTACAAGTTAAAATATTTTTATCTTGCTCGAAAATTTACTTAGAACCCCCAAACATTATACATATTTTCTTACACCCTAGAGAATAAAATGGCGGTGGTTGAAATACTTTCTGTCACGCCGTATTTGCGCCCATTGATGACACTCGTCTCCCAGGAGGCATTGCAAACAGGAAATGATGTGATAATAAAAGAGGATTTTCTTTATTTATAAAGTAACATACGGGGAGAAATGGGGGATTGTCAGTGAAAGGGTTAAAAACGAAAAGGAATAACATTATGATTTAGTAGTGAAAGAGTTAAAAAAACTTGGGGCCAGATTCTCATACATTTACGTTGCTCCTGGGTAGCGTTACGTATGTGATTTACGTTACACCGCCGCAGGTTTACAGCCTGATTCTCAGAACACTTACCTGCAAACTTGCGGCGGTGTATCGTTAAATGGGCACCATTTAAATTAGGGGGCAACCATTTAAATTAGGCGCGCTCCGCGCCGAGCGTACTGCGCATGCTTCGTCGGGTAAATTACCCGACGTGCATTGCGCTAAATGACGTCGCCCTGACGTCATTTGCTTAGACGTTTACGTAAATGGCGTCCAGCGCCATTCACGGACGTCTTACGCAAACGACGTAATTTTCTTTAAATTTGACGCGGGAACGACGGCCATACTTAACATTGGTTGCCCCTCCTAATAGCAGGGGCAACCTTACGCGTCGCGTACGCTACGGAAACGACGTAAATTCTCAGCGGCGACCGCGCGTATGTTCGGGAATCTCGCGTAATTACCTCATTTGCATAGACGACGGGGAAAACGACGATGCGACACCTAGCGGCGGGAAAAAAAAATTGCTTTTAAGAACTGACAGCGTAAGAGCCTTACGCCTGTCAGATCTAATGGGTATCTATGCGTAACTGATTCTAAGAATCAGTCGCATAGATACCCGGGGCCAGATGAGGAGTTACGACGGCGCAAATGGTGTTGCGCCATCGTAACGCCTTTGAGAATCTGGGCCAAAGTTTGGCGCTGAAAGGGTTAAAAAAGATGAAAGGCTTAAAATAAAATAACAATTATTGGTTTGGCAGTGAAAGGGTTAAAAACGGGGAGGTGGAGGGTTATAAAAAATAATAATAATAATTTGGCTTTGGTACTGAAAAGGTTAAAAAAAAATTAAAGGATTAAAAAATAAATCTTGGTTTGGCAAAGAAAGGGTTCATATATGAAAGGGAAAACATTCCACCTGGACATTAAAGGGTTAAAGTGTGTGTGTGTGTGTGTGTGTGTGTGTGTGTGTGGGGGGATATGATTTGGCAGTGAAAGGGTTAAAAATGGGGAGGGGGAGGGGTTTATCAAAAACATTTGGTTTTGGCAATGAAAGGGTTAAAAAAAATGAAAGGATTAAAATAAATCTTGGTTTGGCAAAGAAAGGGTTCATATATGAAAGGGAAAACATTCCACCTGGCAGTGAAAGGGTAAAAAAAAAACGAGGAGGGTTAAAAAATTTGGTTTGGCGCTGAAAGTGTTAAAAACGAAAAGAAAGACATTGTGATTTGGCGGTGAAAGGGTTACAAATCTAGAAATATTTGGGGTGTAATAATAATAATAATAATGAAGAGATCTGGGACTGAAAGGGTTAAATCTCATCCACGAGAACATCTTCTATGAGATCCGTATTCTGATCCTACAGCCTGAATTCACAAAGTTCATAAATAAGGACGTGGCCCCTTTAAGAAAAAACGGCAGTTATTTTCATCATGAGATAAAAAAAAAAAAAGAAGGAGGTCACATGACATTGCTGTGATGTCATATAATGTGGTGCAGACAGTGCGTCTGTTGCCATGGTTACCATTGATGTCATCAGCTGAGCCAATATAAGGCGGTGCGGAGGGGAGGCGGCAGAAGCCGACTGATCACTGACCAGTGAAGACGTGTTTCTAATCTCTCCTGAGATTTTCTTGCGATTTGATTCGATTTAATTCGATTCGATTTCATTGCGATTTCTAATTCTCGTACATTTAAAGCGCGTTTCTTTATTCTTAATAATGAGACAACTTAAATGTAAAAAGCTTTTTTCTCTGAAAAACACCGAAGAGAAGCCCAGCGAAGGAAGGGTGGCTGTGGAAATAGGAGGTATCAGTGTCCAGCCTGCAGATACCCCAAAAAGCCCTCCAAAATGAAGAGGAGCCGGGCGCTTGTACGCGGCTGTATCAGAGCCGTCGTTGGATGTTTCGGATCCGTTGTAAAGCAAAAGACATCACCGGGATACCGACACCGAGATTGGTAAGTACTATGGATAGTGATCGATACAAAATGTACTGTACAGGGAGGAGAGGGGGAGGAGACATGTACAGGGAGGGGTCATGTACAGGGAGGGGGAGGAGTCATGTACAGGGAGGGGAGAGTCATGTACAGGGAGGGGGAGGAGTCTTGTACAGGGAGGGGGAGGAGTCATGTACAGGGAGGGGGAGGAGTCATGTACAGGGAGGGGGAGGAGTCATGTACAGGGAGGAGGAGGGGGAGGAGACATGTACAGGGAGGGGGGAGGGGTCATGTACAGGGAGGAGGAGACATGAACAGGGAAGGGGAGGAGTCATGTACAGGGAGGGGAGGAGTCATGTACAGGGAGGAGGAGGGGGAGGAGACATGTACAGGGAGGGGGAGGGGTCATGTACAGGGAGGAGGAGGAGACATGTACAGGGAGGAGGAGGGGTCATGTACAGGGAGGGGGAGGGGTCATGTACAGGAGGAGGAGGAGTCCATGTACAGGAGGAGGAGGAGACACAGGGAGAGCTGCAGATAGCAGCGTATGATGGAGCCACGTTCTAAACTCCGGGGCCAGGGACTCATATAACTCCACCCCCCCCCCCCCCCATATGTACACTGTATAGGGATTTCCATGGACATTGATGGTTTTTGTCCTGTAAGAAGAAATCTGCAGATTTTAAAACCAAGAAAAGCAAACTGTAATTTCTTGGCGCTTGTATACAGAGAGCCCCCTCCCCTTTTATACAGAGAGCCCCCTCCACCTCCCCTTTATACAGAGAGCCCCCCCCTCCCCTTTATACAGAGAGCCCCCTCCCTTTATACAGAGAGCCACCCTCCCCTTTATACAGAGAGTCACCCCTCCCCTTTATCTGAGAGCCCCCCCCTCCCCTTTTACAGAAGCCCCCCCTCCCCTTTATACCGAGAGCCCCTCCCTTTATCCAGAGAGCCCCCTCCCTTTAACAGAGAGCCCCCCTCCCCTTTATACAGAGAGCCCCTCCCCTTTTATACAGAGAGCCCCCCTCCCCTTTATACAGAGAGCCCCTCCCCTTTATACAGAGAGCCCCCTCCCCCCACCTGTCGGCTCCTACTGACTTTTTTGAACAAGCTTTGCATTCCCCTCATTACAGGCTGGGCTGATCCCTCAGTGCCAACCAACTGCCAGAGAATTGCAACATGGACATTGTAGCCAACATAAAATAAAATGGAAATGTCTTTAGGGTGCAGATGTGTGATCTGCAGAGCTGCGCTCCCCAACAATTACAGTCCAGGCCTGTCCCTGATTGGTTGATATAGAAGAGGCCAGAACTTAAATGTAATTATTGGGAACTGCAGTGCAGAAGATCACTCCGTCTGCACCCCAAAGGCATTAAATAGACCCTTCATGCCCCTCCCCCCTGCTGAACAAATTGGGGCCCCTAGTAGGTCCCTGCAGGGCTGTGCGGTAAAGAGGCAGCTCCCACAGACAGTTTCTATTTCATCATTTGCCTGGAATTCTGCCTGACACTCCGCCCACACTGGCCGATTTGGATGGCCGGTAGAAGTGCTGTGATTCCAAATCATGGAAAAGGGGGGAGCAAGAATTCGGAATACATTATTCTTAATGGCACCCCCAAACATGGCAAGATCTTGTCACCATTGTCACATGACAGAATCGCATGGAAATCGATCCAAAACGTGCAGGGGACTATTTCTTCACTTTGGGGTGCGGCGGAGTAATCTGCAATACATCAGTTCCCGGTCCCCGGCCTCTTCTATATCAATCCACCGCAACAATTCGAGGGATTACAATAAAAGAGGCCGAGTGTTTAATAATCAGAAACAGAAGCCCTGCAGATTACTCCCCCGCACCCGGAAGTGACGAATCAGTTCCCTTTCTGACTCCATTCATTTTACTGGGTCGGCATGAAGGCCAGCAACCAACATTTTTATATGAAGGCCAACATTAGCTCATCCCTGTGTCCCTGTCATGTCGGGTTTATTTATTTCCCCTGACATTGGATTTGGAACTTTTCTCTCTATAATTTGATGTTGTATAAAAAAATATATAAAATGTAATGAAGTGAAGTGAAGGTGCTAAATCCGATTCTTATTTTATTGCAGATGTACGCAGTATTTACTGCACAGACAGCTCTCAAGGCAGGGACTGCCCCAGTGAGCGAGACATAGAATAGATGCTACATTGAGACTCCACCAGCATGTGACGTTCACACAGAGACTCCACCAGCATGTGACGTTCACACGGAGACATCAACAGCATGCAGCGTTCACACGGAGACTCCACCAGCATGTGACATTCACACGGAGACTCCACCAGCATGTGATGTTCACACGGAGACATCAACAGCATGTGACGTTCACACGGAGACATCAACTGCATGTGACGTTCACACGGAGACATCAACAGCATGTGACGTTCACACGGAGACTCCACCAGCATGTGACGTTCACACGGAGACATCAACAGCATGTGACAATCACACGAAGAAGCCACAAGCATATGGCGTTTACACGGAGACTTTGCCAGAATGCGACGTTCACATGGAGACTCCAGAGGAACCAAGGTACGATGTACCAATACAGGTCCACACAGTGGTGGCGGGATGCCACTCCAGCAACGGGAGGGTCATCCCATCAGCCCTCCCAGGGACCAGGTACAGCTTTACCAACAGAGGTCCCACACTGGTGGCAGCGGCCACTGCAGAACCAGAGGATCTTCTAATCAGTCCTCCAGGGGCCTGATTTGGCTGTAACATGGGTTTCTACACTGATGGCGGCAGCCACTGCAGTAACCGGAGGTTCTTCACATCAGCCCTCTATGTCTCCTTTCTGCAGCTCTGAATCACCAACTATCAATGTGGTTGACTACCAAGACAATTAGCTGTTCTAGAAGATGACTCAACAAAAAGTCTAAGAAAACCATGCCAGGGACCAGGGTACAGCTGTACCAACACAGGTCCTACACTAGTGGTGGCTGCCACTCCAGTAAACCGGAGGGTCTTCCCATCAGCCCTCCCTTTTCGTTGGTTTGATGCTTTCTGAATCACCAACTATTAATGTTGTTGGTCAAAAACCATTAACGTTCCTAGAAGACTCAACAAAAAGTCTGAGGAAACCCTCCCAGGGACCAGGTACGGCTGTACCAACACAGGTCCCTACACACCTGGTGGGCGCTGCCACTCCAGTAAACCGAAGGGTCTTCCCATCAGCCCTCCATTGTTGATTTTGGAGCTTCTGAATCACCAACTATCAATGTAGTTGGTCAAACAAGACGATTGGCTGTTCCTAGAAGAAGACTCAACAAAAAGTCTGAGGAAACCCTCCCAGGGACCAGGTACAGCTGTACCAACACAGGTCCTACACTGGTGGCGGCTGCCACTCTCCAGTAAACCAAAGGTCTTCCCATCAGCCCTCCCTTTTTGATGCTTCTGAATCACCAACTATAAATGTGTTGGTCAAAGACCATTGGCTGTTCCTAGAAGAAGACTCAACAAAAAGTCTGAGGAACCTCCCAGGGACCAGGTACGGCTGTACCAACACAAGTCCCTACAACTGGTGGCGGCTGCCACTCCAGTAACCGAAGGGTCTTCCCATCAGCCTTCCCTTTTCAACGCTTCTGAATCACCAACTATCAATGAAGTTGGTCAAGACCATTGGCTGTTCCTAGAAGAAGACTCAACAAAAGTCTGAGGAACCCTCCAGGGACCAGGTACGGCTGTACCAACAAAGGTCCCTACACTGTGGCGGCTGCCACTCAGTAACCGAAGGGTCTTCCCATCAGCCTTCCCTTTTCAACGCTTCTGAATCACCAACTATCAATGTTGTTGGTCAAAGACCATTGGCTGTTCCTAGAAGAAGACTCAACAAAAAGTCTGAGGAACCCTCCCAGGGACCAGGTACGGCTGTACCAACAAAGGTCCCTACACTGGTGGCGGCTGGCCACTCAGTAACCGGAGGTCTTCCCATCAGCCCTCCCTTTTCGATGCTTCTGATTCACTAACTATCAATGAAGTTGGTCAAACAAGACGATTGGCTGTTCCTAGAAGAAAGACTCAACAAAATGTCTGAGGAACCCTCCCAGGGACCAGGTACGGCTGTACCAACACAGGTCTCTACACTGGTGGCGGCTGCCACTCCAGTACCGAAGGTCTTCCCATCAGCCCTACCTTTTCGTTTTTGATGCTTCTGATCTCAACTATAAATGTTGGTCAAAGACCATTGGCTGTTACTAGAAGAAGACTCAACAAAAAGTCTGAGGAATCCTCCCAGGGACCAGGTACGGCTGTACCAAAACAGGTCCCTACACTGGTGGCGGCTGCCACTCCAGTAACCCGAAGGGTCCTCCCATCAGCCTCCCTTTTCGACGCTTCTGAATCACCAACTATAAATGTTGTTGGTCAAAGACCATTGGCTGTTCCTAGAAGAAGAGCTCAACAAAAAGTCTGAGGAACCCTCCCAGGGACCAGGTACGGCTGTACCAACACAGGTCCCTACACTGGTGGCGGCTGCCACTCCAGTAACCGAAGGGTCTTCCCATCAGCCCTCCCTTTTTGATGCATTCTGAATCACCAACTATAAATGTTGTTGGTCAAAGACCATTGGCTGTTTCCTAGAAGAAGACTCAACAAAAAGTCTGAGGAACCCTCCCAGGGACCAGGTCGGCTGTACCGACACAGGTCCCTACACTGGTGGCGGCTGCCACTCCAGTAACCGAAGGGTCTTCCCATCAGCCTTCCCTTTTCGACGCTTCTGAATCACCAACTATCAATGAAGTTGGTCAAAGACCATTGGCTTGTTCCTAGAGAAGACTCAACAAAATGTCTGAGGAACCCTCCCAAAGGACCAGGTACGGCTGTACCAACACAGGTCCCTACACTGTTGGCGGCGGACACTCCAGTAACCGGAGGGTCTTCCCCATCAGCCCTCCATTGTTGATTTTGGAGCTTCTGAATCACCAACTATCAATGTAAAATGGACAAATAAGACGATTGGCTGTTCCTAGAAGAAGGACTCAACAAAAAGTCTGAGGAACCCTCCCAGGGACCAGGTACATCTGTACCAACACAGGTCCCTACACTGGTGGCGGCTGCCACTCCAGTAACCGAAGGTCTTCCCATCAGCCCTCCCTTTTCGTTTTTGGAGCTTCTGAATCACTAACTGAGGTCAAACCTGCAAAAATAAGACAATTAGCTGTTCCTAGAAGAAGAATCAACAAAAAAACTAAGAAACCCTCCCGGGGACCAGGTACGGCTGTACCAACACAGGTCCCTACACTAGTGGCGACTGCCACTCCAGAAACTGGAGGGTCCTTTCATCAGCCCTCCATTTTTGGAACTTCTGAATCACCAACTATATCTGTAGTTGGTCAAACAAGACGATTGGCTGTTCCTAGAAGAAGACTCAACAAAATGTCTGAGGAATCCTCCCAGGGACCAGGTACGGCTGTACCAAAACAGGTCCCTACACTGGTGGCGGCTGCCACTCCAGTACCCGAAGGGTCCTCCCATCAGCCCTCCCTTTTCGACGCTTCTGAATCACCAACTATAAATGTTGTTGGTCAAAGACCATTGGCTGTTCCTAGAAGAAGACTCAACAAAAAGTCTGAGGAACCCTCCCAGGGACCAGGTACGGCTGACCAACACAGGTCCCTACACTGGTGGCGGCTGCCACTCCAGTAACCGAAGGGTCTTCCCATCAGCCCTCCCTTTTTGATGCTTCTGAATCACCAACTATAAATGTTGTTGGTCAAAGACCATTGGCTGTTCCTAGAAGAAGACTCAACAAAAGTCTGAGGAACCTCCCAGGGACCAGGTACGGCTGTACCGACACAGGTCCCTACACTGGTGGCGGCTGCCACTCCAGTAACCGAAGGGTCTTCCCATCAGCCTTCCCTTTCGACGCTTCTGAATCACCAACTATCAATGAAGTTGGTCAAAGACCATTGGCTGTTCCTAGAAGAAGACTCAACAAAATGTCTGAGGAACCCTCCCAAGGACCAGGTACGGCTGTACCAACACAGGTCCCTACACTGTTGGCGGCGGACACTCCAGTAACCGGAGGTCTTCCCATCAGCCCTCCATTGTTGATTTTGGAGCTTCTGAATCACCAACTATCAATGTAAATGGACAAATTAGACGATTGGCTGTTCCTAGAAAAAGACTCAACAAAAAGTCTGAGGAACCCTCCCAGGGACCAGGTAACATCTGTACCAACACAGGTCCCTACACTGGTGGCGGCTGCCACTCCAGTAACCGAAGGTCTTCCCATCAGCCCTCCCTTTCGTTTTTGATGCTTCTGAATCACTAACTGAGGTCAAACCTGCAAAAATAAGACAATTAGCTGTTCTAGAAGAAGAGAATCAACAAAAAGTCTAAGAAACCCTCCCGGGGACTAGGTACGGCTGTACCAACACAGGTCCCTACACTAGTGGCGGCTGCCACTCTCCAGAAACTGGAGGGTCCTTTCATCAGCCCTCCATTTTGGAACTTCTGAATCACCAACTATATCTGTAGTTGGTCAAACAAGACGATTGGCTGTTCCTAGAAGAAGACTCAACAAAATGTCTGAGGAACCCTCCCAGGCACCAGGTACGGCTGTACCAACACAGGTCCCTACACTGGTGGCGGCTGCCACTCCAGTAACTGAAGGATCTTCCCATCAGCCCTCCATTTTTGTTTTTGGAGCTTCTGAATCATTAACTGAGGCCAAACCTGCAAAAATAAGACGAATGGATGTTTCTAGAAGAAGATTCAACAAAAAGTCTAAGAAACCCTCCCGAGGACCAGGTACGGCTGTACCAACACAGGTCCCTACACTAGTGGCGGCTGCCACTCCAGAAACTGGAGGGTCCTTTCATCAGCCCTCCATTTTTGTTTTTGGAGCTTCTGAATCACCAACTATCAATGTAAATGGACAAATGAGACGATTGGCTGTTCCTAGAAAAAGACTCAACAAAAAGTCTGAGGAACTCTCCCAGGCACCAGGTACGGCTGTACCAACACAGGTCCCTACACTGGTGGCGGCTGCCACTCCAGTAACTGAAGGATCTCCCCATCAGCCCTCCATTTTCGTTTTTATGGAGCTTCTGAATCACTAACGGAGGTCAAAAAACCTGCAAAAATAAGACGAATGGATGTCCTAGAAGGAGATTCAACAAAAAGGTCTACGAAACCCTGCTCGGGGACATGGTACGGCTGTACCAACACAGGTCCCTACCGAGTGGCGACTGCCACTCCAGAAACTGGAGGGTCCTTTCAGCAGCCCTCCATTTTTGGGAACTTCTGAATCACCAACTATATCTGTAGGTGGTCAAACAAGACGATTGGCTGTTCCTAGAAGAAGACTCAACAAAATGTCGGAGGTACCCGCCCAGGCACCTGGTACGGCTGTACCAACTACAGGTCCCTTACACACTGGTGGCGGCTTGCCACTCCAGTAACTGAAGGAATCTCCCCATCAGCCCTCCAGTTTCATGTGTGGAGCTTCTGAATCACTAACTGAGGTCAAACCTGCAAAAATAAGACAATTAGCTGTTCCTAGAAAAAGATTCAACAAAAAGTCTAAGAAACCCTCCCGGGGACCAGGTACGGCTGTACCAACACAGGTCCCTACACTAGTGGCGACTGCCACTCCAGAAACTGGAGGGTCCTTTCATCAGCCCTCCATTTTTGGAACTTCTGAATCACCAACTACATCTGTAGTTGGTCAAACAAGACGATTGGCTGTTCCTAGAAAAAGACTAAACAAAGAGTCTGAGGAACCTTCTCAGGGACCAGGTACGGCTGTACCAACACAGGTCCCTACACTAATGGTGGCAGCCAATCCAGAAACTGGAGGGTCTTCACATCAGCCCTCCATTGTTAATTTTGGAGCTTCTGAATCACCAACTATCAATGTAGTTGGTCAAACAAGACGATTGGCTGTTCCTAGAAGAAGACTCAACAAAAAGTCTGAGGAACTCTCCCAGGGACCAGGTACGGCTGTACCAACACAGGTCCCTACACTGGTGGTGGCTGCCACTCCAGTAACTGAAGGATCTTCCCACAGCCCCTCCATTTTCGTTTTTGGAGCTTCAGGAATCATTAACTGAGGCCAAACCCTGCAAAAAGAAGACGAATGTATGTTCCTAGAAGAAGATTCAACAAAAAGTCAAAGAAACCCTCCCGAGGACCAGGTACGGCTGTACCAACACAGGGTCCCTACACTGTGGCGGCTGCCACTCCAGTAACCGGAGGGTCTTCCCATCAGCCCTCCATTGTTTTTGGAGCGTCTGAATCACCAACTATCAATGTAGTTTGTCAAACAAGAGGATTGGCTGTTCTAGAAAAAGACTCATCATAAAGTCTAGGAACCCTCCCGGGACCAGGTACGGCTGTACCAACACAGGTCCCTACACTGGTGGCCGGTCTGCCACTCCAGTAAGCGGAGGGTCCTTCCATCAGCCCTCCACTGTTGTTTTTGGAGCTTCTGAATCACCAACTATCAATGTAAATGGACAAATAGACGATTGGCTGTTCCTAAAAGACTCAACAAAGAGTCTGAGGAACCCTCTCAGGGACCAGGTACGGCTGCCACTCCAGTAACCAGAGGATCTTCCCATCAGCCCTCCATTTTCATCTTTGGAGCTTCCGAATCACTAACTGAGGCCAAACCTGCAAAAATAAGACGAATGGATGTTCCTAAAAGTACGAATGTACCAAAAGAGGTTATTAAATGGAGAGCCTTCTAATCAGTCCCCCCAGGGGCCCGATATGACTGTAACAACACAGGACCCTACACTGGTGGCGGCTGCCACTTCAGCAACCCAAGAGTCTTCCCAGGAACCAGATAAGGCCGTACCAAGACAGATCTCTGCATCAACGATTCATCTACTGCGCTCACCTAAAAGGTATTTCCAATTTTTCAGCCACATTTTTTACACCTTCTATATATTTGTTACGTGTTCCCATTCACATAGCAAAGCTTTAAGAAGAATATAAAATATGCTGCTCACCATTAAAGGAGGAACCCCATGGAAAAAATTCATGAATAAATAAAAATTAAACATGGCCAGCCAAAATCCAGACCCTTACTGAGGCATGCATCCGGGCAGGCCAGGAAAGGGGGGGGAGGGGGGTGAGCATTGCACCGCCCTCTTCTCTCAGCACCCATACCAGGTCACATGCCCTCGACATGTGGGAGGTGCCTTGTCATGGGGAGGGGGGTCCCCCTTGCAAGGACACTCCCCATGTTGGGGGGCATGTGGTCTAGTATGGCTCAGTGGAGGGGGGTGCACGCTCAATCCCCCCCTTTCCTAGTTCTGCCAAGGCTGCATGCTCGGTTGGGGTTCTGTATCAGATATTTGGGGGTGCCATGTATTTTTGTTGTTTTTCCCACGCGATTCCTTCCATAAAGGTGAGCAGAAAACATTATAATCTTATGAAGTTTTACCTCTGTGATGAGAACATGTAGGAGATATAAAGGTAGGTGTCGTCCCAATATGGCTGCAAACGTGTAAATACCTTTTAGGTGAGCGTCAAAGATTAGCGCTGGTGCCCCATTCAAACGGTCACCCTTCAGACGCCCATAAAACCAGCAGAGGCCGGCCAGCAGACCTGGGCGCGGTAGGTGGAGCTGGTAGCGGCTCCACAGACAATCATAGACAATGATGATGGACCATCAGGACATCCACCATACTGGGAATAGACTCTCTAGCATCTATGAAGAGCCAGGCTTCCACATTCTAGTGACCTGTCCCCGTCTGTCTCACACTCATGGCGAGTTCTCTTACATAAGACAGAACTTATCCATAGAGACACTATACAGAGCAGAGGACATGGATTTCTCCCACTCCACACAAAGGACACCAGGAAAACACCAACTTCCCTTTATAGGTGGAGTTCTGCTTTAGGATCGGGTAGCACAGAGGCTTAGTGGTTAGCACTTCTGCCTTGCAGCACTGGGGTCCTTGGTTCATATCCTGAACAGGACACTGTCTGCATGTTCTCCCTGTGCTTGTGTGGGTTTCCTCCTACAGCCCAAAGACATGCTGGTAGGTTAAGTGGCTCCATTCAGTGGCCCAAGATGGCTGCTTCTCCTCCTAAGAGCTTTGAGTGGAGATCACTGATTTACCCCGCTCAGCGGGGGCGGGCCTCAGAAAACAGAGGCCTCATATGGGCAACACAGAGGCTTAGTGGTTAGCACTTCTTCTGCCTTGCAGCACCACGGTCCTTGGTTCATAGCCTGACCAGGGCACTGTCTGCATGGCGTCTGCATGTTCTCCCTGTGCTTGTGGGGTTTCCTCCTACAGCCCAAAGACATGCTGGTAGGTTAAATGACTCCATTCAGTGGCCCAAGATGGCTGCTTCACCTCCTAAGAGCTTTGAGTGGAGATCACAGATTTACCCCGCTCAGCGGGGGGCGGGCCTCAGAAAACAGAGCCTCATATGGCAGCACAGAGGCTTAGTGGTTAGCACTTCTTGCCTTGCAGCACTGGGGTCCTTGGTTTATATCCTGACCAGGACACTGCCTGCTTGGAGTCTGCATGTTCTCCCTGTGCTTGTGTGTGTTTCCTCCGGGTACTCCGGTTTCCTCCCACACTACTGTTGGTGGTGCAGTGGTAAGCACAGCTGCTTTTCAAGCAGAAGCTCGGGTTCGATTCCCGGCCAACTAAATCTCACAAGATGCTGCCTCACCTGGTAAGTGTCACCCCTCCCCCATTATATCTGTATATACAATGTTCTATATAAAGCCGTGACTCCAGCGCTGTAGGAGGTGATTTCACCACCACAGTTAAAAAAAAGAGCATATATGCCGAAGCATGGGGGCATTAGGGGCGGAGGAGCGATTTTGCTACTAATGCCGCGTATATACTCGACATTACTACGGAGGCTTGCCCGTGGAAAAGTCTGACCGTGTGTACGCGGCATAACTATTTGTGGGAGGATGCCCCCATGCTTCGGCATATATATATTTTAGGCACAGGTTGTGTTAAAAAATGTTTTATTTTTTACTATGTTTTTTTTTTTTGGTATTTGCTTTGCAGGTATGGTAATGATCTTACTGTTATACCGTAATGTTACTTTGTTTTAATGTTAACCATCATTTGCTTAGCAGGTACGCCATTCAGTTGCAGCGCGGATTTATTTAGCGTGACAGCAACAGCGTTTGCTCCCACGATATAAAAAGCCGCGACTCCAAGCTGTAGGAGGTGATTTTCACCACCACAGTTAAAAAAAGAGCATATATGCCGAAGCATGGGGGCATTAGGGGCGGAGGAGCGATTTTGCTCCTAATGCCGCGTACATACGGTTGACATTCCTACGGAGGCTTGCCCGTGGAAAAGTCCGACCGTGTGTACGCGGCATAGAAAAGTCTGACCGTGTGTACGCGGCATAGAAAAGTCCGACCGTGTGTACGCGGCATAGAAAAGTCCGACCGTGTGTACGCGGCATAACTTTTTTGCGGGAGGATGCCCCCATGCTTCGACATATATAAATGTATGCCATCATTAGAAGTGGGTGGATGAAGGGAGGTATTCTAAGGTGGGCATACCCACCGATCAATTTTTTTTTTTCGTTCAGCCAACAGGCTACATGAAAAAAAAAAAGATTACAAATACATGTCCAACAAGAACCATCAACGTACTGGTATGTTGTTGGACTTTGAATGGTTATCCAGAATGATGCCTGCAGGTTTTATTCATCATCTTGTATCATTCTTTTCAGCCAGCGGGTCGGCTTTCATGTAAAAGCAAGTCCTATTGGCTAATTAGCCTCTAGACTGCTTTTACATTTCAGTGGGATGGACTGTCCCCCCCCCTGGATATAAACAGTGGGGTAGATTTGCCCATTAATTACACCTGTGCAGCTCAGCTCAATTTCTCTGCGCCGGCGCAATGGGGCGAGATTGCCACCTGATTCAGGCTGCCTTTTGTGTGTAATTTGCGCCTGTGTAAGCAAAAATTGAGCTTGCTGTGCTTGGTGCTCAGATAAGGAGCTTTTCTCTTTAGTTGGATTATGCTCATATGTTGATTTTTTTTTTTATATTTTTTTTTTTTGCTCAGATATGAGCTTTTATATATTTATTTAATGCTCAGATGATGAGCTTTTATATTTTTAATTTATGCTAAGTTTGAGTTTTTATTTTATTTTGTAGTCCCTACACACTGGTGAGGAGTGTATACTACAGTGTGACTGGTGTGTGAATGGGGGGGGGGTGTCACTCCTACTGGAAAAGGGGTGTCACCCTCTGCCGTGTGAAAGGTGTATGAATGGACAGCAACATAATTGGAGCCTTGACGCGGCGTTGCTGCTCCCTAATACCATGGGGTATCCTTGGGTCTAATCCAATTTTGGGTGCATGTGGGGTGTGTGTGCTAGGGACCCAGTGGTGTGGCACGCGTGCATTCTACTTGTGACATGATTATTGTGTGTGTTTAACGTGCAAAGAGACGTTCCACGAGACCACTCCTGATTGCTCTTCCCTCAGTAGACCGGGTAGAGTTGCTTGGGGGGGATTGTGGGGTTTGGGGGTCAGGTCATCACGTATGTCAATCTCCAGGCCCTTTCTCATGGCGAAGTTGTGCAGCACGCAACATGCCCAGATGATCTGCATACAAAGTCTGGGGAATACAACAGGGTCCCCCCAGACTTATCCAGGCATCGGAAACGGGACTTCAGGAGGCCAAAGGTGCGTTCCACCACTCCACGGGTACGGGCGTGAGCTTCATTGTATCTTCTCTCTCCTGGGGTTTGGGGATTCCGGAATGGAGTCATGAGATGGGGTCCAAGTGCATATGCCGCGTCACCTGGAAGGGAAAAGACAGGAGGATGTTAGTCATGCATGTGCCCCTCGTGAGGTCTGCATCATGGGGGGGACAGTCATACCTGACACCCATGTCACTCACCAACCAGCCAGCTGTCCCCGTACACGTTCTGTTCAAATTCTGTTGGGGATGTCGCTTTGACGGAATATAAAGCTGTCATGACAGGACCCGGGGTGTTTGGCACGGACGTGCCATATGAGGCCTTGGTCATCCACAATCACCTGGACATTGATGGAATGCCAATGCTTTCTATTGCAGTATAAGTGCTCGGTCTCACAGGGGCGCCGGTAGTGCCACATGGGTGCAATCAATGGCGCCCACAGTGCGTGGGAATCTGGCAATTTGATAGAAATCTGTCACTGCCTTCTGCGCAGGTCCTCCTGGGTGGTCTGATGATGTGGTGGGACATGGCGTCTGAGGATTGCAGGGATAACTTGGTGCACACACCTGCTCATGGAGGATTGGGACATCCCAGCCACCATTCCACTTGTACGCTGAAAAGATCCACTTGCCAGGAAATGCCTGTGTTGCCAGGACCTTGACCAGTGGCTGCACTGCCTGTGAGGTGTGTGTCTGGCTGGTGATGTCATCATGCAGGGTGTGGCTAATTCCAGGATGACCTCAGGGCTGAATCTAAACATGCGATACACCTCCGAATCCCCCATGGCAAAGACGTTCCTGCACACTCGGTATATCCTCTCCCGTGCCCTCCTACGAGTCGGTTCACTCAGTAGTATTGCTAGAACTAGGGTTGTCCCGATACCACTTTTTTAGGACCGAGTACAAGTACTGATACTTTTTTTCAAGTAGTCGCCGATACCGAATACCGATACTTTTTTTAAAATGTGTCCCCAAATGCAGCCATGTCTCCCCACAGATGCAGCCATGTATCCCCCCATCCAGCCATTGTCTCCCCCCATGCAGCCATTTCACCCCCCCATGCAGCCATTGTCTCCCCCCCATCCAGCCATTGTCTCCCCCCCCATCCAGCCATTGTCTCCCCCCATCCAGCCATTGTCTCCCCCCATGCAGCCATGTATCCCCCATCCAGCCATTGTCTCCCCCCATGCAGCCATGTATCCCCCCATTCAGCCATTGTCCCCCCCCCATGCAGCAATGTATCCCCCCATCCAGCAATGTATCCCCCCATCCAGCAATGTATCCCCCCATCCAGCCATTTGCTCCCCCCATGCAGCCATTGTCACCCCCATGCAAGCCATTGTCACCCCCCATGCAGCCATTGTCCCCCCCCATGCAGCCATTGTCTCCCCCATCCAGCCATTGTCACCCCCCATGCAGCCATTGTCACCCCCCATGCAGCCATTGTCACCCCCCATGCAGCAATGTATCCCCCCATCCAGCCATTGTCACCCCCCATGCAGCCATTGTCACCCCCCATGCAGCCATTGTCACCCCCCCATGCAGCCGTGTCTCCCCCCATCCAGCCGTGTGTGTCTCCCACCATCCAGCCGTGTGTGTCTCCCCCATATGCAGCCATGGCCCGCTTACCTGCTACCGCCGACTGTGTAAAGTACTACGGCCGGCCAGGAACATTACAGCTTTGAATAGCTTTGTAATGATTGGCGCCGCGCTGCGTGTATAGACACTCCCCCTCGCTCGGGATTGGACAGTTCACCCGAGCAAGGGGGAGTGTCTATGCGTGGCGCAAATCATTACAGCTATTCAAAGCTGTAATGTTCCCGCCCGTATTACACAGTCAGCGGCGTAACGGCGGCGGATCGCAGCGGCGAATTGCGGCTCCGGTGGCGGCGGCGGCGCGCGCGGGGGTGTTAAGTATTCTATTTGTGTATCGGGGCGGGGTTATCGGCGTCTGCCATACCGCCGAAAAAACTCGGAATCGGTCCCGATACCGATACTAGTATCGGTATCGGGACAACCCTGCTAGAACCATAGCTGCCCTGGCATGTTGGCACACAGATTGTGAGATCCAGAAAGTGTGGGTGCTCTGCTTGCTCAGCTCATCCGTATTGGTGCTGCTGTAGGTTGCTCTCCAGCACTGACCTGTGGACGTCTGTTGCCAAGTTGCCCCTGCTTTTATGAGGAGCAATTTTGCACGGGCCAAACAGCTTGCGCGCTTGGTGTGCAAAACTGCGCCTCACACGCGCAGGTTTTTGAATCAGCGTTAGTTCCTCATTTGCATATTTGCTGAGGGAAAACAATGAGAGCGCAAGTTGCACCCTGCGCAAAAAATGCACATTACATGTGCCGGGGCAGAGAAACTGCGTCCGTTGAAAAAAGCCTAATTTCAGGCTTAGCTTGTTTTCTGGGTCATTCGCATATTTGCCTGGGCGCAAATCCGAACTTGCGCGGCGCATATTCGTGATTGCGCCCGCGCTAGTCGTACCTGAATCCGGGCCAGTGCCATTGGGAAATTGGGAAAGCATTTTATCACACACGATCTTGGTGTGGTCAGATGCTTTGAGGGCAGAGGAAAGATCTAGGGTCTAATAGACCCCATTTAAAAAAAAAAAAGAGTACCTGTCACTAACTATTGCTATCATAAGGGATATTTACATTCCTGAGATACCAATAAAAATGGTAAAAAATAAATAAAATGGAAGGAACAGTTTACAAATAAATAAAAAAGCAAAATATATATATAAAAAAAAGCATCCTGTCCCCCCCTGCTCTTGCGCAAAGGCGAACGCAAGCGTCGGTCCTGGAGTCATATGTAATCAGCAATTGCACCATGCATGTGAGGTATCACCGCGAAGGGGCAGATCGAGGGCAGTCATTTTAGCAGTAGACCTCCTCTGTAAATCTAATGTGGTAACCTGTAAAGGCTTTTAAAAATGTATGTAGGTTTGTCGCCACTGCACGTTTGTGCGCAATTTTAAAGTAGTGTCGTGTTTTGGTATCCATGTACTCGGCCTAAGATCATCATTTTTATTTCATCAATAATTTTGGGCAATAAAGTGTGTTTTAGTGCTTTAAAATAAAAAAGTGTATTTATTCCCAAAAAATGTGTTTGAAAAAAACGCTGCGAAATACTGTGTGGAAAAAAAGAATGCAACACCCACCATTTTAATCTGTAGGGCCTTGCTTTAAAAATATATAATGTTTGGGGGGTTTCAACTTAACTTTCTTGCAAAAAAAAAAAATAGTTTTTATGTAAACAAACAGTGACAGAAAGGGGCTTTTTCTTCAAGTGGTGAGAAGAGCGGGTGATGTGCGACATAAGCTTCTAAATGTTGTGCATAAATGCCAGGACAATTCAAAAACCCCCAAATGACCCCATTTTGGAAAGTAGACACCCCAAGCTATTTGCTGAGAGGCATGTCGAGTCCATGGAATATTTTATATTTTGACCCAAGTTGCGGGAATATGACAAACGATTTTTTTTTGCAAAAAGTTGTCACTAAATGATATATTGCTCACACATGCCATGTTTATATGTGGAATTGCACCCCAAAATACATTCTGCTGCTTCTCCTGAGTTACGGGGATACCACATGGTGTGGGACTTTTTGGGAGCCTAGCCGCATACGGGACCCCGAAAACCAATCACCGCCTTCAAGATTTGTGTGAGTGAAATCAAAAAAGTACACCCCTTAGAAATTATGAAGGCGGTGATTGGTTTTCGGGTGGTGGACCTCGTCCCTCGGGTGGTGGACCTCGTTCCCTCGGGGTGGTGGACTCGTCCCTCGGGTGGTTGACCTCGTCCCTCGGGTGGTGGACCTCGTCCCTCGGGTGGTGGAACCTCGTCCCTCGGGTGGACGAACCTCGTCCCTCGGTGTGGACCTCGTCCCTCGGGTCGGGGTGTGTGAACCTCGTCCCTCGGGTGGTGGACTCGTCCCTCGGGTGGTGGACCTCGTCCCTCGGGTGGTGAAACCTCGTCCCTCGGGTGGTGGACCTCATCCCACGGGGTGGTGGACCTCATCCCTCAGGTCGGGTGGTGGACCTCGTCCCTCGGGTGGTGGACCTCGTCCCTCGGGGTCGGGTGGTGAACCTCGTCCCCTCGGGGGGTGGACCTCGTCCCTCGGGTTGGTGGACCTCATCCCTTGGGTGGGTGGACCTCATCCCTCAGGTCGGGTGGTGGACCTCGTCCCTCGGGTGGTGGACCTCGTCCCTCGGGTCGGGTGGTGAACCTCGTCCTCGGGTGGTGGACCTCGTCCCTCGGGTGGTGGACCTCGTCCCTCGGGTGGTGAACCTCGTCCTCGGGTGGTGAACCTCATCCCTCGGGTGGTGGACCTCATCCCTCAGGTCGGGGTGGTGGACCTCGTCCCTCGGGTGGTGGACCTCATCCCTCGGTCGGGTGGTGGACCTCGTCCCTCGGTGGTGGACCTCGTCCTCGGGTGGTGAACCTCGTCCCTCGGGTGGTGGACCTCGTCCCTCGGGTGGTGAACCTCGTCCCTCGGGTGGTGAACCTCGTCCCTCGGGTGGTGGACCTCGTCCCTCGGGTGGAGAACCTCGTCCCTCGGGTGGTGGACCCTCGTCCCTCGGGTCGGGTGGTGAACCTCGTCCCTCGGGTGGTGGACCTCGTCCCTCGGGTGGTGGACCTCATCCCTCGGGTGGTGGACCTCATCCCTCAGGTCGGGTGGTGGACCTCGTCCTCGGGTGGTGGACCTCATCCCTCGGGTGGTTGACCTCGTCCCTCGGGTGGTGGACCTCATCCCTCGGGTGGGGTGGTGGACCTCGTCCCTCGGGTGTGTGGACCCTTATCGCTCGGGTGGTGGACCTCATCCCTCGGGAGGTGGACCTCATCCCTCGGGTGGTGAACCACATGCCTCGGGTGGTTGACCTCGTCCCTCGGATGGTGAACCTCATCCCTCGGGTGGGGTGGTGGACCTCGTCCCTCGGGTTGGTGGACCTTATCGCTCGGGTGGTGGACCTCATCCTCGGGTGGTGGACCTCATCCCTCGGGTCGGGTGGTGGACCTCGTCCCTCGGGTGGTGGACCTCATCCCTCGGGTGGTGAACCTCGTCCCTCGGGTGGTGGACCTCGTCCCTCGGGTGGTGAACCTCGTCCCTCGGGTGGTGGATCCTCGTCCTCGGGTCGGGGTGGTGAACCTCGTCCCTCGGGTGGTGGACCTCGTCCCTCGGGTGGTGGACCTCGTCCCTCGGGGTGGTGGACCTTGTCCCTCGGGTGGTGAACCTCGTCCCTCGGGTGGTGGACCTCATCCCTCGGGTGGTGGACCTCATCCCTCAGGTCGGGTGGTGGACCTCGTCCCTCGGGTGGTGGACCTCATATCCCTCGGGTCGGGTGGTGGACCTCGTCCCTCGGGTGGTTGACCTCGTCCCTCGGGTGGTGGACCTCATCCCTCGGGTGGGGTGGTGGACCTCGTCCCTCGGGTGGTGGACCTTATCGCTCGGGTGGTGGACCTCATCCCTCGGGTGGTGGACCTCATCCCTCGGGTGGTGAACCTCATTGCCTCGGGTGGTTGACCTCGTCCCTCGGATGGTGGACCTCATCCCTCGGGTGGGGTGGTGGACTCGTCCCTCGGGTGGTGGACCTTATCGCTCGGGTGGTGGACCTCATCCTCGGGTGGTGGACCTCATCCCTCGGGTCGGGTGGTGGACCTCGTCCCTCGGGTGGTGGACCTCGTCCCTCGGGTGGTGGACCTCGTCCCTCGGGTGGTGGACCTCATCCCTCGGGTAGTGAACCTCGTCCCTCGGGTGGTGGACCTCATCCCTCGGGTGGTGAACCTCGTCCCCCGAGTGGTGAACCTCGTCCCTCGGGTGGTGGACCTCGTCCCTCGGGTCGGGTGGTGAACCTCGTCCCTCGGGTGGTGAACCTCATCCCTCGGGTGGTGGACCTCATCCCTCGGGTGGTGGACCTCATCCCTCAGGTCGGATGGTGGACCTCGTCCCTCGGGTGGTGGACCTCGTCCCTCGGGTGGTGGACCTTATCCCTCGGGTCGGGTGGTAAACCTCGTCCCTCGGGTGATGGACCTAGTCCCTCGGGTGGTGGACCTCGTCCCTCGGGTGGTGGACCTCGTCCCTCGGGTGGTGGGCCTCGTCCCTCGGGTGGTGGACCTCGTCCCTCGGGTGGTGGACCTCATCCCTCGGGTCGGGTGGTGAACCTCATCCCTCGGGTGGTGGACCTCATCCCTCGGGTGGTGAACCTCGTCCCTCGGGTGGTGGACCTCGTCCCTCGGGTGGTGAACCTCGTCCCTCGGGTGGTGGACCTCATCCCTCGGGTCGGGTGGTGGACCTCGTCCCTCGGGTGGTGGACCTCGTCCCTCGGGTGGTGGACCTCATCCCTCGGGTCGGGTGGTGGACCTCGTCCCTCGGGTGGTGAACCTCGTCCCTCGGGTGGTGGACCTCATCCCTCGGGTGGTGAACCTCATCCTTCGGGTGGTGAACCTCGTCCCTCGGGTGGTTGACCTCGTCCCTCGGGTGGTGAACCTATAATCATATAGGGACTGTATAGGAATCATATAGGGATCATATAGGAATCCCATAGGGACTGTATAGGAATCATATCTATACAGTCCCTATGTGATTCCTATACAGTCCCTATGGGATTCCTCTATGATTCCTATACAGTCCCTATGGGATTCCTATGCAGTCCCTATGTGATCCCTATATGATTTCTATACAGTCCCTATGGTATTCCTATAAGTCCCTATGGGATTCCTATATGATTCCTATGCAGTCCCTATATGATTCCTATACAGTCCCTATGGGATTCCTATGCAGTCCCTATGTTATTCCTATACAGTCCATATGTGATCCCTATGTGATTCCTATGCAGTCCCAATGGGATCCCTATGTGATCCCTATATGATTCCTATACAGTCCCTATGGTATTCCTATATGATTCCTATGCAGTCCCAATGGGATCCCTATGTGATTCCTATATGATTCCTATGCAGTCCCTATGCGATCCGTGTACAGTCCCTACATGATCCCTATGTGATCCCTATACAGTCCCTATATGATTCCTATACAGTCCCTTCCTACATGTTCCCTATGTGATCCCTATACAGTCCCTACATGTTCCCTATATGATTCCTATACAGTCCCTATGTGATCCCTGTACAGTCCCTCCCTACATGATCCCTATGTGATCCCTGTACAGTCCCTACATGATCCCTATGTGATCCCTGTACAGTCCCTACATGATCCCTATGTGATCCCTATCACTGGAATGAAGCGCTGGGACGACGTCTCCGGAGATCGGAACCACAAAACACAACAACGTCACTGAAGGGAGGCGGGGTGCAGTGTCATATTCTGCTCCCTATCACAGAATGCAGCCTAAGTCGCGTGGCGGCGAACTGCGCATGCGCAATGCGTTCCAACGCCAAATGTGATGCGTTCCAGGGGATTCACGACACTACCCCTCAGTGAACCCATCACAATTTGTCACGGAAGTGACGAGGAACCATAACGAGGAGGCATACACAGAGCGGAGGGGGGGACAGAACATACAGATATAATGAGAAACCTACAAAGAGCGGGGGGGAGGGGAGACGGAGTAGAAAGAGACATGCAGATACATTAGGCTGCATTCTGTGATAGGGAGCAAACGGTGACACAGCCCCGCCTCCAGCCCCGTCCCCAAAGCAGAGACTTATTGAGGTCCGTAAAAAACATAAACTCTCTGGCTTTTAAAGCATCCCCCATGTATAGTAAAATGTCACATTGTTTTGGTGTGCGCAATAAAGACTGTGAAGAAAATGTGTATGTAGGAGGAGGAGCTTCTGAATACCAACAAACACATTTCCATTTTATTTCTCATTTCAATGGGAAAGTTTAAGGTGGAACTTTAGGTTTGATTAACTTTGAAGTGAAATGTTACCCAAAAAGTAAAGTTCCGCTCTTCTGTATTTTTTTAGGCTCCATGTACACGGGACCATCCTCCCAGCTGCAGGGATCACCCCCCCCCCCCCCCACCACCATCCTCCCAGCTGTGCGAATCACCCCCCCCCACCGCCATCCTCCCAGCTGCAGGGATCACCCCCCCCCACCACCATCCTCCCAGCTGTGCGAATCACCCCCCCCCCCACCGCCATCCTCCCAGCTGTGCGAATCACCCCCCCCCTACCGCCATCCTCCCAGCTGTACGAATCACCCCCCCCCCCACCGCCATCCTCCCAGCTGTACGAATCACCCCCCCCCCCACAACCACCATCCTTCCAGCTGTAGGGATCACCCCCCCCCCCCACCACCATCCTTCCAGCTGTAGGGATCAGATCTGTAGTAAAAAAATCCTCGGACCTGTGAAAAAATCGTACCGCGTCACTTCCGGTGCTCGTATGCCAGGAGCACAGCTGATCGCGGGTCCACGGCGCATGCGCAGCTGCTTTTTCTTTGGTCCGTGAATATCCTAGACTGGGGTAGGTCACTTGTGCCCGTCATACGCAGCCATTGTGCCCACTATTTGCAGCCACTTGTGCCCATCATACGCAGCCAGTGTGCCCACTATTTGCAGCTACTTGTGCCCATCATACGCAGACATTGTGCCCACTATTTGCAGCCACTTGTGCCCGTCATACGCAGCCATTGTGCCCACTATATGCAGCCACTTGTGCCCATCATACGCAGCCATTGTGCCCAATATATGCAGCCACTTGTGCCCATCATACGCAGCCAGTGTGCCCACTATTTGCAGCCACTTGTGCCCATCATACGCAGCCATTGTGCCCACTATTTGCAGCCACTTGTGCCCGTCATACGCAGCCATTGTGCCCACTATATGCAGCCACTTGTGCCCATCATACGCAGCCATTGTGCCCACTATATGCAGCCACTTGTGCCCATGATACGCAGCCATTGTGCCCCACTATATGCAGCCACTTGTGCCCATCATACGCAGCCAGTGTGCTCACTATTTGCAGCCACGTGTGCCCATCATACGCAGCCATTGTGCCCACTATATGCAGTCACTTGTACCCGTCATACGCGTCACTTCCTTCTTCTTCTGTAGCGGCGGCTGTGGCTCCTGTGTCCGCTTGGCTCCTCAGGCTTCCTCCGTCATGTCTCCTTTTCCGCCAATGCGTTAGGCATCCAATAGGATCGCCTAAAGCTTTGGCCAATCGGGAGACAGGTTTTACTGACCTGCCTGCTGATTGGCAAGGAGGAACTTTAGTGTGAAAATAGCTTCTGGCTCTTATCACGTGCTTCACAGGCCCACCATGCAACCATGCAGGGGCCACCACTGGTCTTTGATCTCTGTCAAGTGCTGGGGTCTGGATCGCCTCCGCTGCTTTTCCTCCAATCGGGCCAAAGAATCTGAGTGCGAGTTTACCTATAGCCCTCACACTGGAGACTTGCACACCATCATCATGGCATCCCAGGACGGTGGGTATCAGGTCACGGGAGGGCAGAGCGCATGTGTGTCCCGCTTTGGGGTCACTGGTGGCTTAGGGAGAAGGAGAGGGCCCCTGGGTGTCCGTGGCAGAAGGAGAGGGCACCCCTATCTCCCCTGGAGGACGGGGACACCCTTCCCTTCCCCGGAGGACGGGGACACCATTCTCTCCCCCGGAGGACGGGGACACCATTCTCTCCCCCGGAGGACGGGGACACCATTCTCTCCCCCGGAGGACGGGGACACCATTCTCTCCCCCGGAGGACGGGGACACCATTCTCTCTCCCGGAGGACGGGGACACCGTTCTCTCCCCCTGGAGGACGGGGACACCATTCTCTCCCCCGGAGGACGGGGACACCGTTCTCTCCCCCGGAGGACGAGGACACCATTCTCTCCCCTGGAGGACGAGGACACCATTCTCTCCCACGGAGGACGAGGACACCAGGGCTGGACAAGGAGAAGAGGTGAGCGCTGCGGGGAAACAGAGCATCATGAGGGACGGGGGATAGAGGAGCAGGAGAGGAACAGAGAAGCATGTGTGGGAACAGAGAAGCAGGGGGGGGGGTATCAGTGGAGCACAGGGGGGACCAGAGAAGCATGAGGGTAAGAGGAGCATGGGGGGGGGGATAGAGAAGCATGTGGGGGAACAGAGAAGCAGGGGGAGAACCAGAGGAGCAGAGAGGGGGACAGAGGCGCATGGGGGCCGGTCGCCATGGGAGAGACTTGTCAAAGTGTATGAAGTCCAGGGCAATATTTTTGTCCCAGTCCAGCCCTGGTGTCCCTGTCCTCCAGGAGAGAGAATGGTGTCCTCGTCCTCGGGGGAGAGAATGGTGTCCTCCGGGGGAGAGAAGGGTGTCCTCCGGGGGAGAGAAGGGTGTCCTCGTCCTCCGGGGGGAGAGAATGATGTCCCCTACCTCGGGGGAGAGAATGGTGTCCTCGTCCTCGGGGGAGAGAATGGTGTCCTCGTCCTCGGGGGAGAGAATGGTGTCCCCGTCCTCTGGGGGAGAGAATGGTGTCCCCGTCCTTTGGGGGAGAGAATGGTGTCCCCGTCCTCTGGGGGAGAGAAGGGTGTCCTCGTCCTCTGGGGAGAGAAGGGTGTCCTCGTCCTCGGGGGAGAGAATGGTGTCCCCGTCCTCTGGGGGAGAGAATGGTGTCCCCGTCCTCGGGGGGAGAGAAGGGTGTCCTCGTCCTCTGGGGAGAGAAGGGTGTCCTCGTCCTCTGGGGAGAGAAGGGTGTCCTCGTCCTCTGGGGAGAGAAGGGTGTCCTCGTCCTCGGGGAAAGAATGGTGTCCCCGTCCTCTGGGGGAGAGAAGGGTGTCCCTGTCCTCTGGGGGAGAGAATGGTGTCCTCGTCCTCGGGGGGGAGAGAAGGGTGTCCCCGTCCTCCGAGGGAGAGAATGGTGTCCTCGTCCTCCGGGGGTGAGAAGAGTGTCTGTCCCCGTCCTCTGGGGGAGAGAATGGTGTCCCCTACCCAGGGCCGATCCGCCCCATAGGCTCACTATGCAAGCCGCTTAGGGCCCCGCAAAGCTGCGGAGGGCCCCCCAAATTACTAGAGCCCCCGCTTCTCACTTTAATGTAAGATGTCATTTCCGACAGCAGAACACCCCCTCCCCCGCTTCTCAACTTTAATCTTTGTGACACCATGTGACATGTCATTTTCGGCACCCCCCGCTTCTTAACTTTAATGTCATTTTGCTTAGGGCCCCAGGGAGGTCAGGATAGGCACTAATGTATGTGATGTGGGCCCCAGGCAGAGCATTCTGTACTCATACTGTGGTACTAGTCCTGACTCCTGGTGGGGTGATACTACAGCTGGGAGGATGGTGGTGGGGGGGGGGGGGGGTGATTCGTACAGCTGGGAGGATGGCGGTGGGGGGGGGTGATTCGCACAGCTGGGAGGATGGCGGTGGGGGGGGGGGGGTGATTCGTACAGCTGGGAGGATGGCGGTGGGGGGGGGTGATTCGTACAGCTGGGAGGATGGCGGTGGGGGGGTGATTCGTACAGCTGGGAGGATGGTGGTGGGGGGGGGGGTGATTCGTACAGCTGGGAGGATGGCGGTGGGGGGGGGGGGGGGTGATCCGTACAGCTGGGAGGATGGTGGTGGGGGGGGGGTGATTCGTACAGCTGGGAGGATGGTGGTGGGGGGGTGATTCGCACAGCTGGGAGGATGGTGGTGGGGGGGGGGGTGATTCGTACAGCTGGGAGGATGGCGGTGGGGGGGGTGATCCCTGCAGCTGGGAGGATGGCGGTGGGGGGGGGGGGGGGTTCGTACAGCTGGGAGGATGGCGGTGGGGGGGGGGGTGATTCGCACATCTGGGAGGATGGTGGTGGGGGGGTGATTCGTACAGCTGGGAGGATGGCGGTAGGGGGGGGGTGATTCGTACAGCTGGGAGGATGGCGGTAGGGGGGGGGGTGATTCGCACATCTGGGAGGATGGCGGTGGGGGGGGGGGTGATTCGCACAGCTGGGAGGATGGTGGTGGGGGGGGTGATCCCTGCAGCTGGGAGGATGGCGGTGGGGGGGGGGTGATTCGCACAGCTGGGAGGATGGCGGTGGGGGGGTGATCCCTGCAGCTGGGAGGATGGTCCCGTGTACATGGAGCCTAAAAAAATACAGAAGAGCGGAACTTTACTTTTTGGGTAACATTTCACTTCAAAGTTAATCAAACCTAAAGTTCCACCTTAAACTTTCCCATTGAAATGAGAAATAAAATGGAAATGTGTTTGTTGGTATTCAGAAGCTCCTCCTCCTACATACACAATTTCTTCACAGTCTTTATTGCGTACACCAAAACAATGTGACATTTTACTATACATGGGGGATGCTTTAAAAGCCAGAGAGTTTATGTTTTTTACGGACCTCAATAAGCCTCTGCTTTGGGGGCGGGGCTGGAGGCGGGGCTGTGTCACCGTTTGCTCCCTATCACAGAATGCAGCCTAATGTATCTGCATGTCTCTTTCTCCTCCGTCTCCCCTCCCCCCCGCTCTTTGTAGGTTTCTCATTATATCTGTATGTTCTGTCCCGCCCCCCCCCTCCGCTCTGTGTATGCCTCCTCGTTATGGTTCCTCGTCACTTCCGTGACAAATTGTGATGGGTTCACTGAGGGGTAGTGTCGTGAATCCCCTGGAACGCATCACATTTGGCATTGGAACGCATTGCGCATGCGTAGTTCGTTGCCACGTGACTTAGGCTGCATTCTGTGATAGGGAGCAAACGGTGACACTACACAGGCCGTGTCCTTGCTTCTTCCAAATTATATCAATGAAAGGAAAGATGAGACGGACATGTCATGTAATGACGTGACTTGTATTTTCATTTACTTGTATATACCAGAGTGTATATAGTTCAGTCCCTATGTCTATTTCTTTAGTCAAGTGTGCATCCCATATGTACCCCATCCAAGTATAATTCCCCTAAAAAAACAAAAAAGACAAAGTGCAAGGACTTTTTCCTGACTCGGTGTGTTTGGCAATCCGTGTGACTGGCTGTGCAGGGTGGGGAACGAACCACATTCCCGAGCGGTCCCTACGGGGGTAGCGCTACATTATAGTGATCATGCCCATACATATAAGGGCCCTTTCACACTGGTGCGCTTAAAAACAGTGTGTGTTATTTAATGCATATTGTGTTTTCAATGTGTTTTCTGTATTCCTGGCTCCCAGCATGTAAAACTTGGACATATGACAAAAAATAATTCAAAAATACACCGTGGGCCCATTTTTGACATGTTTTTCATTCGTTTTAATTGGGAGGTGTGTTTGTAGTGCACTTTATAACCACTTGGGGATCGAATACCACAGATATACAGTAGTACCTTGGATTACGAGCATAATTCATTTCCAGAAGCAAGCTTGTAATCCAAAGCACTCGTATATCAATGCGAGTTTCCCCATAGAAATCAATAGAAACTCAGATAATTAGGTAGATTCAGGTACATTGGTGCAAACTTGCGGCGGCGTAGCTTAGCCTGTTTAGGCTACGCCGCCGTAAGTTAGCTAGGCAAGTACATGATTCTCAATGTACTTGCCTGCTAATATACGGCGTAGCCTAAAGCGGGCGGGCGTAAGGGCGCCAAATTCAAATGTGTGGAAGGGGGGGCGTGTTTAAAGCGGTGGTTCACCCTTAGAGTGCACTTTTTAGCCTTAGATTCCTGCTCGTTTTGTCTAGGGGAATTGGCTATTTGTTTTAAAATATGAGCGGTACTTACCCGTTTACGAGATGCATCCTCTCCGTCGCTTCCTGGTATGGGCTGCGGGAATGGGCGTTCCTTCTTGATTGACAGTCTTCCGAGAGGCTTCCGACGGTCGCATCCATCGCGTCACGATTTTCCGAAAGAAGCCGAACGTTGGTGCGTAGGCGCAGTATAGAGCCGCACCGACGTTCGGCTTCTTTCGGCTACGAGTGACGCGATGGATGCGACCGTCGGAAGCCTCTCGGAAGACTGTCAATCAAGAAGGAACGCCTGCTCCCGAAGACCCATACCCGGAAGCGACGGAAGAAGATGCATCTCGAAAACGGTAAGTACTGCTTATATTTTAAAACAAATAGCCGATTCCCCTAGACCAGGGGTGTCCAAACTTTTTTTTAAAGAGGGCCATATTTGATGAAGTGAATATGCTCGAGGGCCGACTATTTCGCCTGACATTCTTTGAACCATTAAAATTTGATCCAAGTGTGTTCGTGCGCGCACTAATACACGGCCCAACAAGAATTCTCTTGCCTTTGTGTGGTGAAGAGATGAGCTTGGGCGTTTTATTTGGATATACTGTATATATCTCTTTTGTGGCCCCAACAAATCCCGAGCGATGCTCAGGACTAAGGGTGAGCTTGGGCGTGTTATTTGGATATACCGTATTTATCAGCGTATAACACGTACATGCTTACCATTGCCATGAATGCAGCCTCACCATTGCCATTAATGCAGCCTTACCATTGCCATCAGTGCAGCCTGATCGATGCCCATCTGCAGCCTCAGAGGGGACAGGAAGGGGGAGGGACAAGTGCCCGTCAGATTACAAACAGGAGAATTTCTTGTTTACTCGTGGCCTCTTTAATACACAGTCCCGCCTCCTATGATAAACAGAACAGTAATCCAATGGCATCCCAGGAAACGGGACTTCCTATTACAGACGCCGCCGAGTAAATGGGAGATTCTCTTCATGTAATCCGACGGCGCACGTCCCCTCCGAGGCAGCTCCAATAAATACGGTATATATCTTTTGTGGCCCCCAGGGCACAAGGCACATGTGAGGCTGCAATGGCTACATTTATATATCCAAATCCCCAGGGGGGCCATATTAAATCACCAGGGGGGCCGCAATTGGCCCCCGGGCCGGACTTTGGACATGCCTGCCCTAGACCAAACGAGCAGGAATCTAAGGGGGAAAAAAAAAAATTTAAGAAATGGGTGAACTCCCGCTTTAATGTTAATCAGGCTTGACCTTACGTTTTTGACGTTTTTTTATTGTTACTGCGCATGGGCCGGGCGCCTACATTTCCCAGTGTGCATTGCGGCTAAGTACGCCGCACGGGCCTATTGATTTCGACGTGGACGTAAACGACATAAATCGCTATTCGCGGACGACTTACGCAAACGACGTAAACATTTCGAATCTCGCGGCGGGAACGGCGGCCATACTTTAACATTGCTATTCCACCTAATAGATGGAATAACTTTAGGCCTGCTAATGCCTTACGGAAACGGCGTAAATCTACTGTGGCGGCCGGGCGTACGTTCGTGAATCGGCATATCAACTCATTTACATATTCTACGCCGACCGCAATGGAAGCGCCACCTAGCGGCCATCCGAAATATTGCAATCTAAGATAGGACGGCGCAAGCCGTCCTATCTTAGATATGTTTAAGCATATCTCTGTTTGAGCATACGCTTAAACATAGGTCGGCGTAGATTCTGAGTTAGGTCGGCTTATCTACTGATAAGCCGGCCTAACTCTTTCTGAATCTACCTAAATGTCTTCCAGTGCCACTGCTGGTGTATGGAGTACCGCATGTGACCAGAGGTGTGGGGAGAGCGCTGGAGACACTCAGAGACGCTCAGAGACACTCAAGAATGGAGTGTCTCTGAGTGTCTCTGAGCGTCTCTGAACATCACCGGTGCCCCCGCACCTCTGGCCAAATGCGGTACTGTACACCCCAGAGGCTTGAATCCTGCTTGTCTTGCGAGACAATGCTCACAAATCGAGTCAGGATTTAAAAAAAAACTAGCTCATATTGCGAAAACGCTTGCAAACCACATTACTCGCAATCTGAGGTATTACTGTACTGAAGCAGAGTGGCCCCCCTGTGCCATGGTGATTACGTACATCTACACGATCCGTTCTTCCAGGTAGGGGGCGTGCGTGTGCCATTCACTGCAGCACAAGCCAATCAGCGGGTCCTGGCTAGTGATTTCAGGCACATTGTCTAGTGCAGGTGTGGCCAACCAGTGGCCCGCGGAGCCCTCTGATGTGGCCCGTAACCTCCTGCTCTGGAATGGCGGGTTGGCAAGCAAAGATCGCAGTTTGCCGACCCACTGTACCACAGCATCAGTGTTGTGATAGGAAGCTGGTGGTAGAGGAAGAAAGCGGCTGCGTAGGAGAGCCCCATAAGCCGATGTATCCTCTACAGCGCCGGCTTTTGCCACAGGCGGAGTCTATGGCAAAGTTCGGCTAACCCGCAGGTTTTTTTCAGAATTTTTCAGTTTGCTTGCGCCCCCCAAAAACTTTTGAACACCAGTCGCCACTGGTTTTGCCATATCTCATATTGCTAATATGGATGCAAAGAGCACGGTAGTTATTTTTTGTTTTTTTTACATTAGTTATTTTTATTAGTTATTTTTAAAACACCTAAGCAATTTAAGATTACTCAACATTCAAATGACTCATACAGCTTAAAAGGGGAAGGAAATGCATAGAGGGAAAAAAAAAAAAAACAGAAAAAACTTCTGCTATTTTGTTAGAGGAGAGTATGAAACTTTACTGGGAAAATATTGTTATTCACAGAGGAGCAAGGAAAACATTGGATCCCCAATTTATGTATTTTTTTATTATTATTATACTAGAAAAATGTTGATTCCACTATTGGCCCTGGTTGATTTTGTAACACTGTGCGTTTCTACAGACACATGTCCAGGTAAGACACTTTAAAAGATTTTGATAAAATAATTACACTATAATAATAATTACCATAATAATTTGCTTTATTCAATAACTAGAGCCAATTTGTAAAGTGTATGTTACCCCAACATTTCATATTCCTGATATGTGCCTGTTGTACCATGTAAAAATGATCCTGTTCTCTTGATATTTCTTCCTCCGTGTGAAATACTTGGTGATCCTGCCAGTTCCCCTGCTTTGCTATTTCAAATAGATCACGTCAGGCCATAGAAGCACATTTATCCCGGTGTGGTCAGTTTTCTGGCTGTGCTGGGAGCTCACAAAAGTAGTGAAATTAAAACAATTAAGCTAATGCACAATCAAATCAATTAATGCGTAATAAGTTATTTACATAAATAAGGGTGCTGAAACCATAGATTGTGTTTTAAAGAAAAACCCAGGAACAATACACTCTAAATAAATAGTAGGCAGCACTCCACAAAACTAATTTTTTAATTTTCATATACCGGTATTTATGAAAAGAAGCATTATATAAAGACAAAACAGTAAATTGTAGTACATGTCTAGACTGGGGCAAACTTTCAGCTATAAGCATCATATACATTTTCACATCATTCCGGTGTAAAAAACACTGTTTGAAGTAAAATCCAGATATCAGGTTCCATTTTTTTTACTTGGAATCTATATGATTCTTATCTCCACCTGATCTTGGATGTCCGCATGGCAATTGAAGGTTTTAACTGGTATCTATCGATGTATATTGCACATGTATAGCCTGGATCTCCTCTCTGTTCTAATGAGAATGTATATGGAAGTTTGCCTAGATGTACTAAAATTTACTGTTTTGTCTTTATAGGGTGCTTCTTTTTCATAAATATATGAAATTTGAGTTAGCTTTGTGGAGTACTGCCTATTATTTTAGCCTGGCTGTCCTCCAATGGCCAAAACGTATACTGACACGTCCCTCAACACAGCACTTCAATAGGAAGATTAGTGTACTGCTCATTCTCTACCTCCTGCTGACATGCACCCCCCCCCCCCCCCCCCCCGAAATCTCCACCCACACCTCTATAAGTCCCTTTTGCCGCTGAGAACGGAGGTTATGTGATCACTTACAAAAAAAAAAAGTATTTATACGTTTTTTTTTTATATATACACAAACATTTTGCTTTACATTTCTATTTTAAATTGAATGGGTTGTTTTACAAGGTGAGGGTTTACATTTAAATATAATAATAATAATAATAATAATAATAATAATTTAAAGGGGTTGTAAAGGAATTTTTTTACCCTAAATAGCTTCCTTTACCTTAGTGCAGTCCTCCTTCACTTACCTCATCCTTCGATTTTGCATTAAAATGTCCTTATTTCTTCTGAGAAATCCTCACTTCCTGTTCTTCTGTCTGTAACTCAACACCGTAATGCAAGGCTTTCTTCCTGGTGTGGAGAAAGCCTCATGAGGGGGCCAGCAGGAGTGTCAGGACGCCCACTAACACACAGCTCCTTTCTCTATCTGCAAAGTAGAGAGTTTCCTGACTTGCCTGCTCGCCCCCTCCCCCCTCAAAAGGCTTTCTCCACACCAGGGAGAAAGCCTTGCTTTACCGTGTTGAGTTACAGACAGAAGAACCTGGAAGTGAGCATTTCTCACAAGAAATAAGGACATTTAAAAGCAAAATCGAAGGATAAGGTAAGTGAAGGAGGACTGCACTAAGGTAAAGGAAGCTATTTAGGGGAAAAAATGTTACCTTTACAACCCCTTAAAGTGCAACTTAATAAAGTGCTTCTAAAGGCTTAAAGGGGTTGTAAAGGTAAAACATTTTTTTCCCTAAATAGCTTCCTTTAGCTATTTAGGGAAAACAAATGTACCTCCTAGCCCCCCTAGGACTTAACTGAGCCCCATCACGATCCAGCGATGTGCCTGAAAGTCTCAGATCTCTGGGGACTATCCCTCCTCATTGGCTGAGACAGCAGTGGGAGCTAGTCAGTCACAGCCAGTGAGCCAATGAGAAGAGAGAGGGGGTGGGGCTGAGCCAAGGCTCTGTGTCTGAATGGACACACAGAGCACTGACGCGAAACATGTCAGTCACGGCTTCTCCTATACAACCATTAATGTCCACCTCTGCATCCTATTGCAGTCCTGTCTCAAAACCGACGTCCTGTCACCTCACACAGTGACGCTCGTGTTTGCCAATACCATCGCTGTCCGCTCCTCTGATTGGCTACAGCGGTCACGTGATTCTAGGAGGTCGGCGTCCGGACACCGCATCCTCCTCCTCCCGTGACGCTGCGTGTGTTCCACCCACTACCTGAACAGCTGACGCGGCCGCGTCACAACTTCAGCAGCGCTGTGCCTGGGCTTCCCCGCCGGTTTACATCGCGGTGGTGTCGGGGATTCCATCTCCACTGGCTTCCTGCAGTTGCATTGTTCCACCTGTACCTCCATTACGTTTTACCTCCCAATACACTACGGCGGTGTGGAGTGTTCCCCGCCGTACAGTGTCTCCGTCTGTTCCCTCTGGCTGGCTGTATCCATCTACAGTGGTGTATCCATCTACAGTATATCAGTCTGGGCACTGGAGTGTTTTCCGTTTGAGGTACTGTATGCAAACTTTCCCAACAGTGATTGCCAACTGTTCCGGTGTGTACCTTTGCTATCCATTCACAGCGTGACTATTACATTTGATCATTCCATCACAGGACTCTCATTGTGGACTGGTTGTTGTTTTTTTTTAAATATTTTTATATACATGATATTCAATTTTATCCATTTTTATATTTGTTTGTGCCAATACCTCTGTCTATTGCTATTTTTATATTTAGACTATAAAGTGTGATAACAATCTTACCTATTGTGCGCTGCTTCTTTGTTTTTATGTCTGTTTGCCCATTTTCCAAGTGGTTGGTAGCAGCACTGGGTTTTACATACTATTTTTCACAGATAGTACTGTGTGTTGCTATACTCTGTTGAGGCGCTATTAGGGGGATGTGCATGTTTTTTTCTGTCGCGGGAGCAAGCCTGCTCGGATGCCCTCACAGCAAGCTATTTGCTTGTAGGGCATTTGGAGAGTGGAGCCAGGAGCGCCGATGGTGGACCCAAGAAGAGGAGGATTGGGGCTGCTCTGTGCAAAAAGTATAGCATGTTTGTTATTTTTAACTTAACTGTAGTATCACTTTAAGTGCTATTTCTTAAAAAGCCATAAAACCATAAGGGATACTTTAGTTATGTCTTTAGACCTCTTGGTGTTCCTGCCCACTTTTTTTTTTTGCTAATGTATATGCTTTGCCTAATACATTCTCCACCATGATATTGAATAACTAAGAAATCAATCATGGATGATGGGAACTTCTTATAATGGCCACAGACCTGGAAACCTATTGCAGAGATCAATAGACTCCCTGGGATATAGAAAAAAAAAAAGATTTTTTTTAACGCTCAAGCATAGGTTAAAAGCTTTTTTTTGATGTTTGATTAATAATTTTATCTAAAAATATGGCAAAATATTGTTGTTAAAGCGGAGTTCCGGCCACAATTTCACTTTTTATATATAAATACCCCTGTAATACACAAGCTTAATGTATTCTAGTAAAGTTAGTCTGTAAACTAAGGCCTGTTTTGTTAGGTTGTTACAGCATTTAGACACTTTATAAAATAGAAATTGACTGGGGCCATCTTAAGTGTGGGCATCATGAAGCCAGACTGTATGACTTCCTGGATTTCAGCCTTGCAGATCTCGCACATGCTCAGTGCTGCACAAGCAGTGTCAGATCAGGTTTCAGCACCTGTGCTGTCCAAGTCACATGATTCTTTGAGACTGGGGAGTGTACAGACTCCTGGAAAGTTACACCCACTACATTCCCAGGAGTCTGTGCGGTGTAGGTTAGGAAGCATTAAGCACCTAGGTGCAGGAAGTGGGAAGATTAACCATTCTGCCTAGCAACAACACTTTGAAGGCATCTAAAAAAAAAAAAAAATTCATAAAGGACTAATGACATTTTTTTTAAAACTACTGATGTAATGTTATATTTATGGGTGGAACTCCACTTTAAATATAGTTGAATTTGACCAAATGACTGCTTTTATTTTGTTGAGTCAAGCAATAGTTTTGAGCGATGATTTATTTGTCAATTATATGATAGCTCAATGATTTATCATTACCTATATGGCTAATATAGGTGAATTATCACTCTTCAATTTAATGTGTCAGATAGGAGAATCATCACTCTGGCATTTAAAGTGTCATTGTTAGCGAAGCAAAAATGGAGATCTAAAGAATTATAGCCAAATCCTCCTTAAAAAAGTGATATACATGGCTATTATTTCAACAGTTATTCAGAAGTAGAAAAGCCACTATAGGGATTACTTAAATATGAAATTTAAGATTTGTTCTCTTTTTATTTGTCCTAGAGGTAAAAGTCATTGGAGTTGGAGACTCAGACAAGCTGACTATTATTAGAGGATGTCCTGGTATTCCTGGAACTCCAGGACAGAAGGGAGAAATGGGTGTCCCAGGTCAGATTGGTAAGTTGAATATTTATATTATGTCATTTATTTTCAATATTTGAAATGTTTAATCTATCATATGCAAAAAAGCATTTTAGTAATACACAGGGATATGTGTATAAACCAGCAACGTGAATCTGAATGTATTTTTCATTATGTTGTTTTTACATGTCTCATTTTTTCTTTAACTGGAGATAATGCTTTTTGCCTTTATCCTCTTTATGCCTGTTGAAACCGATGCTTTAAATGGGCCATGACACCTAGAGCTGGTAGTTGGGGTTCACGGTCTTGCCACACATGGCTGCTTGAGAGCCCCACTTACCAGCTCCTGAGTGTCAGTAGGTGAATGTGAGATGTTAGAGACAACTCCTCAATGTTATAAGGGTGCCAATGGAGCATGCCACAGAACAAGAAAATGGTGCATATACGCGTAACGCTACCATAAAGTGGTTAAGAACACTTTTTGAGATTCTGCCCAGCAACCAACAAAATGCCACGATATATTGGGAGAATAACATATGGTTAGAACTCAGATTTATAGCATATGTAAAGTACTGTGACTTTTCATGACTTTTCTGGTCTGCATTGTAATGCTGCATTTAGAGTAGAGAGTTGCTGCTATTATAGTAGGTTGGCTAAGGGTTCTACAATGGGCCTGGGGCAAATGTTACACCCATTGCTGCACCAATTTACCGAAAGTCAGCTATTCAATATCTAGGCTTTATGCAGTGCTTTTTTTATTGTCCTCCGAACACCTCTTCAAAAGATGTATCAAGCTGCAGTTTAACAACATTGCATTTATTTTAGGATCACAAGGAGCAACAGGGAAAGCTGGACCCCAGGGTCTGAAAGGTTAGTGATATGTTTGGAATTTGGTACCATAATACTGCATTTACTCATATCAGCCAAAAACCTTGTAACGGAATGGCCCGTGACACCCAGAGACCTTTGAAGGATGTGGGGTACTCCTGTGCCAGCGTCACTAATGACTCTTGGGTCTAGGGTCATCCTATGCCCCTTTTGGGCATAGGATGGCTGAGAAATTATAATTCATGTATTGCAGGAGATCTGGACATATTACAGGTGATTTCATTCTGACCCCCAACCGGTCAATAAGAGTGTCTCCTTCAATGCTAATACTGTTTTGTGTCTATTGTACTAATTAAGTCTGTAAAGGTCAGATGACTAACTTTGAGGTGTTAATTGGGTCTGGCTTCTGAAAGACCTTTCATTGTGGATGCTAATGACACTGTTTTGTGTGAAAAGTCTATTGATGATAGAGGTGTTGTGAGTTAGCAGTCTAAAGGTCAGACGTCTCTTTTTAGGTGTAATGGATTAGCATGTCAATTACGTCTACAAAGGAATGTGCAAATTTGTAGCAGTGGATAGATTATTGCGGAGTCGGGACGTCTGAGGGATGACTAATAATTAACTCAACTGAATGTCATTGTCTAAGAGAGTGTGTATTGAAGTGCCTTGTGGGTGGAGTTAATTCATTGTTCACTTGGTTTCTAAGACTGTATATAACAAGCTGAGTGTACCATTAAAAGTAGTCATTCATTTTGGAACCAGAAAGAACAGAGCTTGTGTCTCGTCTTAATTCTGGGAAATGGAATGAGTCGTGCCTGTCGGCTGGATTGTCGGATAAGCTGTTGTGGTTGGTGGAATGGAAATCGTAAATGGTGGTGACCGTTACAAACCTCATCCCCAAACACTGGGGAAATAAACCTTCACCCCACTGGGTTGAAAAAATATTCCAGTCTATGGAAATTATTTTTTACTGGGGAAAAATGTCTAATCTATCTGGGGAAATGTGGTATACGTTAAAAAATAGAGGAATATCATGATTATTATGTCAAACCAATATGAACAACAGGATAGGACAGACTGGTAAGTAATCAGCACATAGGTTTGGTTGTCAACTGTGCAGATTATCCCCCCTGTCCATTTCATTTTGGGTCTGTCCTCTTTTGTCTGGTATCCATCTGTTTAGATTAAGCACAGTACTTATATGTGTATTCACACATACAGGTGTATGAGTATGATACATCTATGTATGTTTGTAATGCAATTTTTTTTTAATCAAATTTAATTAAAAAAGATTTAAAATGTAAATAACCCACAATATTCTGGAATTTAAAGGACATTTTAAGTTTCCTTAACATAATTACTGTACCTAAAACATCTCTAGTAATTTGTTTCATTTTTAACTACTGCTGCAGGTGTAGCTGGTGACAAAGGAGGAAAAGGAGACAAAGGAGAAAAGGGTAAAAAAATCATCAAACAAAATATAGTTTATAGAGACATGTAAGCAAATCTAATGTCAATATGACTGAGTGAATTTTTCGTACATTGTAAGGAATGCCATGCACAATGCCACACTGCCGTTGATTGTTTACCTTAGTTAGTAAAGTGCATGTACATGGGCAGAAGATGAGCCAAAAGGGTTAAGCAAGGTGCAGAGTCGGAAAGCAAGCCAGAGGTCAAGAACTGGAGGGGTCAAGATCAGGTGTAGTCAGAAGGCAAAACTGGGTATAGCACAGGGACAAGCAGCAATGATTCTGCATGCAGAAGCTAGTAGAGAGGAAGCATTTGAAGATTTAAATAGTAGTGCACAGAATAGAGCAGGAGGGTGTCCAGAGTAGTTTGAGGGAATAAGGTCCAGGGGGCAGGTAGTAAGTTGAGCATCAGAGGAAAGTTTAGTAACCTCTTCTGTAGTGGCAAGGTATTGAGAAGAGTGAATGTGGTGGTAGACATGGTATGTTAATTGGCCAAGATATCTGGTCAATGGAAATCTCATCAAGAATTGCATCTATCCTGTTTTTGAAATGATTGGCAGTGAGCAGCGAATTAGTTAGTTGGTGGTGGCAGTAGATGGCAAGAAAAGGTATAAACAAGTTGACAAGGACTGGACAAAAAGGTGTTCATAAGAGTGGAGAAATAATAAATCTGTTTGGCTTTATACAAGTGACCTAGCTTAGGTGTGTACTTCTAAGTACTGACGACCTAATGTGTCTCTTTCCAAAAGGAGAAAAGGGGGATTCGGGAAGAACGGACAACATCATTGGTAAGTCAGATGTACTGTATGTATAAAAAAAAAAAAAACATTTGCACTCAAAAGTTGGGAAACTTCACATAACCTCAGACTCATGACAATTCAGACTCAGGTAAAGTAAAGCTAAATAAAATGATGAATACATTTTTTTTCGCAAGTAAGCTTTTACATTTATAAAAAAAATGTACTGTATATTTTGTTCAACTTATAGGAGATTTTAGTGATTGGGTTCAGATCTTTAACTGTCACTATAATTATATTTTTTTGTAGCAAGAGACTGCAAAGAGCTGCTATATCAAGGACAGGTCCTCAGTGACTGGTACACCATATACCCAGATGGCAACACTGGACTGAAGGTGCTGTGTGACATGCACACCGATGGAGGAGGCTGGCTTGTAAGTATCACAAAAGGTACATGAATTGGGCGCAAGCACCAAGTGTTGGTGCGGACATTAATAACTCTTCAAGAAGGACCCCTAGGACAAGAAAGGTGAACAGTAAGGCAACGGCAGGCCCAAATCTAAACCAGCAGCTCCTTCTGGGGTAGTAGGGGAAAGAGACCGCCGCTCCAGATGAGTGCACCTCGGTGGTGAGTATGGAATCAGAAAAATCCGGTGGGTGCAGGCAATGCACGAAGCATAAATGGAAGCAAAAAGATATGGACAGCCGCACTTCGATAAATGTAAAAAACAATAAAAGCCTTCAATCCAGCAAAAAAACACTGCACAAACAGAGAAACAGCAAACGGTGGGATAATATAGCTGACGCGTTTCACATCATTATACAATGCTTAGTCATAGCTATTTTGAAATGTTTACGTCGTTTGCTTAAGTCATTCGCGAATACGGCTGTATACGGCCCAGAGAGCTTTGAAACTCTTATGGAAACTGCATTGCTGAAAGTAGATAAAGAAATAAAAAAAAAATAAAAGGATAAAGAAATTGGGGTACCTAGCATTCGAAAAGAAGAATCACAAAGTATTAGAGGCATTAAAGCGGTGGTTCACCCTAAAATCCACTTTCTGTCACTAGATCCAGCATACTGCTGACATCTGCAGTATGCTGGATTTTTTTTTTGTACTTATCGTTTTATCCGTATGTCTGCTCCGGCTCCGAGCGGTGTATCCTTCCGGGTATAGGCGTTCCTAAGTAAAGCGCAGTTGATTGACGGGCTTGGATAGCGCGTCACACCTTCCGGAAATAGCCGACGTGACTCTCGGCAATTTACGGCGCCTGCGCAGTCAGCTCTACACGGCAGGCGCAGGCGCCGTATAGCGCCGTAAGCAGCCGAGAGTCACGTCGGCTATTTCCGGAAGGTGTGACGAGCTATCCAAGCCCGTCAATCAACTGCGCTTTACTTAGGAACGCCCATTCCCAGACGGATTCCCCGCTCGAGCCGGAGCAGACATACGGATAAAACGATAAGTACAAAAAAAAGAAAAAAAAATCCAGCATACTGCAGATGTCAGCAGTATGCTGGATCTAGTGACAGAAAGTGGATTTTAGGGTGAACCACCGCTTTAAGGTGCCAAATAATGCCAGAATAATATGAAGTACAAACAAATGAATGGGAACACTGGTTAGAATACTATTGTAATGTAATCCAATAAACGCCTGAAAGTAGGCTTCCCAGCACAAGTGCAACCCAATCCTTGGAGTAAGACTGTAGGTTTGTTCCAGGCCTGGGCAATGGTTCTCTTGGCTGATAGAAACAAGTAAGGGCGCGTACACACGATCGGTCAAAACCGATGAAAACGGACTGAAGGACCGTTTTCATCGGTCCAAACCGATCGTGTGTAGGCCCCATAGGTCAGTTATCCTTCGGTCAAAAAAATGAGAACTTGCTTAAAAATGTAACCGATGGATGGACGCCTAACCGATAGGTCAAAACCGATCGTTAGCATGCAAAAGCATCGGTTAAAAACCAGCGCATGCTCAGAATAAAGTCGACGCATGCTTGGAAGCATTGAACTTCGTTTTTTTCAGCACGTCGTTGCGTTCTGACACGATCGTTTTTTTAACCGATGGTGTGTAGGCACATCAGACCATCAGTCAGCTTCATCGGTTAACCGATGAGCGGCCTAAGATGTCAATTTCTGTTGGTGGGCATATAGGCCCGGGATGGTACAATGCAGTAAAACTTATTTAATGTAGCACTACTCCCACAAGGGCTGCTGGTAACTGTTTCCCCTATGGCTGCACAACCATTTTCCACCTGCATCCGGACACAATAAATCAATCCCTGTGCTTGTTTTTGTTGTTTTTTTTAGAGATAACAACTTGGATGGGGTAAAGGGATTATGGGATGCCAAACTTTACTAAAACAACAGATGGGAACAACTTCCTTCCTATGTAAAGCAGGAACAAAGATTGTCTCTGTACAGCCGCACTCTGAATAAATTGTAGCCTTTATTAAAAGAAGGATAGCACTACAAGTCACAGCAAAATAAAATAAAACATGACTGCTGACACGTATCGCACTGAAACTAGTGCTTAGTCATAGGTAAAAAATTGTCTGGGTTCCCACCTGGAGCAGCTACTCCCTTTTCCTTCCTATGTAGTCTTTAAAGCGGGAGATCACCCTAAAAAAAATGTTTAACCTTAGATTGATGCTCATTTTGTCAAGGGGAATCGGCTAGTTTTTTTTAAATCGAAGCTGTACTTACCATTTTAGAGAGCGATCTTCTCCGCCGCTTCCGGGTATGGTCTTCGGGACTGGGCGTTCCTTCTTGATTGACAGTCTTCTGACAGGCTTCCGACGGTCGCATCTATCCCGTCATGAGTAGCCGAAAGAAGCCGAACGTCGGTGCGGCTCTATACGGCGCCTGCGCACCGACGTTCGGCTACTTTGGGAAATCGTGACGCGATAGATGCGACCGTCGGAAGCCTGACGGAAGACTGTCAATCAAGAAGGAATGCCCAGTCCCGCAGCCCAAACCCGGAAGCGGCGGAGAAGATCGCTCTCTAAAACGGTAAGTACAGCTTCGATTTAAAAAAAACAAGCCGATTCCCCTAGACAAAATGAGCATCAATCTAAGGTTAAAAATGGTCATTTCCGGGTGAACCTCCACTTTAAGGATCTGGCAGTCTTTAAGGATCAGTGGCAAAACTGCATGCAGGAGTATATCTCCTCTGTAGAACTGCTTCCAGCTCCACTTCTTGAAGGTACCCCACTTAGGCCACCGACAGCCTCCTTAGCACTCCATCTTTCACCCGACTCCCCTGCTGGCATGGTTCCGCCACATTTAAGGGCTGACCTAGCCCAGGCTTCCTCAGGGCCCAAGTCGTGAAAGGCTGGTGAAGTAAATTGTATTGTTTGGTGGCTTTTCAGTCTTGACAAGAAAAATAACTAAGAATTCATTTTCTAATTCAGGTCTTTCAGAAACGTAAGGATGGCTCAGTAGATTTCGACCGCAAGTGGAATTCCTACAAGGCTGGGTTTGGAAGCCGTCTGAGTGAATTCTGGTTGGGCAATGACAATCTTAATGCGCTGACATCCACAGGTAATGGGGCCACCAGTGGATTTTCAGCTGAGGCACAGTGCCACGCCAAAGCTAGTAGCATCCAAAATGCTTGTGTAAGCCCTGTACATGAAGCTTAAAAGAAATTAGTCAAGTCAGCTTTGCTGCAATATTCACTTTCAGTATAGAAATTTCTCTGCATTACTTTTTTTCTGTCCTCAGTCAACTCACTTTCTCTGAGCCCAGGTCATCCTGGACAATTACCCAGCCTATGACTGGATAGTAAAGGTAGAAAACTCACAGTGGTGAGCTCATCTCTAGTAATCCTTTATATTACTGGCTGCTTCCTGTATATGGATTCATCGGGTAGTGTGCGGGTATTCCGTCACTTCCTCGAGGCCGCAATGTCTCCTGGGAGCTTTTGTCATTGTTCCCAGGAGACATTGCGGAGGTCTGCAGCGAGTTATCGCAGGATTTCGTAATTATGCATATGAGCGTATCATTTTTTATTTTTTTGGTAGGGGAGTGGATCTTGGGTGGGAGTTCCCACACTTTTTTCCCCAGGACTTGACCCCTGAGTATTTCATCCACTCAGGCTCAATAAACAGTCCAAGTGTGTCTTTTTGAAGTTTATTGTTAATTAACTGGTAACTTGGGAGGGCAGTGGGGTATAGCAGTGTTTTTCTCCACCTCAGTCCTCAAGTATCCCCAACGGGCCATGTTTTAGGAACTTCCCTTAGATAAAATAGCTCTTATCAATATCATGTCCTTAATATTGATTTAAAGCAGATGTGCAAAGCAAAGGAAAACCTGAAAACCTGGCCCGTTGGGGGTACTTTAGGATTGAGGTTGAGAACCACTGGAGTATAGGATACTCCAAAAGCTTGATGCACAAACTGCAGAGGACTCTTCCCTATCTCTATGAAGCAGCAATATAGTCATTCATTCCCAGCTGAGGAAAGGAAGATTTCTGGACACATGTAGCAGAATTAGGCTGGGTTCACACTACTACACTACTTTCATCCTACTTTGCTCTGCTACATTGGTCCTACATTTATCCTACATTGGTCCTACATCCATCCTACTTTCATGAACAGGATACTACTTTGGTCCGACTTCAATGATATTCAATGGGCCTGAAGTAGGATCAATGTAGGACCAAAAGTAGTACAGGGAGCATTTTCAAAGTCGGACCGACTTGTGTAGGACCAATGTAGGACACTACAAGACGCTCTCATAGGGAAACATTGAACACCGAGCAAAGTAGGATGAAAGTAGTGTAGTAGTGTGAACCCAGCCTTAGGCTGGGTTCACACTACTACACTACTTTCATCCTACTTTGCTCTGTGTTCAATGTTTCCCTATGAGAGCGTCTTGTAGCGTCCTACACAAGTCGGTCCGTTTTTGAAAATGCTCCCTGTACTACTTTTGGTCCTACATTGATCCTACTTCAGGCCCATTGAATATCATTGAAGTCGGACCAAAGTAGTATCCTGTTCATGAAAGTAGGATGGATGTAGGACCAATGTAGGATAAATGTAGGACCAATGTAGCAGAGCAAAGTAGGATGAAAGTAGTGTAGTAGTGTGAACCCAGCCATAGGCTGAAGTAGTCTTGATTATTGCAGATGGGGACCACAAGACACTGCAGCACAGGAGTTTGGCTCTGATCAGTCCAGAGATGAAACCCCCAGCAGAGTAGTCCAGCTTCCATTCCAAGAAGAGTGGCCCACGAACAAGCAATCCCCCTTCCCTTGAGCATGTGGATCCATCCCTACAGGAAGAAAAAGACAAGAACTCTCAGGGTTCCAGACTATTTAACAGTGAACCCCCTCAGGGATTGGCTAGGCCCTACTAAATATTCCTGACAGGGATTTGAATCCTCCCATCCTAATCTCTTGAAGCTTCTTCTAGTGACAGGAGAGGGGAGTAATCAAACTCCCAGCCTGTGAAACCCTGGACAGACTATACTGAACAATTACTGCTTCTGTGACTACAGCAGAAACCAAAACACCTAACAGCCTAGTAGCTAGGAGGGTGCTAAATCAGATTTACCCTTGGTTCGCTCCTATGCGTTTTTTAGTGTGTTTTGCAGAAACGCACTACAGTCCATTTAACATGGTCTCCTAATGATCTAGTTTTACATCTTGGCGTTTTTTGGAAAGGGCCAGCGACATTTTTCCTGCAGCAGATTGCGTTTTGCATGTAATAAACTTCAATGGACCCACGTCCATGCGTTTTTGAAGTGTTTTGCTCTTTTTTTTTTTACTAATAGGAAAGTACGACCGTTCTGTTCATGTATTGTGACGTTAATGCGACTTTACACTCTCTGGCACTCAAGTAGCATCAAAGTAGTGCAGGAGCCTCTATGTGTCCAAAGTCTCATTTTAAGATTAGGGTTAAGGGCTAGGGCTAAATGTTAGGGTTTAGGGCTAGGGTTAGGGTTAAGGGCTAGAGTTGTAATGAAATGTTAGGGTTAGGATTTAAGGGCTAGGGTTAAAGCTAGAGTTAGGGTTAGGGTTAATATTTTAGTTAGGGTTAGGCTTAGTGGTCTTTTCAGATTCAACCCAAGACAGGATTACCTAGTTTCTAGCAGGGGCGGACTGACCATAGGGCAGTTTGTGCACGGACCGAGGGCCCGTGACCATTAGGGGGCCCCATGATCGCGTCCCCTTCGATCTACCCGTCAATCACAACTAGCTGACGGGTAGATCGGGTCCCGAAGCGCTGCGCTTCCTGTTAGGGCTGCAGTGTAAACAGACCTCTTGCGATGCGCTACTCCGGCCGGCTCCTCCCCCCCCTTCCGTCCACCCAGGTGCTTCTATTTGCCATCACCTCGGACGGACGAGAAGAGAGGAGGGGCCGGCCGGAGGTGCGCATCATGAGAGGTATGTTTACAGCCGCTTCCCGCGCTACTCTGCATCTAGGGCTGCTGCTGCTCTGCTGTCTGTCCTGTGTCCCTATACAGTAACCCTGCCAGTGCCTAGCATTCTGAACACTGCTCCATGCCCAGTATGCCCTAGAGTCTGCCCATACCCTGCACTCTCCCTGCCCATACCCTGCACTCTCTCTGCCCCCATACCCTGCACTCTCTCTGCCCCCATAACCTGCACTCTCTCTGCCCCCATACCCTGCACTCTCTCTGACCCCATACCCTGCACTCTGTCTGCCCCATACCCTGCTGTGTACCCTGTGCCCTGCTCTGTGACCCCATGCCCTGATGTCTGCCCCATGCCCTGCTCTTTGCCCCCATGCCATGCTGTCTACCCTATGCCCTGCTCTGTGCCCCATGCCCAGCTATCTGCCCCCATGCCCCTAGGCCCTGCTCCATGCCCCTAGGCCCTGCTGTGTGCCCCCATGATATGTGTGGGTGTAGCTTGAGTGTGGGCAAGGATACAGAGGGCCCCATGATTTCCTGTTGCCCGGGGGCCCCATGAGTTGTCAGTCCGCCCCTGGTTTCTAGTTTCTCCTGCCAAATGCCCCCTCCATTTCTTGTGCAGCTTCATGTTTCATGTGAGGTCAGTTTTAAGGATGAATAATCCCAAGCTAACATTTTATACACTACATTCCAGTAAATAAAGGTAACCCAGTAAAACAATACAATATGTAAATAGAGATGCTCCCCTATAATGGCTTTAGCCAAATCTATCATTTTTTTTTTTTTAACAGGTACCTGGGAACTTCGCCTTGATTTTCAAGACTTTGACAGCAAATGGTATTTTGCTAAGTACGCCTCCTTCAGCATTCTTGGAGAGTCTGAAAAATTCAGATTATCTTTGGGAAGCTTTACAGAAGGAGATGCAGGTAAAAGACACATCACCAACGTGACAGACTGACTAACCTAATTGTGATTACCTATATGCTGCACTTTCATGACAGACACATTAACTTGGCAAGGGCCATAGAAAAAAAATTGCAACAAGTTCTCCATCTATTGCCTACTTGAGAAAGCAGCAGTTGTGCTTTCCGTCTTATCAGACATAAGTGTCACTGCTGACCTCTTTTTAAAAAATAAAATAAAAAATAGAACATGTTTTAATTTTTTCCTATGGATAAAAAAATTATAGGAAATTCCGATCATCTGTGTGGAACTCCATCGGAGAAAAATCCACGCATGCTCAGAATCAAGTTGACACATGCTCGGAAGCATTGAACTTAGTCTGATAGTGTGTATGCAAGACTGATGAAAGTCAGCTTCATCGGATTTCTGATGAAAAAATCCAAAGGATTTTATTCCATCAGAAATCCGATCGTGTGTACGCGGCACAAGGGGTCTATTTATAAACCAATTGTTGCACCAATGTCAGAAGCATATTTACAAGATGATCAAAATGTGTCTGTATTCTTTCTAATAGATGAATTCCTGTATTGTCAGCATCCCCTAATGGATAAAATGAAGTATAGTTTTCAGAAATATATCAATGAGAAAATATACTACATTGTGGCCACTAGATGGTGCGAACGACACAGAAAATACAGAGGGCCAGATTCAGATAGGAGATACGACGGCGTATCTCCTGATACGCCGTCGTATCTCTAAGGCCGGCCTGTCGTATCTATGCGACTGATTCATAGAATCAGTTACGCATAGATATCCCTAAGATCCGACAGGTGTAACTGTGTTACACTGTCGGATCTTAGGCTGCAATCTCACGCTGGCCGCTAGGTGGCGCTTCCGTTTGTATACGCGAGGAATATGCAAATGAGGAGTTACGCCGAATCAGAAACGAACGACCGCCCGGCGCTTTTTATTTACGCCGTTTGCGTTCGGCTTTTTCCGGCATATAGTTACCCCTGCTATATGAGGGGTATGTGCGGTGTATCCTATGTTAAGTATGGCCGTCGTTCCCGCGCAGAGTTTTGATTTTTTTACGTTGTTTGCGTAAGTCGTTCGCGAATACGGCCGGACGTAATTTACGTTAACGTCGAAACCAATGACGTCCTAGCGACGTCGTTTAGAGCAATGCACGCTGGAAAATTTTACGGACTGCGCATGCGAAATTCGTTCGGCGCGGGGACGCACCTGATTTAAATTTTACACGCCCCCTACCCGCGGAATTTGAATTCCGTCGGGGGATTTACGATACGCCGCCGCAAGTTTACAGGCAAGTGCTTTCTGAATAAAGCACTTGCCTCAAAAACTTTCGGCGGCGTAACGTAAATCAGATAGGTTACGCGGATCTAAAGAATCTGAATCCGGCCCTGTAAATTTAACTAAACTCACTAGCCTTCCTGCTCTATCTATCTATCTATCAGAAAAGACACTGTGGGCCGGATTCAGAAAAGAGATACGCCGGCGTATCTCCTGATATGCGGTCGTATCTCCTGATACGCTGTCGTATCTCTGAGTCCGGCCGTCGTATCTATGCGCCTGATTCATAGAATCAAGTTACGCATAGATATCCCTAAGATCCGACAGGTGTAAGTGACTTACACCGTCGGATCTTAGGCTGCAATCTCACGCTGGCCGCTAGGTGGCGCTTCTGTTTGTATACGCGAGGAATATGCAAATGAGGAGTTACGCCGATTCAGAAACGAATGACCGCCCGGCACATTTTTTTTACGTCGTTTGCGTTCGGCTTTTTCCGGCGGAAAGTTACCCCTGCTATATGAGGGGTATGCGCGGCGTATCCTATCTTAAGTATGGCCGTCGTTCCCGCGCCGAGCTTTGAATTTTTTACGTCGTTTGCGTAAGTCGTTCGCGAATACGGATGGATGTAATTTACGTTCACGTCGAAACCATACGCAGTTCGTTTGGCGCGGGGACGCGCCTGATTTAAATTTTACACGCCCCCTACCCGCGGAATTTGAATTCCGCTGGGGGATTTACGATACCCCGCCGCATGTTTACAGGCAAGTGCTTTCTGAATAAAGCACTTAAAAAAAAAAAAAAACTGGCAAGGAAAATACTCAACAATGGTGGATTGTGAATCCTTTTATGGCCTTTTTCCTTTAACTCAGAACTGCCTTTTTAATTATCATTTAAAAATGAACATGATGGCAATTACAACATGAAAAGTCACAGTTTGGAGAAGAAACACTTAACCCCTTTTTTTAAAATAAATTTGCACAGGAGACTCCTTTACCTACCACAACAGTCAAAATTTTTCCACAATCGATCAGGACAATGACCAGAATGCGGGAAATTGTGCACAGATCTGCAAAGGCGGCTGGTGGTTTAATAGTTGTTATAATGCCAACCTGAATGGGCTCTATCTTCTGGGGGAATTCCAGTCCTCCCATGGAATCGTGTGGAAGACGGGGAAAGGATTTAAATACTCCTACAAGTATATGGAAATGAAGATCAGACCCCACGCAGCATAATACCCCGAAGATTTCATAGCCAGACCCAAAGAGAAATACCCACATCCACTAATCTTGAGTGACTACTCTTTATGCTTAAAATCTGCTTTCTAATTGGTTGGTAAATTTGTTAGCACTCCCTATTAATATTTGCTTCTTATCAATAAAAAGGACTGGTGTGGCCAAAAATAATATTTTATTTAAAGGAGGGGAACTAAAACTCCTATTGGCTTCTTACATTTTAGAAAAATCCATCAGTAAGCTATCCACTGCAGTATTTCTTGACTATGGATTACTACTTCTGTTGTAGACATTGGGGTGGATTCAGGTGGGGGCGCGCAAAACTGCGGCGGCGTAATGTATGACATTTACGTTACGTGGCCGCAAGTTTTACAGGCAAGTGCTTGATTCACAAAGCACTTGCCTGTAAAGTTGCGGCGGCGTAGCGTAAAAGGGGCCGGCGTAAGCGCGCGTAATTCAAATGATCCCGTAGGGGGCGTGGATCATTTAAATTAGGCACGTTCCCGCGCCGAACGTACTGCGCATGCGCCGTCCCTAAAATTTCCCCACGTGCATTGCGGTAAATGACGTCGCAAGGACGTCATTGGTTTCGACGTGAACGTAAATGGCGTCTAGCGCCATTCACGGACGACTTACGCAAACGACGTAAAATTTTGAAATCGTGACGCGGGAACGGCGTCCATACTTAACATTGGCTGCGCCTCCTAATAGCAGGAGCACCCTTACGGCGAAAACGACGTACGCAAACGACGTAAAAAACGACCGCCGGCCGCACGTACGTTTGGGAATCGGCGTAAGTATGCAATTTGCATACTCTACGCTGACAACTACGGGAGTGCCACCTAGCGGCCAGCGTCAGAATGCACCCTAAGATACGACGGCGTAAGAGACTTATGCCAGTCGTATCTTAGGCTACAGTCGGCGTATCTAGCTTTCTGAATACAGAAAGTAGATACGCCGGTGCTACTTAGCAATTACGCGGCGTATCTATGGATACGCCGGTGTAATTGCTCTCTGAATCCACCCCACTGGGGGTTATTTAAGAAAGGAAAATCCACTTTGCACTACAAGTGCACGGCAAGTACACTTGCAAGTGCACTTGTAAGTGCAGTCGCTGTAGATCTGAGGGGAAGCTCTGAAATTAGGGGAAGCTCTACAATCATGTACAAGCAAAAATGCTGTTTTTTATTTTCCTTGCATGTCCCCCTCAGATCTACAGCGACTGCACTTTCAACTGCACTTGTAGTGCAAAGTGGATTTTCCTTTCGTACAGGGCCGGCGCTAGCGCAAGGCAACATGGGCACTTGCCTTACGGCACCGCCAGGGGAACAGGGCGGAAAACTGAGCAGGTCACCAGGACAGTCGCCCGCCCGATTGTAGCGTTTGTGTGTCTGTGGGCTCAGGGCTGCCGCTGCGAGCGGTAAGAGCAGGCACATTACCAGACAAGTGACTGCCTGCCGGGACACGCCTTCTCCTCTCCTGATTGGCGGAGCGCGTCCTCTCCCCTTCTCTTCCCTGGCCAGCAGCCGCCTCTGATTGGCTGAGAGTGTTTGAGTGTTTTCTGCTCGCGGCACTGAGCTTCTTCTGGTTCTCCGCTCCACCTGTTGGTGTCGGAAAGGAGCTGCGGATGGTGCCAGGCTCTACCAGGGATTTACAGGCGATGTGTGCGGGGATAGAGGGCGAGGAAGGTGGGGACTGGGGGCTAAGGAGTGCCGGGGGTCACCTGTGTCAGGGTGGGAGGGGACGGCTTTAAGGCCCCGTACACACGACCGAACATGTCCGCTGAAACTGGTCCGACCGTGTGTAGGGCCTAGCGGACATTTTTTTGGCCTAGCGGACAGGTTTCCAGAGGACAAAAGTTTCTTAGCATGCTAAGAAACTTGTCTGCTGGAAACATGTCCGTCAGACATGTCCGATGGTTAGTACGACTCATCGGACATGTCCGCTGGTTATGACGTATAACCAGCGGCCCGAAATCCCGCGCATGCGTCGAATGATTCGACGCATGCGTGGAAGCATTGAACTTCCGTGTCAGAGAACGTCGGTGTCTTCTACGTCACCGCGTTCTCTGTCCGCAGGGATTTTGGTCTGATGGTGTGTACACACATCAGACCAAAAGCTCCTAGCAGACATGTCCGATGAAAACGGTCCGCGGACCGTTTTCATCGGACATGTCTGCTCGTGTGTACAAGGCCTAAGGGGTGAATCTTCAACAGCGATTTTATAATCTCTCACACCCCTGTCAAGAAGTAACTCTCCCCTTCATTGTTTTATTGCATCTATCAGTCCTTCTCAAGGGAATGGTGGTTCTGCCCATTTTGGCGCGCTAGTAGGCGTTTCTCCTCCCCATTTGGCGCAAAATCACACTGCACGTCTCACGCAGGGGAAGGCGGCTCTGCCCACTTGGAAAAACTTGTCCGGACATGCTGCAGGCGCGTGCTAGGCCGCACGTACGCCCAAGCTTAGCAATGCGAGGTTTACCCCCTCGTTGCCGGACAGTTCTAGTACACAACACTGGACACACTTTCCGCTCCTTAATAAATAATCACCCACTTTCTGGTTGCCAATGGTAACAGCCGAATCCCGGAAGAGCCCCTACGTGTAGCGCTACCCCTGAAGGAGCCGCTGTTTGATTTGGGATCGGCCTATTAAGTTACCCTGGCGTTGTCTAGGGGTGCAATTGTAGAAACAAACAGTGAGCGAAGGTCCAGACAGTGAATAAAGTTTTTTTTTCAATGCTTTATTTTCCAGGCCAACATCAACATCAATTGGGAAGGACACAGTTGATGAATAGAGAGAGAGGAAGAACCTTGCAGTATCAGGCCTGGATATTAAATAGAGCAGTCAGTACTGCTCTGCGTAGTACCAATTTGTAACTCGTCGCCACTCCAACTGAGTGGGTAAAGTGCCCCCGGACAGACCCTTTTTTACAGGCCTGGCACCCGAGATGTCACTTAGCATTTCTGGGAGGAACGGGCCTCTCTCACAGACCCGGCTTGGGCCTCTGCCACAGGCCAATTACAACAACTGAGCTAGATAGATAGATGGAGCTAATCCTCCCAGTAGATTTCTGCATCGGTCACCAGATGACAGCAAACATACCTGTCAGTGCTCTGTTGGACGACCTGCCTCCGGGTCCTCCTCAAACCAACTCCCCAATCGTACGGCACCCAGCCTGGGATCCTTTCAATAGAACCGGGAACCCAGCCAGTCACTGGGGTCCCCTTGTACCTCCGAATGAGGTCCCAAGTAGTCTGCAATTCTGGCCAGGTGGGCCACGCCGGAGGGGTCCATAGATGCGCGCACCCTGAGGGTGGATGCCGCACCTGGAACTGGGACCCCGCGAAGATTTTAGAACACATGACACCTGTCACAGATATATTCCTCTCCAGCACGCCCCGTGAGGGAAAAACTCCTCTGATTGGCTGCTGGAGAAACTTACTCTGCCAGAACCCTTCTGGCGCCAACTGCTGGCCAGGGATGACATTGCATCCCTGGACCACAGACTGACCCAGTGGACATTTCTGGAATGACAGAAGTCCCACAATTTGAACAAATAGTGAATGGGAGCAAGGTAACGCTCCCATTCCCCACTAACTTTAGCGTAGTGCCCATACTGAAAGTAAGGGGGCGCTACAACATTATTACAGGAATCCTTTCATACAATACAGGGTCAATTAGCCCAAGCCCCCATGAAAGGATCCTTAGAAGTTAGTCTGGATTCATTAACATTAAAACAGACAACAGACAGGTGTCTGGGGGTGATGACATTAGCATCGTTAAGCAATAGACGGTCGGCCTGTTACATTAAACTTCCTGGAATGCCCAAATAACATCTTCATATTTCTTGAGAGATATTGTTAAAGCGGTGGTTCACCCTCCTTAACATCATTATAGCATTACATTCGGCATCGTAGCGCGAGCTACAGTATGCCGGTCTTACATTTTTTATCCCCGTACTCACTGTGCTATTGCACATTGAAGATTCCGACTCCCGCGGGGAATGGGCGTGCCTATGGAGAGGGAGGATGATTGACGGCCGGCTCTGGCACGTCACGCTCCCCGAAGACAGCCGGAGTAGGTCTCGGCTCTTCACGGCGCCTGCGCACAGGCTATGCGCAGGCGCCGTGAAGAGCCAAGCCTATTTTGGCTATTTCCGGAGAAGCGTGACGTGCCAGGGCCGGCCGTCAATCACCTTCTCTCACCATAGGAACGCCCATTCCCCGGAATCTTCAATGTGGAATAGCACAGTGAGTACGGGGATAAAAAATGTAAGACCGGCATACTGTAGCTCGCGCTACGATGCCGAATGTAATGCTAGAATAAAAAATTTTTTTTTTTTTTTTTTAATAGGGTGAACCCCCGCTTTAATGAATATTACTGTCCCATTTGAAGTAGTCCAAGATATATTTTCTCGGTCACCCTATGCCCCTAATAGACATAGGGTGATTTAGACATAAGAGGTGCATGGGGAGCTGAAGAAAGGGTATCTCATACTTTCTAAGAGATTCTGAGATCCAAGGGCCAGATTCACAAAAGGGATACGATGGCGTATATCTCCTGATACGCCGTCGTATCTCTGTTTCTATCTATGCGACTGATTCATAGAATCAGTTACGCATAGATGTCCCTAAGATCCGACAGGTGTAATTGTTTTACACTATCGGATCTTAGGATGCAGTACCGCGGCCGCCGCTGGGGGGAGTTTGCGTCGTAAACCAGCGTCGGGTATGCAAATTAGGAGTTACGGCGATCCACTACGGATTCTCGCGTTCGCTACGTCGCCGCTAGTCTAGTTTCCTGTCGCAAAGTTAGTCGTCGTTTTGGGTGCCCTAACTTTAGTCAGCAAACGTATTGCTGTCTAAAGTATGGCCGTCGTTCCCGCGTCGAAATTTAAAAATGAACGTCGTTTGCGTAAGCCGTCCGGGAATACGGAATTACGCTACGCGCGTCGCCGTTCGAAAAAATGACGTCATGTCGCGCAAAGCACGACGGGAATTGCGCAACTGAGCATGCGCAGTAGGTCCGGCGCGGGAGCGCGCCTAATTTAAATGGCACACGCCCATTTGAATTGGCCCGCCTTGCGCCGGAGGCCGCCGGTCGTAGTTTTCATCGCAAGTGCTCTGTGAATCAGGCACTTGCGATGAAAACTTGCGGCGGTGTAACGTATCTACGATACGTTACGCCGCCGCTCACCTACGTGAATCTGGCCCCATGGGCCCTCCCGTTATAGTCCTTTACACAGTAATCAGTGCATTTTTATAGCACTGATCGCTAAATAAATTACAATGGTCCCAAAATAGTGTCAAAAGTGTCCCATGTGTCCGCCATAATGTCGCAGTCACGATAAAAATCGCAGATCTCCACCATTGCTAATAAAAAAAAAATCCATAAATCTATCCACTATTTTGTCGGCTCTTTACCACGTGATCAGCTGTGTCCAATCATCGCTGATCATAGATGTAAATAGAAGCCGTTATCTGCACGCCTTTCCTAATGCTGACAGCATGAGGAGAGAAGAGAGCTGATAACTGGCTTCTCTAAGTGCTGGTGATCTGACGATATGGTTCCTCCTATCTATATGGTTCCCGTCTTGACTGCGCAGGCGCAATCCGAGCCGACGGAAATTGCCGAACCTAAGCAGCTGTAGCAAGAGGTCCAGGGCGACGTGGAATTTGCTGAAAGTGGCCAGTCGGCCTCACGCTGCGCTCGCTCGGCCTCCTGGCTCTTTTTTTTATAACATCCTCCAATCCACGGGGATGTTAAGGAATGAGCCTGGATGCCGCCCGAGGTGCGCAATCAAGCAGGGAATCATCTCGATAGGGGAACTAGCTTGACAAGACACCGGTTCACACTTGTGCGAGTTGATACTGAATGCGATGCGTTAAACAAAAACTAGATTCGCATGTCATCCAAGAAGTAAATGTTTTCAATGGTGGTCGTTCACACCTATGCGTTGCGATTCCTCTCCGAATGCGATGCGATGAAAAAAAGGGTCTTGTGCAAGTTTAGAGCGTTGCGTTGCGAATTTAGTCTCCATAGACATGAATGTTCTGGAATCGCATTTGATGGTTCACATATGTGCGAATTCCACCACACTATTCTCCACAAAAACAAGGAAGTACACAGGAAGTTAACACCTTTTTTTTTTTTTTAACATTATAATTCTATTGGCTAGAGACATTAATCGCAGCTATGTCCCACTCCTGAAATTCGCATTAAAATCGCGGTAAATTCGTACCTCGGAAAGGACTGAAAAAGCTGAACAAATTCACAGCGCAGCAGTGTGAACCAGCACTTAAAGAGACATATACACTGATAATTGAGGCACTAATTATTAATGTCCTGATTATCAGTGCAGTCCAAACAGTGCTGCCAATAAGTGCCCATCAGTGCCTCCTCACCAGAGTGCATCAGTGCTCACCAGTGCCGCCCGTCAGTGCCTCCTCACCAGAGTGCATCAGTGCTCACCAGTGCCTCCTCACCATAGTGCATCAGTGCTCACCAGTGCCTCCTCACCATAGTGCATCAGTGCTCACCAGTGCCGCCCATCAGTGCCTCCATAACAGAGTGCATCAGTGCTCACCAGTGCCGCCCATCAGTGCCTCCATAACAGAGTGCATCAGTGCTCACCAGTGCCGCCCGTCAGTGCCTCCTCACCAGAGTGCATCAGTGCCGCCCGTCAGTGCCTCCTCACCAGAGTGCATCAGTGCTCACCAGTGCCGCCCGTCAGTGCCTCCTCACCAGAGTGCATCAGTGCTCACCAGTGCCGCCCATCAGTGCCTCCTCACCAGAGTGCATCAGTGCTCACCAGTGCCGCCCGTCAGTGCAAATTACCTGTTTGCAAAATGTTATGACATACTATGAAAACGTTTTTTGTTTTTCAAAATGTTTGGTCTTTATTCATTTATTAAGCAAAAAATAAAAAACCCAGCGGTGATACCACCTAAGCCCTATTTCTGTGGAAAATTTGATAACAATTTCATTTGGGTACAGTGTAACATGACCGCGCAATTGTCATTCAAAGTGTTACACCGCTGAAATTTGGCCTGGACAGGAAGGGGGGTAAAAGTGCCCAGTAGGCAAGTGGTTAACATTCACCTGTAGGGGCACCATTTCCCCCTCTCCCAAAAAAATTCTCAAGAGTACACTATCTGGATTCTCCAGAGTGATCTCTCATTGAGTGTAGCATTTATGAGTAGAACTGTAGATAGAACAAGGAAGCCACGCCCCCCGACCAATCCCCAGAACGTTACACCCTCCACAATCAGGAAAAAGGGCGGTGCTAACGCGTTCCTCCAATCAGAAACCAGAATGCAAATCAAGCATGGGCCATTCGATATTTCGCCGTGATTGGACGGTGAGAACGAGGCTTGGCACGCATGAGGGTTCTGATTCCGGATGTGACTTTGAACTTCCGGTCGGCTTTGAAGGCGGTGGGTGAAGGTGAGTTCTGTGTATGGGGACTTGGATGTCCTCCCACCAGACTGGTAATTAGAAGGCGCCTCCACGCGTCTGCTGGCAGCAGGTGTCCCATGTCACCAGTCCTGTCCCCTGGAATGTTTGTAGGAATGGAATGTTGTGTTCTGGAGGTTTCCTCGTATTGTATATTGGCAGCTTTTGTATAGAGAGAACACATGGGGTGATGTCATTGCTGATCTCTCTGTGAACCTGGCTGTGATGCTGATCCTCAGGCTTCAGTACCTTGCAAGTCATTGATCCAGAACTACACAGAGATGTGACATCACAGGCGTGTTTGGGATCAGTGACCCGGAACGCATTGGGGACACACGGGGGTACATGTAACATGCTCATCGTTATTTAGCACTTCGGAGGCACAGATGATGTGTACAGCCACCTGTATCCATGAATTACAGTATACGGCTGTACGGGGTACACACAGCTCCCAGTACACTCCAGGAGGCGGCAATATGGTGACACTATGAGGGTTATGAGTGCAAAATCTGGTGCAGTTCTTCATAGAAACCAATCAGCTTCTATTGTCAAAGCTTAATTTAACAAGCTTGAAGTTAGAAGCTGATTGGCTACTTTGCACCCTCCAGTTTTAGTACGTTAACCCCTCTATGTCCAGGGGCATACGTCTGTACACATGACTACACTTGCAGCTGCATACTGCCGTATCCTATAATTCATGTTGTACAGGCGGCTCTACACAACACCTGTGGCTTCCAGATGCCAAAATAAAGTCATATTACAATGTATGGCCCTATAACACCCCTGTGCATGAGCCCTAAGGCCCTGTACACACTATACAACTTTTGTCTGATTTCCTGTAGGGCCGGTTCACACCACAAAATGCACTTCAAATGCGTTTCTGCATGCGTGTTTTTGATGTTTTTCTAGATGCTGTTTTTTCCCCCCTCTAACTATACTAGGCTCCAGTGCGTTCCAGATGTGTTTTACTGCGTTCCAATGCAGCATGTTCTACTTCTTTTTTTTTTTTTTTTTTTTTTTTTTCTGGAACTGGGAAGCACTGAACACACTGTAGTGAACTATGCCATTGGAAACTATATAACCTACCTTCCATGCATTTTTGATGCAGAACAAAAACGCACTGGACTGATGTGGTGTGCATTGGCCCTTAGATTTACCAAAAACATGTAGGGCAAGAGCCTGCCTGATTGCATACAAATTGAATGTCTAAGGCCCCTTTCACACGGACGGCTGTTCTGCCGAAGTTTAAAGCATGTTTATTTTCTGTTGAAATTCAAAACTCCAGGCACAGCGATCAGCTGCATTTGTACAGTGCGATTAGCCGTGGCACGATATTGAACGGGGATCCGACTTGGATCCATGCCAATACCAGGCACTGTGTATGGTAATCTTGAGGGGGAACTCCACGCCAAAAAAAAAACTGGCATGGGTTCCCCCTCCAAAAGCATACCAGGTCCTTAGGTCTGGTATGGATTTCAAGGGGAACCCCCTACGCCGAAAAAACAGCGTGGGGGTCCCCCCAAAATCCATACAGACCCTTATCCGAGCACACAGCCCAGGTTGGTCAGGAAAGGGGCTGGGGACAAGCTAGCACACCCCCCCTCCTGAACTGTATCAGGACGCATGCCCTCAACATGGGGGGGTGGGTGCTTTGGGGCAGAGGGCACCCACCCCAAAGCACCCTGTCCCCATGTTGATGGGGACAAGGGGCTCTTCCCGACAACCCTGGCCGTTGGTTGTCGGGGTCTGCGGGTGATGGGGCTTATCGGAATCTGGGAGCCCCTTTAATAAGGAGGCCTCCAGATCCCGGCCCCCCCACCCTATGTGAATGAGTATGGGGTACATGGTACCCCTACCCATTTACCTGGGGGGTAAAAAGTGTCAAGAATAAAAAACACACTAGACAGGTTTTTAAAGTAATTTATTAGGCAGCCCCAGGGGTCTTCTTCCGACTTCTCCACTCTCCGGTTCTTTCTCCCTTCTGTCGGGCACCTCCGCTATCTTCTTCCAGCTCTTTTACTAGCGGGGGCCCGGTCTTCTGTCTTCTTCCGACTTCGGGGGGGGGGGGGGTCTTCTTCTGACCTTCGGGGTGGGGGGTCTTCTTCTGACCTTCGGGGTGGGGGGTCTTCTTCTGACTTCCGGGGGGGGGGGGGGTCTTCTGACTTCGGGGGGGGTCTTCTGACTTCGGGGGGGGTCTTCTGACTTCGGGGGGGGTCTTCTTCTGACTTCGGGGGGGGGTCTTCTTCTGACTTCGGGGGGGGGGGGGGTCTTCTGACTTCGGGGGGGGGGGGGTCTTCTTCTGACTTGGGGGGGGGGTCTTCTTCTGACTTGGGGGGCCTTCTTCCGACTTCGGGGGGTCTTCTCCCTCTCTCCGGTTCTTTCTCCCTTCTGCCGGGCACCTCCGCTGTCTTCTTCCAGCTCTTTTACCAGCGGGGGCCCGGTCTTCTGCGTCGCCTCCTTCCCTCTTCTCTTCTTCGATGTTAACTCGACGCTCCCTCCCACTGTATTGTCGGGTGTGCGGTGCGCAACAATTTATATAGGCCTATTATGACGTCACAGTCCCAGCATGCTTCGGGTGGTGACAAAATAAGGGGGTGGGGTCACCCGGTGATATCCGCCCCCTTGTGTCGTCACCACTCGGAGCATGATGGCACTGTGACGTCATAAGAGGCCTATATAAATCGGTGCACACCCCGGCATTACAGCGGGAGGAAGCGACGTGTCAGCATCGAAGAAGAGGGAAGAAGACGACAGAAGACCGGGCCCCCCGCTGGTAAAAAAGCTGCAAGAAGACAGCGGAGAAGCCTGGCAGAAGGAAGAAGGCACCTGAGAGCAGAAGAACAGACCCCCGAAGTCGGAAGAAGACTTTTAAAACCTGTGTATTGTGTAGGTTTTTTTTTTTTTCTCCAGGTGAATGGGTAGGGATATGATGTACCCTATACTCATTCACTTAGAGTGGGGGGGGGGACCGGGATCTGGGGGCCTCCTTATTAAAGCAGTGTTCCGCCCCAAAAAATAAAATAAAAAATTAAAAGCCAGCAGCTACACATACTGCAGCTGCTGGCTATTAATAGGACACTTGCTTGTTTTGAATTCCAGTGATGTCGGCACCCGCAGCTGATGTTTCCATTAGCTGTCGGGTGCTGCCACCGCCATTGTGGGTAAGGGAACCCAGCAGTGTAGCCTTTTCGGCTTCACGCCGGAAACCCTACTGCACATGCGCAAGGCCTGCTCCTCTCTCCTACTGGCCCAGCGGCTGGGGGAGGAGGGAGGCCTGCAGTGACGCTGCGGCCTGGACTCCCAGAAGTGGGAAAGGATACCTGTCAAAGACCAGGTATCCTTTTCCCCCTCCCCCCCAAAAGGTGCCAATTGTGACACTGGAGGGGGGGAGGAATCATATGAGCGGAAGCTCCGCTTTTGGGTGGAACGCCGCTTTAATGGGTTCAAGTGATTTTTTTTTTTTTTTAAAGTCTCGTGTGTTTTTTATTTATTTTTTAATAACGAACATGTTCTACTTACCTCCTCTGTGTAGTGGATTTGCCCAGAGCAGCTTGGGTCCCTTTTCGCTGCTCCTGGTGAGCAGAGTCTCAGCTCCCTGTGTCCATTCAGACGCGCAAATGGTGCCGCTGCTGTGTCTCAGCCAATCAGGAGGGAGAGTTCTGGATGGCTGAGGGACTTGTGGACATCACTGGACAGAGATGCGGCTCAGGTAAGTATTAGGTGGTGCTGGGACGGCTGCTGCACACAGAAGGTAGAGACACTCAGCAGCACTTCCATGCCTGTCGGTGAGTTATGGAAGACTCCCTATGAGGCTGATGCTGTATTTGTAAGTCTTAACAGCCTGGGAACTGGACTTGTATCTCTCATACACTGATTGAAATTCAGTGGGTCTCTGCTGAATGTCAATCAGTGTGTGGCCTCCTCCACTCGCCAGAAGTTGATGATTTAAATGACTTCTGTCAAAGGTCGGTAAATTCTCAGCCAATCAGCAGCTGCAGCCACTGATCAGTGTACTCTGAAAACATTGAATGATGCTGAGTCCTGAGTCCACCTCGTTTGTGTGGATGGAAAAATCTGTTACTTCCTTTTTTTTTTTTTTTTTTTTTTTTTTTTTTTTCTTCTGTTCAGACCACTGACTGAAAAAAACTAGCCATGTGGGGAAAGGTTGGTCCCTCTGTCAAATTTTTATTGCCTCCTGTGTGCTCACTGTGGAGATTCACCTCTCTCGCTGTACTGGGGACTATTGGCATTGAAACAAATTGAGGGGAAATCCAACATCTTTTGATGGGAACACCTGTGCCAGGGACAGCTGTCTGAGAGGGATTAAGAGATTTCCTCTAACTTCCTGATGCATCTTTGGGACAGGAAGTGAAGGGGGATTTCTTCAATGGTACACAAGACAGCTAAAACTAAATTGATCGATTTCTCTCTTCCTTACACTATTCCAAACTAAATCATTTATTTTGGCAGCCTTATTGTTTTTTAAAATGACTATTTTGCCATCTAAAAAAAAAACTCCTACAAAAGATAATTAGTAATACTCCTGGCACTCAGTGCCACGGACATTTGCCAAAGGATTCTTGGCACCAAACCGATTGTGTGTTGTGTCCAATGCCTGGTACCCCGCTAAGTGCGGAGGTTCTGTCCACTGGCTGCAATGTCACTACAGGCCACTATTCATGCAGAAGCCTACTGGACTGAGCAGTCATATTTAAACTCCTTACACAACTGCTATGGCGTGAAGGTTGTTGGTATAATGTCTATCTGTGGATTTAAGTTTTAACCCCTTTTGCAGCTTTGTTTCTGCAAAACTGTGTTACTCAAAATTCTCCATAGTCGAAGCTCTACAAAAAAATGCCAGCACATAAGTTTAGATTGTATTCAAACGAATGACTAGAATTATTCCTCTCATTCTCGTGTGTGCAGCATGTCATCATTTATGTACAAACATACACCCTAGGTGTGTGGGATGGGGTCTTTTCATTTTCTCTTTTGTTCATGGACAGACACAGAAGGCCAATACCCTAATGTCAAGATTATGCTGCTATCAGGAGAGGACTAGGCAGAAACATGTTGGTGTTTAAACAGCATCAAAACTGTACAGTACTGCCCAGGGGGCGGTCCCTCTGGGTACAACCCCTCTCCCTGCATCCAGCAGCTCAGTTATTTTTTTTTCTTCTGCCTAGCATGGGTCCATTCTTCTTTTCTTTCTTTCTCCTGAGATCTACTATCAACTGGGTGACAGACTGGATATCCTAGATCCTTGTGGTCTCCCCAGTTCGGCCATCGAGCGTGTGCAGACTTTTAGCTACGCGCTGGGTCGGCCACGACATGCCCCGTTGCTCTAGTGAGCTACATGCTTCGGGGCACACATATGACCGGGCTATTACTGTCTGTGTCAGTGTGCCAGGGCCGAAAGCCACACTGTAACGCTCGGGTGATGGGTCTGTCAGGAAGGCTTCCAGCAGTCCGCGCAGGACAGATAAGTAAACTGGTAGGCGGACTACCCAAGTCGCCAGATGCTGGACCAAGGAGAATGGTCAATACACCCGGATGTGTTTCAACTCCTTTGCAAAAGATGGGGCACACCAGATGTGGATCTCCTGGCTTCTCGACTCAATCAGAAGGTGTTGAGGTTTGTGGCCAGATGCGTTGGTGGCTCTGTGGGGGCAGTATCGGCTAATTTATGCCTCTTCTCCCCCCCCCCCCCCCGATAAAGCTTCTCCCTTGTCTACTTCGCTGGGTGCAGATCGAAGGGATTCCCATGATCCTAATTGCCCCAGATTGGCCTCGGCATCCCTGGTACGAGGCCTGTTGGATTTGGTAATTTCTACCATGCTGAGGGCACGGAAATTATGCTCTCTGAAGATTTATCATCGAACGTGGAAGGTTTGCATCTCTGTGTGAGGAGATGAAGTCGCATCCGCGTGCATATTCGGTTTCCAGGATCCTGATGTTTCTACAGCGTGGACCAAAAGCGTACCATTAAGGGGCAGATTTTAGCCTTGGCTGTCTTCTTTCAATGACCTTTGGCGCCTCACTCACTGGTGAGTATGTTTGTGCAGGGGGTTTGACATGTGGCCCCTCCGATCCGGCCACCGCTACCTCCGTGGGACTTAAATCTGGTCCTCTCTACTTCAGAAGCCGCCGTTGGAAAACATTAAAGTGGATGTAAACCCACTTGTGTTTTATTTTTTATTTTTTTTATGTCACAATGTAGAGCAGTGGTTCTTAACCTTGTTGGAGGTACTGTACCAGTTTCATATGTGCATTCACCGAACCCTTCTTAATTGGAAAAATAAAATATGATTTTTTCAAATTCAAAACATAAGTATATATTTAGGTATATATTTATACATAGGTGCACAAAATGAACAAAACCACTAAGAACAAAGAACAAAACCATGATTAAAACTTGATTTTCAAACAAAAACAAAAACATAATAATTAATATTTACTGCAAATCAGTGTGACTTCTGCTGTTGTGTTTCAGAGACCAGTTCAGCAATGCGCGGCTTTACCTTGGCAAGTGCCACTCTCATGTCATGTACAGTATGCTATTTTTTTTTTTTTTTTTTTTTTGCAGTACAATGGCGGCAATTAATGGGGCAAACTGGCAGCACACCGGCGGCGTGTGATGGGCACAGTGGCTGCGTGTGGGCACAGTGGTGTCAATTGATGGCACAGAGGCTGCATGTGATGGCATAGTGAGGCTGCTGCAAATATATATATACATTTTTTTATTTTTTTTGATAGTCAGAGAAGGCTCATTTAAAATAACATTTTTTTGTATCTGCCATTTTATATTAATAAAGTGCTGGTCATCTCACCTCAGTCAGCCTCCTCCCCTCCCCCCCAATCCAGCCATTTAATTATATGCTCTTAATAGGTTCTACTTACTTTTAAACAAGTTCAGTTGTCCTTCCTCTTTTTTTTTATTTTTTTTTTTTTTTTTGAGCACACAGTCTGCTAGGTTCAAATTCCACTAGTCAGGCAGGCTCCTTCGAGACTAGTCCTTGCCTCTCTAGCTCGTCACAGGCAGCGCAGACACACAGCTCTCTGCGCAGCGCTCCGAGTCCCCCCCTTCCGGCCGTGAGTGGAGTGACGTCACGCCGCTGGAAGGGACCAAGAGACTCCTTCATAGGGGGAGTAAACAGGCTGCAGCAGACAGGAAAGGGAGCCAGGAGGTGACGGTCCCGAATGCAGGAGTGCACTCGGCATCACAATTTGTACAGTGCCGCTGCGCCCCCTCCTCCTATACAAAATGGTATTGCCCAGGGCACCTGTCTGCCTCTGCCTTGTACCGGTGGCCCTGTGTGACCCCCAAGACTCACTCACCGAACCCCTGGGGTTCGATCGAACCCAGGTTAAGAACCACTGATGTAGACTATAAGATTTCCTATCATCTGTGCCCAGTCTTGCCACACAGAGTTAATCCAGCTCTGAGCAATCCTCTTTTATTGTTCAGTGAAATACAACAGACTTCCAGATAAAAAACAGTCCTTCTGAAAAAAAGTGCACAATTCACATCCCCTCCCCTGTGTTTTGATTACATGTTTTCAAAATATGGGGTGAGTCACAGTTCAGTGCCATGAGAAAATGCAACAGCCATCAGAATATACATACAGCTGGAGGGAAGGGGGATGTGAATTGAGCACTTTTTACAGAATTGTGTATGTCTGCAAGCAGTGCACGAGATATGTAAATAACCTGTCACTCAAGCAAGGACTTTGTTTTTTATCTGGAAGTCTGTTTTATTTCCCTGAACAGTAAAGTGGATTGCTCAGAGCTGGATTAACTCTGTGTGGCAAGACTGGGCACAGATGATGGGAAATCTTATTCTCTACATTGTGACATAAAAAAAAAAAAAGATTCCTTTATTGACGCTCTCTAAGAAGGTTGCCTTTTTGGTGGCCAATACGTCAATCAGATGGGTTTCTGAACTGGTGGCCTTGTCTTGCAGGCCTCCCTGTCTGATCCTCTATAACGATAAGGCGGCCTTCATTTCTTCCTAAGGTCGTTTCGGCTTTTCATCTCAATGAGGACATTGTACTTCCGTCTTTTGTGTCCTCGACCGTTGCATCCAAAAGAGGCTGCGTTGCATTCCTTGGACGTTGTCCGAGCTCTGCAGGTGTACCTGTCTGCTACTGCTCCGTTCCAGAGGTCAGACTCACTGTTTGTTTTGGTGGTTGGTCCTAAGAAAGGCCTGGCGGACTCGGCCACCATCTCTCGGTGGATCAGACAGATCATGATTTCAGGCTTATGCCCTAAAAGGGCGGGTGCCTCCCTTTCCTGTCACGACGCATTCCACCAGGGCAATAGGTGCCTCTTGGGCTTTCTGACATCAAGCGTCTGTTTCCCAGGTGCGTAAGGTGGTGACCTAGTCGTCCGTTTACACCTTCACTAAGTTTTACAAGGTTGATGCAAGTGCATCTTCAGATGCTTGCTTCGGTCGCAAGGTTTTGCAGGTGGCTGTTTAAGGTTGCAACTCCTCCGTTAAGGAGCTCTGGTTGTTTTGAGGGTGAAGTTTGTTTGGTTGCTGTTTCCACCCCCTTTTTGTACTTGCCGTAAAATCCTTTTCTCTGGAGTTCATAGACGGACACAGCACCCACCCCTCTTTTTCGTTTGTTTGTACTGCTTTTTGACGAACTGAGCTGCTGGATGCAGGGAGAGGGGTTTAAACACTTTAACATGATTCTGCCTAGTCCTCTCCTGATAGAAGGCTAATACCCTAATGTCAAGATTATGCTGCTGTGTCCATCCATGAACTTCAGAGAAAAGAATTTTACGGTGAGTACAAAAATACTATTTTTTGTTTTTAGAGTTAAATATTTCAAAAACATTTTATTTATTTTTTAACATCACAAGGTGACAGATTATTCTTTAATTTAAACATCTGGGTATATTGAACCCCTGATGTCTCCCCATAGCAAAAACTGCTTGATCTGCTTCTTTCCTTGGCTAGAGCCACAGGTGTTTACCAGGTCTGAACCTGGAAGTGCTCAGAGCAGAGCGCCTCTGGAGTCTATCCATGTGGTTTGGGGGATTGGGAAATAGATTTTCACCAGCTATTCTAAACGACTTGTGACAGGCATGGGCACCCAGGAGCTAAAGGAGAGCTTTAGCGTCTGTGCATGGGGGTGTTGGGTAAGCGGTAGGGGTGCAACGGATCAAAAAACTTGCGTATCGGACCGATCCTCGGATCAGAGTCACGGATCGGATCAGCAAAAAAAAAAAAGGATAATCTTGTTACACCCACCGGAGTTTTAGATTTCATAGTTATTTTCAACACAAAACTGAGCTTATGTGCCTAAATACAGAATATGTAAATCTGACAGACGGTTCACATGTTAAATTTAAAAATCCGCAGCAAACCTGCTGACCTTACATGGTTGCTAATGTGAAAGAACAGCTCTGATTTTCACATTTAACTAAATGTGAAAATCAGAGGTGTTCTGTCACATTAGCAAACATGTAAGGTTTGCTGCTGCTTTCCGTTGGATTTACAAATCCTGTATTTAAGCACATAAGCTCAGTTTTGTGTTGAAAATAACTGTGAAATCTAAAACTCTGTTGGGTGTAACAAGATATGCGCTTGCTTGAAGAAGAAAAGGGCTGGGACAGCCGCACTCCAAAAAAATTCCTTTAATAAAAATGGGTCACAAAATTACATGCCACGGCCAAAAAATCAGAACAAAAGGCTGACGTGTTTCGCACTGTATCTCAGTGCTTATTCATATGCGCTTGCCCCTAATCGCTATCATTACTGTGCAGGAGTGTGGGGTGGAGCAAGATGGCAGCGACGAAATGTCAATTCCTGACGAGTCAGCCGCTGCCGGGTGTACCAAGATGGCCGACGCTCCGGAGCTAGGCCGAAGCCGGGGACTTTCCTATGGCCGAGGCTGCGGATCGCGTTGTGTGCCGATCCGAACAGGGTGATCCGTTCGAATCACGGATCGTGATGATGAATGAATGAATGAATGAAAAACTTATATAGCGCGGCACATGCGAACTGAATCGCCTCTGGGCGCTTGATGTTTCGTGTCTCATGACATCAAAAGAGCAGAGTTTTAATCTGTCTTCTGAAAGTCAGGTGGTTTTCCTCCAACCGAACGCTGGTTGGTAAAGCGTTCCATAGTCTCGGACCTTGAAAAGCAAACCTTCTTTCTCCTTTGGACTTGTATTTGGTTTTTGGCACCTTGACCAGATTTTGGTCGCTGGATCGCAGAACGCGATTAGAATTGTGAGGTTCTATCTTGTCGCAAAGATATTGCGGAGCCTTCCCATGGATGCACTTATGTGTCAGGCAGAGTGCTTTAAATGCAATTCTGTCTTTTACTGGCAACCAGTGAAGGGTTCTCAGCGAAGGTGAGATTGATTCCCATGTCCTTTTCCCAGTCACCAGTCTGGCGGCCGTATTCTGTACGACTTGCAGACGAGCGATTTGGTACTTTGGGAGCCCGAGGTAAAGGGCATTTGCATAGTCCAGTCTGGAATTCACGATTGTTCCCACCACGACTGCTACGTCTTCTTTGGGGATAAATGGAATAAGTCTGCGTAGTAGGCGCAACAAATGGTGCGATCCGCTGACTACTGACCCTATTTGTGCGTCCATTGTCATGAAGGTGTCAAAAATTACTCCTAGACTTTTGACTTTGGAGCTAGGGGTGATGCTTTGGCCCAGAATGGGCGGCGGTGTCCAGGTTGTTGCCAGTTGACTCTTGCGGCTGGCGTGAAACATAAGAAGTTCTGTTTTGGAACTGTTGAGTTTAAGATAACTCTTAGTCATCCAGTTTTCTATCGAAGAGAGACATTTCTCTAAACTGAGATGATGATCCTTTTTGTTGCAGATGCGAAAATACAATTGCGTATCGTCTGCATAAGAGTGATAAAGTAGTTCTTGGCTACTGATAATATCAAAGAGAGGGCGAAGATAGATGTTGAACAGTACCGGTGACAGGGGGGATCCTTGGGGGACTCCACATGGCACCGTGCGTTTTTCCGACGTGAAAGATCCCAGTTTCACTGTTTGTGATCGGTTTTCAAGAAAGGAGGAAAACCATGGTAAATCACCGTCTGCGATTCTGGCTACCTCGGCCAGTCGCATCAGTAACATTTTGTGGTCTACTGTGTCAAAGGCTGCGCTTAGGTCCAGCAGAACCAGGAGACAGGATTCTCCCTCGTCTGCGGCCTCGAGGGCATCGTCCCATATTTTGAGTAAGGCCGTTTCTGTCCCGTGTCCGGGACGGAAACCTGATTGAAATGGATCGAGTAGATTGTGGGTATCCAGATGCTGTTGCAGCTGTTGTACCACTATTTTCTCCATTATCTTGGAGAGAATATTTAGGCCTGTTATGGGGCGGCGGTGAGTTGGGTCCTTGGGATCCAAGTTAGGTTTTTTCAGGATGGGCTGGATTGTGCCCTCTTTCAGCAGGGATGGCACTATGCCTTCCTTAAATGACTGATTTATAAGCTGTGTGATGGGAGGCGCCAGAATGTCGGCGCATTCCTTCAGCAGCTTGGTGGGAATGATGTCATTGGGTGCTGTGCTGTTCCGCAACGCACCAATGATATTTTTGGTGGTATCGATGGAGATGGGTTCCAGAGTGAACTTAGTTGATTGTAGAAGGTTTCTGTTGGTGTTTTGTAGTTGATTGAAGAGGGGGCTGAGGGGGGTATTATTTTGCAGAATACTTACCCGGATTCTTTCGATTTTGTCGATGACGAAATCCGATAGTTCATTACAGAACTCTTGGGTGTCTGAATTGGGGACTTCAAGACATCCCGGATTCATGGTCTGGGTGACCATCTTGAATAGTTCTCGGGGGCGGTTCATGGCGCTGTTAATCGTCATAGAAAAATGATGTTTCTTTGCTTTGAAGATTTCTTTATGATATTGTGTTGTTATTGCCTTGTAGATGATGAGGTGATCTTCTGAAGGGCTTCTTTTCCAGGCGGCTTCCGCCCTTCTGCGCTCTTGCTTCAGTAGGGACAGCTGGTTGTTGAACCAGCCGGACTTTTTTTTTCCGGATGCGGACTTTGCGTTTCGGTGCTACTAAGTCGGCTGATTGTAGCAGAGCTGCATTTATGGCATCCAGTGTATCTGAGGCTGTTAACTGAGGATGAATAGTTTCGATTCGGTTTCCCAAGGTAGATTTGAAGAGTTCCGAATGGAGCTTCTTCTGAGATCTAGCCCAGTGTATTGTCACCGGCTTGGGTGCTTTTATAACTGGTGGAATTTTGGAAATTATGAAACTAATTGCATGGTGGTCTGTCCCATGGCAAAGGTTCATTTCCCAAAATGTTTATTTTCAGATTTTGTCTGAAAATTAGGTCGAGTGTGTGACCTGAAGCAATGCGTGGGACCGCATATAAGTTGCTGTAGTCCTAATCCTTCCAGGTGATCGATGCAGGCATCCGCAATGGGATCCTGTGAGGAGTTGGCCCACAGATTGAAGTCCCCGAGCAGCAAAAGATGTTTGCTGTTAAGGGTATAAGTGGATATGAACTCCGTTAATGATGGTAGAAGCTGCGATTTTGGCCCAGGTGGCCTATAGCAGAGAGAATGTGAACAGTCTCCTGGGGGTTAGTTTGAAGTTGAAGAGTAAGGGTTTCCATAAATGGAAGAGGATTTTGAAGGACCGGCTTAGTGATTGCAATATGAAACTTATGGATCACCGCCAGGCCTCCTCCTCTTTGCCCTATTCTGTTTTCCGTTATAATTCGATAATTTTCTGGCACCAATTCTCCAAGAATGGTGTTGCAGTCGTCTGAAAGCCAGCTTTCTGTGATAAAGAGGCAGTCTAGATCGTTTTGTAGTAAGAAATCGTGGATTTCTGATCGGTGTTTTACTGCCGATCTTGTGTTGATCAAAGCACATGATATGTGCTTAAGCTGGGTTAAATGGTTGAAATTTTTGATGGTCGATCGTTGATCGAATCTCAAAAGTTGGTCTATTTTTAAGGCCTTTTTGGTGACGGCTGGTAATACTGTTGCGAATTGTCTCAGACCCCAAATCGTTTCTGCAGAGTATCGCAGTTTAACCATTGTTGCCAGTCACCGGGGGGGGGGGGGATTAATTGCAATAGAGGGAAGATTCGCTGAATCCTCTCGCTTGGCCTTGGTCCAGAGGAAGGCAAAAAACCCTGGCAGTGCTAAGCCAATTTGCTGCCGCAGGGAAAAAAATTCCTTCCTGATCCCTGAAAGGCGATCGGACGAAACCCTGGATCAAGTACTGTTTGGAATGGGGGGAAGGGTGTCACTGTAGCTGAGGAGTACCAAGATGGCCGCCGACCGGGCCACAGGCCTCAGGTTTGGGGGCTGTTTGGCTTGGTGGGTATGAGCTGGTTGTTAATCCAGGGGAGGATGGGATCCTCCAGGGATAGGGGGATGATTCCTGACAATTCCAGGAAAATTTCGAGGCTGTCAGTGCTCCTTTTTGCGGCGCACCGCTAGGCCGCGGCTGAAGCCGCGGTCTTTCCTAATTGCAGCGGCTGCGAATAAGGCCTGGTCTGCCGCGGATGCGGGAAAGAGCCGCAGATCGCCAGAAAAAAGCGCTGCTATGCGCGGCGGGTGGCCGGGGTGATTATGGGTGACTGATTGGGGTGCATGCGGCTCTAAGAGAAGGTAAACAGCCGCAATTTGGATCGCTGGAGTGGCTGTCCTGAAAAGGACGGTCACTAGCGATTCCTGGGGGTGGAAAGATGGCCCTGAAAGACAGGGTCTTACCTGAAGAGAGGAAGGAAGGAGCCGGTCCTATGGGCTGCAAGTTGATTCATGCAGCAAAGATTGTAGGAGCCTGCCTGTCTGCGGTGTCTAGCTGGCTATCTGTTTGGTCCCTGGAGAGAGCAGACTCGTCGGGAAGCGTCCTACTCCCTCACTGAACTGACACTGACTGATTATCCAGCTAAGCCTTGTCAGCTGTGATGAGCTTGGGTGTGTTCCTCTGATCTGTTGCACCACTAGTGAGCGGGGTGCACTCACCTATATGTGTCTAAATTATCCTTGCATCTGAATCCCAATGTGCTTCCAGATCATGTTCCAGAGGCTACTGACAAACTGCAAGGAAGTGATGTAAAGCCTCCTTGCTGACAGTTTTCACCCTACTTTTCCTGACAATCGCACCACAACTGTGTGCATTGCACATGTTTGCGGCACTTCCCCATACATGTCGGGTTCATGGCATGTAAGCCTCCCCCTCAGCTGCCTGCTGCAGCTTAAAGAGGGGTGGATGGCAGGTGACAAAACTGCAGCTCAAATGTGTATTTTTGCCACCCAGCTCAACTTCCAACAGTTTGCGTTTAAAAACATGGGTTTAGTTTGCACACATTTTCAAGCTACAGAGCCACTTCACGGCTCCCCAGTATTATCTGCACTTCTTTATTGTAGCCAGAAAGTGGCTGTACAATTTAAAAAACAAATTTAGAGCTGCAATGGTATGACAAGCAGGGTGCAACATTGGTGGCAAAAAATCTGTATAGTATGTATTTGCTTCGGATGGGTTCCTGACTACACAGAATCAGCATTATTGCAGAGGCAGACTTAATTTTTAGTTACACTGTGAAACTTTGATTAATTACCTCAACTAATACTTGCGTTTCTCTCCCAGCAAACCACCATGGGGGTGCTTCAGAATGTTGTCCGAGGCCTGGTTCGTGGTTCAGACAGACTGGCTGAGATCACCAGTAAAATGGGACCAAATGCCTTCAACAGAGGACGAGGAAGCAAGAAAACGGGATACCTGACCTCCAACTACAAGTTTGTCAAGGTGAAAGAGATGGTGCCGCAGTTCATAGTCCCTGATCTGACTGGGTTCAAGTTGAGGCCATATGTTTCCTACAAGGCTCCTCCAGGGGAGGAAGAGCCAATGACAGCCGAAAAGCTGTTTATGGAAACTGTAGCTCCAGCCATACAGAAGGATCTTGATGAGGGAACCTTTGATGCTAATAAACTAGAAAAATATGGATTTGAGACCACACAGGAGGGTAAACAATTCAAGTTGTATCCAAAGAATTATGTTCAATAGTCTGAACGATTAAGTCACATCATGGATTCATGTACACCGCGTATTGATGCCCATATTGAACTGTCTTTTCTAATTAAATTTACCTTGTAAAGTACAAGTCGTACCCTTTTTTTTTTTTCCCTTCTTTTGTATAAAATACAAGTGATGCTGCACAAAACTTAATGCACAGTTGAAATATATAATTGTGTACTGTTTTATTTGCCAAAGAATTTGTAATTTTGGCCAACCCTACCATTCACACACCTGCATCAGTTAGATCAATCCATTACTTTCCAGTTTGGCTCTCAATAGGTGATGGAGCCGATACATGTTTTGAAGGGGTGGTGAAATCACACAGGCTGTGCCATCTGTAAAATTACAGATTTGCAAATCTTTTGCCAGGTAAAACTGTAAACTTATACGGTGGTACCTTGGATTACGAGCATAATTGGTTCCAGAAGAATGCTTGTAATCCAAAGCACTCGTATATCAAAGTGAGTTTCCCCATAAAAGTCAATGGAAACTCAGATAATTGGTTCCACAGTGACTTCTAATGTATGCAGTACCGCAGGTGGCCAGAGGTGGGGAGACACTCATAACCCGCACAGCTGCACTCTGGGAGGCTCAGAAACACTTGAACAGAGTGTATCCGAGCGGCTCGGCGTGTGACGCGCACCTCTGGCCAAATGCGGTACTGCACAATGTAGAGGCTTGAATCCTGCTTGTTTTGCGAGACACCACTTGCAAACAGTCAGGATTAAAGAAGAAAAAAAATAGCTCGTATTGCGAAACACTCGTTAACCCCGTTACTCGCAACCCGAGGTATTACTGTACATAGAAAGAAGAGTGACGGCAGAAAAAGACCAAGCGGTGCCTCGAGTCTGCACCAATAATTTTTTTCAACAGATTAGTTGATCATAAGCATGTTTCAATCCACTGACTCACTACCTCTCCTGGAAGTATATTCCAAGCATCAACTGCGCTTCCTGCAAAATAATATTTTCAAAGATTAGTTTTTAATTTTCTTCCTGCTATTTTGAGGTCATGTCCTCTTGTTCTTTGCAGTTAACCAAAAAAATTCTGTTTTTTTTTTTTAGGAGCCTGTAAAACATTGTGCCCACGATCAGCAGATTGTGGGTGTAATGCCACAGTCCTGAGACTGAGTCCTCTGAATGGGGCAGGCAGTTACACTCTGACAGACTCAATGAACTGCTAGACAGGACCCTGGTAGTTCTGTGAATGTGAAAACTACAAGTTCTCAATGAACACTGTAAATGAATAAAGCAGCTGGGCGGGCAGAGCTTTTTTTTTTTTTTTTTTTTTATTTAAACAGGGAAAAAAAAAAAAAAAGATTACTCCTTGCTGTCAGAATGGGTGATCGATTCATCTGTAAAAGGTTACACCCTAAATACGGGTGTAATGTTACAAAAGGTAAACTTATTCTTTGTCCTAGCTTGTACAATTTTTTTTTTTTTTTAGATTATTATGTGGAACTGTATCAAACGCTTTGCTGAAATCAAGATAGAGCAAAACATTAAACGCCTAACAAAGGCTCTAACCCATCCAAATTTATTTGCAAAATTAAAGTGTCCATTTTCTAGAAACGCTTGACTGGCAAAGCCGGCTGGAACTTGTACTCTCCTTGGGGAGAGTTTCAGACTAAATGCCATTTTTCTAGATAGAACCTCCAAAATAATTCAAGAGATTAATTAGCCAAACAAGCACTTTTATTGATAAAAATCACAGTAGCAAAAAAATACAGATCTGCTTGTGCTGTAGATAGTGAAACATGTAGTGGGTCAGAATCCTCCTTTTATGATGTAAATACATTTTGCTGGTATAGTGAAATGTGCTCTTCTGTATATACAATGCTGAGGTCTTTAAAAAAATTGTGATTGAACAGATATATGGTGTATCTGCTTATTGCTTCATTATTCTTTCCTTTTTAGGAGTATAAAGATGATCACATGGACCCTGTGTCATATAATTCAGGCTACGGTTATACACTTGTCTATATAATTTGAGATGGGGAAAAATGCATATAGACTTCAATAGCCAGCTGGTTCCATTCAGAAGATACTTTAAGCCCACGTTCACATTGGGCCAATTTAACATGGCAAATCGGTGGCTATTTCCAGCAATGACACCGTCTGGCATCTGCGGGGGCGATTTTTAAATGGACATCTGTGCTTGAACCCCCGGCGGGCTGTGATTGACAGCAGCGCCAGCCAATGCTATCAATCCGTCCAGCCTAGCCAATCAACGGGCAGGCTGGGAACCGAAGAGGATCACGTGGTCGCGCCCGGGACTTTCGAGGGGTCAGGTAAATAAAACTGGGGTTCGGTACCGTGGGATGTTTTTTCACCTTAATGCATTAAGGTGAAAACACATTTACCTTTTACAACTCCTTTAAGTGAACCCGTTTTCTTTTTTCCTACATAGATAAAGTGAAATAAACCATGCATAGAGAAAATGCATTTCCTTTTCCAGGCAGAAGCTGCTATACTAGAGACTAAACACAGGGAAGAGCCCCAGATAAGATCAGCCTGCTGTTTAACACTGTCCCCCCCCCCCCCTTCTATTTCTTAAATGCAAGGATTAAAACTCTTCCCTGTATAATAAATATTGTTCTTTCCATCAGTACTAATTTACGCGTTTTTTTTTTTTTTTCCTTTACTAAAAAAAAAAAAATCAAAGACACCGCAAGCTGCTTGCTAATACCTAGAACCACTAAAATTTATACTGACTGATGAAGCTGCACCTGCAAATAGAGGGATAGCAGCATAGAACATGTCAAAACTACAATGCAGAGTAAGGCGAGTTCTCCTCTAGCACACACAAAAGGCGTAGTATTTGCCAAAACCTTTAGTACCTACCATGGGGAGATTTCCCCACTTCCTGCATGGAAATCCCAGACAGGGTCTAACGCTTCCTTATTCTTTCCAAAACCAACAATGTTTTGGCTGGGGTTCCACTGTTAGGGGTGTGGGAATTTGTAAACCCAACAGGAATCTAGAACCCTTTTGCGGTTACTTTTTATTTTTAACATCTTACAGCCTAGCTACCATGAGTTTCCCCTTTTGTTGTGGCAGATCAGCACAAATATACAATTCCACAGAACAGTAAGTGTTCTTCCTTAAAAGTGCTGATTATATATAGTGAGTTTAGTGGCTTGTCATTTTAAAGTGGTACATTTTTTTATACTACATTATATCCGAGTGCCATACTCCAAGGTTTGTCCTGCATTCAGAAAAGATTTCAGGCATTTGGAACAAGCATAACAGGAGGTAGAGTATTCTAGGATAGATTGGTAAACCCAGTTGAGATAAAAAGAGAGGACATCATTCCCCAGACTGTGTTCTCTGCCACCTCCACACATGCATGACATGGTCATAAAAAGAGCAGGTGGCCACCACGCTGGTGTTTGCTGGTACGTATTTCGTTTTTTCTGGTAGAGCCTTATTGTTTAAGTCCTTTACAGGGTCACTTTCAGGCAAGTATTCGCCACGCTCATCCTCAAGAATCACATCAAAGCTGGTAGTGGGAGACTCGTAGAAGATTTTCAGATTCTGCATGGGCTGGTCAATGTTTGGTGCAGCCCCATCTGAGCCTGAGGCATCTGACTTTCTGGCTTGCAAGGAAGTCGGCTCAGGACTGGCTGGTGAGTATGAAAGCGATAGTGTGGACCAATCTGCTCCATAGGCCAAGGAGTTGTGAAGAACATACGAGGAGGCAATAGGGGAGCCATCTAATGGGGGACAAAAGTAACCACATAAGACTGGGTTGTACATAGATTCTATTTATCATAAACTCCCTGCTGTGCCATTTTAGTGAGTTGGTGATTACAGTAAACTAGTAATATGCATGTTTTTTTTTTTTTTACTTACTATAAAATACATTTTCTTGGAGCCCATTGAGGAACACAAGAAGACTTCAATCTTCTTGTAAGTGGCAGTATAATCCAAAGATTTAACACTGCCAACCAAAAGCTCATTTTACTTCAAACAAACCTCAATTTTAAAGCATAGCAGTACTGCGATCATAATCAGAGAAAATTGATTCTATGGCAAGTACAAAAAAAAATGTTTTCTCCAGTCATCTTCCAGGACGGCACACCTAAGTAGGCCTGCCGTCCTGGAAGATTTCCTAGAAAACCCGTTAACGGTAAGTGTAACAGGTAATTTTTTTTCTCCTCCACTGAGGAACACAAACTCTTAAACCTTTGGGAGGTCCAAAAGCAGTCCAACTGAGTGTTGGGCAACACAGCAAACAATTAACAAGTGAAACACCTAGGACCTAGGGGTCCGCCTGAAGGACCAGTCTGAAGATGGCATATTGAAATATGTTAGGAAGATGATTCTGCAGTAAATGGACGCATCCCAAATTGCTATAGGGAATTACCCTCACAAAATATGGGACTTTAAAAGGCTCAGAGAGTAAACATATATTTTATATTAAAGCGGTTGTAAACCCGCATGACATTTTTTTTCCTCCTGTAAGGCAAAAGTCATAATGAGCTAATATGCGCCGCATATTAGCTCATTATGAAATACTTACCTCGGAACGAGGTGTGTAGCACTTACCTGGTCCACGCCGAGCGAGATATCATCTTGCCTCGGCGTGTCTTCCGGGTATTGCCGCTCCAGCGCTGTGATTGGCTGGAGCGGCGATGACGTCACTCCTGCGCGTGGGAGATTTAAAACTCTGCAAGGTCCGGCGGCTGCCGGTCCTTTCGCCGTAGATCCCCCCCTGCGCATGCGCCGCGGCGCATTGCGAGGGGAATATCTCCTAAACCGTGCAGGTTTAGGAGATATTCTCCTTACCTACAGGTAAGCCTTGTTATAGGCTTACCTGTAGGTAAAAGTAAAAAAAGTGGGTTTACAACCACTTTAAAAGATAATTTTATTTATAGAACACAAAACAGTAATTTAGTACAGTATAAAAAGTCAACATGGTGAAATTGGATACAGGGTTACTAATAGCGAAGGTGCCCAATAATTATACAATACACATGCAGGGGTTACAAAGGCCAATTCCAAGGCATTTCAGAGTTCCACAATGCCTTCAAGGAAATCACTGCATGTGATGGTGGTATATAGTAGGGTGCCCCCACATGAACCACCACACCATGTGGATAAAAAAAAAAAAATGACCACAAAGTTGTGTAGGCTACATTCAACAGGTGGTAACCCAGGCGGGTCTTGTTAGGCAGACACTGAGACCTTCCAAGATATCAATGTCCACAGCGTGCTGCACAGGGGGTTTATATGGTAGAGGTTGTGTCCTACTTAGCCGTTCAGAGAGGAAGGGTTTGTTTGCAAGAAAGGTCTTGTATCCTGCATGTTATCTTTTTCACCCTGTGCAGCCTGGTGGGACAGTGATGATGGCATATTAGGTATGTCCTCCTGGTATAACTTAGGGAATATGTGTGAACAGAAGAACAAGTGGCAGCCATCTTGCAAATCTGTGAAATGGGCCGGATTCTGAAAAGTCCAAAAGGCATTCACAGTCCTAGTGATGGGAATGCCAACAGGACTGGTAGGAACCCAATCCTCGAGACCATAAACCCAAACAAGGGTCTGTCTATGCCACCCAGAGATGGTAGAATGAAAAAGCAGGGCTCCTTTTTCGGGGCCATCCAGGGTGGCAAAAATCTGTCTTTCTGAAAAAAAAAGCAGTGGATGATGAAGAGCCTCACACAGCTCAAACATCCAGACAATGGAAGACATTTTCCTTTTGATGAACTGGAGTAGTAAAAAAAGGGATGGCAAAACAAATTCCTGATCTGGAAGAAGGCAGAGGCCATCATGGTCAGGAAAGAAGTCCTAGGCCTCAACATCACCTTTGTCCTTATGCAAGACAAAAAAAATGGTTCTTTGCAAGATAAAGCCGCCAGTTCAGGAATTGGCCTTGCAGAGGCAATAGCTACTAGGAAAGCAACACTGTGCATTAGAGAAGAGAGGAATGTCTCAACAGTGCCAGCACCTTGATGAACACCCAAGATGCCCAGAAGATAAGTTGGTAGTGCAGTGGCCCTAACGCAAAGGTGTGAACTGCCAGTAATAACAGTTCTAGGAAGGACTTCTATTGCTTATTGGCTCTTTAAAAGACAGGTTCATCCTTTCACCAGTATAGTGGTTGATTTGTTAAGGCTGGACCAGCTGAGGAAACTGACCATATCTGAACAAAAACAATCCTATACTTAATAAAAAATAAACATTTTTACTTCTGTTTTGTTGTTAGAGAGTTTCTTTCACTTCCTGTGCTGTAAAAGGCTGTCCTTTGTACAGGAAGCAAGGCAAATTCTTTCTAACCAAGGCCCTGACAGGGGTCCTAATCCTTCCCCACTTAATCCAAAACTAAAAAATAAAAAGTGTTTGGGGCATAATTACACTTTAATGTAACCATTGGTTTAACCTATACATTAAAGGGGTTGTAAAGGTTCGTCTTTTATTTTCTAAATAGGTTCCTTTAAGCTAGTGCATTGTTGGTTCACTTACCTTTTCCTTCGATTTCCCCTCTAAATGTTTTTTTCCCCTTGTCTGAATTTCTCACTTCCTCCTCAGTAAGCTGTCTAACCCCCAGCCAGAACGGCTCGGATGATGGTGGAAAGCTTACTGAGGAAAAACAGGAAGTGAGAAATTCAGACAAAGGAAAAAAAACAAATTTAGAAGGGAAATCGAAGGAAAAGGTAAGTGAACCAACAATGCACTAGCGTAAAGAGGAAATAAACCCTCTTGTCAAAAAATAAATAAAAATGACAACCTGCAAGACAAAGGCATAATGAGCTAGTATGCATAGCATACTAGCTCATTATGAATTACTTAGCTGAAAATGAAGCCCCCGCAGTGGCCCTCGTTCGCCTTCTCGGACGCCGCCATGATACCCCAAGTGACTTCCAGGTATCGCTGCTCCGGCGCTGTGACTGGCCTGGGCATCGATGACGTCACGCCCCGGGAGCCGCCACTAACGGCATGATGCCATTAGTAGCGGCACGCTCAGTGCGCCGTAGACATCGGTGCTGCAATTTTTTGCAAATATCTCCTAAACCTTTTAGGTTTGGGAGACATTTGTTGCACCTACAGGTAAGCCTTAATCTTGGCTTATTTGTAGGTTAAAGTGGTTGTAAAGGGTTTACAACCACTTTAAAGGAACCTATTAAAAAAATAATAAAACAAACCTTTACAACCCTTTAAGTACCGTATATTGTACTTTAAAGACAGTTTTGCATGGTTGCCAGTAAATAAAAAAGAGATTTTTAATACAGCTTACCTGTAAAATCTTTTTCTTGGAGTACATCACGGGACACAGAGCGGCATTCATTACTATATGGGTTATATGGAGTACCTTCAGGTGTAGACACTGGCAATCTTCAAACAGGAAATGCCCCTCCCTATATAACCCCCTCCCATAGGAGGAGTACCTCAGTTTTGTAGCAAGCAGTATGCCTCCCAAAATGGTCCTCAAAAGAGGGGTGGGAGCTCTGTGTCCCGTGATGTACTCCAAGAAAAAGATTTTACAGGTAAGCTGTATTAAAAATCTCTTTTTCTTTATCGTTACATCACGGGACACAGAGCGGCATTCATTACTATATGGGATGTCCCAAAGCAATGCTTACAATGAGGGGAGGGAGAACATCTCCAAGACAAAAGGATTTAATTTAGAGATATACTCAAATCATAATAAATCCAACTTATTTGAGAAAAATAATCTTAAATTTTAAATTTAACTCAAAAAAAAGAGGAGCCCCCGGAATCCGAGGGTCTCAAACTGCAGCCTGCAGCACTGCCTGCCCGAAGGCAGTATCAGTATTCCTTCTTACGTCCAACTTGTAGAATTTTGTAAACGTGTGGACAGAAGACCAGGTTGCCGCCTTGCAAACTTGAGCCATAGAGATCTGGTGGTGTGCTGCCCAGGAGGCGCCCATGGCTCTAGTAGAATGAGCCTTTAATGATACTGGAGGAGGCAACCCTTTCAAGCCGTAGGCCTGAGTGATTAATTGCTTAATCCACCTAGAAATGGTGGACTTTGCAGCTGCCTGCCCCTTCTTGGGCCCATCCGGTAGAATGAACAGCACATCTGTCTTCCGGATCTTCTTTGTAGCTTTAAGATAGGCCTTCATGGCCCTGACAATATCCAAGGTATGCAGCAACCCTTCCTTTCTGGAAGTAGGTTTAGGGAAGAAGGATGGTAATACCAAATCCTGGTTCAAATGAAAACTGGATATGACCTTCGGAAGGAAGGAAGGATGAGGGCGGAGAACGACCCTGTCCTTATGAAAAACAAGATATGGTTCCTTACAGGATAAGGCTGCCAGCTCCGAAACTCTTCTTGCGGAAACTATGGCAACCAAAAATACTAACTTCCTTGTCAGTAGAACCAAAGGAATATCAGCCAACGGCTCAAACGGTTGTTTCTGTAAACTTGACAGAACAAGATTTAAATCCCACGGACAAAGCGGGGATTTAACTGGAGGTCTAATACGTAAGACCCCTTGAAGGAAGGTCTTAACCAGCGAGTGGGTGGCCAGCGGCCGCTGAAACCACACTGACAGAGCAGAAATCTGTCCTTTGATTGTGCTTAATGCCAATCCTTTATCCACTCCTAGCTGGAGAAAACTTAATACTCTATCGATGGTAAATTTGCGAGAAAGCCATCGCTTGGACTCACACCAGCCTACATAGGCCTTCCAGACCCTGTAATAAATCACCCTAGAGACCGGTTTCCTGGCTCTGATTAGGGTAGAGATTACTTTCTGAGACAGACCTCTACCCCTGAGAATCAGGGATTCAGCTTCCAGGCCGTCAAATTTAGATGCCGTAAGGCAGGGTGGAGGATCGGACCTTGCGATAGCAGGTCTGGCCGTAGAGGAAGAGTCCAAGGGTCTCCCACTACCATCCTTAAGATTAGTGAGTACCATGCCCTTCTGGGCCATGCTGGAGCTACCAGGATGACTGGTATGTGCTCCACCCGGATCCTGCGCAGCAGGCGGGGTAGTAACTGGAGCGGGGGAAACGCATAAAGAAGTTTGAACTGATGCCAAGGGCAAACCAACGCATCGGTTCCGCAGGCCATCGGATCCCTTGAGCGGGACATGAACCTGTCTAGTTTCTTGTTGAGTCTCGATGCCATGATATCCACGTCCGGCACTCCCCATCTTTGGCAGAGTGCTTGAAAGACTTGTGGATGCAGAGACCATTCCCCCGGCCATAGAGTCTGGCGGCTTAAGAAGTCCGCCTGAAAGTTGTCCACTCCGGGAATGAATATTGCCGATATGCAGGGCACATGAGCCTCTGCCCATAGGAGAATCAAGCTCACTTCTCTCTGAGTGGCCTGACTCCTGGTCCCCCCTTGGTGATTTATGTATGCCACTGCCGTGGCATTGTCTGATTGAATTCTCACCGGGAGCCCCTGCAATTTCGACGTCCAAGCCCTGAGGGCTAGTCGAACAGCTCTGAGCTCCAAGATGTTGATGGGTAAAAGCTTCTCTGGCTTTGTCCAAATACCTTGGCGAGTGGAACCATCCACAATCGCTCCCCAGCCCGTCAGGCTGGCGTCTGTGGTCACTATCTTCCAAGCCACTGGGCTGAAAGACCTCCCCTTCAGTAGATTCTGAGGGTCTAACCACCAACACAGACTTTGTCGGACTCTTGATGAGAGAGGCAATGGGATATCCAAGGCCTGTGGCCTTCTGCTCCATGCTGACAGGATGGCTGCCTGCAGGATGCGAGTGTGGCTCTGGGCGTATGGCACCGCCTCGAAAGTAGCCACCATCTTGCCTAGTAATCTCATACATAGGCGAATAGTCGGTTCTTTCTTGCTTAGAACCAGTAGGATTAATTCCTTGATGGCTTTGACCTTCCTCAGAGGTAGGAACACCCCTTGTTGTTCTGTGTCTAATCTCATGCCGAGATATTCCAACTGCCTTGTGGGCTGGAATGCTGACTTCTCTCGATTTAGGACCCAGCCGAACCTCTCGAGGTATTGGACCGTGAGGGCCACTGCTCGTTCCAAGCCGGGAGACGAGTGGTCTATGACTAGGAGGTCGTCCAGGTATGCTAGGATCGTGACCCCTTGGATCCTTAGCTTGGCTAGGATTGGAGCTAGAACCTTCGTGAACACCCGGGGGGCCGTAGCCAACCCGAAGGGAAGTGTCACGAATTGGAAATGACGCGAAGCCACCATAAAGCGTAGATATCTTTGATGTGGCTGATAAATTGGAACATGAAGGTAGGCATCCTTTATGTCTATGGACGCCATGAAGTCGTCCTTTTGGAGTGTGGCAGCTGCTGACCGCACGGATTCCATCCGAAATGAGCGGATTTTTAAGTATGCATTTACCATCTTTAGGTCCAAAATTGGCCTGACATCTCCATTGGGCTTTGGGATGATGAATAGGTTGGAGTAGAAACCCAGCCCCTGTTCCAGGACTGGTACCTCCACTATCACTTCCTGGGAAAGTAGATGATCTAGAGCCGACTTTAATGCGGCTCCTTTCTCCAGATCGTTTGGAATCCTCGACTCCTGGAAATGAGGAGGAGGAAACCTTAGGAATTCTAGCTTGTAGCCTGTGGCCACGGAAGACCATACCCACTCGTCGGGAATGCTGGCTTCCCAAATCTCCGAAAAGAGTCGCAGCCTTCCCCCCACCTTCGTGGGTGGGGGCGCCCCTTCATGAGGTAGACTTGGGGGCTGGTTTTGCCGGCTTGCGAAACCACTGCCTCTTGCCCCTAACAGCCTGTCCTCTTGATCTGCTGTTGAAGCCGAAGTTTGTTCTTGCAGGAGGCCGTCGATACTGCCTGGCATTAGAGGGCCCCTGCCCAGGGGAGGACTGTCGTTTAAACGCAGGCCCCTGAACCCTCTTCTTAGTTGGCAAGAGAGTACTCTTGCCGTTTGAAATGGTCTGAATGTATTTATCTAAGTCCTCTCCGAAGAGCCGTCCTCCATGGAAGGGAAACCCTGCCAGGAGCTTCTTGCATGGGGGCTCAGCCTCCCAGCTTTTTAACCATAAGAGTCTTCTCATATGGATAAGGGATAATGATAAACGTGACGCTTGTTGGATAGAATCCTTGATTGCGTCTACCGTAAAACATATGGCTTTAGGGACATCCGAAAATTCTTCTGCCTGCTCGGCAGGAATAAGTTCAAGCATTTGTTTAAATTGATCCGATAAAGCCTGAGCGACTCCAATCGCAGCCACGGCTGGCTGTACTACTGCCCCTGCAGAAGTGAAGGAGTTCTTAAGTAGGGCTTCCAAGCGTCTATCAACTGGATCTTTGAAAACCTGTACGTTTTCTACAGGACATGTTAACGATTTGTTAACACATGAGATGGCTGCGTCTACTGCAGGAGAAGCCCATTTCTTGGAAAACTTTTCTTCCATAGGATATAAGACAGAAAATTTCTTAGGTGGAAAGAAAACCTTGTCTGGTTTGTTCCACTCTTGGAACAAGACTCCCTCTAAGAGAGGATGGATCGGAAACACAGCCCTGCTTTGAGGCGCCCTCAGTGAGCCCAAAGCTGAAACCGTCGATACCTGGAGATCTGGTACAGGCAGGTTGAATGCCTTATGGACCAAGTCCGTCAAGCCCTGAATCCACCAGCTCTCCCTCAGGGAGACTGCCCCAGACTCCTCTGTATCCGGATCTTCGATCCCTGAACCTACTTGGTCTCTGTCCAAGAGGTCGTCCAATTCCCCAGAGGAAAGGACCTCCTCTTCCGAGGGTCCGCGCACGGGTGACGGAGATCTATTCCGCTTACTACCCCGCATGGCTGCGGCTATCATTTCTCCCATGCTTCTCCGCATCTCATTTAAAGAGGCGAGTAACACCTCTTCCGTGACCACCTTAGGGTTGGGTTGACTCGCGTCAGCTCTAGCCCCAGACCCCGATGGCCCAACGGCTCCCTGTGGGGAAAGCAGCGGCATAGCTCTATCCGAGACCTCAGACTCTGCGGGGGAATCCCCACCTTTTGTACCCTCTGATCTTGATGCCATGGTACAATACCGAGGTACACCTGCTACTTATTGGTACCTGGGACTTATAATAGTTAAATGCCCAAACACCTGTTTGGGGAATAAAAAATGTTTCCTCTACCCTAGATGACACTTTTTTTTTTTTTTTTTTTTTCAAAGAAAAACTTTTCTTCTTTTTTTTTTTTTTTTTTTTTTTTTTCTATCTAGGCAAGAAAAAACATTCTATCCCCCTGAGTAGTATTGCCAAAGAAAAGACTATGAGATGGAAAAGAAAACCAGCCTATTCCTAGGCTAAACCACAATCTTCTGAAGACTGTAGTATTCTTTCTGGCCACTGTGTGTCCTCAGCGCCCCGTGCTTCCCTCCAGTCCTTCCTCCCTTAAGCCAGAGAAATGAATGAGCTGTGGCATCTAAGGAAGGGCCGCCCCTTCCTTTAAACCACTGACCCGCCCTTCCCCCCCAGCTAAAACGGCGCCAAATGCGTCTATAACACGTGCACGCGCACCGCGCGCGCGCCCGCGACGGGGGGGGGGGGGTTGGGAGGAAGGGCCTCTCTGTTCCTGCAGCCGCAGGCCTGTGAACACACGAGGAGGTCAGCGTTTTGCCTGCCTTGCAGGCATGAGGGAGAGGACTGGATAGAGCATCGCCTGGAGGCTTGCAGGTAAGCATAGCTCTCTGACACACACATACACTTGTACATAAAAGGCCCCACTCACAGCTTTTACAACACTACCAGGGAGGTCACTTTTTATGGGGAACTATAACATATAGAGCCATCCTATCTTCATGATATGTGACTGGTTTGCCAGATGCAATGCATAACCCTTAGGCATGTCCCCTGTGACCTCCCAGAAAAAACTTGCTAAGAGCCAAGCCCCGCAGGTTTTTCCCCTTACTTACCTGCTCCATGCCGCAGGACTTTGCCAAGCAAGAGGTCCAATCTTCCCCCATCTCCGTGGGGATGTCTAGACCTTCAGGCCCTGGGAACCTTCTTCTTCCATGAAGGATCCACTGTCCTGGGCCCATACAGCACCCTGGCAAACAGAAAACATTAGGCGCCCCAAAGGTTTCTAAGTTCTGGGCCCAGGGTCCAGCTCTCTTAAAAAGAAAGCATTATGGGCTATACCCCAAGGGTTTGGGGTCCGGTTACTGACCACTTTAGCGCGCAGGCTTTTTTGGACAGAACCGGTAGCTCACCTAATCCCAAGGATGCGGAGGCAAGCTAAACCATGACTAACACCTAAGACACTGGCGTAAAAACTGAGGTACTCCTCCTATGGGAGGGGGTTATATAGGGAGGGGCATTTCCTGTTTGAAGATTGCCAGTGTCTACACCTGAAGGTACTCCATATAACCCATATAGTAATGAATGCCGCTCTGTGTCCCGTGATGTAACGATAAAGAAATGTTTCCTAGCTCAGCTTTCACCCAGTAAGCTAAAGGACTCAATGGATTGATTTGCCAAAATGTAGAATATGAAATGAATTGTGGCGTTCAGCTGCAAGAGGTGCCCTTTCACTATAACCTTATGGGCGGCAGCAGCAGAAACACATGGGAATCTCAATAATCCAGCCTCAGAGAGAAAAGACTAGCGAGTGATTCTACCCTTGAGCTGGCTGAATTTCTTGACTCTTTAATCCTGCAACTTACCAGATGCCGTGTCCAGAATGTGGAAGCCGCTATGCATACAGGCGGCCAGCAGGAGGGCGCTCTCTGTTGGGTGCCACTTCAGCCTCCAGACACCACCCTGAACATGGGTATCAGATACAGGCTGCTTCATCTGTCGTAAGTCCCAGATGAGAACATGCTCATCATAACTGAGATACAAAAAGAAAAATCTAACACCAATAACAAGGAAACTACTTAGAATTTTAAAGCCTACACAGTCCATTAACTTACAGTACATTTTACAGCTGAATCTTTGGTCCCTTATCTGAAACCAGATCGTTTCTACAAGTGAGTCAATATCTATGGCAGCACCTTACCCCAGAAATCTTGTCTAGGAAATGCTGGTTTTAGATAAGAGCTCCGATTTCTGCAGACCTCTGCTATCCCAAGCAAATTAATGAGCGAAAAGCCCTAAATCCTGGACGGATTCCTCCATGTATTCCCAAATCTTAAAGAGTAAAAGGCGGAGACTTATACATACACACACACACACTGTATTTATTGACGTATAACACTCACTTTTTTACCCTGAAAATAGAGGGTAAACTGTGCCAGGGGGCTGTGGAAAGTTTTTTTTCCCTGAAACTTCCCTCTTAAAGTTAGGGTGCGTGTTATACGCCGATAAATACAGTGTGTGTGTGTGTGTGTATGTATGTATGTATGTATATAATCCTTATTAAAATGCCATTATCAATGCCTGAACTCTAGATTATTTTTTCACAATACAAATCACTTGCACTTTGCACTGTCAAGCAAATCACATTTCGATTGCCTGACAAAGTGCTGTTACTCTAACATGATTCAGGCTCTGGGGGCAAGAGAGAGGAGCCTACAGGAAGAGCACAAAAAGGACCTTGGCAGTGTTATGGTTCCTGCTGGAAAATTGCAGTTATAATTCAAGTGAAAGTTACAGTATGAAATAGGGATGCCATCCTTCGGACAAGGCAAGGGTGTTTGAATACCAAAACTAACTATTAAAGTGGAGGTTCACCCGAAAACGTAATTTTTAACATTAGATTGAGGCTCGTTTTGTCAAGGGGAATCGGGTAGTGTTTTTTTTAAATCGAAGCTGTACTTACCGTTTTAGAGAGCGATCTTCTCCGCCGCTTCCGGGTATGGTCTTCGGGACTGGGCGTTCCTATTTGATTGACAGGCTTCCGACGGTCGCATACATCGCGTCACGATTTTCCGAAAGTAGCCGAACGTCGGTGCGCAGGCGCCGTATAGAGCCGCAACGACGTTCGGCTTCTTTCGGCTACTCGTGACGCGATGTATGCGACCGTTGGAAGCCTGTCAATCAAATAGCCCAGTCCCGAAGACCATACCCGGAAGCGGCGGAGAAGATCTATCTATAAAACGGTAAGTACTGCTTCGATTTTAAAAAAACTACCCGATTCCCCTTCACAAAACGAGCCTCAATCTAATGTTAAAAATTGTTTTTCGGGTGAACACCCGCTTTAAAAAGGTCGGGAACACCATACCACCTTATTAAAGATGGCTGACTCATCCATTAGGATGCGGTCCTCCTAAACAAAATAAATTACACCAACAACAAATGTGACCTGTAGAAGGGTCACAAGACTGTTTACAGATGTAGAACAAATGCGGCATAACAAAGTATAAGTTTAGTATTAAAAAAAAATCCACAACCCATCAAAATGTAAAATGACAAACATTGCCACCAAAATAATCAAGATGAGCTGAACACAACTAGTCCTAGACACTTTTTGTTTCTGAAGTGTTATACATAAAAATAAAAATTGGTTAACTGCTGTGGCCAAAACCTTTAAGTGTTTCCTTCACTTCTGTTTTCCAAACAGGCTTTGATGACTTATGACGCGTACAGACGATCGGACATTCCGACATCAAAACCAGGTTTTTTTTTTCTGACGGATGTTGGCTCAAACTTGTATTGCATACACACAGTCACACAAATGTTGTCGGAAATTGAGAACGTCAAGAACGCGGTGACGTACAACACTACGACGAGACGGGAAAAGTTCAATGATTCCGAAAATGCGTCAAATTTTTGTGCGTTGAATTGTGTACGCACGGTTGGAATTTCCAACAACATCTTTTGTTGTTGGAAAATTTTATAACCAGCTCTCAAATTTTTGTTGTCGGAAATTCCGACAACAAATGTCCGATGGAGCCTACACACGGACGGATTTTCCAACAACAACCTCACATCTGTTGTCAGAAATTCTGACCGTGTGTACGCGGCATAAGAAGTAAAATATACGTAAGTTCTCATCTGGACTGGGGTGACAATCATGAACTGAAACGCTTCACTACCATCTTCTGGTGAACTAGGAGTAGTGCAGGCAGGCTTCAAAAACTTGCATGTACCATGGATGGATTCAAAGCATTCATTTTTACATACAGCTTATTTATGGTAATAAGAAGATTTCCGATTCCTCACCTTCCTGTTGCCAGAACGTTCTCCCGAAGAGGGTGACTCTGAATGCTGCACACTCCCATTGAATGTCTGATAATGAGAGACACAAGTACAAAACCATAACAATGTTATTGGGGATACAGTCACATTCACTTATTGGAAAGATCGTACTTTTCACTGATCACAGATGTCATCATCAATGGTAACCAGATTTTATAGGTTTTCTAAATTCTGTTATAGTTGAGAATTTCAGCATCCTATATGTTGACAACTATAACAGTCAAGTTTTAATTAACTAAAATAATAGAAAAAGCATTAATACATTATAAACTAGGGCACACAATAGTTGTGCTCACCGTTTGCTGGTAAATATTGGGTGGTCTGGTGTAGATCTTGTATCCCATCCTCGCAGTAAACAATCATCTCCACCTGACCAGAGAAATAAGTAATAGCTGTTATGGTGTAGAGACTTTCACCTGCTGTAACCAAATTGCATGCAGTGTTATTTAGTGCCAAGGATCCAGTGCTTGGTCGTTTGCTCTTCCGGGGGGTCATCAGTCCTGTCCCCCCCCCCCCCTTTATATGCTCCCAAGTTCTGTCCCCTTCCAAAGGACTTTGTTTTGTCTTCTTCCTTGGCCTTCAGCCCTGCCCCCTTACCGACTTTCATTCTGTCCCCTTCCACAGCCCCCAGTCCCGCGTTCCCTTCCACGGCCCCCAGTCCCCTTAGACAGCCCCCAGTCCCGTGTGCCCTTAGACGGCCCCCAGTCCCGTGTCCCCTTCCATGGCCCCCAGTCCCGTGTCCCCTTCCATGGCCCCCAGTCCCGTTCCACGGCCCCCAGTCCCGTGTCCCCTTTCACGGCCCCCAGTCCCGTGCCCCCTTCCACGGCCCCCAGTCCCGTGCCCCCTTCCACGGCCCCCAGTCCCGTGCCCCCTTCCACGGCCCCCAGTCCCGTGCCCCCTTCCACGGCCCCCAGTCCCGTGCCCCCTTCCACGGCCCCCAGTCCCGTGCCCCCTTCCACGGCCCCCAGTCCCGTGCCCCCTTCCACGGCCCCCAGTCCCGTGTCCCCTTCCACGGCCCCCAGTCCCGTGTCCCCTTTCACGGCCCCCAGTCCCGTGTCCCCTTTCACGGCCCCCAGTCCCGTGTCCCCTTTCACGGCCCCCAGTCCCATGTCCCCAGCGTTTAGACATGCTTGACACACTTTACAATGAAGAACATTTTATTTTATAAATTCACATCATTCCTTATTAGCTACAGACTTGCAGTTTCTACACACACACCTGAAAACACCATAGTGGAATTCCAGTAGTTGAATGCAGCAATCCAGGCTTCGAAGCCATGGGCTCCCCACTGACACTGGATGTCCAGGGATGGCGAGGACCCCTCTACCTGCACCAAACTGAGGCGCCCCTTTGAGTCGCTGCAGATGATCTTTATAGGTGAACTACTGAACAGGAGAGAGCAGGCCACACATCACAAAACTGAGAATGCGTTTTTATATCAACCTAGAAGTTTGTTTTCTAAGTGTCAATAGATAAACTGCAGCTGAAATCGGACACTGGGAATCTTTTTTTTTTTTTTTTTCACAAATTGTCCCAACATCTTCATAACTTGCCTTTCTCTTTTTCCTGTGGACCAGTCAAGGGACAACGCCAGGCAGTCATCACCCACATCTATGCTGTGCACAGGCTCCACCTGACAACTTTCCTACTGGAAAAAAAACAAACAGTCACTGCAGAAACCTGATCTGCTGAACAGCTATGCATAGAATATATCATAGGGCCAATCTATTAAATAGGAGTTCTGATTGGCTGCTTTGAGTTACTGCACTTTGTGTTTGTCATAAGCCAAGGGACTAAACAGTAGTATAACTAGATGAAGGATGATGTACACACTTACCCTGCTGCCTTGTAGTTTATACAGCTCTAGTGCACCCTTAGCGTTAGCAATGCCCAACACAGGATGGTCTGAGAGGGGAATGTGGCACCTAGACACAAAATAAGATATTTGTTTTTAATTTCTTGATGGGTGATAAACGTGCAAATCCATACTGAATGGAATTTGTCTGTTTCCAATATTGTCATGGCTACAGCTTTAGCCTTGGCACTGATAGAACCACTGAATCCTGGGTATGTCTTTGTGTGGGAAGTGCTAAAACTTATTAAAAGCCTTTGCCTTATTTACATCACATCCTGTAAAGTTGTTTAACCACTTCAATAGCAGGCATTTACCTCCCATCCTGCCCAAGTCAATTTTCAAATTCTGCGCTGTCGCTGTTTAAATGACAATTGTGCGGTCATGCTACACTGTACCCAAACCAAAATGTTATCATTTTGTTCCCACAAATAGAGCTTTCTTTTGGTGGTATTTGATTACCTCTGTGTTTTTTTTTTTTTGCTGAGAAAAAATTAAATAAAAAGACTGAAAATGTTGGGGAAAAAAAAGTTTTCCGTTTGTTTCTGTTATAAAATGTTGCATATAAGTAAGTTTCTCTTTAACTGATGGGTACTGATAAGGCAACACCGATGGGCACTGATAAGGCAACACTGATGGTCACTCATGGATGACACTGAAAGGCTGCACTGATGAGTACTTATGGGCGGCACTGGTAAATGCCACTGATAGGCATCCCTGGTGGCACTGGCAGTGGAAGGCATTGTGGGTGGGCAATGATTGGCAGCTGCCTGGGCACTGATTGGCATTCCCTGGTGGTCTAGGGGGGGGGGGGAATACCTGTTTGGTGGTCAAGTGTGGATGGCTGTCCTGGGCAGGCATCCAGAAAAAAAAATCAGCACAGACCCCCCCCCTATCAGGAGAGCAGTCGATCGGCTCTCCTTTGTTTGCGTCTGTCAGACGCGTGTGAGGAAAAGCTGATCAACGGCTCTTCCTGGTTACATTGTGATCAGCCATGATTGGACACGGCTGATGACGTGATAAAGAGTCTCTGTTGGAAACTCTTTACCTAGATCGGAGGTGCAGTGTGTCAGACTGGTACACCGCGCCCCCGACGTCATATGACAAGATAACAGAACCACTTTGCCGACGTCATTTTGCTATATGGCAGGCAGCAAGTGGTTAAACATATGTATACACTGTATTGGGCTTCATAGGAAAGATTATATGGCAAGAGCATCCTTACCATTTCATGTCCAATATGGCAGCTGTTTCAATCCTCTGCAGTTCCGATACGGGTGAGAAAAGCTGGTGGGGATCATAGTTATAAAGGTAAAGACGGCCCAGTCGCATGTGGGGATCATCACCTTTCTCCTCGCCATGCTATGGGGTAAAACAACAGGTTATTTGGTCAAGAGGCAACACAGTAATGCTCAAGGTGATTAACAGCCATCATTCACGGCAACCAATGATCTTTCACCTTTAGCTAGTTTGTAAGAGGTCAAAATAATAATGGTCACAGTGGTGTAGTGGTTAGCACTTTCACCTAGCAGCAAAAGGGTCGCTGATTCAAATTTCAACCACGGCACTACCTGCCTGGAGTTTGCATGCTCTCCTTGTTCCTGCCTGGGTTTCCTCCCACACTCCAAAAACATGCTGGTAGGTTAATTGGATCCTGTCTAAATTGGCCCTAGTATGTGTAAGTATGAATGTGAGTTAGTTAGGGACCTTAGATTGTAAGCTCCTTGAGGGCAGGGACTGATGTGTATGTAAAGCGCTGGGTAAATTGACGGCGCTATAAAAGGTACCTGAAATAAATCTATTGGCTGGTTGCCATCTTACTGTAGTCTGCAAGTTTCTAATAATATTATTATTAAAATAATGACTGATGTATTTCAGAAGCTTGAAGTAGTTATAAAGCTAAAACATTTACCATAATGAATTCCCAGCATTAAAGAGATTCTAAAGGTTTGCCTTTTTTTTTGTTCTTTCTTTAATACCGTCATACTTACCTGCTCTCTGTAATGGTTTTGCCTGATCCTCTTCTTCTTGGGTCCCTCGCCAGCAGTCCTGCCCCCCCCCCCCTGCCAAGTGCCTTCAATAGCAAGCCTCTTTCTATGGGAGTACTGGAACAGGCTCACTCTGGAGCCACTGTTCGAGTGCAGCTTAGCCCCACCCCCCCCCCCCCACTCTCTCCTCATTGGCTCACTGGCTATGATTGACAGCAGCACGATCAGAGCGCAGCTCAGCTCCATCCCTCACTCTCCTCATTGGCTATGATTGACAGTTTGAGCCAATGAGGAGAGAGAGACTTGGGAGAGCTTTTGCTCTCATGCACATTGCTGGGTGAACCTACCTGAGTTCTCAATCAATACAGGGCTGTGCACGGCTTCCTCTCTTCTCCCTCCTCTCCATTGGTTTTTGGTGCTGTCAGTCAAATGCCAGGGAGTGGCGGGTGATGCACACAGTTCAATTCAGGATCGCATGTCTGCCCCTACAGCAAGTGGCTTGCTATGGTGCCAGACACAGAAGAGGAGCAGCACAGAGCATCAGCGGGACCCAAGAACAGGAGTTAAACGGCCGCTCTGTGAAATACCATTGCACACAGCAGGTAAGTAGAAATGTTTTATTATTTTAAATTTAAAACAGTGGCGGCCCTCCATAGGGGGTGCTCGGGCCCCCCCCCCCAAGCCGTTAAAAAAAAACAAAAAAACTTTAGGAGTGACCAAGCGCCGGACATGTGGCGGTCTATGGGAAGCTTCCCAGCCTGCAATCAGCTGATTGAAGACTGGGAAGCTGATTTGCCCGTGTTTAGGGTGTGGTCAGGGCGCACACAATGCACCTGCAAACACCTCCACTCTACTGTGATTTGTTAGTATGCCATATTAACTGGCTAGAATTGGTGCAGAGGGGACCGAGGGAGAGGACAGTGGGTGGTGTTTTTTTTCCCCATCACTGACATGTGGGGGTGGAGTCGACTGGGACCGGAGGAGAGGACACTCGTCACATCCGGTTTCCCGGCCACAATGGGGATGGAGTCGTCTGGTGTGCGCGCGTGGATTCAGACCAGCAGCACCATTGAAGGTAAGTGCTGGCCTGGTGCTGCAGACCCCAGACACTCTCTTCTCTCGGTCTCTATGAGACCTTGCTGCCTGCCCCTCCGTTCCACACAGCCAGCCACACGCTGACAGTGACTCCCTGTAGTGTATGAGCCGGGAGAAAAGCGGAGTCCGCTGTCTGTGTGCGGCGGGAGGAGCCGGCCGGGATCAGCTCTCCACCAGCATCTCTTCCCTACCTCTCTCCAAGCAAAACTGCCAGCTGCATACCTTAACTCTGCAAATGGGTCCTCCTCTTTCCCAAGAGAAGGGGGGTACCAAAAGGAAAAAATAATTTCATTGCAATATTAATGGGTGTTACAATCACAGGCTCATTCTGCTAGACTGTGATCTGATGGAGGACAAGCCCCATCCAAGTCAGGAGATGCTGAGAAAGAGACAGACATTGGCGGTGCATCCATAAAGGGCGCAGGCGGGGGCAGCACTTGGGGCACAGTGGCTGCGTTTGATAAGCACAGTGAGGCTGCAATTGATGGGGTTTTTCCCGAATTTTTCAGTTTAATTCTGCCCCCTCAAAAATTTGGAGCACCAGCTGCCACTCATTTAAAATAATGGACTTTAGAACCGCTTTAAATAAGCCCTTAATTACTAAAAAATATATACTCCCTATTTTTAAAAGGGACTCAGATTCAACATCAGCATCCAGTTACTACCTTCTATCAAGAAGGAGAAAGGGATAGATATCTACAATTCATATCCATCCAAGATCAGATGTGCACATAGATAGGTTTGCCATATGGCACTAGTTCACATTGGTGCAGTGTGTGACACACCTTAAAAGGTCTATTGTTGGGAATGGCAGGGTACATGAACCCAAGACAACAAACCTGCCTAATGCAAACGTGTAGGTAAGAAGCCAACTTTAAAGAGACATGTCAATGGGTGACAAACTTTAGTAGGCACATACCAATGGTATTCCTCAAAACCTTCTGCAATAGCTGATTCTCAGGTAGTTCTGACAAGGAAAGCTTCAGCACTTCCCGATAGTGCTGAAGCTAGCCTACGCCTTCCTACCTCACCTACCTGCACATTTTTATTGGCCTGAAAGGCAGCCCATCATAGCGATAGGCCAATGAAATGTGTAGGCCCCAGGATTAGTGAAAAGCTCTGACACTACTTGGAGGTGTAAGAAAGGTCCACCATCTAGCCATGACTGGAAGGCTGCAGCAATTATGTGTGCTGCTAGGTACCTGCACTTCATAACTACAGTTTCCCTTCTCGTGACAGGTTCTCCTTAAATGGTCTTATTTTCTTTTTTGATTTGCACCTAAAAGAGATCAACTAGATGTATATAATATTTTCCACATTACTATTTTATGATACATTCCAAACCCAGAACACAAGCAAATGTGGGATATATTTAGGGATTCTCCTCTCTTCCGATCGCCTCGGGTCTACAGAACCCCTCTGATCTGCACTATCTAGCCAATCAGACAGGGGTCCTTTGCACATCTGGCTAATGGTGTGCAATAAACATGACTGAGGCAGTACTGAGGAGGGCTCCTTTTCAAACGGGTCTGGTAAGCGGAGCCATCTCTCATCTATACTCTCTTGGAAGAGAACTTTGGGAAATAGTTTTTTATGTACATATGAGGTCCATAGAAATGCAGATTTTACCTATACTGGCCATACATGTTACAATCTAGTTGTACAATCTCAAGTAGATTCACCAAAACTGTGTAAAGCAAGGGTCTATTTGAACAATCTTTTTAATTTATATCTAATCTGGCAGGTCCTTGTATGACATAGATGTTGGGAGATTGTACAATCGGGTGTATTCCCTTCCTCAGTGAACTTCAATTTTACCTTAGGAAAATGTTTTTTTTTTTTTTTTTCAGATACAGTTCAAATTTCTTGCTACAAGATGACCATTGATGAAGCAGATTTTAGCTGCTCTACATCCTCCAACTGCTGCAGATTGGCAGTTTGCAGATTAAGCATATACATGAAAAGACTAGAGCGGTGCCTGCTTTTACCATTTTCATGACTATTTCTAATAGTAGTATAACCCAGTTTTGTTACATCTTGAAACATTAATTTCCTCACTTTCAGCAGGGAAATAACAGTCAATGTAGAAGTCCAGCCAATAATAGAAAAGTATGTAGTACTCACATCATTATCTGGCTTCTTCAGCTGATAGGTGCCACATGCCAGGATCGTGTTCCAGTCATCCACAGGACACCATTCCACAGCATCCGCACTGTACTCCGTGTCTGTGACCTGCAATGTCTGAGTCTTGCTGCTCGCTGACATGTCTGTCTGTGGACATTACCTCTCCTAATACCAGAGAAAAACATATAAACCTTTAATAAATATACTACAAAATCACAACATATGTACACACAAATGTACATTGGATCTTAAAAAAGTCTATATGTTTGAGCTGTATATAATAAAAATAATAATAATATTAATAACAACAGGAGAGTTCATTGCAAACATATAAAGAAAAAACATATTTTACTGTATACTACCAAAAGTGTGCCTATTCTTTAATTGGTCAAATACAGAAGTGTGACAGAGTGAAGTGCGCTTCAGTGATGTTTGGGCAGCAGAAATGTGGGTTGGTGGACATTGGGGTCATGCATTGGCAGACACCAGGGTTGTGTAAGGGCTGACAATGAGGTCATGTGGTGCCAGACATTTGAGTTGTGTGGTGGAGGGTAGCAGACAGACGAGTTCTGTGCCAGCAGAGGAGAGGAGACAGCAGGGTCCTTCGTTGGTGAAGGGAAACTGACAGCTGGGTCCTGCATCGGCAGAAGGGAACAGGCAGGAGGGACTTGCATTGGTGGAAGGGAATAGACAGCAAGTTTCAGCAATGGGGGAAAGGAGCGGGCTGCAGGGTCCAGCGCTGGCTGAGGGGGGAACGGACAGCAGGGTCCAGCGCTGGCTGAGGGGGGAACGGACAGCAGGGTCCAGCGCTGGCTGAGGGGGGAACGGACAGCAGGGTCCAGCGCTGGCAGAGGGGGGAACGGACAGCAGGGTCCAGCGCTGGCTGAGGGGGGAACGGACAGCAGGGTCCAGCGCTGGCTGAGGGGGGAACGGACAGCAGGGTCCAGCGCTGGCTGAGGGGGGAACGGACAGCAGGGTCCAGCGCTGGCTGAGGGGGGAACGGACAGCAGGGTCCAGCGCTGGCTGAGGGGGGAACGGACAGCAGGGTCCAGCGCTGGCTGAGGGGGGAACGGACAGCAGGGTCCAGCGCTGGCTGAGGGGGGAACGGACAGCAGGGTCCAGCGCTGGCTGAGGGGGGAACGGACAGCAGGGTCCAGCGCTGGCTGAGGGGGGAACGGACAGCAGGGTCCAGCGCTGGCTGAGGGGGGAACGGACAGCAGGGTCCAGCGCTGGCTGAGGGGGGAACGGACAGCAGGGTCCAGCGCTGGCTGAGGGGGAACGGACAGCAGGGTCCAGCGCTGGCTGAGGGGGGAACGGACCGCAGGGTCCAGCGCTGGCTGAGGGGGGAACGGACCGCAGGGTCCAGCGCTGGCTGAGGGGGGAACGGACAGCAGGGTCCAGCGCTGGCTGAGGGGGGAACGGACAGCAGGGTCCAGCGCTGGCTGAGGGGGGAACGGACAGCAGGGTCCAGCGCTGGCTGAGGGGGGAACGGACAGCAGGGTCCAGCGCTGGCTGAGGGGGGAACGGACAGCAGGGTCCAGCGCTGGCTGAGGGGGAACGGACAGCAGGGTCCAGCGCTGGCTGAGGGGGGAACGGACCGCAGGGTCCAGCGCTGGCTGAGGGGGGAACGGACCGCAGGGTCCAGCGCTGGCTGAGGGGGGAACGGACCGCAGGGTCCAGCGCTGGCTGAGGGGGGAACGGACCGCAGGGTCCAGCGCTGGCTGAGGGGGGAACGGACCGCAGAGGGTCCAGCGCTGGCTGAGGGGGGAACGGACCGCAGAGGGTCCAGCGCTGGCTGAGGGGGGAACGGACCGCAGGGTCCAGCGCTGGCGGAGGGGGGCGGACCGCAGGGTCCAGCGCTGGCGGAGGGGGGCGGACCGCAGGTTCCTGCATTCGTGGATGAGAGTGGACAGCAGGATTATGCATTGGCTGAGGGGAGCAGATAGTGGGGTCCTTACACAGAGGTAGGGGTTATTGTATTGTGTGCACCTGCTATAGAGATTTATCCTATTTGTCCTTTTGACCAAGACAGAAGACAATGAAAAATCCAAAACATTAGCTGTCACCAGAACAAAAGAATAGGGAAAATGTTCCCATGGGGGGACCTTGTCCTAATGACAGCTGTCTAACAGGGGCCTTCCTCTCATGTTGGAGAGATTTCCTCTCGCTTACAAAACTCTTCTCAATGGGACACAGACAGAAGAAATGTGAGAGAAAAATTGACTTTTTCCATTTACTCCAAAAAAAATGTTGGCTTTACAAGTTACTTTAAAGTTAAAACAAACAAACAAAAAAAAAAAACAACCTCGACTGGGGGCAAAATAAAGTGTACTGTATGTGACTTGTTGCTGCATTCAGGCTAGGGCCCTCTACATATGTACAGATCACCAATAACAGAGAAAGGTGAATAAATGGGTAAAAAAAAATTCCATGTACAGGAGCTGGGATGTATGTGACATGAACACAGCACGCATTCCATGTACAGGAGCTGGGATGTATGTGACATGAACACAGCACGCATTCCATGTACAGGAGCTGGGATGTATGTGACATGAACACAGCACGCATTCCATGTACAGGAGCTGGGATGTATGTGACATGAACACAGCACACATTCCATGTACAGGAGACGGGATGTATGTGACATGAACACAGCATGCATTTCATGTACAGGAGCTGGGATGTATGTGACATGAACACAGCACGCATTCCATGTACAGGAGCTGGGATGTATGTGACATGAACACAGCACGCATTCCATGTACAGGAGCTGGGATGTATGTGACATGAACACAGCACACATTCCATGTACAGGAGACGGGATGTATGTGACATGAACACAGCACGCATTCCATGTACAGGAGCTGGGATGTATGTGACATGAACACAGCACGCATTCCATGTACAGGAGCTGGGATGTATGTGACATGAACACAGCACACATTCCATGTACAGGAGCTGGGATGTATGTGACATGAACACAGCACGCATTCCATGTACAGGAGCTGGGATGTATGTGACATGAACACAGCACACATTCCATGTACAGGAGACGGGATGTATGTGACATGAACACAGCACACATTCCATGTACAGGAGACGGGATGTATGTGACATGAACACAGCATGCATTTCATGTACAGGAGCTGGGATGTATGTGACATGAACACAGCATGCATTTCATGTACAGGAGCTGGGATGTATGTGACATGAACACAGCACACATTCCATGTACAGGAGCTGGGATGTATGTGACATGAACACAGCACACATTCCATGTACAGGAGCTGGGATGTATGTGACATGAACACAGCACGCATTCCATGTACAGGAGCTGGGATGTATGTGACATGAACACAGCACGCATTCCATGTACAGGAGCTGGGATGTATGTGACATGAACACAGCACACATTCCATGTACAGGAGCTGGGATGTATGTGACATGAACACAGCACACATTCCATGTACAGGAGCTGGGATGTATGTGACATGAACACAGCACACATTCCATGTACAGGAGCTGGGATGTATGTGACATGAACACAGCACACATTCCATGTACAGGGGACAGGATGTATGTGACATGAACACAGCACGCATTCCATGTACAGGAGCTGGGATGTATGTGACATGAACACAGCATGCATTTCATGTACAGGAGCTGGGATGTATGTGACATGAACACAGCACACATTCCATGTACAGGAGCTGGGATGTATGTGACATGAACACAGCACACATTCCATGTACAGGAGCTGGGATGTATGTGACATGAACACAGCACGCATTCCATGTACAGGAGCTGGGATTATACATGTGACATGAACACAGCACGCATTCCATGTACAGGAGCTGGGATGTATGTGACATGAACACAGCACGCATTCCATGTACAGGAGCTGGGATTATACATGTGACATGAACACAGCACGCATTCCATGTACAGGAGCTGGGATGTATGTGACATGAACACAGCACGCATTCCATGTACAGGAGACGGGATGTATGTGACATGAACACAGCATGCATTCCATGTACAGGAGCTGGGATTATACATGTGACATGAACACAGCACGCATTCCATGTACAGGAGCTGGGATGTATGTGACATGAACACAGCACACATTCCATGTACAGGAGCTGGGATTATACATGTGACATGAACACAGCACGCATTCCATGTACAGGAGCTGGGATTATACATGTGACATGAACACAGCACGCATTCCATGTACAGGAGCTGGGATGTATGTGACATGAACACAGCACACATTCCATGTACAGGGGACAGGATGTATGTGACATGAACACAGCACGCATTCCATGTACAGGAGCTGGGATTATACATGTGACATGAACACAGCACGCATTCCATGTACAGGAGCTGGGATGTATGTGACATGAACACAGCATGCATTTCATGTACAGGAGACGGGATGTATGTGACATGAACACAGCATGCATTCCATGTACAGGAGCTGGGATTATACATGTGACATGAACACAGCACGCATTCCATGTACAGGAGCTGGGATGTATGTGACATGAACACAGCACACATTCCATGTACAGGAGCTGGGATTATACATGTGACATGAACACAGCACGCATTCCATGTACAGGAGCTGGGATTATACATGTGACATGAACACAGCACGCATTCCATGTACAGGAGCTGGGATTATACATGTGACATGAACACAGCACGCATTCCATGTACAGGAGCTGGGATGTATGTGACATGAACACAGCATGCATTTCATGTACAGGAGACGGGATGTATGTGACATGAACACAGCATGCATTCCATGTACAGGAGCTGGGATTATACATGTGACATGAACACAGCACGCATTCCATGTACAGGAGCTGGGATGTATGTGACATGAACACAGCACACATTCCATGTACAGGAGCTGGGATTATACATGTGACATGAACACAGCACGCATTCCATGTACAGGAGCTGGGATGTATGTGACATGAACACAGCACGCATTCCATGTACAGGGGACAGGATGTATGTGACATGAACACAGCATGCATTCCATGTACAGGAGCTGGGATGTATGTGACATGAACACAGCACACATTCCATGTACAGGAGCTGGGATTATACATGTGACATGAACACAGCACGCATTCCATGTACAGGAGCTGGGATTATACATGTGACATGAACACAGCACGCATTCCATGTACAGGAGCTGGGATTATACATGTGACATGAACACAGCATGCATTTCATGTACACGTGACTCACCTACATGCAGCACTGCCAGCAACACAAGAGCTATAACTACTTCCGGGTTTGTGCAGCGCTGGGATCTGCCTCCCTGCACAGTGACTGACAGGAGGCTCAGCCAATAGAGAATGTCTTAGAAGAGAGCTGGGTGTGACGGCTCATTCTTGCCTCCTCCCCAGTCAGCAAGAGGAAGTCTAGCTTTTTTAGCTTACATGCTCTATCTCTAACAATACATTTCTCTTATTTTCTCCCTTTTGGTCTGGTGAAATGTAAAACTGAAAACGTTTCATTATTCTATTTGACAGGAGCAAAAATAAAATAGCTGTTTAGCCAGAAATCTTGTGAGCTGATCATAGGGATGCCACCTTTTCTTCAAGCCAAACCCGAACACTTGACGCCCTTTTTGACACCAGCGGACTGATCAGGGCCACCTGTCTATTTTTCAGGCGGACCCAAGCAAACCACCCATTGTTCTCTAAGGAGCAGCAGTTGTCAGCGAACATGTGTTTGCTGACACCTGCCGGGCATCCAATCCAATCCGTCCACTAAAAACAGACGTATGGAGATACATTCCCCATCCATCCAATCGTAGGGATGAGCTTTATGTTTGGGTCGAACATGAGTTTGACTCGAATATTGGGTGTTCGCCCGTTTGTGGAAAAACAAACATTGTTGGGCACTTGCGGCAAATTCATGCGCCATAATGCACTGCGTGTTTGCAGTGCATTGCTGTATGATGATTGGCCAAAGCATGCACCATGACCTTCATGCTTTGGCCAATCCCAGCACCCTCAGCTAAGAGAGCCATAACTGGCCAAAGGCAGGGTGCCTTTGGGCAATCATGGCTCAGGGGGACTAAGGCTTCCTTTCCACTGGCGTTTTTACAGCCACTTTTCTGAGCGTTTTTTACAGCTTAAAAACGCCTGTCCATGTTATTCTATGGCATCATACCCACATAGGCGTTTTTGAGCTGCAAATGGCATAGGCGTTTTTGAGCTGTAAAAAAAACGCAGGACCAGGGCGTTCTGAAGCTCCAGAGTAGAGCTGTAAAAACGCCAGACGTTAAAAAACGCTCAAAAACGCGCGAAAACGCTCAAAAACGCGACATTTTTAAAGCTGCAGCTCACAAAACAAAATTTTTTTTTTTTTTCAAAATAAACATGGACAGGCGTTTTTAAGCTGTAAAAAAGGCTAACAACAGTGGCTGTAAAAACGCCAGTGGAAATGAAGCCTTAGTCCACGCCCCACACTATATAAGGCTGCCTGCACGCCGGCCCTGTGTAGTGTGTTGGCGTGGACGGAGAGAGAGAGTGTGATTTAGATTGAGCAGGCAGCCAGGCAGGTTATTCAGTTAGCTCAGCTGCAGTGTATTTCATATATATATATATACTGTATTTATCGGCATATACCGCACACTTTTTTCCCCTGACAATAGGGGGAAAATCACGGGTTGCGTGCTATACACCGATAGCATACCTCGGAGGGGAAGGAGGGGGACGAGAGCCCGCCGGATATTACAGAGCCATCATCTCCTTTCGGCTCTCACGTCACATACGCACAGTCCCACCTCCGCCACCAGCATTGGACCAGTGTTCTGTCTGTCACAGGAGATGGTCCAATGCCGGTGGCGGAGGCGGGACTGTGCGTGTGTGACGTGACACCCGAGTGGAGATGACGGGTCTGTGATTTCCGGCGGGCACTCGTCCCCCTCCTTCCCCTCCGAGGTATGCCATAGGTACGCCACAGTTTTAGCCAGCGCTGCCGCTCTGCCCGCGTTTAAGGGTTTCCTCACCCTCCCCTTCACCACAGAATGAGAATGCTGAACATTTGGGTATAGAAGCCCCAAGCCGCGCTACAGGTGTCAGGTAAAAGAAATTCTGCTTATTTTTTGTGACATCATGAAAGTCTAGATGGGAGAATAAGAAGTAATTTTAAGAATACATAAAAAGTTTGTGTCTAATGTTAACTACTTCCTGACGGGCGTACGACTTTATACGGCCGCAGGGTGGATCTAAATTTCTGGGAGGCTGTCTATATACAGCCTCCAGCCACTGGGGGACACGCGAGATGCCGATGCGCGTGCCTGGCGGCCGCGATGTCCGCCAAGCACCCGCGATCGGCGGTTACAGAGACAAGGACGTGGATCTGTGTGTGTAAACACACAGATCCACGTCCTGTCAGGGAGAGAGGAGACCGATCTGTGTCCCTTGTACATAGGGACACAGATCGGTCACCTCCCCCAGTCAGTCCCCTTCCCCCACAGTTAGAAACACTATGCAGGGCACACATTTAACCCCATCCTCACCCCCTAGTGTTAACCCCATCAATGCCAGTCACATTTATACAGTAATCAGTGCATATTTATAGCACTGATCGCAGTATAAATGTGAATGGTGCCAAAAATGTGTCAAAAGTGTCCGATGTGTCTGCCATAATGTCGCAGTGCCGATAAAAATCGCAGATCGCCGCCATTACTTGTAAAAAATAAAAATAATAACAAAAATAATAATTCTGTCCCCTATTTTTTAGGCGCTATAACTTTTGCGCAAACCATTCGCATTTTTTTTAATTGGGCTATTTATTATAGCAAGAAGTAAAAAATATTGATTTTTTTTTCAAAATGTATGCTTTTTTTTGTTTATAGCACAAAAAATAAAAACCGCAGAGGTGATGAAATACCACCAAAAGAAAGCTCTACTTGTGGGGAAAAAAGGACGTCAATTTTGTTTAGGAGCCACGTCGAACGACTGCGCAATTGTCAGTTAAAACGACGCAGTGCCGGAAGCTGAAATTTCACCTGGGCAGGAGGGGGGTATATGTGCAAGTGGTTAAATAGTGATTATAAATAACTGTAACTGTAGTTTTTCCAGAAAATTCCCTCTTAAAATTGGGGTGCGCGTTATACGCGGCGCGCGTTATACGCCGATAAATACGGTATATATATATACAGTATACAGTCTGTCTTGTATGTATGTATGTATGTGTATGTGTATATATATATATATATATATATATATATATATATATATATATATATATATATAATGTAGTGCCCTGCTCCTGTTGAGTAGGCGCTATTTGTAAATTTAGTTATTGAGCTGTAGCTTGGCTCAGAATTTTATGCCAAATTATGGGTCTCTGTTCCAGCTCGGCTGTGTTGCACATCTTCCACCTGACTGTGGGTGTCGCTGTCACTAGGGGTCAAGGATGGAACTTCAATGGGCTGGGTGTATTGGGTGCCTCTTGCCCAGAAGCGGCTCAGTGGCGTGGTCTCTGCCGCTGTGCATTCTGGGGAGGGGTACTTAAGGGACAGCCACCGTTCTGGCGGGGTCTTCCGATCCTGACCTGAGGGCCCTCCTGACCTCAGGGATGTGTTAACAACCTTTTGGTCTCGGGGCCTGCTGGCCAGAGGCTCCGTTACTGCAAGTAGGCCCAGGAGTTCCTGGGGGCCTACTGGTCCAGGGGTGGTCCTGTGCAGCCTTGCCTAAGGGAAGAAGTCGAACGATTGGGGATCCAATTGGAGGACGCATCCTGGCCAACTTACCTCACCGTGCTGCCGGTGATCTGCCAATATGGTTCTGGCTATCCAGATGGTTCCTGTAAGGACTGCGCAGGAGCAATCCTTGCCGTCGGAAATCTCCGAACCCCGGCCGACATCCAGGGCGACCTGGAATTTGAGTAAAGTCGGCCTCCGCTAGCTCGGCCTCCTGGCTCTTTTTTTAACATCCTCTAATCCACGGGGATGTTAAGGAATGAGCCTGGATGCCGGCCGAGGTTCGGAGATTTCCGTCGGCAAGGATTGCGCCTGCGCAGTCCTTACAGGAACCATCTGGATAGGGGAACCATAACGACAAATCACCGGCTTGGTTGAAAGATCCTGGCACCGTGAGCTGTGTAATTTTTTTGAACTTTGCAAAGTGTGTGGGTGGTTGCCTGGTCCTGTGGCAGAGGACCATGTAACGATTCGACGACACTCATCAAGTCTGTAGAAGAGACTTTTGAACAAACTTTCGCACCGGCTGCTAGGTCGGTGAGAGAGGCCTATCCGGTGGTTGCTGCATCCAGTGTGGAAACGTTATTTTTGTCCTCTGGATCTAAGATCATACCTGTGACCCGCAAAGCAAGGTACCTGAAACCTCCCTACCCCTTCACTCCCTTAATGGAACTTGTTTAATAAAACCTTTGAAGAAAAAGAAACAAAGTGTTGGTGCGGACATTTGTAACTCTTCAAAGGACCCCTAGGACAAGAATGGTGAACAGTAAGGTAACGGCAGGCACAAATTTAAACCAGCAGCTCCTTCAGGGATAGTGCTACAGGCCATTCCTGGCGTACTTTTTCTAATATACTTCAGGCAGGCAGGTTATTTAGTTAGCTGCAGTGTATTTAATATATATATATACAGTCAGTCTTGTGTGTGTGTGTGTATATATATATATATATATATATATATATATATATATATATATATATATATATATATATTGCATCCAGTGTAGCCTATATCTGACTGCAGGCCATTCCTGGTGTACTTTTTCTAATACACTTCAGGCAGTTGCTACTACTTTTCTGGTGGTGTACACAGTACACAATACAGTGCACCCATAGTTGCTATTAGACTTCTGGTGGTGTACACAGTACCGTGCACCCCTAGTGCAGTTGGTACTACTTTTCTGGTGGTGTACACAGTACACAATAATGTAGTATGGTTTTGCTAAACAAAATTTACAGCATGTCTGGAAGGCCACCAAGGAGAGGCAGACGCTCACAGGCCACTAAAAGAGGGCAAGCAGGCTCTGTGTCTACAGTCAACAGTGCTGGTCATGGACGTGGTGCATCCTCTGCATGTGGCCGTGGGGCATGCTTGTCCTTTATTTCTGCAGCTGGCCGTGTTATTGAGCCACACGAGCAGAAGAGTTGGTGGAATGGATAACAAAGCAGTCCTCATCATCTGTCACTCAGGCTCAGAGTAGTTTGCCTGCCAATGCAGCTGCCAAAGCGGCTTATTCCAGCGGCTCCATGTCAACAGTCACTTCTTCCCTAGCCCCGCTATCACGCACAGAGGAGTCCCCCGAACTATTCAACCACAGTGTCGGGTACATGCTGCAGGAGGATGCGCAGTGATTTGAAGGCTCCGATGATGGTACCCAGGTTGAGGAAGGGAGTAACATGAGCCTAGAGAGAGGGGTTGCCCAAGAAGGACAAGAAACTGGTAGTCATGTTCCCCCAGCTGCAGCATACTGCCAAGTTTGCTCCAGTGTCGAGGAGGGAGGGTATGATGAGGTCACTGACTCTACTTGGGTGCCTGATAGAAGAGAGGAGGAGGAGACACATCTCCGAGGCAGGATGCCCTCCAGGGGGCAGCTTAAGGGCAGCCAAGGGAAAGAGAAATTACCGCTCCAGGTGGGTCTGCTGGACAATCAGTAGCTGCTCAGGAGGCCAGGAGTGCCGGCAATGCACAAGGCAAAATGTAGAAACTGAAAGGATGGACAGCCGCACCTCCAAAAAAAACCCTTAGGTTGTCTTTATTTGCACTGCGATCAGTGCTTAGTCGATAAGGGCAGCCACCTTATTGCATCACACCGCAGAGCTAAGCAGGTGCAGGGCGCTGCTGACTCCCCGCATATTTTGAAAAGTTCTTTGGTGTGGGCCTTTTTTGACACATGTGCAGCAGATTACACCTATGTCTGAAGCGTATCAAGCGTGGCCAAAACAGCAGCCGCTTGGGCACCACATGCTTGAGCAGACATACGACGACCTTCCATGCAGTCCGTTGGCAACAGCGCTTAAAAGACCCACATCAAAGAACAAGGCGGACCTCTCCTTGCTCCTCATCAGCTGGTATCTCCAACTCCACTATACCTCCAGTCCTCTCAGAAACCTGCACTAAGAGGAATGAAGGTATAGAAATAGGTGTCCCAAGTACTTGTGGCCAATCTGCTAGCGGTACACCAACATCCAATTTTAGCAGCCCTACCCCAGTTGCTAAACCATCAAAAGAAATTTGGTCCCAGCCATCCACATGCTCAGCGTCTGAATACTAGCTTGGCCAAACTGCTAGCACTGCAACTGCTGCCTTTTCAGCTGGTAGACTCTGCCCCCTTTTGTGAATTTGTGGAATGTGCGGTACCTCAGTGGCAGGTTCCCAAACACCATTTCTTTTCACGGAAGGCCATTCCGGCTCTCTACCGGCATGTGGAAGGCAATGTCTTGGCCTCGTTGGACAGGGCTGTCAGAAGTAAGGTGCATATTACCGCTGACTCATGGTCTAGCTGGCATGGACAGGGACGTTACCTTTCTTTCATGGCACACTGGGTAACTCTGCTGGCAACTGGGAAGGATGCAGGACAGGGTTGTTGGAGCTTGTTCCGCCTCCATGCCTCCAAAATGCTAGTGGTGATTCTGCCACAGCTCTCGCATCCAACCCTTACTCTTCTTCCTCTGCAGATTTGTCCTCTTAACCAGCGGTGCTCTGTAGGCGTTCAAGGGGCTACGCAAGCACTCAGGCAAAAAGATGCCATGCGGTGCTTGAGTTGGTCTGCTTAGGGGACAGGAGCCACACTGGGGCAGAGATTCTGTCAGCTCTGCAGGGGCAAGTTCAGAGGTGGTTGACGCCATGCCAGCTTCAGCCAGGAATGGTTGTATGCGACAATGGCATCAATCTCCTCTCCGCTCTCCGACAGGGACACTTGACCCATGTTCCCTGTTTGGCTCACGTCCTGAATTTGGTGGTGCAGCAGTTCTTGAGCAGGTACCCAGGCTTACAGGATCTCCTGAGGCAGACCAGGAAAGTCTGTGGTCATTTACGCCAGTCATATAATGCCAATGCTCGGCTGGCTGACATTCAAAAGGAATGCAACCTGCCCAAAAACCGCCTCATTTGTGACATACCCACCAGTTGGAACTCAATGTTGGCAATGCTGCAGTGGCTGCACCCGCAGCAGAGGGCTATCAATGAGTATGGCACAAGGACAGGGTCAGGGAGCTTGGCTTTTTATTTGCCACGCCAGTGGCTACTGATTAAGGATGCATGCACTGTCCTGTCACCATTTGAGGAGGCCACGAGGATGGTGAGCAGTGACAGTGCATGCATCAGTGATACTGTCCCTCTTGTCTTCCTGTTGGAGCATACACTTCGTGGAATAATGGACAGGGCACTTGAGGCAGAACAGCAGGAGGAAGAGGAGAACTTCTTTACCTCTCAAGGCCCCCTTTATTTAGATAGTATTCCTGTAAGCCTGCCGAACACACAGGAAAAAGAAGAGGAGGATGAGGATTGTGTCAGCATGGAGGTGAAGGATAACACTCAGCAGCAGTCTTCAAAGGATCGTTTTCAGTCCCCAGAAACCTATGAAATTGTACGTGGCTGGGAGGAGGTGGCTCCAGATCATGTGACCCAGAGGATTCAGGATTGAATGCCTCTGCAAACTTAAAGCGGAGTTCCGGCCACAATTTCACTTTTTAAATATAAATACCCCTGTAATACACAAGCTTAATGTATTCTAGTAAAGTTAGTCTGTAAACTAAAGTCTGTTTTGTTAGGTTGTTACAGCATTTAGACACTTTATAAAATAGAAATTGACTGGGACCATCTTAAGTGTGGGCATCATGAAGCCAGACTGTATGACTTCCTGGATTTCAGCCCTGCAGATCTAGCACATGCTCAGTGCTGAACAAGCAGTGTCAGATCAGGTTTCAGCACCTGTGCTGTCCAAGTCACATGATTCTTTGAGACTGGGGAGTGCACAGACTCCTGGAAAGTTACACCCACTACATTCCCAGGAGTCTGTGCGGTGTAGGTTAGGAAGCATTAAGCACCTAGGTGCAGGAAGTGGGAAGATTAACAATTCTACCTAGCAACAACACTTTGAAGGAATTTAAAAAAGTAAAGGACTAATGACATTTTTTTAAAACTACTGATGTAATGTTATATTTATGGGTAGAACTCCACTTTAAGCTGCATGGCCTCCCTGATCCTGCAAAAGGACCCTAGGATTCATGGTATCAAGGAGAGGGATCGTTACTGGTATCATTACTGGCTGGCAACCCTTCTTGATCCACGTTACAAGGGTAAGGTTGCAGAACTTATCCAGCCTTCACAGAGGGAGCAGGGGATGAAACATCTTCTAGAGGCCTTGCAGAAAGGTTTGTGCAATGCGTTTCCAGGGCCTGGGAGGCTTCAATTTAAGGCATAGAAAGAGCGGTGGTGAAGGTGCTCAGCTGACTGATGCCTTCAGACAATTCTTCAGTCCTCAGCGCCAAGGTCTAATCAGTTCCAGCAACCATCGCCAGCTTCTGAATTACATGGTGCAGGAATATCTAGGGGCAAGATCAGACTTGGAGACCTTTCCAACAGAACATCCACTGGGTTACTGGGTCTTGAGGATGGACCACTGGCCAGAACATGCTCAATATGCAATTGAGCTACTGGCCTGTCCTGCATCCAGAGTTCTTTCTGAACGCACATTTAATGCTGCTGGAGGCTTTGTAACCAATCACAGAGTGTGCCTGTCCACAAACTCTGTTGATCGTCTCACATTCATAAAAATGAATCAGTCTTGGATCACCAGCTACCGAGCACCTGATGCTGATGTAACCGATTGATTTTGATCTAATATTTCACAGCAGGGCTCATTCCTGCGCTCAACAAGAGTATCTGTGAGGGGTTGCAGTGTTGTGGCACCACTATCACTGCCTAAGGCCCAATTTTTATGCCCCTGTCTAACAGAGGTATGTAATTACAATCCTTGATATAATATTTCACAGCAGGACCTGTTCCAGTGCCCACCAAGAGTAACTGTGATGGCTTACAGTGTTCTGGTACCACCAACATCTAAAACCCAATTTTCTGCAGAGTATATAAAGCAGGCCGTATAGTATAGACAGGCGGTCCCCTACTTTCAAACATCCGACTTACAAACGACTCCTACTTACAAATGAAGGGAGACAAGAGTAATGCCGCATACAGACGGTCGTTTTTTGTGATGAAAAAAAACGACGTTTTAAAAAACGTCATTTAAAATAATAGTGTGTGGGCAAAACGTCGTTTTATGTCTTCAAAAAAACGACAAAAAAAAATTCGAACATGCTTGAATTTTTTGTGTCGTTTTTCAAAACGTAGTTTTTTACTTCACAGAAATTGACCGTGTGTAGCAAAAACGACGTTTAAAACGACGTTTTTACACCCGCGCATGCCCAGAAGCTAGTTATGAAGCGAGCTTCAATGGAAAAAAGTGGTGAAACATAACCTCGCTTTGCTAGAGCATTGTGAAAAAACGATGGTGTGTAGGCAACTTCGTCTTTGAAAATGATGTTTCAAAAACGTCGTTTTATTTCATGATTTAAAACGTCGTTTTTTTTCATCACAAAAAACGACCGTCTGTACGCGGCATAAGTCAGAGGAAATCTACCCCTAGGAAGGGAAATTCTCTCCTGTAAGGCCCCATACACACGACCGAGTTTCTCGGCAGAATTCAGCCAGAAACTCGGTCGGAGCTGGATTCTGCCGAGAAACTCGGTCGTGTGTACACTTTTCAGCGAGGAACCCGTCGAGGAACTCGTCGGGCCGAAAAGAGAACACGTTCTCTATTTCCTCGTTGTTCAATGAGGAAAGTCGGCCCGCCGAGCTCCTCGGCGGCTTCCACACTGAACTCGACGAGGAACTCGATGTGTTTGGCACGTCGAGTTCCTCGGTCGTGTGTACAGGGCCTCAGAGTTAACCACTTGACCACCGGGCCTATTCTGGCACTTCTCTCCTTCATGTGAAAATCACAATTTTTTTGCTAGAAAATTAATCAGAACCCCCAAACATTATATATTTTTTTTAGCAGACATCCTAGGGAATAAAATGGCAGTCATTGCAATACTTTTTGTCACACCGTATTTGCGCAGCGGTCTTACAAGCGCACTTTTTTTGGATAAAAATCACTTTTTTGAATTAAAAAATAAGACAACAATACATTTTGCCCAATTTTTTTATATATTGTGAAAGATAATGTTACGCCGAGTAAAATGATACCCAACATGTCACGCTTAAAAATTGCGCCCGCTCGTGGCATGGCGTCAAACTTTTACCCTTAAAAATCTCGATAGGCGACGTTTAAAAAATTCTACAGGTTGCATTTTTTGAGTTGCAGAGTAGGTCTAAGGCTAGAATTATTGCTCTCGCTCTAACGATCGCGGCGATACCTCACTTGTGTGGTTTGAATACCGTTTTCATATGCGGGCGCTACTCGCGTATGCGTTTGCTTCTGCGCGCGAGCTCGTCGGGATGGGGCGCTTTAAAAAAAAAAATTTTTGTTTTCTTATTTATTTTTATTTAGTTTTATAATTTTTTACACTGAAATAAAAAAAAATAAAAAATTGATCACTTTTATTCCTATTACAAGGAATGTAAACATCCCTTGTAATAGAAAAAAGCATGACAGGTCCTCTTAAATATGAGATCTGGGGTCAAAAAGACCTCAGATCTCATATTTAGACTTAAATGCAAAAAAAAATTAATAAAAATAAAAATGTAATTTTTTCAAATGACAAAAAAAAAAATGTTTCTTTAAGAGGCTGATGTTTTGACGTCACTTCCGCCCAGCAGAGCTATGAGGATGGGTGAAGGAGATTTCTCCTTCAGTCCCGTCCCCACTCAGCTGCCGGACACATCCGATCCCCTCCGCCGCTACCGACGGCTCCGGTAAGCGGCGGAGGGCGCGGGAGGGGGGGGGGCCCCCTCTCCCGCCACCGATAACGGCGATCTAGCGGCGAATCCGCCGCGGAGACCGCCGTTATCGTGTACACCACCGCCCCCTGAAAAGATGAATATCTCGGTTGTGGCAGCAGCTGCTGCCGTTACCGAGATATTCAACTTTAAAAACAGGACGTCTTTTTGACATGGGGCGGTGGTCAAGTGGTTAATATGGGGAAAAGGGTGTCTCCACTTATATTTTATCACCAATCCTTGTTTCCCTAATAACCCAAATTTCTCAAAATCCAATTGTCATTGGGACAGAAAGTGAGGTGGAATCTTCTGAACAGGGGCACAGACAGCAAAACAAATGTTACAGGGGTGTTATCCAAAAAGCTTAAAAACTGATATTTTGGCTGGAGCTACACTTAAAAAATGTACCTGTTCCAAATTACAAACAGATTCAACTTAAGAACAAACCTACAGTCCCTATCTTGTTTGTAACCCGGGGACTGCCTGTATACTGCTGTTCAGAGTATATAGGGACTGGGGGCCCCACGCCTTTTTTTTTTTCAATTTGGGTGCGGGGTTCCCCTTAATATCCATACCAGACCCAAAGGGCCTGGTAATGGACTGGGGGGGGAACAGGACCCATGCCATTTTTCTCAATGATTTTTATCTATGTTGCCGGGACCCGACAATACATTACAGCCGCAAGCAGTTTTAAATGACTTGTATTCCTTTAGAAATGTCATGTTGCTGCAGGGACTGTTCTAAACACGGGAAACATGTGCCACTTTACAGGCATACTATAGTCACACCCAGACATGATATTTAAAGGAATATTTCACTTTTGTTTCACTTTAAGCATTATTAAAATGACTGCTCCCGAAAACACAGTAGTTTTTAAAACTTTTTTTTGCATTGATACATGTCCCCTGGGGCAGGACAGGGGTCCCCAAACCCTCTTTTTGACAATAAATTGCATTTTAGCCTTTAAAATTAGCACTTTTGATTTTTCACGTGAGGTCCCATAGACTTTAACGGTGTTCGCACAAACTTTTTGACAGTTTGCATGTTCTGCCGTGAACCGAACCGGGGAGGGGGGGTGTTCGGCTCATCCCTAGACAATCGGATGGAAATGGACATGCATTCCCTTTCAATCCAACTGCCCCAATTGCAGAGACCAGTTTTCCCTGACATCAGTCATACCCTTCTGTGGCAAACCTAGCCACTTCTAGAACGCTGGACGTTACATGTCAAAGGGTTGTCTGTATTATGTGCTATGTATTCTGCTGGGTCTTATGTGGGCATGGTAATTCGTATGCTAGCAGTCGTAAGCCACTAGCATTCAAGTACTTCGTTTTATGTTGCCCATCGGTGTTCGGTAGTTTTAAACCGAACTCGATGGTTAAGGGTATTTCGGGCACCGTTCGGTAGTTTTAGCTGGGATGTGAGCGGTATTCTCACAACACATAACCCCAGACCCCAGCTATCAACCGACCGTTCTCTCGTGCAGCAATGCCTGATGGGAGAATTATCCAAAATGTTAAGTTCCCCATGTGGTCCTCACTGTATTACCCCTGCTAAATCTGTTTGGCTGTTTGGAAACCCCTTGCATGGGGAATTATATAAATATGGAAGCCTGTGAATAAAAAGTCAGTTGACTCCCAGAGCTGTGTTTCGTCCGGTTACTGGGGGGGATTTGGGACATTGCCTTACTTTTCAGTGCTGACTGTGGATTTACCCTGGTTGCCAGCGGAGATCGTGGATTTTAATATTGTACTCCGCTACACCTTTCTTCCCCTTGGATACGCTGTGAGTTTTTTCTGCATTCTCACTGAATATACAGAAGGAACATGAAGGGAAATGTGTTGGATCCGATCGTTATGCAGTACTGTGCTAAGCTTGTGCAGTAAGTTCAAGTGAGCTCCTCACCAGGATCATTAAATTGTGCCCAATTGTCCCCTTTCCTCTTGTCTTGGCTCTGCTCCCAGCGCTGGACTGGCTAGAGTAGCGATGCCGCTGTCGCTACTCCTGCCAGTAATGGCGCCCAGGGCACAAGATTTTCCTGTGTGCTGCTGGTGGGCGAGAGTTTTCTGCGATTGCCGATCTGTACTGAACAGGGTGGTTGCTTAGTGCATCTAGGGGTGGGGTGGGGTGTGTGACTCTGGAGAGAAAGAGAGAGTGCATTTAGTGGGGCAGGGCGGGGGTTTGGGGTGGCATGGACAGTGCTGAAGGAGGGCTGCAGCAGTACTTCCCACACTGGCTGGGTCTGTAGCCTATGCTGCTGTGTCCCGTTTTCAGGAGAACACAAACCCGGACACAGCTGTCAAAAATTGCACTGTCCAGGTCATTCCCGTACAGGTGGCAACCCTAGCCGATCATGTACTTTACACTTTGCCTCTGGACTGTTATCTGTTAGCATTGTTCCCTGCTATGTATGTGGACTACAAAACACCTATAGGCCGGGTTGACACTGGTACGACAAACGCTCCGACATTGGGAGCTTATGTTGCATGACGTGTGCAAATCAATGTTTCCCTATTGGTAGCCGCCTTAACTGGTCCGACACAAGTCGATCCAACTTTGAAAATGCTTGGTCCGACTTTGATCCTACTTCAGTCCATTGAAGTCGGATCAAAGTAGGATTCTTGTCCTAACCATCTGACTGGTGACATCCGACATGGTGATAGCAGCAGCAGTAAAAATTATTTGATGATAGTATTAGGGAGATCGGAGCTTCACCCAAAAGAGGAAGCTTCGCTTATTTGCTTGCTCCCCCCCCCCTCCACTGCCACATTTGGCATCTTTCAGGGAGGAGAGGATACCTGTCCTGTCAAAACCAGGTACCCCCTCCCAGGTAAGATTTCCGCAACTGTTGTAATTTTCCAGGCCACAGCCGGTCGCCCACAGTTAGAATGCCTGGGGGAGAGGAGCTAAGCCTCCTCAGCCCGCTTCGCTCAACCACGGGACAGGTGACTGATGATTAAAAGTCAGCAGCTACACTTTTTTATGGGTGGAACACGGCTTTAAGGTAAAAAAACGTTTTACGGTTTAGTATCATTTTAAGTTCGTGTCAGTGTGTTTCAGGTAGGATAAAAAAATAAATAATTGTTACTGGGCAACTAACATACTATTTGAATCTATTTCAGGTTGTTCTTTGGTGGTAGGTTATGGTAGTGGCAAGAATTATACAGCTAAATGAAGAAAAAAAAAATGTTTTTGCAGGTAGCCTGGAAAGCACTGCACCAGCGATGCCACAGCACTTTGGTAGTTTATTGAGAACTACAAGCTGATCGATTCAAAGGATGTGTGAATGCAAAAAATAGGGAGCGAAGGGGGTACGCAAGCAGTTGCAGCATTGGGAACATGTTACTTTGGTGAACTTATTCTTAGAACAGTGCGGCTGCGTTAGCTGTGCTTTTCCACCGCTAGCAGGGTGCTTTTAACTCCTGGTAGCGGCTGAAAAAAAGATTAATAGCGCCGTGTAGCACCGCTGCCGAAGCATTTTGGCAGCGGTGCCCATTTATTTCAATAGGTAGGGGCGGTGGAGGAGCGGTGTATACACCGCCCTTCAGCGCTCCAAAAATGCTGCTTGCAGGACTTTTTGTTAACATCCTGCCAGCGCAGGGGAGGCGTTTTACAGGCGCAGTTTTTAGCCCTTGTGCGCCTGAAAAACACCTCAGTGTGAAAGGGGTCTTAACAATTTTTTTTTTAATCCTGCCCAAAATACACTGACCTTTGACCCTTATTTGACGCAAACATTGATCTAGCTATTTTTTACCTTTTTCTCCTTGCAAGATGACAGACATACAATGTTCCTCTCCTTCCATTCAAAGAAAAACAAAAAAAAAACAAAGGGGGAGGGGGCGTTGCACAGTGACTGATCACTGTGATAGCAAATCAGAGGCTATCACAGCGATTAGGTGAGCTGGAAACCAGGAGTCCCAGGTCACAATCAGTAGTACAGGACACGGGGCTTCTGGTGAGAGCCCGGTTTCTGTGCTGACTGCTGTGTCACACCTTTCGCAGAGCCTGCCTTTTGAACTACATAGGTGCTGAAAAGGATGAGTTTCAGAAAGTGGAGTCAGTACAGGAATCCCTGTAGGCAGCAAGGTACCATAGGATTGCCCCCCCCCATACGCCAGAGAAGTAGCAGAATGTGTTTTGGGGTGTAATTCTACATATACCAATGGCATGTGTTTTTTTTTTTTTAAAACACGTGGCAAAAAAGATCTTCCACTGACTCAACTTGCCTCTCAGCAAATACCTTAGGGTGTCTAATTTCCAAAAAGGGGTCATTTGGGGGGTGTTTTGAACTGTCCTGGCATGTTATGCCCACTATTAGAATCTTCCACTACACATCCAACCACTTTTCTAATGCTGTACATACATGTAATGTTGGCTGAACCTAATAGATTCCTCCATTCACATCAATGTGAATGAAGAAATCTCTGCCAGATAAAAAGTGAAAATATAAATATCGCGAAGCACAGGAGTGATCTGCCTACTCACCACCCCCAAGCCCCTCATGCTTGGGCATACACATTCATTTATCTAAATGCAGATGAGAAATCTCCTCCTGCAGTGCTGTAGGCACTGATGTATGTATACTGAGAGCAGTATCCTGTTGCTGTAAAAAAAAAAAACTCAGATCAGTGCTGTAGCCGATTGGCGTTCCTGCAGTGCAAACAATGGTTAACAATACTGACATAACAGTACCTCAATAAAAAACAATTCCTCCACACTAGGTCATTGTATTCCGAAAGCAGGTAGACTTCCCTGCCATTATAATACACAGATCAGCTCTGCAGTCTATAACCAGCAGCTCTGATTGAGTGGCTTTTTAATAACAGGGCGGTTGAATAAAGGTTGATCATTAGATTGTCTTCTCTTCAACCACAGTGGCCATACATGGATCAAAAATCCGTTGGCTCAGCAGACACCGGACAAATTTCAGTCCATGTGTGGCCAGCTTTAGCCATCCTTTTTTTACCCATAGGGGTCTATTCTGGCTGTGGGGAATCAGTTGCACACCACATTAATTAGTGTAATCTCAATAAAAAGCATTTGGCCATAGCACCCTATCAAGAGAAGATCCTCTGCTGCTTCTATAACAAAATACATTTTCTCTAAATAGAAAAATCTGCTTTTGTCAGACAGGCCCCATGGTGCATGCCCAAGAGGGCGATAATAGAATAGAATCTCAACACCTGACACTTGCCTAATGCATAGTTGTTCATGGTATATTGAACCAGGCAGAAATGTGTCAGTCCCCATAGTGATCTTAAAATACATGTACCTAACAGGAGAAACATTGCAAATAGGCTTCTTTAGTTTAATCCACGCTTCAAAGATCAGCCCCCTTGGTTAAAATGCCTCATGTTCAGTGCAAACTAGGAAATCATGTAAGGAGAATAGCATCATGAAGGATTAAGAAAGTCAAAGCAGGACCATGGCAGACTTTCAGATGGATACCCATTCCATGCAGTTCTCTATAAACCAAACCTGTATTGGGTAAACCCAAGTAGTTGCCTGGCTATCAAGCTCATCCTCCTGCCGCCATGCTTTTGCCTGGCTGTCATACTGAGCCTCTTGCTTCAGCGCTTGCCAATGTGGAACATGTAAACGGATGAAAAGTTGCAGCTTCAATTTTATGCTACTTGTTCCAGGATAGTGACTCAAATCAGTCAAGCCCCTGTCACCTAGGCATTTAGAGAAAGAAGTCAGCCATGGTGGCCCCCAGACATCTTTCAACCCCTTCCTGTCTCTAGGACATGCCTATACATCCTAGTGGTTATACTGGGGTCATGGATGCAGCCAGTATGTTTTGTTTTTTAGGTCATATATAAAAGTGATTTGAGCGGCTACAGAGCAGCCACTGGATCATTTTTCAGTGCTTTCGCCAGCTGACCATAGAGATGAAGGAGGAATAAAAGCTACCTGATCTGAATGGTCCATGAAGCCGAAAGCATTTTGTCACTTCCGTTTTCAGTTTATTTACAAACTTTTGACTGGCTTGCAATAGCATCTTATCAGACAGATCTTGGTTTGATCGGATGCTTTTGAGGGCAAAGGAAAGATCTGGGGGTATAATAGACCATAGATCTCTCCATAAAGAGGACTTTTCAAAGCCCTTGCAATTACAATAAAGTAAAAAAAAAAAATTACAACATTTAATTAAATAAATGTAAAGCCTTGATTGATTGCTGCACAGATGTCTATTCAAATCGCCCCAAAAGTAGTACAGGACATGTCACCGATGGAGATTTTTTGAATACCTTAATTTGTTAATTCATTCCATGGGTGTATGAGACTTGAAATCGTGACATATTTAAGTATTTACTCAGCGTAACAATCTTTTACAAAAAAAGATAAAAATGGGAATGATTGTATTTGTGTGCACTAAAACTACAGTAGTTGGGTATTCTATTGCGTTTAGCTGCACTAAAAATTTGTTGACCACTTTAAGACCAGGCCTATTTTTCCAAACTTGTTGTTTACAAGTTTGAATCTTTTTTTGTGCTAGAAAATTACTTAGAAAAAAATATATATAATGTTTGAGGGGTTCTAACAACCACACCGTATTTGCGCAGCGGTCTTACAAGTGCACTTTTGTTTTGGAAAAAAAAATTACTTTTTTGAATAAAAATAAATAAAAACAGTAAGGTTAGCCCAATTTTTTTTATATTGTGAAAGATTTCACGCCGAGTAAATCGATACCCAACATGTCACGCTTCAAAGTTGCACCCGTTCGTGGAATGACGACAAACTTTTACCCATAAAAATCTCCATATGCAACGTTTAAAAAAAAAATTCTACAGGTTGCATGTTTTGAGTTACAGTGGAGGTCTAGGGCTAGAATTATTGCTCAAACGATCGCGGCGATACCTCACATGTGCGGTATGAACACTGTTCTTCATGCGGGCTGTGCCTTGTTTAACCACTTAAGGACCGAGCCTCTTTTTGAGATTTGGAGTTTACAAGTTAAAAACTATTTTTTGCTAGAAAATAAAATAATATTATAATGTTTGGGGGTTCCAACACCCTAGAGAATAAAATGGCGGTCATGGCAATACTTTGGCACACCATATTTGCGCAGTGGTCTTACAAGCGCATTTTTTTTTTGCAAAAACAAATCACTTTTTTTAATTAAAAAATAAAACCGTAAAGTTAGCCCAATTTTTCTTTATATTGTGAAAGATAATGGTTTTGCCGAGTAAATTGATACCCACCCAACATGTCACGCTTCAAAATTGCACCCGCTCGTGGTATGGCGTCAAACTTTTACCCTTAAAAATCTCCATAGGCGACATAAAAAATTCTACAGGTTGCATGTTTTGTGTTAGAGGAGGTCTAGGGCTAGAATTATTGCTCTCACTCCAGTGATACCTCACATGTTTGAACACCATTTTCATATGCGGGCGCTGCTCACATATGTGTTCGCTTGTCAGGACGGGGCGCTTTAAAAAAATAAATAAAACAATTCTTTTCATTTTACTTTCATTGTTTTTAAAACCGTATTTTTTTTTTTTTAAAGGGTCACTTTTATTCCCATTACAAGGAATGTAAAAATACCTTGTAATAGAAAAAAGCATGACAGGTCCTCTTAAATACGAGATCTGGGGGTCAAAAAGAAAAAAAGACCTCCGATCTCATATTTGGACTTAAATGCAAAATAAAAAAGTAATTTGAAAAAAAAAAAAAAAAAAAAATGAAAAAATTCCCTTTAAGACGTATGGGCAGAAGTGACGTTTTGACATCACTTCTGCTATGGTATGGAGACGGGTGGGGGCCCATCTTCCCCTCACTCATCTCCATATCCAACAGGGAACAGAACACAATCACCTCTGCCGCGTTGCTGATCTTGCAGCAAATCCGCCGCAGAGACTACTTATCTGAAAGCGGACCGCCTGTTGAAGAGGATACCGGGGCTTATGGTAGCTAGCTGCTGCTATAACAACGATATCCCTCTTCAAAGAGCAGCTGTATAATGACGGCAGGAAGTGGTAAAAGTGAATTTTTTTACAAAAAATTGTCAACTACAAACATTTTTCTATCCTGGGCCTTTGGTTTTAGAAAATGTATGTTTGGGTAGTAATTATCTAGTTCTAAAAAATCTGCTTTTTTTATATGAATATGAGAAGTGTCAGAATTGGCTTGGGCAGCTAGTGATTAACCACCTGCCAACCCACCATAGCAAATATACTGTGGCGGGGCAGCACAATCATGTACATGTTCATCATTGCGCCTGCTGAAAGTTAGGTATGCGCTCCTCGTGCAACCGATTTGTTACCGGTAAACGTGCATCATGTGATCGCTATGATTACTCAATGGAATCACGTGATAAAGTAAACAAATTTTCATGACTGGCTTTCCATTCATGAACAACTTTCTTATGGTTGTGATCTGTGACTGGCCCACACCAATCACATGGTACCTTGCTACCTGTACCCTGTGATTAGCTGAAGCCAGTCACAACTAAAAGCAAGCTGTTCATGAATGGTTAACCCATTCATGAGAGTCAAAACAATTGCTTATATAGTGATCTTCCATAACCGTGTTAAAAAAATCCCTGATCACCCACTCCAAGAGTAGTACAGTGTCACTATGGTGAGAAAATTTCCCTGGTGAGGCAACATTGAATTCCTGGATGGGCAAATTTCCTAATCCTTTTGTGCAACTCCTGCATTGATGTTGGGTTTATTTTTATTCATTTTTACACCACTCTATAAAAAAGCAAGCAATACTGTTCAGGGGATGTTTTTACTTGACAGTCCTAGGGGCTGTACTTGTGCATCTGAGATGCCCACAAGTTTGGTTACCCTACTGGCTACATTTTGCCTTCTGGTGCTGTAATGAACATAGCATTAAGCCGCTAGATTATGGACACGTGGCTAGGTGCAGAACTTCCCAGCCCCACCATTTGAAACAGCAAGGCCACACTTATAGTTATTGCTCAGCTTGCCATCTTACTTTATGGTTGAATTTTTGTGAGTGTTGCATTTTCTCTTCTGCTCAGCTGTCAACATCTATCTAGTGGACGACAATTTGAGGCCTTATGTGCGCATCTGATTTATATATAATTTGAGTAGTGCAAGAGTGTAGATTGTGCAATTACCAGGTAAAGTAGCACAGTGACGCATAGCGAAAAAAATGCTCTGATCATGAAAGGGGTAAAACATTCTGGAGCTTAAATGGTTAAAACACAACACTTCATTTTTTTTCTTTTTAATTTTTTAGAACATCTCCATGCACATCATATTTTCCCAGTAGACCAGACTATATATCCAAAAGCATTTTGCGTTTTTTGCTGTGAAAACGTTAATGCGAGTAAGGTCTGGAAAGGAAAGCTGAACATTAGCCTGTAAGAGTTCACACTCTGGAATCTGGGATCAACTGTTTGTAGCCTCAACCATAAAAAAAAAAAAAAAAAAAAATCAAAACCAAAAAATAAAATAAAAACTGTACATTAAACTTTTACGAACAACATAAATTACAAGCTCCTGGTTGGAGCTTTCACAGTAGTCTGTGAGACAAATGCTAATACTGGAATGGAACACCCCACTCCTTTAGTCGTCACAGTTCCAGGCGGCATAGTCCAAAAGAGCCAGTTCTAGGCGGCATTGTCCATCATAGCCCTAAATCCGCTCAAGCATCACAGGATTTTCTTCAGTGCCTCTGGCACCACTGACCAGTCACTTGTGAGTGTGCAGAACACATCCTGTTCACCCCTCAAACACGAAGCGTGCTGCAGTACAGAATGACATGGCTGGGGTCACCGTTCTGGTTCCGGCTCACATTGAGAGATTCGCACCTTCTCCGAACAGTGCTTTTTGTGGGCAGGCCAGTCCTTCTGTTGACACTGGGTACCACAGTATCTTGCTAGTTGACATCTACCACATATGTTAAATTCACGCAACTGAAAAAAATAAAAATATATATATTATGGCAATTAACCAAAATTAACCCTTTTGCTGCTAGATATTTTTTCCCACCCCCCACATTAAACATGTTAAAAGGCTAAATTCACCTTTTGAGCCACCCCCATATTTAGGGTTTAGCATGTTCAGCACCCCCACCCCTTGATCCCCCCTTCCCTGTGACAACAGGCAGGGGTTCTTCTCCCGTAGCCACTGTCATTTTAGAAACAGCACAGGCACTGCCCACACAGCCTCATCATTCATTGAGATCTGTGAATGAACAACAAGTCCCGTCTGCCACTGCGTCAGACTGTTTGTAGTTCTCAATTAACTACAAGCACGCTGATGAGCACCTTCGTAGTTCATCGACACTCCCTGTAGCTCGGTATCCGTCTGCCCGTACAGGGGCAGATAGATGTCAGGAACCTGCCATTGTACTCGCAATCAGTGCTTTGCAGGCTTGAAAATTTGAAATGCATATTTAACTGCAAAATCATTTGCATTGATAATTTGTTTTACTAAAAAGACATTAACCTATAAGGCTTACCTATAGGTAGTGTAAATATCAACATTTACATTCCGTGCAGCCAGTAACATCACTGGCGCATGCGCTCTGAAGGAACGGCCACAGGTGCCTTTCCTTCCAAACCCTGTGCCGTGAACGGCGGCGCATGTGTAGCCCGCAAGAGCCGGAAAGCAAGACTGGTGAAAATGGAAGCGGCTGCAGCACCGACATCACAGCGCTGGAACAGCTTAGTTTTAAGGTAAGTTTCACATAATATGCTAGTATACCACATTATGACTTTACCATGCAGGAATATTAACCACTAGGGGTCCACACTATAGCCGATCCCGGACCCTTACCACTTGATCAGCTGTCAGCCAATGACAGCTGACCACGTGATGTAAACAAAGCTTGGTAATCTTTATTTCTCCTCACACTGACACCGTGAGGAGAAAAAAACGCCGATACAACGTTTGCAAAATTTTATAAAAAAATATAAAAAATGTTTGTATTTTTTTTTTTACAAAAAATAAAAAAAAAGAGGTGATCAATACCACCAAAATAAATCTCTATTTGTGGGGGGAAAAAAATCATTTGGGTACAGTGTAGCATGACCACGCAATTGTCATTTAAAGAGTGAGCGCCGACGCAGGAAATTGGTCTGGGCAGGAGGGGGTGTTTAAGTGCCCAGTAAGCATGTGGTAAAAAATAAAATAAGAATTGAGCAGCAGACTGCCGCCAGGTCCCTCTTAACTACTTGCCGACCGCCCACCGTCGTTATACGTCATCACTTTAGAGATGAATATCTCGGTAACGGTAGCAGCTGCTGCCACAATCGAGATATTCATCTCTTCTGTGGGCGGCCGTGTTTAACGATAATGGCGGTCTCCGCGGCGAATCCGCCGCGAGATCGCCGTTATCGGTGGCGGGAGAGGGCCCCCCCCCCCTCCCGCCGCTGTTTTCCGCGCCCCTCCGCCGCTTACCGGAGCCGTCGGTAGCGGCGGAGGAGATCGCGACCATCCGGATGGTGAGCGGGGACGAGACTGAAGGAAAAATCTCCTCGCCCGTCCCCATAGCTCCGCTGGGCGGAAGTGACGTCAATACGTCAGTCCCGCCCAGCGTCTTAAAGAAACATTTTTTTTTTTGTCATTTGAAAAAATGACATTTCCAAATTTTTTTTTTTTTTTTTTTGCATTTAAGCCTAAATATGAGATCTGAGGTCTTTTTGTCCCAGATCTCATATTTAAGAGGACCTGTCATGCTTTTTTTCTATTACAAGGGATGTTTACATTCCTTGTAATAGGAATAAAAGTGATAATTTTTTTTTTTTTTTTTTTTTTCAGTGTTAAAAATTTGTAAAATAAATAAAAATAAATGCGAAAAGCGAAAAAAAAAAATGTTTTAAAGCGCCCCGTCCCGACGAGCTCGCGCGTAGAAGCGAACGTATACGCGAGTAGCGCCGACATATGAAAACGGTATTCAAACCACACAAGTGAGGTATCGCCGCGATCGTTAGAGCGAGAGCATTAATTTTGCCCTAGGCCTACTCTGTAACTCAAAAAATGCAACCTGTAGAATTTTTTAAAACGTCGCCTATCAAGATTTTTAAGGGTAAAAGTTTGACGCCATGCCACGAGCGGTGCGAAATTTTTAAGCGTGACATGTTGGGTATCATTTTACTCGGCGTAACATTATCTTTCACAATATATAAAAAAATTGGGCCAAATTTATTGTTGTCTTATTTTTTCCATTTAAAAAAGTGATTTTTTTCAAAAAAAAGTGCGCTTGTAAGACCGCTGCGCAAATACGGTGTGACAAAAAGTATTGCAATGACTTCCATTTTATTCTCTAGGGTGTTAGAAAAAAAAAAATATATAATGTTTGGGGGTTTTAAGTAATTTTCTAGCAAAAAAAAAAATGGTTTTGTCTCGTAAACACCGACTCTGAAAAACAGGCCCGGGGCTAAAGTGGTTAAGCGCACTGCATCATTATACAGTGGAACCTCAGATTGTGAGTAACGCAGTTGACAAGCGTTTCGCAATACGAGCACTGTATTTTTAACCACTTGGCGACCAGCGCACGCACAATAGAATGGGCAGACAAAAGGGCGTACCTGTACGTCCCTTTAAATTTGATGCCCAGCGGGCGGGTGAGCGCGCCCTGCCTCATGAGCGTGCTCATGGATCCTGGGAACTCGATGTTTCCAGGCAGCCGGCGATTGCGGTTGGCAAAGGCAGAACAGGCGGATGCCTTTTGTAAAACAAGCATTCCCCTGTTCTGCCATGTCACTGATCAAATGTTCCCTGTGATAGGGAACAGTGATCAGCGACGTGTCACTGGTAGCTCCTCCCCCTAACACTTAGAATGACTCCCTAGGACACACAGATTGCCGCCATTACTAGTAAAAAATAATAATTATAAATGCCATAAAACTATACCCCATTATGTAGACGCTATAACTTTTGTGCAAAATATATAAGCTTATTGCGATTTTTTTTACCAAAAATATGTAGAAGACTACATATCTGCCTAAACGCAGAAAAAATATTGCGGATATTATAGCGAAAAGTACAAAATACTGCTTTTCCAAAATTGTCCCTTCTTTTTTTGTTCATAGCGCAAAAAGTAAAAAAACGACAGAGGTGATCAAATACCACCAAAAGAAATCACCATTTGTGTGTGGGTGGGGGAACGTAAATTTTGTTTGGAAGCCATGTTGCACGACCACGCAATTGCCAGTTAAAGCGACGCAGGGCTGAATCGCAAAAAGTGCTTGGGTCTTTGGCCAGCCAAATGGTTCGAGCTTAAAGTGGTTAAAAATCCTGACTCCGTTGCGAGTGCTGTCTCGCGAAACGAGCAGGATTCAAAGCCAAAGCCGGTATGCAGGCACCGCTTTGGTGATATCAAGTACTTTGGATTATGAGCAAAAAGGTGTAGAAGAAATTAGGGACGGTCATGTACAATATTAAACAAAATAAAAACTATTTGTTGTGAGAAACAAATGTTTGTTTTCAGACACCAAAAACAAACTGTATAATTAAAGGAAGGAAAGATTTTTTTTTAAATAATTTCACTGATCATTCAGATGACCCATACCTGTTTCTCCATCATAGTGCAAGGAGGATAATGACACTCATAATATGTGCAGGAGTTCTCCTCTTCCCGCACCACTTCTCCATTAGCATTGTAGCAACGGGTAACATTCAGCAGTGGAAACAAGTCTTCTATGGGGTCAGTGGGAAGCTGCTGTATAGCCAACCAGTAGAGAGACTGTTCCCTATAATACAAGAAAACGTACATGAGTGGCCAGCCTGCCCTCCATCCTAGCTATGTTCTATCTCCAAAAAGACCATTTAGCACAGCACAGCATAGTAATGCTCTAAAACTCAAGAGAACCGTAAAGTAGAACTATGGGCAAAACTCTCTACCCCCACCCACCCCCAATTTCCATCATCCTTGTCCCATTGTAGTGTCTTCCCTTCATTTCCTGTCCCATAGCCAAACAGGGAGTGAAAGGAAACCCCTGCAAATTAAGGGAATCCTTGAGGACAACACAAAATTTGGGATTTTCTTTCAAGGATATGGTAAACAGGACAAATAGGGAGGAGGAATCTCCCCAACAGGCACACAGACCGCAATAAAAACTGACAGGTGTTCTAATCCCTCTCCACTTTATACAAAATTTCATTTTGCCTTTAATTATACTAAATACGGATTTTAATGCAGTCTGACTGCCAAAAATTAACTTTCTCAGACTGCATAAGGTGATCATACAAGTGGGGATACAAGACAAATATGTCTTTGAAAAAGGAAAGTCAACCCTGAACAGCTAGATGAAAGGCACAAGTTTTTGGTCTTTTCTTTACCTTTGCTTGCTGGACACCTCCTCTATCGCATGTTTCCACCCCCGAGGAACCACTTGTAGATTGTCTAGTCTGTTATCAACCGTAAATACTACCATTTAAATGTAACACCTGGAATCCTGCAGCATCGCCGCCTTTGTGCCGTTGCCTGGAAAACAGGGTTACAAACATAGAAAGTCAGTCTTCAGCTATACAAATGTTATTATTTACTTAATAAGAAAAAGAATGTAAAGATTAGCAAAAATTAAAAGTGCCAGTCAGATGCAGCCTGGGGAGGACTGGGGCATAATACCCCCGCAATGGGCGGCACCTGGGTTGACCCCATCCTCTTTTTGGCTTCCATTTTCGGCCGATAATCCATCGTGGCCGAAATTGCAGTGCACCACTACTATTCAAAATGCCACCAAAAATCTGCATTTTGGAATACTGACATTTATTTTAAATCAACGCCATCGGCAGCCGAATACACTGAAAGACGCCGTGTTTTTACATAGGAGACTCAATGTAAGCTGTTACCGGCTTCATTCAGGACTCCACACAGCCGTCAGACATGTCGGATGGTCGCGCCAGTCTCCTGGTGATGGATAATGTCCCCTCCCACACCCGGTGATAACAGCCGAGCGGTTCATTAAACAGTAGCGGCCGATGCCAGGCATCACCCCGGTATATCGGCTTTAAGCAAATGACATAAATAAGGTACACAATTTTGCATATAGTGGTTAATAAACACAAAGTGAATTTATATCCTATGTGGTTAGGAGGCAATACATTTTAAAATTTGTGCCCAGAGGCAGATGTCTTCAAACACAGGAGTACTTTTATCAGTAAGTATCCACTGCTCAACACTTCAGTTTTGGCTTTGCATACATTAAGACTACAATCAGCCTCAGTACAGGCAACCCCGCTTTAAGTACACTCACTTTACATACACTCGCGAGTAAGGACATACCCGCGAGTGTATGTAAAGTGCCTTACAAGTACTCTACAGACATTTTGTAACTGCAGTAGAAGGAGCTGAAACTCCAAGAGCATAGGCCCGCCTGTTCCAGTGTGCCCCTGACACCCACTACACCCTAGAAGTGGTAAAAAGGTATTGTTTCACTTTAAGTACAATTTTCGTTTACATACATGCTCTGGTCCCATTGTGTACTTAAAAGTGGGGTATGCCTGTATAAAAGGGTTAATAAAGTGAATTTGTATTTTGCATCACGCAAGTATTTTGTCCACAGACATTTCTACAACATATAAATGATTTTCTTGATCCCCTTCAGAAACGTTCAGGATTGTCACACTATGCAAAGTGCACCCACGATGTTCCCTGAAAGCAGAGTGGTGTTCTGTGCCAACCAGTGCAGCCTTTCCACAAAGTTGCTGCACAGAAACTGACACTAGCAGTAAACAATGTTGTGTACATTTTTTTTTTTTTTTTGGCAGCATTTTTAGCCACTAGCTGTTATGAGCAAAAGTAAAAAGCAGTGTACACATGCATAAAATGTATTTATGTTAATTACACAATCTGCTTTTATTATTTTTTTTTTAAATACATACCATAGCAACTCGTGAAGCGGGCACCAGAACCCCTTCCTTTGTATTTGTCAAATGCATAGGCATAAATTTAGCCCCATTGCCATCAGCATCCACTTCCATTCGAGCCTGAAACAGAAGGGTCAAGTTAGCCACTAACTTAAACTGGTTGGCAACAGTGAGACAGCCATCTGGGTCAAAAGAAGCACTTAAAGCGGGAGTTCACCCATTTATAAAAATTTTTCCATTTTCCCCTTAGATTCCTGCTCGTTCGGTCTAGGGCAGGGATAAGCAATTAGCGGACCTCCAGCTGTTGCCAAACTACAAGTCCCATCATGCCTCTGCCTCTGGGTGTCATGCTTGATGCTGTCAGAGTCTCGCTATGCCTCATGGGACTTGTAGTTTGGCAACAGCTGGAGGTCCGCTAATTGCATATCCCTGGTCTAGGGGAATCGGCTATTTGTATTAAAATATGAGCAGTACTTACCCGTTTTCGAGATGCATCTTCTTCCGTCGCTTCCAGGTATGGGTCTTCGGGAGCGGGCGTTCCTTCTTGATTGACAGTCTTCCGAGAGGCTTCCAACGGTCGCATCCATCGCGTCACTCGTAGCCGAAAGTCGGTGCGGCTCTATACTGCGCACCGACGTTCGGCTTCTTTCGGAAAATCGTGACGCGATGGATGCGACCGTCGGAAGCCTCTCGGAAGACTGTCAATCAAGAAGGAACGCCCATTCCCGCAGCCCATACCCGAAGCGACGGAGAGGATGCATCTCGTAACGGGTAAGTAATGCTCATATTTTAAAACAAATAGCCGATTCCCCTAGTAAAACGAGCAGGAATCTAAGGGGAAAAAGTGCCCTCTAAGGGTGAACCACCGCTTTAAAAGAAAGGGGTTGTAAAGTTTCGTGTTTTCACCTTAATGCATTCTACGCATTAGGTGAAAAAAACATCTGATGCTTACAAGCCCCCGTTTACTTACCTGAGCCCTCGAAAGTCCCAAGTCATGAACGCGCTGGCTTCTCGGCTCTTCATTGGATGATTGATAGCAGCGCAGCCATTGGCTCCTGCTGCTGTCAATCAACTCAATGACGCGGCGTGCCATGGCCGAGTGATGCACTTGGCGGCTATGGCCACGGACTGCATCACAGGAGCGCGCCCGCAAGCTAACCCCCTTGGGAGAGTGCTTCCCAGGGGGTGGGTTCTATTACGGCTACAATTCATACCAGGATCGGTATGGTCCAATGCTTTTTTTCAAATCACAGGGTTTGTTTGCAACCAGGAAACTGGAAGTGACGAAATACCATAGAGATGATCGTATGCGTTCCAGTCTCTGATCAGCTCTATAGTCAGTTGGTGGGACGAGGGAGCCCGGAAACAGCCATGGAAGGGGTGTCCCATCACACTGCTTGTAAAAGCAACCCAGCAGCTAATTAGCAGTTAGGATTGCCTTTACAAAAAAGCTAAGCCCCGGCTAAAGAAAAGAATTCCGGAAAGATGCCTGCAGTGGGTACATTGCTGGTCTTCAAGTGTTAAAAGGTCTATTGGGGACTCCAGGAACAAGATATCGATGCTATAGCTGCCAATTCTACCTGTCCACCTTGCTCCACCTACTACAATTTGTGGTTCCATTTCACATACTGGAATATTATCTTGAATATGATGTAGTAACAATAGTGGGAGCTCCTCAAACCAGCTTCAGTAGGTGAGAAAAGCTGGGAAATGAGCAAAGATCTCAGAATCCTTGAAGGATATTAGGTTGCATAAAATCTACCATACCATCTACCAAACACTGGAAAAATTGTTTAACCACTAGCCGACCGCGCACCGCCGTTCTACGTCGGCAGGTCGGCTCGGCTGGGCGAGAGCACGTAGTATAACGTCCTCTCTCTCAGCCGCCACTAGGGGCGCGCTCGCCCCCGACTCCCGTGCCCGGCGGGCGCGATCGCCGCCGGGCACACGCGATCGATCGGTACAGAGCGGGGACCGGGCACACAGCTCTCGGTCCTGTCAGCAGGGGAAATGCTGATCTTCTGTTCATACAATGTATGAACAGAGGATCAGTGTTTCCCCTAGTGAGGCCACCCCCCCCCACAGTAAGAACACACCCAGGGACATACTAACCCCTTCCCCGCCCCCTAGTGTTAACCCCTTCACTGCCAGTGGCATTTTTATAGTAATCCAATGCATTTTTATAGCACTGATCGCTATAAAAATGCCAATGGTCCCAAAAATGTGTAAAAAATGTCCGCCATAATGTTTTTTTTACGAAAAATATGTAAAAGAATACGTATCGGCCTAAACTGAGGAAAAAAAATGTTTTTTTATATATTTTTGGGGGATATTTATTACAGCAAAAAGTAAAAAATATTCATTTTTTTCAAAATTGTCGCTCTATTTTTGTTTATAGCGCAAAAAATAAAAAACGCAGAGGTGATCAAATACCACCAAAAGAAAGCTCTATTTGTGGGAAAAAAAGGACGCCAATTTTGTTTGGGAGCCATGTCGCACGACCACGCAATTGTCCGTTAAAGCGACGCAGTCCCGAATCGCAAAAAGTACTCTGGTCCTTGGGCAGCAATATGGTCCGGGGGGGTAAGTGGTTAAAGGGTTGACCAATTTAAAGGTCTTGAAAATACTTACTTCAAATGAATAGTTGTCAACAAGAGGGATGTCTTGCTCATCAATTAGTGTATACTTGATCTAAAAGAAAAAAAAAAAAAAGTGTTTATTAAATTGAGCATTTAAATGTATTAATTGAAATAACATTTTCAATAAGTACAAGATAAGAAACTGCAGTCTCAGGAGAAAACTACTGACAGTGTATCTAAACATCCATACATGTCTTCAGTCAATCTGTCATCCAGCTTAGCAGAAATATAACAATGGGAACTGAAGCCTCAAACCAATTAAGGGGAAAGGTGATAGTGGAGGTTGTCACTAGACAAACATCAATACAAAAATTGTAAAAGGCTAACCAGCTTTTAGATAAACACACTGCATATACCAAAGTTTTCAAGTTTAAAAATTAATCAACGATATGGACTTGGAACTCACAAGGTCCCTGAAAATCTAAACAATATATAAGCATTGAAAACTTGAGAGGAGAGGCTGGGATCACTACAGATTGGGTGGAGACACACCCAGCCTCACAAGTATTTTATTATAGATCTTGCACAATCCTAATCATGCTTGACAAGACACAACATAGATCTCATTGCCTTATTTTGCTACCGTGTTTCCCCGAAAATAAGCCCGGGTCTTATATTAATTATGCCAACAAAACACACAGTAGGGCTTATTTTCAGGGGTGGTCTTACTATGTATGTGATGTCCCCCCCCCCCCCCCTCTCCCTCCCTGCCTGTCAGGAATCCCCAGTGTGAACTGAGTTAAAATGCTAGTAAAATCCTATAATCTACTCTATTACAGTATTATATAATGTACAATTTGTGTGTTTCTGTAATATAATTGTGCCAAATATCTTTGTTATAGAGCCGCTCTCTGCTTCTGTTACCCGCCGGAGCTCTCTTCCCCCGCAATTATATTAGTATTTTATTAAATACTCCTACGTTATTACGCTATGTGAGTTTTCTTTCTTCCTCTCACATATCGTACCTGCTGCATCTCCCGTTCCACCATTGGCTGAGACGTTCCACCGCTGCCTACTGTGTATATCCCCTATGCTCTGACTGATCCTGATGGATCATAGGCTCTGGTAAGGGTCAGTGTGTGTACTGGTGGTGGTTTGTTCATGTTCACACTGTCTGTTACCAGTCACTGGGGTATGCACTTATGTGTTCATCATACACGGATTTACACTATATGAGTTTTTCTTTTTTTTTTGGTTGCTTCATTGATCGATTGGTGACCCCTGGAGGGATTGTATATACAGATAAGGTCTACTCCAGCATACCCAGCGAATCCAGCTTGACTAGGTCCGCTAGGATCTTTCTTTGTGGTAAGGGTCAGCAAGTCGCATTTCCTATATTGGAGCCAGACTTCACTTATCCTGATTCACATTGGGGTGTCACGCTCCGAACCTGATTTTCACTTGGACTATTAATAACTGTCTTCACTCATGTATATCACACTATCTTGATTGACATTGTTTTTTCACACAGCCTTCTGTCCTTTGAAGGCCCTCATTCTATTTTATTCAGCGCTACTCCATTTTTTTGTATAAGATGCAACATACAATGTAAAAATTATGTTCTTGGGTTTAAATACGTAATCCTAAACTAACTTCAGCATTAGGGCAATCTTTCATTTTTTGGCACTCTCGTAAAAAATGTTTTTGGCTATAAAATTGAAACCCCCCAAATCATTATATATTTTCTAAAAGCAGACGAGAGTACAAAGATACGGTAGTTGTGTGCACAGCCGTTTAATATTTGCTACATTTTTGGAAAAGATAATATTTTAGTGCAGACACACAATATTATAGCAATTTTTTGACTTTTTTTTTTTCCGGTTTACATACCGTAGTATAGGTTTTTCCCCCCCCCCCCCCGGTTTTCCGGGTAGTGAATCCCGCGGAAGTGGATGTCCCTATTCAGAGACTAAGTGATTGACGAATGACAAGAGCTCCCCCCCCGGCGCATAATGCGCGTCACCAGTTTCCGAAATAAGCCGAACTACGAGTTGGCTCTATACGGCGCCTGCGCATCCACGTTCGGCTTTTTTTGGAAACTGGTGACGCGCCTTTTGCGCCGGGGGGGGGGGGGGAAGCTTTTGTCAATCACTTAGTCTCTGAATAGGAACGCCCACTCCCGCGGGATTCACTACCTGGAAGTCAGGGGGGGGGGGGGGGGGGGAATTACCTATACTACGGTGTGTAAACCAAAAAAAAAAAAAAAAAAAAGTCGACAGTATGCTGGATTGAATGGTATATACTTGTTTTTAGGGTGAACCTCCGCTTTAAGTTCAGGTGACCCCCCTGACGTACCACATTTGGCATGTAATTTTTTTGGGGGAGGAGTGGGTACTCTGTTTTTATAGCACCCACTTTCTCCCCTGGCTCTGCAAGGAAGTTCACCTCTGAAGCCACAGCCGGGCGCCCACAGTTAGAATGCCGGCCCCTCAGAGAGGAGAAGGGCTTCGTATGCCCACATCGCTGGACTGTGGGACAAGTGAGTGTCTGAATATTAGAAGTCAGCAGCTACACTTTTTGTAGGTGGAACTCCACTTTAAGGTCATAGCCAGCCAGTCTACAGACCTTAATCCTATAGAAAATGTATGGAGGGAGCTGAAACTTCGAGTTGCCAAGTGACAGCCAAGAAACCTTAAGGATTTAGAGAAGACCTGTAAAGAAGAGTGGACCAAAATCTAAAATGTGTGCAAATCTGGTCACCAACTACAAGAAACTTCTTACCTCTGATTGCCAACAAGCGTTTCTCCACCAAGTACTAAGTCATGTTTTGCTTGAGGATCAAATACTTATTTTACTCACTGAACTGCAACTCACTTTATATAAAAATTTCTCATGTTTTCTCTGGATTTTTGGTTGATATTCGGTCTCTAGCATTTAAAATACACCTATGATAAAAATTATAGACCCTTTATTTCTTTGTAGGTGGGCAAATGTACAAAACCTGCAGGGGATCAAATAATTATTTTCCTCGTTGTACTCACCTCTATCATGCTGCAGATGTTACCTGCTGGTTCCAAGACCGAGAACTGAGGGATCACATGACCGCTGATCACTCAGCTCTCCGTCTTCTCAAAGTTGACCGCAGTGACTGCAAATCCCTACTTTCTGCTCCTTGATCAATCACTGGAGAGGGTTCAGGTGCAGCTGGCTTCAGCTATCCACTGAGAGCTGGAGCCAGCTTTCAGACAGCAGAGTGGATCTCAACAATATGGGGCTTTAGCTTGATTGATTCTGGGTCACAAGAGAGCACAAATGAGTGCACTCCTGTGACCCACAAGAGAAGCATTTCCAAAAAAGCTTTGGCCATACTGCTCTTTTTAACGCTTCACCCTTTGGATGTATCTAGCACAGCCCTCAAAATTTCCACTGGCCTGCTCGCATTTTGCGAGTAGATTTTGAGGGCTGGCGAGTGTGGGCTGCCTGGGACCAGAGGGGGGGGGGCGAGCAAGGAGTGAATTTAGGGGAAGAGAGAGGAGAGTCGCGGCTGCCTGGCTCTCCACTCTCTTACCCAGCACAGGTAGGCTGCAATGGGGACACATGGCTCCACTGGGGACACAGGGCTCCACATGGCACATGGTTATTTTTATAACTTAATTCTGCATAAAACATTGTCAATTTCGTGAGATAATTTATGAGGGTGTGTCTAGGGGGCGGGACATGGTAGGGGTTGGGCGGGGCAACTGGTGGCGAGTAACCCTTGAGGCCTGGCTAGTAGCTCAGGACTTGAAATTTTGAGCCCTGATCTAGCACATCCAAAAAGATTAACTAGTTGAACTTGGTACGCCTCTCAATCGGTTCACCTGAATTAGGAAATGGAAAGTAAACCAGATCAGGGGTGATTTATTAGGCTTCATGCACACTGGGTTAAACAAATATAGAGCATTTTATACACAGAGTATTTAGAGTTTTTTTTCTGCCAGAAAGCTCTAATCAAAAATGCAAACAAGAAGGGTTTTGTAGACGCAGCCTCTGTGCATGGACCCTTAGAGGCCTCACACACAGAGCGGGCTTCGCTGGAGTTGCCCACTGATCCCCACTTTGCACGCAGATGGCTGGTCCATGCAGTTCTGCTTATGCATTATGAACACCTCTGATTTTCACATTAAATTTAACATTTAAACAGTCTGTCGGATTTACAAATACTGTATTTAAGCTTATAAGCTCCGTTTTGTGATGAAAATAACTGAATCTAAAACTCTGTTGGGTGTAATAAAAGATGTCCACTTGCCCCCTAATCACATTCACTATCATTACTCCGGTGTCACCCCCAACCCCCTCCTCTGGTGTACAGACAGCCATGCTCCCCGGGTGATGGTGTAGCTCCTACCTGCAGGTGCAGAGCTCACAGATGTCTCCACATGTCTGCAGGCAGTCCCAGGTCTGTAGTGAGCGCGCTGAGGCGGGGAGGCATGTCACGCTGTGCTCTGGGCAGATGACCATGCCCACTGACTGCAGTAAGTCAGGAGATGGTAAAAATGCCCCTGCATTACAGTGCACCTCCAGCAACAGAGCTCCCTCTAGTGACAGCACACAGTAATATTAGATGGTCCCATGCCTATACCCTGCACAGGAAAGCTTCCTTTGATGGACAGTAATGTTATACCTGCAGAGGTGAGAGATCTCCCTCTAGTGGCAACACGCAGTAGTATTAGATGTCCATATACCTATACTCTGCACAGGGGTGAGAGCTCCCCCTGGTGGCAGTGTACAGTAACGGCCAGGTACCCCACACAGGTGACAGTGTGCAGTAACAGTCGGGTACAGGTGACAGTGTGCAGTAACAGTCGGGTACAGGTGACAGTGTGCAGTAACAGTCGGGTACAGGTGACAGTGTGCAGTAACAGTCGGGTACAGGTGACAGTGTGCAGTAACAGTCGGGTACAGGTGACAGTGTGCAGTAACAGTCGGGTACAGGTGACAGTGTGCAGTAACAGTCGGGTACAGGTGACAGTGTGCAGTAACAGTCGGGTACAGGTGACAGTGTGCAGTAACAGTCAGGTACAGGTGACAGTGTGCAGTAACAGTCAGGTACAGGTGACAGTGTGCAGTAACAGTCAGGTACAGGTGACAGTGTGCAGTAACAGTCAGGTACAGGTGACAGTGTGCAGTAACAGTCAGGTACAGGTGACAGTGCTCCCCAGGAAGCAGTGTACAGTAAAGGATCAGGTACCCCACACAGGTGACAGTACAGTAATGGTCAGGTACCCCGCACAGATGACAGCGCTCCCCCTAGTGGAAGTGTAAAGTAAAGTCAGGTACCCCACACAGGTGACAGAGCTCCCCCTAGTGGAAGTGTACAGTAATGGTCAGGTACCCCACACAGATGACAGCGCTCCCCCTGGTGGAAGTGTACAGTAAAGTCAGGTACCCCACACAGATGACAGCGCTCCCCCTGGTGGTGAAGTGCAGTAATCACACATAAGGGAATAGAGCTCTGCACGTGGCGCCCTCACATTACCTCACGCCGTACAGAGGGAGGAGCAGAGAAGGTCCCTCCCACAGAAGGGTGAGCCTATGCCCCCCCACACCGTGTCCGGGTGTATTGTCAGCTCCAGAGCTCACCTTGCCAGCCACCCGACCGAGGCGCACGATACCCAGCTTGAAGTCTGTCATGGCCGGTGAAGGAGGGGGCGGTTGTCCTCGTTGCCCCGGCGGCGCTCGTGTCTCTCTTCTCAGAGGTCGGTCCGCTCCGGACGCGGGAAGAGGCGCGTGTTGCCCTACCGCCGGAGCTCGCGCCGCTACACGCGGGAGAAGCTGGGGGTGCCACGCGCCGCCTATCCCCCACACGCCGAGCACGACAGGCTACACCTAGAGCGGGCGGAGCCCCGGCCCCAAGCCGCTCTGTAGCCAATCAACTCCGCCGTCAGGATGGAGACCTCAGCGCGCAGCCGGCACACGTCAGCCAATCAGGGGAAATAATGGGCGTGGCCGGTCTGTGAATCTGACGCGAAGGGACAAGGGGCGGGCGGAGCCGTCTGGTGACGTTAGTTTCGCGGGAAGCGCCGTGATCCTTCAGTGATGTAATAGAGTGAAGACAAGTGTCAGGAATAAAAGGGGGCCGGGCATGATGACAGTGCTGGGCGGAGCTATCGCTTCTGTCCTCCTTTGAATGTTGGTTGGGTGTGATTATAACCCTCTGTCGTCACTGTGACCCTGGAACAAGCTGACAGAGCAGGGGAGTCAGCGTGGTCAAATCACACTAGTGACTAGTCAGCTACGAGTTCTCAAGTTCTATCCAGGCAGCTGTTATTTACACCGATCAGCCATAACTATTATGACTACCCACCTATTAGGTAGGTTCCAGTGGTGGCTGGTGCTCAATTTTTTTGGGGGGCAATGGAAGCAAACAAACCTGGTCCCCTCACTTCCCCCTATCAATTGATCGTTAACCTGCTTGCCCATCCACCACACTTACCCCATCCAGGACGTGGCTTCGGCGGCTTCCCCTCTGCATCTTCTCCTGGGTCCTGGCGGTCGCTTCTCCTCAATTGGGTCTTAGGACTCCCAGCAAATCGGGTCTCATGACCCGCTTCCTGATTGGCTGGGAGGAGAAGCAGGAAGACATTAGTGGATATTCATTGCGCCCGAGCACACCCTTTCTGAAGCCAATAAAAAAAACATTGAAATCCATGCATCTGGCACCCTACATAGAGATTAGGGGGGGGGCGGTTTCCCCCAAATGAACGACCGCCACTGATAGGTTCCCCATTTGCTGCCAAAACAGCCCTGACCCCTCGAGGTATGGACACCACTAGACCTGTGATAGTATGCAGTGGTATATGGCACCAAGCCGTCTAGCAGATCTTTTAAGTTCTGCAAGTTGGCAGGTGAGGCCTCCATGGATCGGACTTGTGTTTCCAGTTTCCCGATTGGATGGAGATCTGGAGAATTTGGAGGCCAACTGTATTCAGGTGCAGTCTATACTCCCTTCTGTAGGTGGCGCTAGGCTCTAGCGACAGTGCAGAAGGGGAAGAAAGGAGTGAGCAACTTTATTCCTCTACAACTTCCTGCTGTCGTCAAGGGAACAACCATCCGATTGGACGCTGGTGCCCTGACTTGCCCAGTGCACATTTTATGAGTGTTGAGTGAAGGGACAGGTTTCCTGTCTGTCAGGGAAAGTGTTGAGACGTTCCGGAGGAGTAGGGGCTACGTCTGTCCTCTGCTTGGAGTGACCTCCCAGTTAGTTACTAAAAGATATTTTCTGCAGATTCTGTAAGTGTCTCCGGTCAGCTGTGTCTACCCGCCGGGCTTGGTATTACCTTGTTGGGATTTCCTGTGAATACACTGTTTACCCTGGCTTCTGTGTGATCCCTGTTCACCGACATACCACACTGCACCCTGCTCACACTTGGCAGTAGTCAGCAGGTAATGCCCCATTTTGCAGCTGGTGCAGACAGAGGAGTGGGGGCCACCATGGCCCCACTAGGAGCAGCCTTGGCCTTAGTGCCCAAATTCAACAGGTCCAACATCTCCCTATCAGAGTGGGAAGAGAGTCTGGAGAGTGCCGCCTGCCTGTATCGGGTCCCCACCCCGCTGATCGCAGAGCTGGCCATTACCTCACTAGAGGATGATGCTCACAAAGCAGTGATGGTGCTACTGGAAACTCACGGGCTAGCCTAGAACAAATTGTAGCGCTGCTGGAAGGCCTGCTTGAAGAGAACGTGACAGTGCCGGAACTGAGGTTCAGGTTTTTCCGTCTGCAGGCGGCAGCAGGACAAAAGCCTCACACACTTTGCGGTAGTCCTCAAAACCTTAGGAAATGGCTAGAGAAGAAAGCCGCGCATGGCTGTACTGATATAGGCACCTCAGACAAGTTGTTGTGGGACCAGTTTGTGGGAGGAAGGGGCTGGTACCGATAGGAGAGATCTACAGAAACTAGCGAAGACTCAACCTTCCCTCTTTCAGTGACACAGTAGTAGAAGAAATGGCACAGGAGGAAGAAGATGCAGAGGCTGCAGTCACCGTGACAAAGAGGCACAAACTGCTTAACGTAAAAGAGGAGGCTTTGGCACCTTTACCCCCGTCGGAGATGCAGACTGCCATTAAGGAATTAACCGAGGCAAGAAATGTCTACATTCAAACAAAAGTTAGCCCAACTCCTAAAGGGCGAAAACCCTCTACGTAGGGACCTGTACAGAGACAGGTGGTGCAGTCGCTTTGGGCATTTAGCTAGGGTCTGTGGGTGTTGTTTTTTTTTTTAGGGTAACAAACACTTTAAAGCAGGGGCTCACCCTAAAATACAACTTTGTACCATGCCATTCAGCATACTAGCGTGAGCTACAGTATGCTTTTTTTTTTTGTGTGCTGTACTCCGTTTAATCGTTTAGTTTCAGACTCCCCGCGGGGAGTAGGCTTTCCTATGAAGAGGGGAACATGATTGACGGCCGGCTATGGCGCGTCACGCTTCCCAAAAATAGCCGGAGTAGGACTCGGCTCTTCACGGCGCTATACGGCGCCTGCGCACAGACTAGGAGCTGACTGCGCAGGCGCAGTGAAGAGCCAAGTCCTATTTCGGCTATTTTCGGGAAGCGTGACGCGCCATAACCGGCCGTCAATCATGTTCCCCTCTTCATAGGAACGAGTCCGAAACTTAACTAACGGATTAAACTGAGTACAGCACAAAAAATAAAAATAAAGGCATACTCACGCTAGTATGCTGGATGGCATGGTAGACAATGTTTTTTTTATTTTTTTAGGGTGAACCCCTGCTTTAAGGACAGCTTTGCAATAATAAAAAGTAAAGCCTAATCTATGATCATTTTGCTGTTTATTATTACATGTGAATAACTTATTCATGAAGACTTGAGAGAAAAGCACTGAAAGAATATGAAACTGACCTCCTAAAAATGCTTGGTGCCTGGCTGTCATGCTGGTCCAGTGGCTTTAATATTTCCTGTGGCACAAAAGTAGAAAAGGTACGCAGAAGAGTTCTGACTTGTTCCCCGTCAATTACTCATATAGTATTGAATCCAGAGACAGTTAAGCAAGTGAACAGGATGTCTTAATGCAATACACTAAAAAATATGAGTTCAATACACATGGGACGGTCTAAGGGCTCTAAAGTCTATAGCAGGGCTCAAAATTTCAAGTCCTGAGCTACTAGCCAGGCCTCAAGAGTTACTCGCCACCAGTTGCCCCACCTAATTCATACACTGCCCTGCGCCTAATTGCACCCGTAAACATGCCCTCGACGATTATCTCATGGAATGACAATGTTTTATGCAGAATCAAGTTACAAAATTAAATATTACCAACAACAACTTTAACAAAATGGGACAGGGCACTGGGGCAGACCAGAGGGACAGGGCACTGGGGGCAGACCAGAGGGACAGGGCACTGGGAGCACACCAGAGGGACAGGGCACTAGAACTGGGTCTCTTCCCCATTCTCTTGCTGTCTCCTCTGCAACTCCCATCCATCCTCTCTCTCTCTCCCTTTCATCTCATCATCAGGAGCCTGTGTGTGCGGCTCCACGGTTGCATGTCCCCACTTCCCCCTTTTATTCAGGCTGGAGTACAATTCAGCGCTGAGATCCACACACCTGCACAGCCATTGACACCATAGCACAGCGCACACTGACACCGCACAGCACATTGAGACCAGTCTGTTCACAGTGCTCAGGCTAAACTGTTGGACACTTACATAGAGCACAAGGAGAAGAAAACTGCACAAACTAGAAGGCTGCCGCTCTCATGTCAGGGCAACTTTCAGTGAGCACTGCACCGGAGTGGTAATTTTTGCAATCCTCCACCTCACTCATTACTTTCTGCTCTCCAGCTACATTGGTCGGGGCCCGGGGGAGGGGGGCAGGCTCAGAGAGGTCATACTGTTAGGTCCCATGGCTTAATGAGAATTGTAAGGAGAGCACCTGTGTACTGCTCTGCCTGTGCGCGGCTCACCAGACTACTTTTCCCGAGCATGCATCTTTCCTCTTCGGCCGCCAATCTCATCGGGACTCTAAGTGTAGGCACAGATTGGAGGGAGATTGGTCATGCAGCCCTGTCACTCGCCCCCAGCTTAAATTCACTCGCCAAATGCTAGTAGGCGAGTGGAAATTTTGAGGGCTGGTCTATAGTGAATATAGAGGTTTAGACACGGTCACACAAAATTCCAAACATCAAGAATGCGGTGACGTACAACGAGCAGAGAAAAATGAAGTTCAATGATTCCAAGCATGCGTCAAATTGATTCAGAGCATGCATGTTTTTTTTGCGCGTCAGAATTGCATACAGACAATCGGAATTTCCGACAAGAACTTTTCCCATCGGAAAATTTGAGAACCAGCTCTCAAATTTTTGCTGTCGGAAATCCCGACAGAAAAAGTCCGATGGGGCCTACACACGGTCGGAATTTCCGACCAAAAGCTCACATCAAACTTTTCTTGTCGGAAATTCCGATTGTGTGTACACAGCATTACTCTGTTAGGATGTACTTGCTTTTTTCTTTTTAAACAATAAGTTCACCTTTCGTAAAATGTTACACCCATATTCAGGGGGTGACATGTTACAAATGCAGCAACCCATGCACTCTTTCCACTGTTTTGACAGTGAGCATCAGTCATTCAGTTTTCTGTGAATGTGAAAACCACAAGTACCGACAGGCTTGTAGTTCTCAATGAACTACCAGGGCACTGTTGATCACTCTGGGTAGCTAATTGATGCTACCTGCCAGTGTGTAACTGCCTGCTCGTACAAAGTATGAGCAGACAGCTTACACTCACAAGCCCGGATTCAGATACATTGGAGTATCTTTCCGGGTGGCGTAACGCATCTCAGATACGGTACGCCACCGTAAATTTGGGCGCAAGTTCCGTATGCAGAAAAAAATTGCGCCCTTAGTTACGGCGGCGTAACGTATGTGTGTCGGCGTAAGCCCGCCTAATTCAAATGGGGATGATGTGGGCGTGTTTTATTTAAATGAATGGTGACCCCACGTATTTTACGTTTTTTACGAACGGCGCATGCGCCATTCGTGAAAAAATCCCAGTGCGCATGCTCGAAATTACGCCGCAAATCGTCATTGCTTTAGACGAGGACGTAACTTCCGTACAGCCCTATTCGCAAACGACTTACGCAAATAACGTAAAATTTTAAAAACTCGACGCGGGAACGACGTCCATACTTAACATTAGCTACGCCTCATATAGCAGGGGTAACTTTACGCCGGAAAAAGCCTAACGTAAACAAAAATGCGCCGGCCGGATGTACGTTTCTGAATCGGCGTATCTACCTAATTAGCATATTCATCGCTAACTATACGGAAACGCCACCTAGCGGCCAGCGTAAATATGCAGCCTAAGATAGGACGGTGTAAGACACTTACACCGGTCGGATCTTAGGGAAATCTATGCGTAACTGATTTTCTGAATCAGTCGCATAGTTATGACCACGCACACTCAGAGATACGACGGCGTATCCGGAGATACACCGTCGTATCTCCTTTCTGAATCCGGGCCACAGTCTGCAAGAGCCCTTCATTGCACCTGTGATATCATGGCTGCAATGCTCTAGGCTCCCAATAAAAAAAAAAAAAAAAAGGTGAACGGGTGCTGAGGGTGAGGGGACCCCTGTAGCTCTGGGGTCCGGGCCAGGCCTTCTCGGGAACATAGCCTCACATCAGTGGATGCCCCCGCTCATTCCACTTGAATTGTTTATTCAAGGAATCAGTTCTCAGGGGTGTTACATCCTTATCGGATTATATGGTTACCTCTTTTTGCTCGCTTTGTTGTATAGACTTGACGGGAATGATCCCACAGGTATGATGTTTTACCTGACGTGTGTATACTATCTGTAAGTGAATATTACACTCAATATACAATAAAAATCTATTGAAAGTAAAAAAGTAGGTGAGCTTATTTTTTTAAATCACAGTATTTTGTTATTGGAAGTTTACACTTTGTATTGCTAGCCTCTGGTGTGGGAAAATGTCCAGACCTCAACAGACAACCCAGATATGGCCATCTATAGGACTGATTTGGGGAAACGTTGCTCCAGTATATGTGGGTGCTCGGTAATATCCTTCTGCAGCTCTGTTCCCAAGAGAACACGTCAGTCTGGTGCAACTGCTGACCAAGCATATGCATTCTCCGAGCCCCACTGAGACTGGAGCCAGATCTGTGTCCGCTATCCACAAAAACTGCTGACTGCATGAAAAAGTGTATGGACAGACTTCTTTAAAGCAGACCTAGCAACACAATGGGGTTTATTTACTAAAGGCAAATACACTTTGCACTGCAAGTGCACTTGGAAGTGCAGTCGTTGTAGATCTGAGGGGAAGCTCAAAATGCTGATTTCTATCATCCAATCATGTGCAAGTAAAAATGCTGCTTTTTTTTTTTCCTTACATGTTCCTCTCAGACCTACAGCGACTGCACTGCCAAGAGCACTTGTAGTGCAAATTGGATTTGCTTTTAGTAAATAAACCCCTAAATCTCTTCCTTTAAAGAAGTACTCCTGCTGAATTTACATTTAGTAATATGCAATGCCGCAATCCCTTTAGTTGCATCAATTATTTATCGAATGGCAACACATTCTGCAGAGCTTAAGACCCCTTTCCTGTGTTCAGTACCTAACCAAACCTCTCCGGGCACTGTACCATCTGTTGGACATTGGATGTCACTGCCTGAGCCAATTGCACCCTGAGCAGCAGGTCATGCAGGTACCCCACTATGGGAATACCCATGGGTGGACTGACATGGCCAGGCAATAAGAGATTGTGGGTCCCCAGGCAATAAGAGATTGTGGGGTCCCCAGGCAATAGATTATGGGGCTACACAGTACTGTATACAGACACACAATATACACACAGTATACATACACACAGAATACAGACACACAGTACACACACACACACTGAGACGGTACTGGAGAAGCAGGGCAGCTATAACCTTGGAAGAAAGGAGGGTGAATGGCAAGTGTATGCTTGTGCCACATCCAGTAAATATGAGAAAAGAAAAAGGGGGGTTCCCCTGGGTGGACTTTTAGGGCACTAATAATATTTCAAAATATACAGGATATTGAGCGTAAAAAAAGGTTTTATTCACAATTGTACATATTCATCAAAAAATGTTTAAATATTAAATTAAAATACAGAGTTCCAAAGATTGTCACCATATACAGAGTTCCAAAGATTGTCACCATATAGGTAAATACAAGAAGAACCTTCTTTACACCCGACGCGTTTCGGGATAACCTCCTTCAGGGGTGTGTAGAGAAGGACAATTAGTTCATCTGGAGCGTAAGAATACATAGAGTTAATTACATACATGTATAACACACACACACACACACACACACACACACACACACATATACACACACATATACAATTGTTCACTTACATATTATAAAGGATGGTGAATCCATCCAGCTATAACCTTGGGATTTTTAGACCAAAAGGATGTCAGTAAGGGACATTTCAGGGACAGATGTAAAAAAATGATTTTTACATACTGTCCCTGGTTTTACTGAGGCTGGCAACCCTGATGGGGCCCCCTAGTGGCATGGGGCCCTTTGGGCAGTGCCCGAATGGTCAGTCCGCCCCTGGGAATACCCCAAGCCCTCAGCAACCCCAGAACTGTAAAAAATTAATGCAGGAAAGATTTGATAGTCATCCAAGCATTAACAGCGTTTAAAAGTAACCAAACATACTTAGTGCAAAAAGTTGAATGACATTGAATAAAACATGTGGTAATACACAATCATCACTGCATAAAAAACATGTAGTCCATAACATATGTGGGGTGATCCGTATCCAATGAAGAGCAAAAGTGAGCCCGATGTCATCCCTGTATACCGACACCGTTACATCATGTGCACTTATCTCCCCTATGGTAATACACTCACCACAGGTATGAGAAAACCAAGCCTGGTGTCTCCAAAGAATTCTTGATTGGCACCTGTTCATGCACAATGAAGGCTCCTCATAAGATAGCGCAGTAGTACACCATGGAAAACAAAGCAACACTCTGCATAGTGCAATACTGTTTCTTTATTAATACCAATTTCCCCCCAAAATCAAAATATGCTTACAAGATGCAAAATTAAAACCAGCATTAGATCATTGACTTGTGCAAACAGTGTATGTATTCTCACTGTTTCCTCTTGGGGAGCTGTGAGAACCGAGCCAGGAGACAGCGGGGGACAGATGCAGTATCAGACAGAGGTTAGTATTAATTAAAAAAAAAAAAACAACCATACTTCTCTTTTAACCACTTCCCGCCAGGCCTATAGCAAAATGACAGCCGGACAGTGGTTCAGTTATCCTGACTGGGCGATATATGACATCTTTCAGGATAACTGCTGACGATCGGTGGTGCGGCGTATCAATCTGACACACTGCTTCACCGATCTCGGTAAAGAGCCTCTGATGGAGGCTCTTTACCACATGATCAGCCGTGTCCAATCACGTATCAGTGTAAACAGGAAAAGCCTTGTATCTGACAGATGCGAGCTGATCGGCAGCTCTCCTAATAGGAGGGGGTTTGCGCTGATTTTCAGTGCAGCCTCCCCCATGGATGCCCACACTGGACAACCAGTGATGGCCACCAAAGATGGATGACCAGGTATGCCACCTATGGTGACCAGGGATGCCGCACAGTGTCCAAAATATGCCAGTACGCAGCAGGCGAGGAAGAAGCTTCAAAGGAGGGAAGGCGTAAATTAGGCGATAGTGACCCAAGGCACCAACGCGAATGACAAATCCGCCCACAGGTCCTTCGACCTGGCCACGAACTGTGGCACCTACCGATTGAGACGTAGAAGGTCCAGGTCCGGAGTGCCCCACTTTTTGCACAGACCCTGAAACACCTGCGGGTGGAGAGACCCCTCTCCTAGGTCTAGTGCGACTGAGGAAGTCGGCTTGCCAAATTCTGTACTCCCAGAATGTACACAGCCGATACCTTTCGGCCCACCGAAGGATGTGCGCGACCTCCGTCGCTGCAGCTGAACTCCGCGTGCCTTCCTGATGATTGACGTACGCCACGGTCGTGGCGTTGTCGGACTGGACCCTGATCGGTCGGCCCTGCAGATCCAGGGACCACCTGGCAAGGCACAGCTTGATTGCTCGGAGCTCCAGAATATTGATCGGTAGGCGGGACTCACCCCGAGTCCAGCGCCCCTGGGCTGATTGGGTGCCCCAAACGCCCCCCCAACCGGAGAGGCTGGCATCCATCATGACCACTGTCCAGTGGCACGGCAGAAAACAACTTCCCATTCCAAAGCACCGGAGACACCATCCACCACACCAAGGGAGACTTGACCAGTTGACTCAATTGAATCTGGTAATCCAGAGATGATGGGAGCTTGTGACAGCAGTTCCCTCTGTAGCACCCTGGTGTGGAATTGGGCAAACAGAACCGCCTCGAAAGAGGTCATCACCAGACCCAGAACCCTCATGCAGAATCGCAGCAATGACCACTTCTGGATCGACAACTGCTGCACTGCAGAGTCTGAAGTTTCTCCGTTCGGAGAAAAACTTTACCTCGGCAGAATCCAGGTATTCCCGTCCGAGACGGAACCAACACTGACTTCTGGACAATACAGAAACCAGCCGAACTCTTGGAGTCTGACACGTGATAGACACGTCCTCTACTAATCTTGAGTCGGAAGAAGCTCGTAGGAGAACGTCGTCCAGATATCCCACGATACCAAACCCCCGCTGTCACAGCAGGGCCAGTATCGGGGCGAGCACCTTGGAGAAAATCCACGGTGCCGACACCAAGCCGAACGAGAGGGCCACAAATTGAAAATGGTCCTCCCCGATCGCAAAGCGCAGAAATCTCTGGTGCTTTGAGCATATGGGAACATGCAATTACGCGTTCATGACATCCAAGGACGCCAGAAGGTCCCCTGACGGAGTGCCGCTATTACCGAGCGAATCGACAGCATCCTGAAATTGACAAAACGAGGGGCTCGAGGTCCAGGATTGGACGGACCCCCTCCTTCTTGGGGGACTACAAACAGATTGGAGTAAAACCGAGGGAACGGGCACAATCACTCCCCCGACCAGAAAATCCTGGGCAGCCCCTAACAGAGCCGGTTGGAGGGGAAAAAAAAATTGTTTGTAGCCAAGAGAGAAAAACTATCTTGTACCCCGAGGAAACTTCACAAACCCAACGGTCAGAGAGGAGAGACCTCCGCCGAGCCGGTCCCCCCTACCCCGAGACGCGGGGCAGACCTTCAGGCGGAGCAGGTATGACTTGTTGGGCTTGCGGTACCAGGTGCGCTACTGCCCCGCAGCGGGGGTCTTAGCACCTTGCAAACCTTCCCCCACTGCACAGGGCAGGGGGGAAACGCTTGGGGGTAGTAAAGGAGGGCCCTTGCTCATGGCGAGGCCCCTAGCCCTTCCCAGACTGTGGGAACAGTGTGCTCTTGCCACCCATGGCATCCTTAATGATGCCATTCAGGGATGCCCAAAAAGACAGTTCACCCTCAAAGGGTAAAACCACCAAAGCCCATTTTGAAGACTGGTCCGCAGACCAGCATATCAGCCACACAAGGCGGCGCAGTACCACCGCATAGGCGGAAGCCCTGGAAAGCAAGAGCTTAACCAGGACCGACTCAGACAAATTTCAGACCCAGAATTAATTGTTCAGCTATGTCCTTGCAGGTCTCGGAAGCATCCTGCTCCTCCAGCAAAAAAGTGTTGCCCGTACAGTCAGAGTCCGTGACACCAGAGCCCCGGGCAAAACCGGTCTCACAGCCGAACCCCCTACCGCAAAGATGGAGCGGGCCACAGCCACCATTCTCCCATCCGCGGGGTCCTCAAAGGCAGGAGCCCCATCCACAGGCTCAACCTAGACACGGGAGGGTCCACAGACGGAGGAAAGACCCACTTTATTAAAAAGGTCCTCCACAAAAGGGATAACGAGTCGCAATGCACAAACTGTCTGAGGCGTATCCCATTCCTTGTAGAACAAACTGTCCCAAAAAGGAAACGCATTGTCAGTGCGTGGCGGTTTGCGGGACCCAAAAGGGACTGGCACAGCAGATACCACCGACACATCCTCAAGTACTGAGTATCACGCCCGCAGAAAAAATAGCTCCAACAATTCCCATCAGTAACCGACCCTGAATCAGAGTCGCTCTCACTGTGCGCGTGGGTTAAGCCCGCATCATCTGACAATAGTGTCAGATATCCCCAGAAGCAGGCAAGGGAGGGGGCGCTAATATACCCCCCCCCCCCATCTGGCCACCAGTCGCTTCAAACCTGGCGAGAAAAACACCACCGACGTTGCCATAGCAGATGTGGCAGGGGGAGGGGCAGCAAGGGTTAACTCAGGCTTACAGGGGAAGAAGTATTTGTCCAGGCTCCATAATTCCCCCCGCTGTGTCACCTAACTGCAAAGCAGAAATACCCACGGTCACCTCCCGGCCGTTAGAGTATGGGGGCCCCCAGGAAAACTCACCACCTCACCTGGTGCAGCGCGGTCTGAGAGGAGCCCAAGGTGTGCTGAGAAGCCGGCTGCGCTGCGTCTGTCCCTCAGGCAGATTCGCGGTCTTTTCTGCAGCGCTAAAGCGGCCACACGAGGCCAAACTAAATCCCAAGATGGCCGCCGAATGTGTAAAAACCAGCACATGACCACAAGAAAATGGCCGCCGAGCTAAATAAAGCGTGACACCGGCAAAATGGCGGCCGTTGCGCATTTAAAAAGACAGTGGCACAGCACAAAATTCACACCACAGCCACAAAAAGGCCCTGTAGTGAACACACACAGGCCCCTGCAGTGAACACACTCAGCCCCCACTACGCACACAGGTCCAGGTGTACCAGAGACCCCAGAAAACCACCCCTCACAGCCGGCTACCCAAATGGGAAAGGAAATAAGGGGTGAGAGGAAAGCAGGGCAAGCCCTCAGTCGACCTCCCAGGGGAAAATTCCAGCCAGACCACTTACCTGAGCAAGGGGCCACTACTTACCCGTCCTGCGACCACCAGCTGGAGGTATCCCAGACAGAACCAACGTCCGCTAAACGGCATGGCTGTCGGCCAGACACACTGACAAAGCCATAAAAGACAGGTCATATGTGTGCCCAAGAACAAGTACAGGACTCCAGAGTGCCTGTCCTCTCCTGTCGTTAGGCAGAGGGGGGGGAAGAAAAAAAAAAAAAATTAGGCTGCTAGAGCAGGGTGTGGATTATACCTGGGGGGGCACGCCCCCTGGGAGGAGCTGCACTGAGGAATTTGTTGTTGGCACTTTAAACTCTAAAGGAAGCGGATATAACCCTACTGTCAAAGGATGCTTTGTCCGTCCATGAACGGAAGAGAAATGCTTAGAGTAAAAATCTAGCCAAATGATCTCTGCTATCACAGTAACCACGATTAGGAATATTCCTTTATCCCATTGTTTTGCAAATCTATGTACGCTACAAACTGTATGATTGATCCAGTTTCCATATCGCCATTTTACCAACCTCACTGCATAATATTAAAGATATCCAACTACCAGCAAGAATGAGTCCTTACATTTAAAGAGCACCTGTAATTTCCGATCCATCATGGCAGCGCCCGTTAGCGGGCATCCACTCACCTGCTGCCACCACATCCCACACCTTTGTGTCACTGCCACATCACCAGCTGTCCCTTTAAAGCGAATGGGACGGTCTGAGTCAGAGGAGCCACTACGGGACAGATGCTCTTTAAAAATGATTTAAATCAAGCTTTTACTAGTGATTTCAAGTGGTTGTAAGCACACTGGAAATAGCTGACAGTTTAGGAGATTTTTACTATATGCGCCATTTTTGCACATGCACACTTTAAAAAGGGCACAATCATGCCGTTTCTATAGGGCCTATGCCCTGACCGTTGGCTCTTGCACGCATGGGAGTGATGTCACTCGACTCGGGCCAGGGTCCACAGCCACCAGAAGGAAGAGAGGCGATGCTTCCACCAGCAGGGCTTCGTTTGCCAGCAAGTGCAACATAATGGGCTAGTATGCCATGAATTCTAGCCCATTATGCTTCTACTTTGCAGAGGAATAAAGAGAAAGTAAAACACATCTCCTTAAAAGACTTGATTTCAAGAAAATCCACCCTGTGTATTTAAAGGCAAAACTTGCGTTTTTTCATTGTGTAGAGTAGGGGGTGCCTAACCTTTTGAAGAGCGAGGACCACTTAAGTGACTTGGTAACCGATTGCAGGCCACACTGAGCAGAGCAATGTCAGGTCCATATGCAGAGCGGACACTGCCCACTCTACTATATGGGTCCTCCGATTCACCCAGATAGAAAGGGGGTGGATCCCCTTTTTTGGGCAGATTGGATGTAGGCGGGTGTAAACGGACACAAGATCATTTACGTCTGCTGCTCTGTAGAGGTAAATGTGTTTGATTGGGTCAGACCGATCGTGTGAAAGGGTATTGGGGCCGCTTTCACACTGATGCACTGCAGTTTGCTGCACTTTGCCATAGACTATTATATCCTGCAGGTGTAGGGCACCAAACCTGCCGATAACAAGTCTGTGGCTCAGTGCAAGCAACCCGCAGGTGCACTGTACCTGGAGATCAGTTTGAAAGCAGCCCAGTAACCACTACAGAACAGATATGCCCATATACACACACACTGATTTTAGTAATTAACTTTAACAGCCTTACATTCAGGTATTGCCAAATGTTGCTCTCACAGGCAGAGTATCCCTCTGCCTGTTACAAGGGCCGGTGCTATAGAGGAAGCGTTTGCTTCCTCTGCCAGCTTCACTCACAACACGGATGCTCTGGGATGGCAGGTCAGCAACCCACAATCTGGAATTGCCAACGCGCCATTCTAGAGCAGGAGGTCGCAGGCCACACCGGGCGTAGAGTAAGGAAGGGTATAAGCCTGTAATTTTGTGGCCATCTAGGTCCCAGAGGGAAAGAAAGGAAGGGGGGGGGGGGGGGGGGGGGGAAGAAAAAACCCACACAAAAACATCACTTAAAACCTTTAGAAGCTTTACCCCCCCACGACTAGGCCATTTTTATGATATAACACTGCGTTAGTTTTAACCGACAATTGCATGGGCATGCAATGCTGTACCAATAAAAAGGTTTCAGTTTTAATCCCTCCTTTGCACTTACAAAGTATTCAGATTGCCAAAAACAGCGATTCTCAATACTGTACTTTGTTTAAAATCCGGCGCCATTGGCAGCCGAGTAACCTGGAAGTGACGTCACTTCCGTGCTTAAATTGGAAACTGAATCAAAGCAGTTTGTGGCTTCGATTCAGTCCCTCTAGGCGCCTGAGGTGTTGCATCGTTAATCGGGACTCCAGGTGGGCACGGTAAGAGCAGCGAAGGGATGTCCCCCCTGGGCAGCTTTTAGCCGCATCGGTTGTCATCACCGGAAAGCCCATCGCATGCTCTAAAGAAAAAAATGTTACTGGATGGGGTTAATATAGCGCGGTCTTACCCAGAAGGGTCCCGACAGACGCATAGAAGAGTTCCTGGGAAAAATAACCCAGGAACCAAAAGCAGCAGAAAGGGTAGAAGAGAGGCTAAGCAGGAAAGGCTTGCATAAAAAGCCAAGTCTTCAGTAACCCGTGGAAGACCGGGATAGTAGGGGCCTCCTGAAGCTCGACAGGGTATGCCACCCTGGTGGGAGAAGGCCCGACCACCATGCTGGATCTTCTTGGGCACCGAGATGTAGGAGATCTGCCGACAAGAGCTAGTCTATAAAAACGAGACCAGAGCTAGCTTGGGACCAGGCCTCTCATAAGAGAAGAGGGGGTTAAACATCAGGGGCAAGCAAAGTTAACCGTGTCCCTACCCAGCATTTGTGTACTGTGGGAGGTGCTTTTACTGGGGGGGGGGGGCATTTGTAGGAACACAAGATCCATGCCATCCCTATGGACAAAAATGCTTTGTTTACATAGGCAGAGAGCATGCATGCCTCAGCCCCATAAGTGTTGGATCACATACTAGGTATGTGATCTGGTGCAGCAGTGCCACAGTACAGGTACGTTATATACTGGCAGCAAGTGGTTAAAGACACTGATCATTTAGGCAGTTTCGTTTTTGGATTGTGTAAGGAGAGTAAAGCCAACAGAAAGGTGTCTGGTGGGAAATTAATTCAAGACCCCATGCTGTAGAGCATGCCTGCCAACTGCATTAGTGCAATTACATTACTTGTGTTCACCTTGTAATGGTAAATTTCTGTGGCTGACATTTGAAGTGTCATGGTGGATCAGTATCCTGATTTCCATGCATTAATCCACCTAGCCCATCAATATACACAAAACAAACAGGATGCCTTACACTTCCTGTTAAATTGCAAATGTGATGAAAAACAAAGCTAGAATAAAATAGCCCCTCCATTACTTTGGATGAGACAGATTAGGTTAACATTTCTGAACCAAGATATTCAATGAATACCAATACTGCATCAGGGACATGTGCCATCTTTTTAGCATGTGGCTATATCACTACATTGACAACCTTTTTTTTGTTACCTGACCTATTACATTACTGTGTCGAACTAAACAATTTCCTACAACTCTTATGCAAAGACTCAAAAATGTATTATAAGTGAAGACGGACTGTATGCTGATCTCTTAAGTGCTTGGCCTGTGTGACCCAAATTAGTTCTCATCTTAAAACACCAAGCAGAGACCCAGGGATTGTAGGATAGTCTTTGTAGGAAGTGTCAGATCTTAGACTGCAGGTCATGCATCAATCTGTCCAGTGTTAGGACATACCTCAGGTTTAAAAAAACAGAAAGCTTTACACTACAAGTCACTGTGCAGAGCTCAAAATTACACGTGCACATTTTATGCAGGCAGGAAAGTTTCTAATGCCCTCAAGGGATACCTTTCATGTATACCCTTCTCATTGGAGGCCAACAGCATGCTCTTATTCCCTGTATATGGGCTTCCTCCCATGATCCAAAACCACATTAGTAGAACGGAACTGATACATTATGGCCAATACAGAAAGCAGCTGTCAGCGGTAGGGACCTTACAATCTTTTGGTGGCAGAATCTAAAGTACTGCTCTATATGCTGCAGAATTTGTTGGCATTACAATCTAACCAAGACACCCATCACAGAATCCAATTCATACAACTTCATTTATAAGACAGTCACCCCACAAACCCTTATGACTGCAAGAATACACAAGACCACCTTTCAGAGAAATTTGTTTTTTATTAAATATTAAAGCTCTTCCGAGGAGATTTAGTTCTGTAAAGAAAGAAAAAAGAAGATTTAAAAAAATACAAAAAATAAATAAAAAAAAAAGTACAAAATTCTAAATAAAGCAAAACTTACTGTTGGGCATTCAACGTCACCGCTGTTGATATCATCAATTACATCGTGTGCGGGTCTGCCATCAATGTTGCAGCCCACAGACTGTGCTGTGCCCAGGATCTCCTTAATGGTACCTGAAACAAGGAGGTAGAAAAATTATCTTCTGCATTATTAGTCAGTTTGCAGAGCTGCTCAGGAACAAATTTGGCTGTGGGTAGTCAAAGCACCTATGACAGTTTTGGCATTCATACTCACCAGATAGTTCTCTGGCCAGGGAACGATGCCTCATCTGACGTGCAATGCTGACAATTTCATCAAACGTGATGCTTCCGCTGTGTTTAACTGTTCAAATAAATAGACTCGTCATTAATACACACATTTAGTAATAAGCAGCAAGCTTTACTGTACATGCAACTGTCTCCAAACTTTCGGCACAGAGTCACTCACTGGTAGAGTGAGCCTGTTTCCTAAGATGGATGCTGATCTAAGCACACCACTGGATTATTACCAATCACATCAGAATGGCATAGTGGCGGGTGGCTAACAAAAAGAAAACAGTGATAAGGTGGACTGAATGGGCATATTACAGACTTACTGGATTGGGCAAATAACCAGTTTTACAACAATGTGCCATGGAAGAGACAAATCCGTTTCTGGAAATGGAAGTTGCCAGATATTTTTTTTATCATCGCCAACCAACAAGATCAAATGTGCCTGGCTGTCACACAGCTATACGACATCACAGGCCAAGCTTCGCCAAACACATGTCTTCTAAATAGTGGTGGCGCCATTTGCACACTGAATTAGATCTCTAATCTATGCGAGTGGATAATACTGTTGAGTTTTGTTTTTTTTTGGGAAAACTACATTGAGATTTGCCTTTTGGTCTCCAGAATGCATTGCCAACATGGAGTGCTGCTGACCAAGGCAATAGGAAGATTTTTATGGCTGTGACAGCCAGGCATGCTTAGCAATGAAAATTATCTAGTAAGGGACTGAAACACATGAGTGAAGCAGTTTTGTAAGCGTTCACCATTGGCACCAAACCTCTTCATGGGTTTGGATTGTGGGACTATTTAGTCCCAATCTGCACACAATGATTGATGAGCATATTTAGGATCAGTTGACACTTACTGTTCTTCACCTTCTTCCTGTCACGTGGAGGCTCCTTCAGGGCCTTGATGATCAGAGCAGAGGCAGATGGTACAACCTCAATCTGTCAAAAAAAAAAATATATATATATTTCAGTATCCTTAGTCAGTGCCTTGGTTCACAAATCTTGTTTACAGTAAAGGTTTGTCCCCAGTCTATCGGCACAGAATCAGTCACATAAGGAAAGACCCTGTTTCCTAAGATGGGGTTTGCTCTCAGCTCACCACTGGAATACACTAGGTCACAGGCAGACCAGCATAGTGGCGGGTGGCTTCTACAGGGTTTAAAAAAGTAAAAGCCAGTATTGGTAAATACAGGCTGTGGTTACTGAACTCAAACTGTGTGTGCATGTATGTGTGCACACACCAGGAGTACTGACTGCACTTGTCCTGGGCCAGCGATTAACTACTGGAGCCAGCTAAAGCCAGGCATACTAAAGTTCTCAGGGAGGTGTCACCAATGGCAACCTATTTTACTATGCATGTTATTCTAACATGCCTCCTATACACAAGTCTCCTACTAGTCCCATTTACACAATCCTTTTTTAAACAGTATACGTTTTATTGTCTGGTTTATAATGCACAGTTGAACCAACAGCTCATTAAAGCAGTGAAATGTAACCAACCTCACATTACTGAGATCGCAGCTTCAAAACAAAGTTTGCCATACCACTACTCTACTGAAGACTACTTAATTTCCTGCTAGATAGGGTTAGTCAACCTCAGTCCCAAGGCCCAGGTGTGACCAACTTTTTCCACCCCAAGAGTTAAATCCTGGCTTTGTTATCAAGCCTGAAAGGAATTAGCCGCCACTTGCAATATGATTAAAGTTTACTTCAGAAGGTAAACAGACTGACCCATTTGTGCTAAAAATAAAGGCACTTAAACATTACAGTTCTGATTTTGAAGATGAGGCTTCCAGGGCCACCTCAAAAACTGAACACCAATTTAGAACAGGCATGCAGATGTGCACTTCAGGTGTGCAAATATTTTTCCATTTGTTCCTTAATCACTACCCAAGATAGAAGTTACTGACCTAGATCAGAATGTTCCTTGCTGCTGCAGATTTAAAATAAAGTACAGCAAAACCTTGGATTGAGAGTTTTGCAAGACAAGCAAAATGTTGCCTTGATATACAAGTGGCGTCGTGTCACAACTGAGTATAAAAGAAGAAAGGCGCCTCCAAGTGTAGCAATACAGGTAAATGAAGGTACAACGTTAAGCAACTCACATGGTTGATTAAAAGGCACATCCAAGTATACAGGCATCCGGGGTAAAGCTGTCCACAGATCATCCCCTGCACTGCCATTGACATCACACCTTCCACGAGCAGTTCAAGCCGCGCTTTAAGATCACTCTAATGCAGGGTAGTCTTAGTCACAAATGCAAACTGATAGCGGTGAGAGCAAGCAGTGTGGGGGACAGGCTATGTGGACAGCTTTACCCCAGATGCCTGCATACTTAGATGCGTCTCATCAACCATTTGAGTTGCTCAATGTTGTACCTTCATTAAAGGGTAAAGTTCATATCTTTCTCTAAAGGCCAGCTCCTATAGCATTCATGTACTTTTGCAAAAATATCAAAGCTTTCTATTAAACCTACAGTCACTTTCATGTCCTTGAGAATTCTCACCCATCACAGGGCATACTATCCTTACAAATCCCTGTATTGAAAGGCTGCAAACTGCATACCTGGTCAGTCTTGCAAACCAACATAAATTGTAGATTTTAGTGGAAAAGTCAGAAGAAGTTTAACAAAACATCAATCCCAACAAGGAGTGTTGGTCGGTCTAGAGAATTACCTGGGCCTGTCTGTTCTGAATGGTCAGTTTGACAGTGATCCTCAAGCCCTTCCAGTCACCGGTTGCCTTGGCAATGTCATCACCAACTTTTTTGGGAGACTGAAATAAAAGGAAAAAAATTAATAAACAGCGCAACCACCTTAGAAAATTCCAAATACCAAGACTAGGCATTCAGAGTATACGCTGCATGTCATCACATACAAATAAAACCTGACAGAAAACATCAGTCTTCCCCCACAGTGCAAAATAAAAAACTCCCATAGACACTAAGCTTTGAGAATTTTGCAAGATATGACCAGTACAAAAATCTAATAAAACCTACCAAACCCAGAGGTCCGATTTTGGGAGCCAGAGCTGAGGTAGCCCCTACCTCACCACCAGTACATCTTAGGAAAACTAGAAATAAAAGACACATGGGAAGTTAATAAAAAAAAAACATTCAGCATGCAAACAAGCCCTGTATATGCATAAAGCAATGTACTCCATCTTTCGGCACAGAACCAGTCACACACACAGACACGTTCTGTTTCCTAAGAGGAGGTCTTTATAAGCTCACCACTGGATTATACCCAGACACACCAGACTGGTATAGTGGCGGGTGGCTATGGCAATCTAAGGGATGATGCAAATATTGTAGAAAAAAAAAAAAAGTGTTGCATCAGGTCCATCAATCCTGGAAGTTCTTTAAAATAATAAAAATAAAGTCTGCAAGGCTGACAACAGTATGCTTTTAGTTTCCTGCAGACACCCAGATGATGAAGCCCTCACAGAACCCGACTGTACACTGTTTGCAGACACCAAAAACTCAAAGCCCAAGATCTCTGGATCGTGTGAAGACATGCCTCAACCAAAGCAGATAAATATAAAAGCAGTGCTTTGCCTATCCAGGTTAAAGCAACAGGTTATCCTTCATAACCTCCAGTTGCACAATCTGACATGTGCAGTTGTCCACATGTCACTCTAGCATTGTGGTGTGAATGGGACACACAGAAAGCAATAGTTTTCTATGCACACTAGGAGTGACCATTTATCCAGCGCAGAATAGGCTAGATTCACACTTGAGTGGGTGGACAATGCACGGCTCTTCAGCAGATGTACAGGAACGCAATTCCCCCTGAACTCAGGACAATTTAATTTTTCTTCAATGCCATGGAGCTGTGCCTACTGCTCAGGTTAAAGCGGGAGTTCCCCCTAAAAAAAAAAAAGCTCATTTTGTCATGGGGAATCGGGTAGTTTTTTAAAAACGAAGCAGTACTTACCGTTAGAGAGCGATCTTCTCCGCCGCTTCCGGGTATGGTTTTCGGGACGGGGCGTTCCTATTTGACTGACAGTCTTCCGACAGGCTTATCTATCGTGTCAAGTCGGTGCGGCTCTATACGGTGCCTGCGCACCGACGTTCGGCTACTTTCGGAAAATCGTGACACGATAGATGCGACCGTCAGAAATCTGTTAATCAAAATAGGAACGCCCAGTCCCGCAGCCCATACCCGGAAGCGGCGGAGAAGATGTCTAAAACTAAATACGGCTTCGATTTAAAAAAAAAAAACGACCTGATTCCCCTAGACAAAATGAGCCGCAATCTAATATTAAAAAATTGTCATTTCCGGGTGAACCTCCACTTTAACTGCTTGTTTTGTCTAGGGCAGTGGTCTCCAAACTAACCTGTGGGCCAGATGCAGCCCTATGCCTGTATTTTTTCAGCCCATTGGACCACTATTCCTCCTACCCACATCAATAAGGTACCATTCCTTCCACTGACTCACACCAATAATGGGATAGAACTCCACATCAGGAAATTCTCACACATTAGCCAGCTCTGGGAAGGCCTGTACAAACCACCACGGCTGACCTCTTAAACATGCTGGTTTCCTGGCTGTCACTCTGCGCTCAGGCCTTCGAGACCTGAAAGGAGGAAGCAGATTGGCTGCCCCACACCTGGTCACAGGAGTCCCCACACCCCGCTCACGGCAGGCCCCACACCCCACCACTGCCCCATATCCCGGTCACAGGAGGCCCCACACCCCGCTCACGGCAGGCCCCACACTCTACCACTGCCCCATACCCCGGTCACAGGAGGCCCCACACCCCGCTCACGGCAGGCCCCACACTCTACCACTGCCCCATACCCCGGTCACAGGAGGCCCCACACACATCTAGTACACACTCCGCTGTATGAAGAGAACCTGGCTTCACCCCCAGGGATTGGGAACACACATTACCCCTCACACATGTGACTCCGCGGCGGCTTGCCCGGGATAGGGGGCCCTCGGCTGGGCGGCTCGCATTCCCCCCGTCCCGCCTCACGTACCGATTTTAACTTCGAGGGGGTCGAACTTAGGAGGCATGACTGTGCCGGACTAGGGGGATTCCGCTTCTCTCAGACAGGTTTCAGTGTCGGATGAACCCAGATTCGGGACGACCGAAGAACAGTTGCACCTCCACCAGCAAAGGAAGCGGGATGAGAAAGAGGGAGGGGTTAGGGCGACGTCGACATATTATAGCCCGAGATCTCGCGGGATTACACGGAGATATCGCGGGATTTTTAAGCTTTGTCTCCTCCTAGCCGCCATCTTGTGTGTGGCAACATCTGTGAAAGTGTTGTAGACGGTTGGTAGAAGAACCATAGCTCCCAACTCTCCCAATTTCGATTAGCTGTCCCTAATTTGGAACCAAGTCCCTCTGTTCCCAGTGCTAAACCTTTCATCAAATTTCTAAATTGATGCATTTGTAGATTTCAAAAGCCAATATAAAGGATTATTAGTGGTTAAAAAAAGCACTTGTGGGTTTAACCATAGCTCCCAACTGTCCCTGATTTGGAGCAATGTCCTTCTGTCCCTCATTCCTTCTCATTCATCCCTAATTTTGGTCTGATCTATATAGCATACTTGCCAACTGTCCCGTTTTCAACGGGACAGTCGCGTCAAATAGGACCTACTCCCAGCTAATTTAGCCTGCCGGGACTTGTCCCGGTTGTAGGGGTGCAACGGATCGTCACCGCGGAGCGCTCCGGAGCCTAGGAAAGTCCCTGGCTTCGGCCTAGCTCCGGAGCGGCGGCCATCTTGCTCCACCCAGTGTGCTTGCCAGAGCCCAGCGTGACACGCCTCCCCGCCTCAGCGTGTTGACTTCTGTAGTCAGCGCGCTGAGGCAGGGAGCCATGTCACGCTGGGCTCTGGCAAGCAGTCTACGCTCTACAATTACTTTTCAATGCGGCCGCCTACTTTCAATTTTTTTCACCAGTGGCCTCTCTCCGAGTGCTTCTCTCCATCGGAGGAGGTCTGGGCTAGCTGACGTCCGTGACGTCACGGCCGCCGGCCCACCGCAATTGCTTCTGGGAGTTGTAGTCTGCGGCTGCGCGCACAAGCTCCCTGCTCCCGGTGGGTATAGAGAGTCTGCAGAGCAGGAGAGCAGCGCAGCAGCCTCAGGCTAAGGAGGGGAAAGTCATGTTGTACTCCAAGGTTGGTTCTTTCTGATGCTGCGGGCCTGGCCTGGGCATGTTGCATTTTGCAGTCAGTGCATTGCTTTTAACAGGAGAATTTAAATGTCAGAAAATGAATTTCTTCAGCTCAGGAGAAATGTAATGATGAGACTGTGGAATACAGAGAGCCTGCAAATCAACATTGCCAGTAACAAGATAAAGTTCACTGCTTCAGAAGAAAAATATCTCTCCCCAAAAAAATGTATCCTCCCAGCACAAACCCATTCTGCCAAAAATGTATCCTCCCAGCACAAACCCATTCTGCCAAAAATCTGTCCTCCCAGCACAAACCTCTTCCCTCCAAAAATCTCTTCTCCCAGCTCAAGTGTTTACCCCCTCTAAATCTGTCTGCAGTGTTTACCCACTCTAAATCTGACTGCAGAAGCGATTCAGTTCGCATGCGCCGCGCTTTATAAGTTTTTCATTCATTCATTCATTCATTCAAGCTAGCCATGGCTCATAGGCCATGACCAGCTCCCAGCAGGACCCACAGGTCCGGCAGCCAGCTCCCAGCAGGACCCACAGGTCCGGCAGCCAGCTCCCAGGCGGACCCACAGGTCCGGCAGCCAGCTCCCAGCAGGACCCACAGGTCCGGCAGCCAGCTCCCAGCAGGACCCAGAGGTCCGCAGCCAGCTCCCAGAAGGATCCAGAGATCCGCAGCCAGCTTCCAGCAGGATCCACAAGCTGTAGGTCCTGCTGGGAACTGGCCACGGACCTATGGATCCTGCTGGCTACTGGAGTGGACACTGGTAGGCTGCATTTGGTGGGCACTGGTAGGCTGCATTTGATGCATTGATATCTTTAAAATATTAATATTAGTATAATTCCCGCAGTCTCTGACCATCTCTTGTATCATGTCTGCAGTCTCTGACCATCTCTGGTATCATGTCTGCAGTCTCTGACCAACCTCGATTGTATTATGTCTGCAGGCATTTACCATCTCCTGTAGTATGTTTGCACTCTCTGGCCATCTCCTGTAGTATGTTTGCAGCCTCTGGCCATCTCCTGTAGTATGTTTGCAGTCTCTGGCCATCTCTTGTATCATGTCTGTAGTCTTTGACCATCTCCTATATCATGTCCACAGTCTCTGACCATCTCTTTCATCATGCCTGCAGTCTCTGACCATCTCCTTGTTTCATGTCTGCAGTCTCTGACCATCTCCTGTATCATGTCTGCAGTCTATGACCATCTCCTGTATCATGTCTGCTGTCTCTGACCATCTCTGGTATCATGTCTGCAGTCTCTGACCATCTCTGGTATCATGTCTGCAGTCTCTGACCATCTCTGGTATCATGTCTGCAGTCTCTGACCAACCTTGATTGTATTATGTCTGCAGGCATTGACCATCTCCTGTATTATGTTTGCAGTCTCTGGCTATCTCCTGTAGTATGTTTGCAGTCTCTTACCATCTCCTGTAGTATGTTTTCAGTCTCTGGCCATCTCCTTGTAGTATGTTTGCAGCCTCTTACCATCTCTTGTATCATGTTTGTAGTCTCTGACCATCTCCTGTATCATGTCCACAGTCTCTGACCATCTCCTTGTTTCATGTCTGCAGTTTCTGACCATCTCTGGTATCATGTCTGCAGTCTCTGACCATCTCTGGTATCATCATGTCTGCAGTCTCTGACCATCTCTTGTATCATGTCTGCAGTCTCTGACCATCTCTGGTATCATGTCTGCAGTCTCTGACCTTCTCCTGTACTATGTCTGGGGGCTCTTTCTACCAGACTCTCGAACAGAAACCCTATCTGTGTCCATTAGAGAGGATCCCAGGGTAATGAAGACTCCTTAGGGGAGCATCTCTGTGTTTGAGTTGTTGCCATAGAAACGTTTGTAATGGGTAGGAGTTAGTACAATGACCACACCCATGTGGGGGCGCCAGAAATATTTCTGCACCCAGGCGCCTGTGACCCTAGGATCGGCCCTGAGTGTGCACACGGTGTGTCATGAATGCCTGCTGGGTATGTTTGCTCCTAGTGGGCGCTCTATTATACACAATGCTAACATCCCTGTGTAGCGGTCATCTTCTATTGCCAGGGAGAACCTACACAGGGAAAGTGTACATTCTGCATTGCATTTTATATAATGTATCATTGCTGGGATTTGTAGTTCTCTGAAACTGCTGGTATTCTGCATTGCATTTTATATAATGTATTAATGCTGGGATTTGTAGTCCTCTGTAACTGCTGGTATTCTGCATTGCATTTTATATAATGTATTATTGCTGGGATTTGTAGTCCTCTGTAACTGCTGGTATTCTGCATTGCATTTTATATAATGTATTGCTGGGATTTGTTGTTTCTCTCTAGCTGCTGCTGGTATTCTCCATTGCGCTGTATAATGTATTATGGCTGGGATTTGTAGTTCCTCTATAACTGGTCAGTGGTAATCTGCATTGCGCAGTATAATCATTATACAGCGTAATGGAGAATACCACCAGCTATAGAGGACTACAAATCCCAGCAATAGTACATTATACAGCGCAATGCAGAATAACGCTATCTATGCTATCTTTCTCTGTAAAAGATATACGTTAAACGATCACTTTAAGCATCATAACCATTAAAGCTTAATGGAGCACAGATATAATGTATGGTGTGTGTGCGCGCGCGCGCGCCGGGGGGGCGGCAAAATGCACCTTCGCCTTAGTTAATAGCTGTGCTGCAAAGTGTCCCTGGAATTTTTTTTCAAATGTTGGCAACTATGATATAGCTGTATATAAAATGCACCTTTTATCTTATCAAAAAGTGTTTTCCAGCACTTAACCTTTCATCTGACTTCTAAATTGCTGCATCTATAAATTTATACATAATGGCCCAGGTCTTAAGTGGTTAAAAAGCCAGCAACTGCAATGATTCATTGCTGTTTGATCTGCAGCTCTGTACCAGTAATCTGCATACCTGTTCATCCGTTACCTGTACCGACCCGACTCTGCTTGACCATCCGATATCTCCAATCCTGACCTTGGCTTGCTTTGACCCTGCTCAGTCTTCTATTTTCTATTTCCGCGGACCGTTTTCATTGGACATGTCCGCTGGCGGAATTTGGTCTGATGGCTGTGCACACCATCAGACCAAATTTCCCGCGAACAGCGAACACGGCCGTACAGACGAACAGCGAACTCGGCCGTACAGACGACCGAACATGTCCGCGGAAACTGGTCCGCAGACCAGTGCACTGATTACTGTAAAAATGACACTGGCAGTGAAGGGGTTAACCACTAGGAGGGGCTGCAGGGGTTAAGTCAGTACTAGGGAGTGATTCTTACTTACTGATGACCGTTCCCGATCACGGGGTGCAGCCATCAGTGACAGTGTCACTAGGCAGAATAGGGGAATGCCTTGTTTACAAAAACATCCCCCTGTTCTGCCTTTGCTGACCGCAATCACAGGCTGCCCGGGAACATCGAGTTCCCGGGACCCGCGAGCACGCTCAAGGGGCGTCAAATTTAAAGGGACGCACAGGTACGCCCATTTGCCTGCCCGTGCCATTGTGTTGACGTACATCTGCGTGCGGCGGTCGGCAAGTGGTTAAAGAAAAAAACATGGAATACCCCCTCAAGGGTGGGACTTTATAAGTAACAAATTTATTTAAATAGTTCAAATCGGGACATCATTCAGTGTCCTAACAAGGTTAAAAGGCCACGTGCAAGTGGTGTACAGATCCTATTATATAAAACAATTGAACAGACATGAGACAGAAAATAGTCCAACCCGACAGTTGGACTATCATCATGACTGTTTCCTATCATCACGCCTGAATCTGCTGTTCTCCTTTCTTCTTCAACTTTACTTTCCTCACCTCAAGTTTATTGTTTTTACCCGGCTGGGTAATAAAGAGCACAGCAAAGAGCACCTGTTGCGGACATTCCTTTACTTCTACCAAATGCAATACGCATCATCCACCCCTAGGAATTCGGGTGGGCCATGAGGTGAATGTGCCACCCAAAACAACCAGCAGCTCCTCCGGGGGGTAGTACTACAAGTGGGGGCTCGTCCGGGATAGGCTGTTCAGAATTCAGAAGTTTAATCTGCCATTAATTCAAGGAATTGTCGTGTGTTAAATTGTGCCTGGTGAGGAAGGAGTTAACGTCGCCATTGAAGTTGGGCGCACGTGCGGCGAGGCCCTGTGCGCCTACCACATGTAAGGAAAAGAAAAAACTCAGGTGGGAAGAGTCACCCACCCCTGCGTGAGACGCAGACTGAGTTTGGTGCCAAAGCACAGAGTGATTATCCACCCACGAGAGAAGGTCGTGCGAACATGTCTGTGCCATCAACGCCATTTGGAAAGCTGCGACCCCCGATGTCTGTGCCAGGGGTCAACGCAATGTCTGCTACTGCTGGAGTCCCCCTGACAGATACCGGAATTCGAATGCGGACCCAGGGGAAGTTCGTCCTATTTTCCAGCGGTAGCGTGGAGGCCCTTGGACTGTCCTTCCCCCACTGTTCAGAGCAGGCCGTCCGTCTTTTGCCCTTTGCCAGGTGCAAGAAATGCCAGAGTTGACTGTTCCAAGTGGAGCCACCGACTGAACCTCCTCGGGAGATGAGGGTGGATTGGATTACTGGGACAGTGGAGGAGGAGGCCCCATGGCCGGTACCCTCTTCAACTACTGTGATCGCTGAGACCATGACCGTCTCATCTACATTGACTCTGCCATCGGCTGTTACCCCAATCGTGTCACCAGAGGTAAGCGATGCGGTCGACATTAAATTTGTGCCTAGTGTGGAGGCAGATGCCGTAACGGAGACAGCGCTGACCAATGTGGTCTCTGTGTGGCACGCTATCGCTAAGATGGACCCCGCTCAGGCCTCCCACGGCTGTGATCGAGGCCTGCCTGTGAGCAAGAATGATACAGCCAATATCTTTGCTGGAGGGCGTACATGCCTGCCTGCTGAGGAGTATAATACATCGGACTTAGACTCACTGGGGCTGATTTACCAAGCCTTTACTCCATGACTCATGGAGTAAAAGCAGGAGTAGCAGCCGTTTTGCCATTTACTAAAGAAATACGCTGCTAGTGCAGTGTATTTCCCTAGTTACTAATGTGCTCCGTGCGCCCAGGAGAGGGTGCATTGTGCACCAGTACAGACCTGGCGCACGGCACATTAAACTGTAAATTGCGGGGGTTTGGGCGGGAGTTTATTAGGGGGGGAGGTGGGGGGATGCAGGGGAAGTGAAGTGACATGTGTTTTGAAGTGTTTGGCGGGCCGAATTGAAAGGGAAAGTGTTTTTTGAAAACAGATCCCCGTACGCTTGCACAGTGCGCCTGAACCTCGGGAGGTTCATTTGCATACTGGGCATGCGCAGAGAGAAAAGTCAGGGATTCCCGTGCGCCTTGTCAGTACGCCGTGAAAATCTTGGTAAATACCAAGCGGCGTACCCGTGAATGCGCTGCGTGACGCGGCGCACGGGAATCTCCGAGCTGTTTTCAGCCCTGAAGGGGAACTCCGCGCCAAATTTCAAACTTGAAATCGGCGCGGGTCCCCCTCCAGGGCTACATTAGGCTCTTAGGCTTGGTCCGGAACGTGAGGGGTTAAACCCGCGCCGATTCGGCGCGGGGGTCCCCCCCAGATCCAAACCAAGCCCTCATCCCAAGCATGCAGTCTGGCCCGGACAGGAATGGGGGCGGGGACGAGCGAGCGCCCCCCCCCCTCCTGAGCCGTACCAGACCGCATGCCCTCAACATGGGGGAGTGTGTGCTGTGGGGGAGGGGGGCACTGCCCCCCCACCCCACAGCACTCTTGCCCCCATGTCGATAGGGACAAGAGCCTCTTCCCGACAACCCTTGCCATTGGTTGTCGGGGTATGCGGGCGGGGCTAATCGGAATCTGCGAGCTCCCTTTAACAAGGGGGCCCCCAGATGCCGGACCCCCACCCTATGTGAATGAGTATGGGGTACATCGTACCTCTACCCATTCACATGGGGGAAATGTAAAGTAAAATAAAACACCACACACAATAAAATATTTTATTAATCAGCTCCGGAGCCCCCCCTTTCTTCTTTAGCTCTCTTAGAAGGGGGGGTTTCTTCTCTCCCGATCTTCTGCCGGGACCCTGGGCTTCGGTGATTTCTGCCGGGGGAGGGCGCCATCCCTCGGTCCTCTCCGGAGCCTTCCGCCGGATGCCCCCACCCCATTTAAGCTCTTTTTCATTAGGGAGGGGCATCTGGACTTCGGGGTCTTCTGCCGGGGGATGGCGCCTATCCCCCGGTCTTTCCGGTGCCTTCCGCCAGGGTTCCGGTCTTCCTGGTCTTCTGCCGGGGGTGCGCCAACTCCCAGGTCTTTTCTCTGCTCCCTCTTCTGCCTGGCTCCCCCGCGGAGCCAGGGCTTTCTTCCGTCTTCTTTCTTCTCTCTTCCTTCTTCTGCCTGTCTCCTCCGGGAGCACAGGGCTTGTCTGCGCTGTCCTCTCCCTTCTCTTCCATTGGATGTTGACACGACGAGGTTCCGCGCTGACATGCCGTGTCAGCGGCGGGCATGGACTTATATAGGGCAATGCCACATGTGACCTCAACCCATGTGACATCACATTCCCTGGGCATGATGGGAATGTGATGTCACATGGGTTGAGGTCACATGGTGGCATTGCCCTATATAAGTCCATGCCCACTGCTCAGACGGCATTCCAGCGCCGGACCTCGTCGTGTCAACATCGAATGGAAGAGAAGGGAGAAGACAGCGGAGACAAGCCCTGTGCTCCGCGGAGGAGACAGGCAGAAGCGGAAGGCATCGCAGAAGCCCGGAGAGTGGCGCCCTCCGGCGGAAGACACCGTACAAGCCCGGGACCCTCACCCAAAGGCAGGAGCCTCCCTGGTGAAGGGGGTCCCGGTGAATTACGTCGCTGAAGACGGGGGTGGGGTGCCAGTGCACCCCCCCCCGCAGAAACCGTCGTGGAAGCCCGGGACCCTCCCCCAAAGGCAGGAGCCTCCCTGGTGAAGGGGGTCCCGGTGAATTACGTCGCTGAAGACGGGGGTGGGGTGCCAGTGCACCCCCCCCCGCAGAAACCGTCGTGGAAGCCCGGGACCCTCCCCCAAAGGCAGGAGCCTCCCTGGTGAAGGGGGTCCCGGTGAATTACGTCGCTGAAGACGGGGGTGGGGTGCCAGTGCACCCCCCCCCGCAGAAACCGTCGTGGAAGCCCGGGACCCTCCCCCAAAGGCAGGAGCCTCCCTGGTGAAGGGGGTCCCGGTGAATTACGTCGCTGAAGATGGGGGTGGGGTGCCAGTGCACCCCCCCCCCGCAGAAACCGTCGTAGTAGCCCGGGACCCTCCCCCAAAGGCAGGAGCCTCACTGGTGAAGGGGGTTCCGGCAGAAGATGGCGAAGCCCGGGGCCTAATGGGGTGGTGGTGGGGGGCCCCGGCAGAAGACCCCCGGCTGACTAATAAATTAATTTATTCATGTGTGGTGTATTATTTTTTTCCATTTTTTTCCCCAGGTGAATGGGTAGGGGTACAATGTACCCCCATACTCATTCACATAGGGTGGGGGGCCGGAATCTGGGGACCCCTTTATTAAAGGGGTCTCTCAGATTCTGATAAGCCCTCCGCCCGCATACCCCGACAACCAACGGCCAGGGTTGTCGGGAAGAGGCTCTTGTCCCTATCGACATGGGGACAAGAGTGCTTTGGGTTGGGGGGGCAGTGCCCCCCTCCCCCACAGCACACACTCCCCCATGTTGAGGGCATGTGGTCTGGTATGGCTCAGGAGGGAGGGGGGCGCTCGCTCGTCCCCACCCCCATTCCTGTCTGACCAGACTGCGTGCCTGGGATAATGGCTTGGTTTGGATCTTGGGGGGGACCCCACGCTATTTTTTTTGCGCGGGTTTAACCCCTTATGTTCCAGACCAAGCCTAAGAGCCTGGTATGCACCTGGAGGGAACCCACCTTATTTTTTTTCCGGGGGTCTGGAGTTCCCCTTCATGAACAGCAATCTGTCATTTACACATGTCAGTCCCCCCCCCCCCTACAGTTAGAACACACCCAGGGAACATATTTAACCCCTCCCTCGCACCTAGTGTTAACCCCTTCCCTGCCAGTGGCATTTTTTGAGTAAGCAATGCATTTTTTACAGCACTGATCGCTAGAAAAATGCCAATGGTTCCAAAAAAGTGTTCGATGTGTCCGCCATAATGTCGCAGTACCGATAAAAATCGCTGATCGCCCCAATAACTAGTTAAAACAACAAAAAAAAACAATTTGTAGACGCTATAACTTTTGCAAAAACCAAACACTAAACGCTATTTGCGATTTTTTGGAACCAAAAAGATGTAGAATACGTATCGGCCTAAACTGAGGTTTTTTTTAGTTTTTACAATATATATTTTTGGGGATATTTATTATAGCAAAAAGTAAAAATAATTTTTACATATGTGGGCGGGACTTACGCAAGTCCCGCCCACATATATAAACATCGTTCAAACCACACATGTGAGGTATTGACGCGTGCCTTAGAGCGAGAGCAATACTTTTACCACTAGACCTTCTTTGTAACTATAAACTGGTAACCTGGAAAAATAAATAAAAGGTCGCCTATGGGGATATTCACGGAATTCATTTTGGCCCCATTGCAGGAGTGTTTCCAATAGTAAAGCGTGACATGTAAGGTATCTATTTACTCAGTGTAACATCATCTTTCACATTATCCCCAAAAATTGGGCTCACTTTTGTGTTTTGTTAATTTTTAACCACTTGAGCCCGGACCATATTTCTGGTCAATGACCGGGCAAGTTTTTGTGATTCGGCACGGCGTCGCTTTAACTGACAATTGCGCAGTCGTGCGACGTGGCTCCCAAACAAAATTGGCAACCTTTTTTTTCACACAAATAGATTATTAAATGTGCGTGTTTACTTCTGTCTTTAACACCTCCCCTTCAGGCTGGAAAGCATCAGATCAGGGGAAACAAAAAAAAAAAAGCTCTCATTCCATTGCAGCTTGGTTCCTACATGTGTGATGAACTGAGCATGCTCAAACACTTAGAAAAAAAATATCCTTTCTTTTTAAAAGGTGAAAAACACTCATTGGATGCTCATAGAGCGTGGTTTGGGTTAATTGCAGGTGTGCCCAATTACAAGCTCACCCAAACTAGAGACTGCAATTTGTTCATGTGATTCCAATTGCTTCATTACTAGCACTGTTATAAAAAGCTTGGATCGATCAGTCCTCAGCTGCCCTCAGAAGGGGCAGGCTGGCAGAAATGCTGTTGCGAAACACAAATGTGGTTTGTTGCATGGGTTTTGTTTTATTTTGCCAATGGTTTTGGTTTATTTTTAAATGATGTTCACTTTGATGTATTTGTCTATGTGGCCTTATTTTATGAAAAATGTGTAAAGCTATGGTTGTTTAGAATTTTGAAATGTATTTTTGTTTGTTTGTCTTTTTTGCTTTCCTTGTTTTGTTGACCAATAAAAATTACTTTAAAATTGTTAAGTTTGTCTTTTGTTACTTTTTCATGCTACATATGTTGACAGCTGCAGCTGAACTAGGTTAGGGCCTAACAAATTATGTGTGATTTTTGTCTAAGCTTCTTTCCTGGTGTGTAATCATGAAATGTTTGCCATGTTTATTCCCCATGACTTTAAAGACAAAAACTGGTAAGTATTTTATTTTTTCTGCAGTGGTCCTCAGCCCTCAAGTACCCCCGACAGGACATGTTTTGTGGATTTCTCTTATCAAGAATTGCTGTCCAGACTGTATTTTAAAGCACATGTGCAAGATGAAGGAAAACCTGCAAACATGGCCTGTGGGGGGGGTTTGCTATTGGTGGACAGGCTTGACGTGCTGATTTACAGCACTGTGCTTAAATCTAGCGCAAGGCAATCCTATTCAAATTGTGGGTGTTTGAGGGAAGCCAAGTGAGTGTTAGAACCCCTGCTTTGTGTTTTTTATTTTTGTTGAGCTTTGTGTCCCTTTTCTTAAAATTGGCTTCACTTCCTGTCACACAGCTGAACAGGAAGTGAGGTTAAAACCCTACCAGTGTCATTTCTTGGGGACACAGGTCAATCTAACTAGTGTCCCCATTAAGCAAATTGCACTCCAGCACTGCTGTGTACACCCCAAATCATGGGTCTTCAAACTACGGCCCTCCAGTTGTTCAGGAACTACAATTCCCATCATGCCTAGTCATGTCTGTGAATGTCAGTGCATTACAAGGCCTCATGGGATGTGTAGTTCTAAAACAGCTTGAGGGCCGTAGTTTGAGGATCCCTGCCCCAAATGATTATTTAGTTTGGGGTTTAGTAAAGGCAAAGCCACTCTGCAGTACAAGCATAGTTGCTGAAAATCAGAGAGGAAGCACTGATGGTTTTAACATCCAATCCTGTAGAAGCAAAGTTGTTTTGTTTTCTTCCTTGCTTTGCACTTGTAGGAGTGGATTTGCCTTTAGTAAATGGACCCCAAAGTCCAAGATCCCTAATAATTTGGGGTGTACACAGCAAAATGCTAGAGTGCAATTTACATAATGGGAAACTATTTAGATTGATCTCTGTGTCCCCAAGAAAATATATTAGTAAGGTTTTACCCTCACTTCCTGTTTGGCTATGTGACAGGAAGTGAATGAATTAGAAAGGGTGAAGACACCTCACAAATGTTGTCACTATCAGGGGTGCAGACATCCCCAAAAAAATGAGCAGATAATACTTATTTGCAAATTAATAATTTTTTAGTTAAGATTGGGTGGGGTGCTCTAACACACACATTCCTACATATTAGCAACGCTCTATCCTGGCCTATTGGCATGGTTATATTTTCTTAGGGCTCTCAATAAAACTCTATGAAATTTGTGCTTAAACTAGAACCAGGGGCGGACTGACAACTCATGGGGCCCCTGGGCAATAGAAGATTATGGGGCCCCTCTGGCTTACAGATGACCACCACGCCAGGAGGTAGTGCAGAGGCGGGCAGCTAAAATCTTGGGATATTCACATTAAAAGCATGTCATTTTCGGACATATCAGGGACAGATCTAAAAAAAACACAGATTTTTACATACTGTCCCTGGTTTTACTGAGCCTGGCAACCCGGATGGGGCCCCCTAGTGGCATGGGGCCCTCGGGCAGTGCCCGAGTGACTCAATGGTCAGTCCGCCCCTGACAAGAACTATAATCAACAAGTTTTATTTTCTTTCATTTTGGATAGAGTGAGGGAGGGTTATAGGCCCTGTCAGTTTATTTTGTATTATCTGTGTCCAATTGGGGAGATTTGCCTTCACTTCCTGCCCCATAGCCAAACAGGAAGTGAGAGAAAAACTATGCAAATTAACCACTTCCCGCCCAGCCTATGGCCGATTTACGTCCGGGAAGTGGTTACACAATCCTGACAGGACGTCCTGCAGGATTTCATGCCGCACGCGCCTGTGGGGGCACGCAGCGCGGCGATCGGTGATGCGGGGTGTCAGTCTGACACCCTGCATCTCCGATCTCGGTAAAGAGTCTCTCACGGAGACGGAGACTCTTTACCACGTGATCAGCCGTGTCCAATCACGGCTGATCACGATGTAAACAGGAAGAGCCATCGATGGCTCTTCCTCACTCGCGTCTTACAGACGCGAGTATAGGAGAGCCGATCGGCGGCTCTCCTGACAGGGGGCGTTCGCGCTGATTGTTTATCAGCGCAGCCCCCCCTCGGATCACCACACTGGACCACCAGGGATGCCCACCCTGGACCACCAGGGTGTGCAAAAACAAAAAATATATAGAACAAAAAAACAAAAAACATTAAAAAATAAGAAAAAAGATGCCAATCAGTGCCCACAAATGGGCACTGACTGGGAAAATCAGTGCCACCCCACAGTGCCCATCCATGCACAGTGCCCACCTGTGCCACCCATAAGTATCCATCAGTGCCACCCATAAGTGCCGCCCATAAGTATCCATCAGTGCCACCCATAAGTGCCGCCCATCTGTGCCGCCCATGAGTGCCCATCAGTGCCGCCTATGAGTGCCCATCAGTGCCGCATAGCAGCGCCGCCAATCAATGCCACCTCATCTGTGCCGTCAGTACTACCTCATCGATGTCCATCAGTGCCATCTCATCGGGGCCCATCAGTGCCGCCATATCAGTGCCCGTAATTGAAAGAGAAAAACTTATTTACAAAAAAATTAACCTAAAAAAAGAAAAAGGTTTTTTTGTTTCAAAATTTGCAGTCTTTTTTTAGTTGTTGCGCAAAAAAAAAAACGCAGAGGTGATCAAATAACAACAAAAGAAAGCTCTATTTGTGGGGAAAAAAGGACGCCAATTTTGTTTGGGTACAGTGTTGTATGACCGCGCAATTGCCATTCAAAGTGCGACAGTGTTGAAAGCTGAAAATTGGCTTGGGCGGGAAGGTGCGTAAGTGCCTGGTATGGAAGTGGTTAAGGGAATCCAGTGCCCCCCCAGAACTAGTGTGTGGGTCCCCTGAAAATTACTGGGCGGGGTTATACAAAAACAGGGTGTGACCTTGACAGGAAGGGGTGGGTCATTTTTCTATTAGGAGGTGCAGATATGTAGTCAGGCCTAGGGCAGAACCAAACCTTAATATACTACTGCATATTAGGGCTTATTTAGACCGGAACCGATTTACAGCGTGTTTTTATATTGTGGGAGGAAACCCACGCAGGCACAGGGAGAACATGCAAACTCCATGCAGATGCTGTCACGGGCGGGATTCGAACCAACGACTCTTTTGCTGCTAGGTCAAAGTGCTATACACTACACCACTGTGGTGAACGAACATGATTGCAGCTGAAAGCATGAGATCTTTTTTTTTTTTTTTCAATACCATGCTTTCCAGCCTTATTGACCCCGCCTCTCTCCATAAAGAGGACCTGTCACACACTAGTCCTATTACAAGGGATGTTTACATTCCTTGTAATAGGAAGAAAACTGATCATTTTTTTTTTATTTTTTTATTTCAGTGTAAAACATTATAAAACTAAATAAAAATAAATAAGAAAACCCCAAAAAAAAATTTTTAAGCGCCCCGTCGCGACGAGCTCGCGCACAGAAGCAAACGCATACGCGAGTAGCGCCCGCATATGAAAACAGTATTCAAACCACACAAGTGAGGTATCGCCGCGATCGTTAGAGTGAGAGCAATAATTCTAGCCCTAGACCTACTCTGCAACTCAAAAAATGCAACCTGTAGAATTTTTTAAACGTCGCCTATCGAGTTTTTTAAAGGGTAAAAGTTTGACGCCATGCCACGAGCGGGCGCAATTTTTAAGCGTGACATGTTGGGTATCATTTTACTCGGCGTAACATTATCTTTCACAATATAGAAAAAAATTGGGCAAAATGTATTGTTGTCTTATTTTTTAATTCAAAAAAGTGATTTTTATCCAAAAAAAGTGCGCTTGTAAGACCGCTGCGCAAATACGGTGTGACAAAAAGTATTGCAATGACTGCCATTTTATTCCCTAGGATGTCTGCTAAAAAAAAATATATAATGTTTGGGGGTTCTGATTAATTTTCTAGCCAAAAAATTGTGATTTTCACATGAAGGAGAGAAGTGCCAGAATTAACCCGGTGGGCAAGTGGTTAAAGTACTCATGGCTATAAAGAATAGAGTCATTGCTCATTAAAAAAAAAAAAAAAAAAAGGGGGTCCCTCCAAATTAAATTACCAGGCCCTTCAGGTCTGGAATGGATATTAAGGGGAACCCCGCCGTAAAAACCCCAAAAAAAAAAGACGTGCGGTTCCCGGCAAATATCCATTCCAGACCCTTCAGGTCTGGTGTGGATTTTAAGGGGAACTCCACCCCAAATTGAAAAAAAAAATGGCGTGGAGTCCCCCTAAAAATCCACACCAGACCCTTATCCGAGCACGTTGACCTGGCCGGCCGCAGAAAAGAGGGGGGGACAGAGTGCGGCCCCCCCCCTCTCCTGAACCGCACCAGGCCACATGCCCTCAACATGGGGAGGATGTCCCCATGTTGATGGGGACAAGGGTCTCATCCCCACAACCCTTGCCCGGTGGTTGTGGGGGTATGCGGGCGGGAGGTTTATCAGAATCTGGAAGACCCCTTTAACAAAGGGGACCCCCAGATCCTGACCCCCCCCCTGTGTGAAATGGTAATGGGGTACATTGTACCTCTACCATTTCACCCCAAAAAAAATGTCAAAGTGATAAAAATGACAGTAGCCGGTTTTTGACAAATCTTTTAATAAAATCTTCTTTTCTTCTTTCCTTCGGGGTTCTTCCGCTGCTTCTTTCTTCTCGTCCACATCTTGCCCGACGTCTTCTTCTATCTTCTCCGTCCGTCCTTCCGCCTTCTGGTCCCGCATCTTGCCCGTTGTCTTCTCCGTCCGCCTCCTCGTCCGCATCTTGGGTCTTCTGCGGTCTTCTTCTCGGTCCGCCGCCTTCTCGTCCCCTGCGTTTGAATTGTAATTGGCCGCCGTTTTCCCGCTCCTGGGACCCGCCCCCCTCTGACGCCACAAGTAAACTCCTTAGAAGGTCATGTGCGTCAGAGGGGGGCGGGGTCACATGAGTGTGACACGGCGGGAACTTCTTCTCCGGGCGGCGCGATTGAAATTGAATTCCCCCGCTGTGTGACGCTCTGCGACCCCGCCCCCCTCTGACGCACATGACCTTCTAAGGAGTTTACTTGTGGCGTCAGAGGGGGGCGGGTCCCAGGAGCGGGAAAACGGCGGCCAATTACAATTCAAACGCAGGGGACGAGAAGGCGGCGGACCGAGAAGAAGACCGCAGAAGACCCAAGATGCGGACGAGGAGGCGGACGGAGAAGACAACGGGCAAGATGCGGGACCAGAAGGCGGAAGGACGGACGGAGAAGATAGAAGAAGACGTCGGGCAAGATGTGGACGAGAAGAAAGAAGCAGCGGAAGAACCCCGAAGGAAAGAAGAAAAGAAGATTTTATTAAAAGATTTGTCAAAAACCGGCTACTGTCATTTTTATCACTTTGACATTTTTTTTGGGGTGAAATGGTAGAGGTACAATGTACCCCATTACCATTTCACACAGGGGGGGGTCAGGATCTGGGGGTCCCCTTTGTTAAAGGGGTCTTCCAGATTCTGATAAACCTCCCGCCCGCATACCCCCACAACCACCGGGCAAGGGTTGTGGGGATGAGACCCTTGTCCCCATCAACATGGGGACATCCTCCCCATGTTGAGGGCATGTGGCCTGGTGCGGTTCAGGAGAGGGGGGGGGGCCGCACTCTGTCCCCCCCTCTTTTCTGCGGCCGGCCAGGTCAACGTGCTCGGATAAGGGTCTGGTGTGGATTTTTAGGGGGACTCCACGCCATTTTTTTTTTCAATTTGGGGTGGAGTTCCCCTTAAAATCCACACCAGACCTGAAGGGTCTGGAATGGATATTTGCCGGGAACCGCACGTCTTTTTTTTTTTGGGTTTTTACGGCGGGGTTCCCCTTAATATCCATTCCAGACCTGAAGGGCCTGGTAATTTAATTTGGGGGAACCCCTACACATTTTTTAGTTTGTTTTATGAATGAATCCCTTTAGAATTGTCAGAGCCGACAATTCATTATAGCCGCGTGTGAATTTTTAAATGACTTTTTTCCTTCAGAATGTCACTTTGTGCAGGGGGAGTTCTAAGTGCGGGAAAAATGCGCTATTTCACATGCTGACATTACACCCCCCCTAGGTACGAAATTTAAAGGAATATTTCACTTTTATTGTTTCACTTTAAGAATTATTAATTTCACTGCTCCCGAAAAAACGGCCGTTTTAAAAAATAAAAAAAGCATTGATACATGTTCCCTGGGGCAGGACTGAGGTCCCCAAACACTTTTTAGGACAAAACTTGCAGATTAGCCTTTAAAATGAACACTTTTGATTTCTCCCATAGACTTCTATAGGGAGTTCGGCGCGGCTTTACATATTAGTTTCAATGCGCCGGCTGCTACGCTGGTTCATGCGCCTGATTAAGCCTCCACCCGGAGTACTAATTAATGCATGAACCAGCGCAGCGCACATAGCTTAGTAAATCAGGCCCACTATCTGATGATGGGGATAATAAATGGTTTGAGCCGGAGTTTCCCGAGTCGCAGCGGGGTAAAAACTCCTGGGCTACTAAGCCCCGTAGACACAAGAAACACTTCAGGAATGCCGCAGCCATCTGCGGATGTCCCACAGCTAACATGGGAAGTTGAAGTGCCAGGCACTAGTATCGTTAATCCCATGCCTGCTCTTCTGCCTGTACTAAAGAGAGCTCCTGACGCTTGTTTTGTTGGGACTTGGCACCCCCGTACCCTGCCGAAACTGGCTCGCCTACAGCGCATCTTTATGAGAAAGGTAGCATGGGAATATCCCTATATGAGGATAGGCTCCCCATATTGCATCCTTGTACCAGTCCTCCCTCATCTGTTCAATCACAGGACTGTAAGGTCTGTCTCAGGGGGTAGCACCCATCAGGTCTCAGTGTGTGTGGTGTCAAAAGGGCAAGCCCTTGAGGCATGATATCACCCACAAAAGATACATCAGTCCATCGGGTCTTCTGGTGCTGGTGAGGCAAAGCGGCTTCTCTTGTGGATGCTGGAGTGAGCTTGTTGTCCAGGAGTGTCCTGTAGCTTTTTGGGGGAGCAAGATGTCGCTCATTGTTTGGATCCCTCAGCAGCAGTTTCTGGTGTTGACATGTGGAGAACGTGGATCGTGGCAAGGAGGTCATCTTTTGCAGGGCGATGGGTTTATCCCAAAATCAAAGTCAGGCTCACCGTACTGAGAGGAAGGTGAAGTCCATGTCTGTTTCTGCAGATGTGGCAGTGCAGGGCGGGAAGATGCTGCCACCTCCATCTTAGATGCGGCTCTTGTCAGCGCTGCCTGGAACTAATTTCAGCTTATGCTGCGTACACACGATCGGAAATTCGATGTGAGCCTTTGGTCGGAAATTCCGACCGTGTGTAGGCTCTATCTGACTTTTTCGGTCGGAATTTCCGTCTGAACAAAAATTTGAGAGCTGGTTCTCAATTTTTTACGACAAGAAAAGTTATTTTTTCGGAAATTCCAAACGTCTGTATGCAATTCTGACGCACAAAAAAAACACACATGCTCAGAATCAACTTGACGCATGCTCGGAATCATTGAACTTAAATTTTCTTGGCTCGTTGCAGTGTTATATGTCGCCGCGTTCTTGACGGTCGGAAATTTTGTCTGACCGCGTGTGTGCAACACAAGTTTGAGCCAACATTCTGTTGGAAAAAAATCCACGGTTTTCTTGTCCGAATTTCCGATCGTGTATACGCGGCATTAGACTTCCTCCCACTGTACATCCCGTCAATATATGCCCGGGAGTCTCAGCAATAAGTGGGTCACCTTGGGGATGCGGTAGGCTGTTGGGTCCCGGTAGATGCGGGCGATAAGCAGACATGTCCTGCCTAGTCAGCTTTGCCATACGCCTCATTATTAACTGTTTGTTTTATAAAATATCTGTCAGAAGGGAGTTATAAACCTGCTGACAGAAATAACATCAGAACCAACACATATTTCCCTTCAAATTAAGCCTTACTCTTGTACTTCTGTAAGAAGGGGGTTATAAGCCTCCTGACAGAATACTGGGGGAAGAAACATATTATTCAGCAAAAATAGTTATTTTTGGAGTTCCTGATGGGAGGGGTCATTCCCCGAGCAAACAGGCTCCTTAAAGAGGATGTCCGCTGAAAAGAAAATATTAAAAGCCAGCAGCTACAAATACTGCAGCTGCTGACTTTTAATATTAGGACACTTACCTGTCCTGGAGTCCAGCGCCGTCCGCAGCAGAGGACGAGCGATCGCTTGTCACTCTGCTGCTCCCCCCGCCATCCTCGGTGAGGGAACCAGGAAGTGAAGCGCTCCGGCTTCACTGCCCGGTTCCCTACGGGGCATGCGCTAGTTGCGCTGCGCCTGCTGATTGGCTCCCGCTGTGTACTGGGAGCCGAGTGTTCCCAGCACACAACTGGGGGGGGTGACGTAATGCCCGCAGTCTGCCCGAGACTGTGTGGCCGGCAAATACCTGTCTTTAGACAGGTATCTGCACCCCCCCTGAAAGGTGTCAAATGTGACACCGGAGGGGGGGTTTCCGATCAGCGGGAGTTCCACTTTAGGGTGGAGCTCCGCTTTAAAGAATTGGTTTAGTGTCCTTGCAACAGGAAAGGGTCCATCAATTGGGCACAAAAGGGTGGCAGGTAGGTCTGATCCTGCAAAGAAGGACACATTTTCACTGCAACTCCTCAGCAGTCCATGTGGGCACTTTTATAATGGCTGTACATCCAACAGTCCGCCTAAAAGTGCAGGTTAGGCAACCTCTCCCTGCCACCCCCTTCCTCCCTGATAGAGACAGAGTGACTCTTTGTAGGCCACAAAGCGGGCCGAAGTCTCCTCACACCCTGGCACCCGCCAGAGCTTAGAGACAGCGGCTTAGGGACGTTTAGGCAACGCTGTATCCTGACCTTGGCCAACAAGGCCCTAGGGCAGCACTTTGCGGGGGGGGGGGGGCGCGGAAAGAGTCCACACCGGCTTGCGCTACACTGTTAGTGTAACGCCAGTCTTATGGGGCGGACTGGGCTGAGAGGCAAATTAGTCTAGCGCTCCCATAATGTGGCTGCACTGCTTCTGGTATGCCGGCAGACGGCATTACGCTGGGGGGGGGGGGGGCGCTGCTTCTAAGTTTGACTGTCCTATCATCTTGGACCACAAACCTTCCTCACTGTGCTCTATGTTTTCTGTTGCACCATTGGTGTGGTTATATCTTCTTAGTCCTCTCCATAAAATTATCAGAGATTTATGATTACAGTAGAACTATAGGCAACACTTTTTTTTTTCATTTTGGATAGAATAAGGGAGGGTTATAGCCCCTGTCAGTTTATTTTTTTCCATCCCTGTCCCATTGCAGAGATTTCCCTTCACGTCCTGCCCCAAACAAACAGGAAGTGAGAGGAAATCTATGCAAATAAAGGGAATTCATTGCCCCCCCCAGGCCCTCAGAACTAGTGTCCCCACTCGAAAATTTCAGGGCGGGTCTTAAACAGCAGGTATAGCAAGGTGCATGGACGAAGCCGGAATTTCAGGGACATCAGGTTCCTGTATGGGAGTACTTACAGTTATCAGGTCCCTGACCAGGCCGCAAGCCACAGCAGACTCCTCTTCTCCCATGTCACTTATTTTCACAGGGGAGTCACCAGGCTCAGACTCTTTTTTTTTTTTTTTAAAGGTATAAACCAGGCTCAGACTCTACCCCACTTTTCAGGGATGACTACAGGCCCACTGCAGTGTACAAAGTCCTGAAAGCAGGTCCACATTGTAGTATTGTTACTCCTGCTGGCTGGATGCAAGCAGGATGAGCGGTTCGCCACAATGACCGCACCTGATCCAGGCACTGACCACCATTGTTAGCTTCAGGCACTCTGGACACAGCAGGCACAGCCGCTTCATCCCCTCGATCATCCCCAGGGCAAATCCCCCGCGATGCTCCAACTAAACACCAGTGTCAAACAGCGTCCACTCCTGCATTTCAGGCAACCAAGTCAGTGCGGGTACCATACATCAACTCTCTGCCATCTTGCTCCTCTGCCTCGTGGTGTCTGCTGCTAGCAGGGAATGCTGGGTCTCCTCTAGTCTAGGAAATTGCACGCCCCCTAGCTTCCAGATGCACTGATAGGCAGGCCCCTCCCCAGGCACACTGTTGTAACACCTTGTTGGATAAACTGAAGGTTGCAGGCAGTGGCGGCTGGTGCGCAAAATGTTTGGGGGGCGCAAACAAACGGAAAAAAACATCAATTGCAGCCACTGTGCCAATCAAGCACAGCCACTGTGCCTATCAAACGCAGCCATTGTACCCATAAATTCCCGCCACTGTGCCATCAAACGCAGCTACTGTACCCATCAATTGCTGCCAGTGTGCCCATCAATTGCCACCATTGTTTCCATCAATTGCTGCCAGTGTGCCTCATCAATTGCTGCCAGTGTGCCTCATCAATTGCTGCCAGTGGGCCCCATCAATTGCTGCCAGTGTGCCTCATCAACTATTGTCAGTGTGCCCCATCAGCTACTGCCAGTGTGCCCCATCAATTGCTGCCAGTGTGCCCCATCAATTGCTGTCAGTGTGCCCCATCAATTGCCGTCAGTGTGCCTCATCAATTGCCGCTACTGTGCCCCATCAAATGCTGCCAGTGTGCATCCCCTGCCCACCTGGCACTTACCTGTCTCGGGTCACATCGCTGTCCTCCACACTCTGAATCCTCAATGTCTTCTCCCTTCCTCTTCCTGTCCTCTGCTATGATAGGCGTCCAATCACAGCCCTGTCGCTTCAGCCAATCAGGTGACAGGTAACCAGACCTGGGCACCTGATTGGCTGAGAGGCGGGTCAGTGTTAGGAAATCGATTTATTTGCTTCCCTAACACAACACTGACACCAACATCGGAGTTGATTTTGCTTTTACTGACACAATCAATGAGGTTCCATTTTGCTCTGACTGACATCAACAATAGGCTCATTTTACTTCCACTGACACCAATAATAGGACTTATCATTACTTCAACTGACACCAATAATGGGGCTTATTTATGCTCCCACTGGCATCAATGATGAGCTTATTTTTACTCCCACTGGCATCAATGATGAGCTTATTTTTACTCCCACTGGCATCAATGATGAGCTTATTTTTACTCCCACTGGCATCAATGATGGGGCTTATCTTTTATCCACTAAGTTACTGACACCTCCACTGTGTACACCATGCGTTACATTGCAAGGTATGCAGTACATACTTCTGAGCAAGGAACTTGGGGCCAAATCCACAAAAGGAATATGACGGCGTAACTGCTGTTACGCCGTCGTATCCCTGTTCCTAACTATGGAACTGATCCACAGAATCAGTTTTCCATAGTTAGGCAGAAGATCCGGCATGTGTAAGGGACTTACACTGCCGGATCTTAGGATGCAGTACCGCATCCGCCGCTGGGGGCATTTTGTGTCGAAATGCCGCCTTGGGTATGCAAATTAGCACTTACGGAGATCCACAAAGCTTTTCAGCTTCGTTTTTTCTCCGTAAGTTTTAGTTTGCATACGCAAAATTAGGGCTGCTTTTACAAGGTGTAAAGTTAGTACACCATGTAAAAGCAGACCTTTCTGTCCAGCGACGCAATTTTTTTTTAATTTTTTTTTTTGTTTTTCCCGCCGTATCTTTTTTTTTTTCCGACGCAACTTTATTGACCCGTCGCAATCCACAAAGCTCGGCGTAACGTAATTTCGTGCTATGCACGTCGGGAAAATTATGTCACGAGCATGCGCAGTACGGCCGGCGCAGGAGCGCGCCTAATTTAAATGGGAATCGCCCCCATCAAAATAGGAACGCCTTGCGCCGGCGGAATTTAAGTTACACAGCCCAAAATGTCTAGGTAAGTGCTTTGTGGATCGGGCACTTAGGTAGAAATTTTAAGGCAGTGTAACTTAAATGGAAAAAAATAAGTTACGCCGGATCTTTGTGGATTTGGCCCTTGGTCTCAGCGATTGTTGTTTGCCCAACTATGTTAATTCAATTTAAAGCAGAACTTTAGGGTAAATGAATAAAATTGCAGGAAGGAATGTTTTTTGTATTGCAGCAGAGACATTCTTTATCTCTGCTGCAATAAAGGATTCTTACTTTCCTCCTTGAACATTTTTAAATTGTACGCTAAGCTGCGCATGCTGTGTCTCAGGATGAATGAACTCCCATGCGCACTTGTGGGTGTTACATAATCCTGGCCAATCGAGGGGCCAGATCCAGAGAGAATTGCACTTGCGCCGCGTATCCGAGATACGCTGCGCCGCCGTACCTTACCTGGCGGAATTTCAAATCCACAACGATTTTGCGCCGTAAGTTACTGCGGCGTAGTGTATTTCTGGCGGCGGAATTCAATTCAGCGATCAGGGGGCGGGTTTCATTTAAATGAAGCGCGTCCCCGCGCCGAATGAACTGCGCATGCGTCGTCCAGAAATTTCCCGCCGTGCTTTGCGCGAAATGACGTCGCAACAACGTCATTTTTTGAACTTAGACGTGAGTTACGTCCATCCCTATTCACGGACGACTTACGCAAAAAAAAAAAAAATTATAATTTCGACGCAGGAACGACGGCCATACTTAACATGGCAAGTCTATCTATACGCCGCAAAATACCAGCTTTAACTATACGCCGGAAAAAGCAGACTACAGACGACGTTAGAAAATGCGACGGCCGCGCGTACGTTCGTGGATCGTCGTAAATCGCTAATTTGCATACCCGACGCGGAAAACGACGCAAACTCCACCCAGCGGTCGCCGAAGTATTGCATCTAAGATCCGAAGGCGTACGAAGCCGTACGCCTGTCGAAACTTTTTTTTTATTTTTTATTTAACTCTCTTTTTATTATAAGGCAAAATAATACAATACATAATACAAAAACACTAATGCAACCCGACAATCACAATCCTATCTATCATTGTGCATCCCCTATTACCTTTTGGTCAAAGTCAGGCATATATCTCTTTCATTCATATCTTTCCCCCCCCCCCCCCCCCAGATTCCCGGGAGGGGCATCCAAAAAAAACAAAACCAACACAAAACACTAGCACACAAAACAAAGAAAAAAGAAGGAGAAAAAAAAAAATCGGATCTTACCCAAATGCCGTCGTATCTTGGTTTGAGGATTCAAACTAAAGATACGACGCGGGAAATTTGAAAGTACGCCGGCGTATCAGTAGATATGCCGGCATACTTGCTCTGTGAATCTGGCCCAAGGTGTCTGAAGATCCTTAACCCAGAAGAAGATTTTGGCGAAGATTTGGGCGCCATCAAGTGAGCTTGTGGGTGCTGCATTACTGGAGGTAATGTAATTATAATTCCACCTTAAAGAAGATTCAGATAGTATGACCTCTCAGTCTGGTGTGTTGCATTTTTCTGTGTGGTCAAACCAAAAAATACAAAGGGGATTTCATAGCATAATTCCATTTATTTTAAAAGCAAAAAAAAAAAGTAAGCCGATTGGCCTCTTACTTTACCTGGCACTGGAGCTGTAAGCGTATCAGGTTCCTAAGCGGCAGCCTTTGCTCAGGTAGCATTCAGCGTGCGGCGTGGTGTCCTCTGGCTCGGCTCAGTAAGTCAGATGCCGGGATCAGCTGGGGTATGGATGTGACCAGATACTAGCCGCCGACGCAGGTTTCGTAATTAACACGTCATCAGGGGCCGTGATATCCGCCAGGCACCCGCGATCGGCAGTTACAGAGACAAGGACGTGGATCTGTGTGTGTAAACACACAGATCCATGTCCTGTCAGGGAGAGAGGAGACCGTGTATATAGGGACACAAATCGGTCACCTCCCCCAGTCAGTCCCCTTCCCCCACAGTTAGAAACACTATTCAGGGTACACATTTAACCCCTCCCTCACCCCCTAGTGTTAACCCCTTCAATGCCAGTCACATTTATACAGTAATTAGTGCATATTTATAGCACTGATCGCAGTATAAATGTGAATGGTGCCAAAAATGTGTCAAAAGTGTCCGATGTGTCTGCCATAATGTTGCATTCCCAATAAAAATCGCAGATCGCCGCCATTACTAGTAAAAAAAATAAATAAAAAAAAATAATTCTGTCCCCTATTTTGTAGGCGCTATAACTTATTGCGATTTTTTTTTTTTTTTACCAAAAATATGTATAATACGTATCGGCCTAGACTGAGAAAAAAAACATTTAAAAAAAAATTGGGCTATTTATTATAGCAACAAGTAAAAAATATAATTATTTTTTTCAAAATTGTCGCTCTTTTTTTGTTTATAGCGCAAAAAATAAAAACCGCAGAGGTGATCAAATACCACCAAAAGAAAGCTCTATTTGTGGGAAAAAAAGGACGTCAATTTTGTTTGGGAGCCACGTCGCACGACCGCGCAATTGTCAGTTAAAGCGACGCAGTGCCAGAAGCTGAAATTTCACCTGGGCAGGAAGGGGGTATATGTGCTCAGTAAGCAAGTGGTTAAATACGTTTACCCTTTTCCATTTCAAACCTGTTCTAAGAGCAGCATTGACAGTTCTTACATGCAGGAGGAGATCTTTAAAAAGGGATTTCCTCAAGGGGGCGCCATTGTTTCTTAGATTTTTTTTTTCTTTTGTCTTTTCCTTTTTTTACTGCTTTTTGTTGTTTCTTTTTCAGTATTTTAATCGAATCACTCACCATTTCACCACTTTAAAAACCAGAGGTGAAAAAGATCTACAATGTGGTGAAATCTGGTCATATAGAACAGGGGTCTCCAAACTTTTTAAACAAAGGGCCAGTTTATTGTCCTTTAGACTTTAGGAGGGCCGGATTGTGGCCAGCAGGGGCAAAAAAAATTTGGCATCATTGAGAATAAATATGGCCTCAGGATTGGTGGTCAATAGGAGGGGTAGTGTCCCTATTAATAGGAGGAATAGTATCTGATCATTGGTATCAGTTGAAGAAAGAGTGCCCCATCGTTGCTGTCAGTGGGAGGAATAGTGCCTCATATCAGTGGAAGTAATAGTGCCCCAAGGGCCGGATAGAAGCTAGCAAAGGGCCACGTCTGGCCCCCGGGCCGCAGTTTGGAGACCCCTGATATAGAACATAAATAGTCCCCACAGTTTTGAGTTACTGTTGCTTTCAAAACCTTTGGGTTGCATAACTTTAAGTGTAATAAAATGTTTTGCCCATAGATGGCACCGGTGATATATAAAGGCAATTTTTAGCTTCCAAGGACCCTGTTTAAAAAAAGTGGTTAGGTACTTCTCATTTTGCTTTGCTGGTATTTTCAGGCTTAGCTGTGACCTACCGGCTGGCAAACTAGAATAAAGCTTTAGTGGTTTTTAGGGTTGTGAACAGTTGCAAACAAAGCTAGTGAATTTGAACAAGGCCATCAATAGTTTAAAGAGGGGAAAGCATGCATGGCAAACTTATATGCTGCTTTTATGTTTGGGCAATAAATGGTTGTTTTTTTTTTCTTTCGGAAAATGGATGAGCAAAAATAGGATCTAAGTGGTTGACTAATGGATGGAAACTTTAAATGCTACCAATGAACAAATGTTTAGCGATAGGACAAATGTAGGAAATTGAACAAAATGGGTAAAATGTAATGGAAAATGGCCATCTAACATTTCACCACTTATACAATTTGTTGAAGACCTGCCTAAGGTTGTTCAGACATGACTGTACACCCATTATAGTCTGCGTCTAACATCCCCAAACAGGAACTGGGTGCTTTAAAGCCAAACTCCAGGCTAATTTCTATATACAATTATGGAAAAGGATTTGGGACTTTATATGAAGCCTGTAACCGGGGAGGTAACACAACAAAAATGTGTCTGGCAAGTACATGATAAGCTATAACCATGAACATTAAGTAAAGGCATAATGCACAACAACATTATAAAATCACTGTAATTTATTACATACAAATTGCATAATAAATGTAATGTAATATAGTAACATAATAGTTCACATTGTAGACATTGTAGAAACCAAACTCATTGTTGCGTATCGCCACAGAATGATAAACATAGGCTAAAAAGATTGGTACACTCCAGATAAGTATCAGTGGTAAAAAACAGTAAAAATCTTGCAGTGTAAAACCCAGAAGGGCATCTAATATCTCGATGCGTTTCGTGACTTCTGCGACTGCCACTTTTCAAGAGCAGATGTAGGATAGGTGCCTATATAAAGAATGTTCAGATTACTGAGGGTAGAAATCATGTTAGAAATTGGATCTATCTATGGGCATGGGCGTAGGAACCGGGGGGGATGGGGGGGACGCATCCCCCCCAGGAAATAATGCGGGGGGGACAGGTATTGTAAAATCCCCCCCAGGTAAAACGGCCGCGGCGCTGTCTCAGCCTGTTTTTTTCTTTTTTTTTTTTTTTGTCTGTGTGCAGCGCGGAGGCCCAGCCCTCTACATTGCCGCCCCCTCCTACTATTCTCCTCACGAATGCTAATACCGCCCCGCCTCTCCAGCCCTCTGCTTTGCCGCTATACTCACGAATACTGAGGGTAGTAGGAGGGAGCGGCAATGTAGAGGGCTGGAGAGGCAGAGTTCAATGTAGAGGGGTGGAGAGACGGAGTTCAATGTAGAGGGGTGGAGAGGTGGGCGGGGGATAGTACGGAGCGGCCGATGACTAATGGATTACAAACATGACTGGCGGAGGCGGAGCCTAAAGCTCCGCCCACCCCCTCCGTGCGGCTGTTGTTCACTGGGTCCTCTCTTGGGAGGTGGAGGCTGTCTGGTGACAGGAGGAGAGAGAGAAGCACGAGGGAAACCCCCTGCAAAGGATAGCAGGTACAAATTAATAAAATACTCTTATCATGATATACAGATCATGATTTTGCAATAAAGTGATCCATGCTGCAAACTCAACATTCTCCCTTCAGTGACAGTTCAAGTTTTGCAAACTTTGCAGTACATGGAATTTCACTGAAGGTGGAGACTGTTTAATGAGTATGCAGCATGGATCACTTTATTGCAAAATCATGATCTGTATATTAATCAACTTTCAATGAATGTGGTCTGTTTAACGAGTTTGTATTGATTTCAGCACGTGCAAAGTGTTCCATGCAATGCATGCTGAAATCAATACAAACTCATTAAAGCGGTGGTTCCCCTAAAAATAAAGTTTTGACATTGCATTTGCTATAATAATTACAGTTAGAATCGGCTGGTTTTATGTAAAAAATACCTCCGTACGTAGCGTTTGTATTATTCGTTCCCACCGCCACTTCCGGGTACGATGCTGGCGGTGGGCGTTCCTTATTGATGGACAGGCATCCGACCGACGCATCCATCGCGTCACGAGATGCCGAAACAAGCCGAACGTCGGTGCGGCTCTATACGGCGCATGCGCAACAACGTTCGGCTTCTTTCGGCATCTCGTGACGCGATGGATGCGTCGGTCGGATGCCTGTCCATCAATAAGGAACGCCCACCGCCAGCATCGTACCCGGAAGTGGCGGTGGGAACGAATAATACAAACGCTACGTACGGAGGTATTTTTTACATAAAAACAGCCGATTCTAATTGTAATTATTATAGCAAATGCAATGTCAAAACTTTATTTTTAGGGGAACCACCCCTTTAAGGAGGTTGAGGCTGCACTCATTGCCACTGATTAGGCGGCACTCTAAGGGCCCTTTCACACGGGCGGATCAGTAATGATCCGCTCCGTGTGTCCGCTTTGCTCAGCGGGGATCCTCCGTAAAATCCCCGCTGAGCTGGCAGCTGACAGGGCGTTCCCCGCACACTGTGCAGGGACCGCCCTGTCTTTCCTCCGCTCTCCCCTATGGGGGATCGGATGAACACGGACCGTATGTCCGTGTTCATCCGATCCGGCAGACGGAAGAAAAATAGGATTTCTTCCGTCTGTAAATGCGGATCTTTGCGGAGGCGGACAAATTACGGGTGTCAGCGGATATTCATCCGCTGACACCCGTAATCACATAGGGACCCATGTATGTCCCGTTTTCATCTGCAAACGGACGGATGAAAATGCGGACATACGGTCCGTATGTGTGAAAGGGCCCTAAGGCTACTTTCACACTGAGGCATCAGCAGTAAAGCGCCGCTATTTTTAGCGGCGCTTTACTGTCGTTTTGCAGCGCTATTCGGCCGCTAGCAACTCCCAGTTTACTGGATAAGAATATACCTGGCGAGTAAAAAATGCTGTCCCCCCCAGATTTGTAAGGGTTCCTACACCCATGTCTATGGGGAGGGAAATATTTACCCCATAGTATAAGTAGACATGCAGATGAGTGTGGGCGCAAGCATAGAGGACTAAAGACCGGCCAAAGAGGGTCATCAGCTCAGGATTAATTATTTTTGTTTTTAATTAATTTCCCTTTAGTAATTTCTATATACGTTCATCAGGAGGTGATAAGAACAAGACCAAAATAATGATTTTGCTGTAATACTTTCAGTCTGGAGCTGTCCCTTGCATTTATTTCCCTTTTGTCCCAAATTTTGCTTGTTGGGGCTTTCATCCAAAACTTTTAGCACATTCAGCATGAGCTAGACTTTATATAGTAGCAGGTTTTTCTCCTGCTACGCTACTATATATGACAGCTTACTTCTTCTGCTGTCAATGTTTGTCCTTAGCCACCATTGATGCCACATGACCCCATTCACTTTCTTGTTGGGAATTGCCCACCATCTATGCAAAGCAGCCAAGGATAGTTAAAAAGATTAAATAGGGTTCCCCTCATAATTCATACCAGGCCTTTCAAAAACAACAATAAAAAATAAATAAAAATGGGGTCAACACCCAAATTCTATACCCATGCTCTCAACATGGGGAGTATTTTGCAACGGGGTGGGGGTGGGCGAGCCCCTGGCACAACACCTTGTCCAAATGTTAATGAGGACATGGGCCCCTTTCCTACAACCCTGGCCTGATCATTGTAGGGCTCTGGGGGCAGGGGGCTTGTCAGAATCTGGAACCCCCCTTTTAACAAAAAATGGGCACCCAGATACTATGCTCAGTTCCCCATGTGAATAATAAAGGTTTACATATTACCCCTACTCATTTACATAAAAGTAAAAAGCAAATAAAAATACACAAACATTGGACCCCGTATTCTCAGGGCCTGGTATGGTACACGAAGTAATGGGTACACATTTGCCCCCAACTTTCGTGGCCTGCCAGGCTGCATGCTTGCATAAGGTCCCGTTGTGGATCCATATGTAGCGCTACAGTACTTCCATAAGGGCTGCTGGCTGATGATGGTCAAAAGCACAGTCAGGCCTCGTACACACGACCGAGTTTCTCGGCAAAAACCAGCAAGAAGCTTGCTGGGTTTTTTTTTTTAAATATTCATCAAGAGGTGAACTACTTGACCCAGCTTCAAAGGATGGTCCTTCCACGAGAAACCAGAGGAGACTAATGTATGTACCTCTCAGGAGAGGAACCACTTAGCTCAAAGTCTTTCCACAAACTAGAAGGGTCTGGTCGGTATGTACCGGTACCTCTCAGAAGAGGAACTATGGCCCCGGCTATCTCAATAGTACACAGTCACCAGGATCTTTCAACACAGCAGCATACCTCCCAACTATTTGAGATGGGAATAAGGGACACCTATCAGCAAAAGCATGCAGGCATAGGACACACCCCTTTCCACGCCCTTTTAAAGTAGAATTGTACAAAAAAAACAAGATTGGTTAAACCCACAAATGCTTTTTTTTTACCACTACTATTCCTTCATATTGGCTTTTGGAATTTACAAATGCAGCAATTTAGAATTTGGATGAAAGGTTTAGCACTGGTTAACATTTTTGGATAGATAAAAAGTGCATTTTATATACATCTACATAGATCAGACCAAAATGAGGGACAAATTAGGAGAAATGAGGGACAGAGGGACATTGTTCCAAATCAGGGACAGTCCCTCGAAATCAGGGACAGTCCCTCGAAATCAGGGACAGTTGGGAGCTAAGCAGCAGTACACACAAGACCAGGGGAGTAGCTGTGCCCATTCAGCTTTCTTTCTTCCAGTAAAACTATGCAGCCTGGATCCTTAGGTGTTTCAGGGTGTCTGATAACCTCTCAGATGTAGGCCTCCATCTCTGCTGGAAGATGGGGAACAGCAATCAAACCTGCATTCCCTGCCCTGCAGCCACACATATACAAACCCCTTGCCAATCATGATTGGCCTAGTACAGTGACGTCTTCCTGGTGGGCTCGCTCAGGTGGGTTTGGACACGGACCTTAACACACTTGGGCTCATCCCTACTCATAACCCCCTAATTTCGTTTTTTTCCAACTCATTATTACACACGAGTCAAATCTGTTTCACTGTTGTATGTTTAATTATACATATTTTCCCAATGCTATGCTACATTTGCCTATAGTATGTAGCTATTTAAACAAAGCCACATGTTAGAAATGAATTGCCATTAATTAAGGTGATGTTTGAATGATACCAAATGTTCATTCAGTAGTTGCCTTCTCCTTGTGTATGCAGTCATGTTACCTATAGAGCGAGTATTGCTCATACTTTAACCAGACACATAAATATAATGTATCTCCTGCCATTCATCATACAGCAAGCAAATGTTTTATGCCAGACCAACAGTTTTACCAGCAAGCGTATCAAAATAATCCAAGGAAATTTGTCTTATACTGTGCCAACATTTCAACAATAAGGAGGGTCTTATCTACATGAGCCATACGCCAGCATAAAGTTATTGTAGCAAAAAACACTCATGTCTGACACCAATGAATTCAGGAAAGGGGGCCTACAAAGCAAAACAGATCTCTTTCGTTTTTTCAAAGTGAAAATCCCGCATTGAAAATTAAGTGGTCCACTATACATACATTGTTAGTCAGGTTGAAAAAAAGACACAAGTTAACCTGAATAAATAAATAAACAGAAAAACTTCAGAAACAGAATGCCATATCCACAGTTGATGCAGAGAAAGGCAAAAAAAAAAAAACCTTTAAAACAGGGTCCAATATGCTCCACCAGGGAAACAAAAATTCCTTCCTGATCCCCATAGGCTACATTCACATGACTGCACAGGGGCGGCTATCGGCAACAATCAGTTGACTCTTGTCGGTGGCAAACTCTGCATGTCACCAGCAGTTGTCAGAATTGTACTCTATACAAATTAATGGCCATCACTGCTGCTGCATGCATGTACAGTGCCTTGAAAAAGTATTCACACCCCTTAACATTTTCCACGTTTTGTCATGTTACAATCAAAAACGTAAATGTATTTTATTGGAATTTTTTGTGATAGACCAACACAAAGTGGCACATAATTCTGAAGTGGAAGGAAAATTATAAATGGTTTTCAATTTTTTTTTACAAATAAATATGTGAAAAGTGTGGCGTGCATTTGTATTCAACCCCCCGAGTCAATACTTTGTAGAATCACCTTTTGCTGCAATTACAGCTGCAAGTCTTTTTGGGGATGTCTCTACCAGCTTTGCACATCTAGTGAGTGACATTTTTTCCCATTCTTCTTTCCAAAATTGCTCAAGCTCTATCAGATTGGATGGAGAGCGTCTGTAAACAGCAATTTTCAAGTCTTGCCACAGATTCTCAATTGGATTTAGGTCTGGACTTTGACTGGGCCATTCCAACACATGAATATGCTTTGATCTAAACCATTCCATTGTAGCTCTGGCTGTATGTTTAGGGTCGTTGTCCTACTGGAAGGTGAATCTCCGCCCCAGTCTCAAGTATTTTGCAGACTCTAAGGCCTTGTACACCTGGTCGGACCAAACCGATGAGAATGGTCCGACGGACCGTTTTCATCGGTTCACCGCTGAGGTGGCCTGATGGTCTGATGTGCTCACACACCATCGTTCCAAAAACCGATCGGGTCAGAACGCGGTATTGTCAAACGCACAACGTGCTGAATAAAACGAAGTTCAATGCTTCCAAGCATGCGTCGACTTGATTCTGAGCATGCGCAGGTTTTGAACCGATGCTTTCTGTACTAACCATCGGTTTGGACCGATCGGGCAGCGGTCCATCGGTTTGGTTTTGAAGCATGTTTTAAAATTTTGGACCGAATGAAAACAGACCGATTGGCTATACACACGGTCAGTTTGGACTGATGAAACTGAACCTCGGTCCATTCTCATCGGTTTTGTCCGACCGTGTGTACGGGGCCTAACAGTTATTTTAAAGTTTTTTCTCTGTGGTTTTTCTTTCAACAGTAATGGACAGTTTGTGGTTGTACACTTGAGAAGATCCAGTACAAACTGGCTGGCTCTCTCCTTTCGAGAAGAAAGATTGATCTGATCTGAATGATGGTTTAAAAAATGATGGCCTGAATGATCAAACAATGGTTGTATCCTTTCAGTTTCTATATTGATTGCAGACAAATGATGGGCAAAACTTAAAAAAAAAAAAAATCTATGCCCAGTGTCAAGACAAAAATCTAATTTATAAAAGTGAATCACTGTTCACAATGGCATTAAAAGCAGGCTATTAAATGTAAAAATGCACCTCAAATGCCTAGTAAAGCTGCTTGCAACCCGTATTATGGACATCACACACGTAGGCAGGTGCAGTCTAATTTTTCCACTGCAGGTGGTGCTCACCCGCAGTGGCCTTGCAGATGGAGAGGAAGTCAGGAGGAACAGGGTTCCTCCACGGTTTCCTGGGTCACTGGGGAAGCTATCCGGTTGGATGCTGCCACCCCATGTGATTCTGGCAGCAATCTTGGGTCAAGGAAGAGCCTATTTAAGGCCCTGCCCCCTGGGTTTGGCATGCATTTCATGGGTGGGCAGTGTAGGTACCTTGAAGGGACAGTGATAGTGGTAGGGAAAGGTTCCTGAGGAAGAGGGAAAGTGTAGGGTCTGCATCACCCCTGGACATCTTCTCAATTGGGCATGAGACGGACAGGCCACATTCTACCTTCTTTATAGGCACTGTCAGTATGACAGTTACATAAAGCAGCTTACCCAATGCCAAGAGCAAATGCTTAGAGAAGTAAGTTTAATATCAATAGAGAAATACACAAGCAGCAAGGATGAAATGCTCCCCACATTCACTCCAGTTAGATCAAACAAAATAATATTGAGTCATAAGGGAAAGAAAGAGGAGACTCCGTAGTGTAGTAAAATTCAGACACTGTTTAATAATATAAGGAGAGGTACTCACAAAGCTTAAAATATTAAGGCTGCTTTCACACTGAAAGCACCGGCCGTTTGTGCTAAATCGCTGCTCGGTTTAGCATTGCTTTAGTGCTGTTTAAGCAGCGCTTTTGCCCCATTTTTTAGCTGCTAGCGGGGCGCTTTTAACCCCCAAAAAAGGGTTAAAAAATCCCATGTTGCAGCACTTCTGAAGCACTTTCCAGTTTGCTGACCTTCAGGCTGTACTTCTCCTATGGAATACAGGAGTACAGTTCGTTCTGAAAGATCCCAACCATATGGTCGGGATCTACCCAGATGACTGAACTGGCACCTGGCTTAGCCTCTCTGCTGAGAGCCTGAGCCAGCCACTCATACCCCCCACAGCCCAGTGCTCAAGTGAGTACTCTGCGCAGAGTGGAGGGGAGAACTGAGCAATCAGCAGTTCTCCGGATAGAGCCGGTAGGGAACATCTGCAGTTCGGATCCATCTAGGTGAGTATGATTTATTTTATTTTATTGATTCCCATACTTCTTTTAACTGTTATTAGCAAAAGTGAAACTAAAAGAAAAATCTCCAATTTTGTGTTGTCCCCAGAACATTTTATCAAAAACTTCTAATGGGGGCACTAGTTCTGGTGACGTTGGTAACAACCAAAGATTCCTTTACTTAAGAGGGATTTCCTTTTTACTTCCTGTTTTGGCTATGGGACAGCAAGTGAAAGGAAATCTCCCCAATCAGACACAAATGACAAAAAACTTTCACAACTCTGCCTCGAGCTACATCACCAATTTTGTCTCCAAATATCACCCAAACCATCTTATCCGCTCCTCTCAAGACCACCTACTCTCAAGCTCCCTTGTCTCCTCCTTCCATGCTCGTCTCCAGGACTTCTCCAGGGCCTCTCCCATCCTCTGGAACTCTCTATCTCAATCTGTCTGGCTATCTCCTACTCTGGCTACTTTTAGGCGATCCCTAAAAACTCATATCTTCAGGGAAGCCTATCACACCTCTAACTTATCTTTAATCACTTCCATCAGCTCATTGCCAACAGTTACAACCTTCTGTACCACTTGCCCCAACCTATTAGATTGTAAGCTCTTATGAGCAGGGCCCTCTTAACCCTTTTGTATTTTATTTTATTGTATTGTAACTGTACTGTCTCCCTTTTATATTATAAAGCGCTGCGTAACCTGTTGCCTCTATATAAATCCTGTATAATACTAATAATAGCCCTCCCTTACTCTATCTAAAATGAAGAAAAAACGTTTTGCCCATAATTCTACTTTAACTTTGGTCTAAGCTGCACAGTTTGTTTTTCTATCTACATGCACGCCTTACCTGCATAGGCATTTTTTTGGGGAAAGGTAAACTTAAATCCTTTAGCCACTTGCCAACTGTATAACTTAGATATACGGCAGTAAAGTTGCACAGCTGTGCCAGATCATGTACCTAGTAAATAGTCCGACACTCCTGAGTCTGAGGCACACATGTGCGCCACAGCTGGCCCGCTTTCATAATGATAATACACAGCGGGAGCTTGTTCATTCTTTGGTACAGAGGGAGAATCTGCCTATGTAAACAAAGCAGATCTGCGTTTTGTCAGCACAGAAGACATGGATCCTGTGTCTCTGCAAATCAGGGGCACCGATCCATGCCTTCCCCTAGTACAAGCACCTCACCTTAAGCGCTGCGTAACATGTTGCCTCTATATAAATCCTGTGGATCCTGTGTCTCTGCAAATCAGGGGCACCGATCCATGCCTTCCCCTAGTACAAGCACCTCCCCCACAGTAAGAAAACACCATCTAGGCACACAGTTAACCCTTTGATCAACCCTAAAGTTAACTCCTTCCTAACCCGTGTCATTGGTACAGTGACAGGTTCTTATTTTTTTAGAAATGGTCACTGTATTAGTGTCACTGGTCCCCAAAACGTGTCAAAAGTGTCAGTTAGTGTCCGATTTTTCCTTCGCAACAAGTCGCTGATTGCTGCCATTACTAGTAAAAAACAAAAAAAAAAAATATCCCATAGTTTGTAGATGCTATAACTTTTGCGCAAACCAATTAATATACGCTTATTGGGATTTTTTTTTTACCAAAAATATGTTACAGAATACATATTGGCCTAAATTGATGAAGAAATTCGTTTTTTTCAAATTTATCTGGGTGCAGCATTACATGACCGAGCAACTGTCAGTTAAAGTAACGCAATGCCAAATCGCAAAAATATCCCGAATCTTCTGGAGGTCAGGTGGTTAAAAGAGATCAGTAATATCAATCAAATAGAAAAATGTGATTGATATTATATATCAGCTGTAATTTATATTTGATTTGATTGTTTACTTTGGGATACAGGTAATAGAAGCGCGGCACATTGATTGGAGTTTGTTAATGCTTTACACATTGTATGGGAATGTGAGAAGTGCTTGCGGCTGACTTTGTGGCTTTTAATTTATTTGATTTCATCTAAGGTTTCTCGCAAGGTTTTTGGTTCAGTTAAAAGAGATCATCAGACCTTTACTTGGCCTCCAAGGCCAAGCTTCACCATGCCAGTAAACCGTGCAGCTTCAAGCAGTGGCAGTTTTGGCATTACTTAGTTGTTGGTTCTAAATGGCTGATCAACAGAGGTAGGATTGGCGTTTTCCCCAGAATTTATAATTACAGCAACGTCTAAGGGGTTTCTGAGAGGACCAAAGGTGGAAAACCCCTTTAAAGTCCTCTGAAGTCTTCAAAGAGCCTCTCCTTACTTTCTCTACTTCCTGACACTGCAGAAAAACTCTCCTCCAATTTATTAAAATCTCGGTGAAGAATAGAAGGCTCTGAGCCTTTTCTGATGCAGATCAGGTTTTTCTTTACCATGCAAGACTAAAGCAAGCTTCTTATTGCCATTCACCGGGACAATAGAAAACCGTCGGGAAACTCTTATTATTTTTCCCTCTAATTTCCTGCAGCTCCGCCCTCTGACCTCTTGGCCAATCTTTCTCTCATTTAAATAGGAGATAGGATTTGGTTACTGACACCCCTCACAGTGAGGAGAAAGAACGGGAATTTATATGCATCTTCAACCTGTTCCTTCTAAGACAAAAGAGTCAACACAGTTTGTGAGATCACTCTTCTTTATTAATTGTTTTGTGAACTTTGCACACAGACAATTGAGCCACATAAGGGAATGGTTTCTGACACATTTGTTTTTGGTGCTGGGACCCCGGTGGCATTGTTGGGGCAAGGTCCTTTAGATCCCAAGGGGAAAAGGTCACAGTACTCCCCCCCATGAGCTGTAAGCTACTTCAGTAGCGTACGTTGCAGGTCCTGCCCTTCTTCGCCACTCTCTCCTGCGAAAGTACCCAAGGTGGTCACCTCTTCTGCCTATACCTTGACCCAGTCCTGCCTGGTGTAGCAGTTATTTGTGCATGGCTTTCAGTGCCAAGTAGAAATAAAAAAGTGTCATTTATTCAGAGTGAAGGCATTACAACAGAGGAAGTGTGTTACCAGCCACCTCATCTATGGATTGGTATACTGAAATATATTACATTTTGGGTTTTGGGTTTAACACCGCTTTAACTTAGAAAAATAACCTTTTATTGCTCTCAGTCTCTTCCAGATCTCAAAAATGTCTTCTTTTTTTTTTCCTGCTGTAATCCAACTTCCTACATTTGCTCTCCATGTTCCGACTGTATGTAGGAGGGTATACCTCCCAACCATCCTGGATTCACCAGGACCTTCCTAAGGTTTGATTAAAATCCTGGCGCCCTAGTAAATCTGTGTTGAATACGGAAGCCCAGTGCCAGTACCCAAAAAGTTTCCTGATCTAAGGTCCAATAACTGGCCTGAAAAGGGAAAGCTAACATAGGTGCCTCGGATATCTGCCCTGCATCTCTTGTTCTGGGGTTCCACGTGCTGCTATGTGCCCCTCTATCTGCCTATACAATATACTGCAGAGCAGACTGAAACCTCCTCCTCCTCAGCTCTGACATTCTCATGTATATAGACAGGAGGAGGAGGAGCCAGGGAAAGAGGACAACGCACTATCTGAGCCGATGAACTGAAGTCTGCAAGAAGTTTAATATGGATGGAGACTTACAAAGGGAGGGGGAAACAATTACCAAGAAGTGGGGTGGAGGGGGTAAGTAACAACTGTGACTTGGAGGTGGGGCAGGAGTAAGTGGATATGGTCTGGGGGGGGGGGGGCTTTGGGAGGGAGAGAACTTGTGCTGGGGGGAGGGGTTGGATTTAAAATCCCCTCACCTTCTAGCACAAGTCCTCTTTCCTACCAAAGCACTCCCCTCAGCACATATCCGCCCCCCACTTTCTAGCACAAATTCTCTCCCCTCCCAAAGAGCCCCCTTAGGTACATATCTGACCCCCCCCCCACCCCACCTTCTATCATAAGTCCTCTTACCTCCTAAAGTAAAGCTCTGCTGACTTTCATCATCCAATCACGCACAAGTAAAAATGCAGGTTTTTTATTATATTTTCCTTGCACCTGATTGGGTATTCGTTACAAAGCTTCACCACATTCACTAAGCCCTGGGGAAAATAGGTGCAACTGCACTTGCAAAGTTCACAGTCTATATGCCTTTAGTAAATCCACCCCATTGGGGGTTATTTACAAAAGGGAAATCCACTTTGCACTACAAGTGCAAACTACAAGTGCAAAGTGCACTTGGAAGTGCAGTCGCTGTTAATCTGAGGGGTAGATCTGAAATGAGGGGAAGCTCTGCTGATTTTATCATCCAATCATGTGCAAGCTAAAATGTTGTTTTTTATTTTCCTTGCATGTCCCCCTCGGATCTACAGTGACTTTCAGTGCACTTGTAGTGCAAAGTGGATTTGCCTTTAGTAAATAACCCCCAAAGTCCTTTAGCTGCACCGATGTGGGTTATTGTCACAGTTCCAGATTCAATGCGACTTCTACTAATCCTTTATCTATACAGGCAGAGTTTCTGATACAGGAGGCTAAACTGCAGAGTTTGCACTGCTGATTACTTGGCAATGAGTGCATGAATTCAAAAAGTAAAAGCAACATTCATTTAGTTCTCCATCGAAAGGGATTTACTTTAGCATTTCTCAAAGTAAATTTTTATATATATTTCTTTTTCCTGTGTTGTTTTGCACGCAGTTTGGCGCCTGGAACTCTTAATTAAACGGTGTTTTGTTCCAGAGAGAAAAGCTCCCTTTCGTAAGACACCTTAAAATAGCGCAGATAGATGCTGCTTTTCCAGCTGAATGGTGTCACTGAAAGGGATTCCTGGTGCCACAGGTGCCTTTATCAGAGGCGATCACTTAAGTGCCTCCCTTAATTATAATGTAAATGTCAGTAATTGCCGTTGCAGTGACATGCTGTTTGGTATAGTGACAGGCAGGACTGTGCAGCATCTGGAGGGAGCTGGTGATGGATGTCCAGCTGTGTCGGAAAATCGCACTTTTTTTTGTTTTTTTTTGTGAGCTAGTTACTTTGTTTCTAGGAGACCGTCAGACTTTTACCCTCCTGCATTACCCCTCCTTACGCTGTTTGAGTCTTCTAAACACTTTGTAGCGCATAATTTACCACTATGGGGAATAATAATTCCAATAGTATAGATTCCTTTTTAAAACTGCTCCTGGCACCCTTTTTCTTTTCTTTTTTTTGTCCACCATATTTTAACAAAAGCAAAAACAATCTGGCAAAATCAATTTTTTAGGAAGATTTCGTCTACTTATAGCATCTTCCTTCTAAGTGTAGCGCTACCCCCGCAGGAGCCGCTGATTTGTTATTGGGATCGGCATATTGAGTTACCTTAATGTGGCGTATGGGTGCAGTTGGAGAACAAAGCAGTGAGCGAAGGTCCAGACAGTGAATAAAGGGTTTTCCAATGCTTTATTCCAGGCCAAACACGGCCAACATCAACATTAAATGGGAAGAGCAGGTTGATGAAGAAAAGGGAGAACCTTGCAGTGTCAGGCCCGAATAGCGATTGAGCAGTACTTGCTCAATAGAGTATCAAATTGTTATTCGTCGCCACTCTAGTTGGAGTGGGTAAAGTGCCCCCGGACAGACCCCTCTCACAAGCCTGGCAGCCAAAGTTTCACTTAGGATTTTCTGGGAGGAACAGATCTCTCTCTCTGACCTGGCTCTAGGGCCTCTGCCACAGGCCAATTACTTTAGGTGAGCCAGATGGATAAATGGAGCGAATCCTCCCAGTAGGTTTTTAGCATAGGTCACCGGATGACAGCAAAAAGTACCTGTCAACATTCCGGTCACCAGATCCCCGATTGGTTCGTTCAAGCCCTGTTGGACAACCTGCCTCCGTGTTCCCCTCAAGCCGACCCCCCAATCGAACGGCACCCAGCCTGGGATCCTCTCAATAGAACCGGGAACCCAGTAAGTCACTGGAGTCCCCCTTCACCTCCGGATGAGGGTTTGTGTAGACTGCAATTCTGGCCTGGTGGGCCGCGCTGGCGGGGTCCATGGATGCGCGCACCCTGAAGGTGGATGCCGCACCTGGAATCGGGACCCCGCGAAACTTGCTTAGCACATGACACCTGTCACAGATATACCCCCCCCCCCCCAGCATGCCTTGCGAGGGAAAAACTTCTCTAATTGGCTGCTGGGGAAGGTTCCTCTACCAGAACCCCTCTGGCACCAACTGCTGGCCAGGGATGGTATTGCATCCCTGGAGCACAGACTGACCCAGTGGACGTTTCTGGAGTGACAGAAGTCCCAATTTTAGCAAATTGTGAATGGGAGCAAAATAACTCTCCCATTCCCCACTAACTTTAGCGTAGTGCCCATACTGAAAGTAAGGGGGCGCTACATAAGCTTTTACTACAAAAGGATACTTATAGATTCTACCATATAACAGAATGCCAAGCAAAAAAAACATGAAAAACATTGATACAGCCCGAGTCCGGATGAAAGTGCCGTGGAGCCGTGACAGCGCACTGGAGTGCTCTGTGTCCAGGTAAGTCTGCAGTGCATACAAGTACATTAAGACTTAAACCTGCAGTGGGCTCGATTTTTTATTTATTTTTCTGGTGGTTTACTACCGCTTTAAAGTGATTTTACAGGAAGGTTTTTTTACATTAAAATAAGAAATATGTTTTACTTGCATGCTGTGCGCAACAATATTGCACAGAGCGATCCCTTAAATCTTTTTTAGCGGTTCCCCTGTCAGTGCTGTCCTCTCCTTCTGCAGGTGCCCCCAAAGCAAGCCGTCTGCTAAAGGGGCAGGCTGTGTGCGTCCATAGACACACACAGCGCAGCTCAGTCATGCCCCCTGCTCCCTCCTCACAGATTTGACTGACAGCAGCAGGAGACTATGGCTCCCGCCGCTGCCTGTGTCTCTAGACTAGATCTTACACTAGTAGATTTTTTAAACAAGAGTTCGTCTGAACATGCAAAAATTCTCACCACTAAATTTGATGACTTGACAAATGTCTTTTAAAAGTACTTCAAAAATGTTTGCTTTTAACATTCAGTTTTGGAGTGATTGCACTTTTCTGAATGAAAACCATATAACTGTTTGTTAAAAAAATATTTTCCATCCTGCTCCTTCAATTTTTCCCGACCATGCTGTCAAAAACGAACACTGATTTGACCCCACTGATGATTAGAAAATCGAATCGACATTCTTGAAACAAAAATGTTTGAATGAAATTCTATTTGTGTACGGCCAGCTTAAACCTGTAAGCAATTAGTTTGCCAGTTTTCAGTAGAAACCTGTATTTTACCCACCTAAACCAAAAGTCTTGGGACAATTCTGCCAGGGGTTTCTACAACCCTACAACAGTCCCTTTTATAATGGTTTAAGGACCACTATATCCAAAAACATTGTTTTCTTAAATGTATTAATTTAAAGCAGACTTCCAACCCATAAATGGAACTTCCACTGATCCGCCCCCTCTAGTGTTACATTTGGCGTCTTTCAGGGGGGAGGGGGGAGCAGATACCTGTCTTTTCCAGGAATTTGCTCTCACTTCTGGCAAAAGAGCGATGCAAAATCCGTGGCAAACTTTACCATGTCCGGCCCCTCCTTCGCCCCCCCCCCCCGCTGTCTTCTGGGAGACAGACATATCCCCAAAGGCAGATGAGACCATTCAGAACATGCAGCACGACTTGTACATGCGCAGTAGGGAACCGGCTTGTAAAGCCGCAAGGCTTCACTTCCTGATTCCCTTCCTAAAGATGCTGGCGCCTGCACCCCGGAAGCCGAGGGACGGGTTGGCTTTGGGTTAGGACATCGCAGGCACCCTGGACAGGTAAGTGTCCTTGTTTTAAAAGTCAGCAACTGCAGTATTTGTAGCTGCTGACTTTTAACAAAAACATTTTTTGTAGGCGGAACTCCGCTTTAACCACTTAAGGACTGCTGCACGACAATATACGTTGACAGAATGGCACGGCTGGGCACATTGGCGTATATATACATCCCCTTTAAGAGCCCAGCCATGGGTCGCGAGTGCGCTGCCGCCGGTGCACTCGCGTCCCGATCCGAAGCTCCGCGACCGCGCCTGCGGACCCGATCGCTGCGGTTGTCTCGCGATCGTGTCACAGGAGCTGAAGAAAGGGGAGAGGTTAGTGTAAACACACCTTCCCCGTTCTTCTCTGTGGTAATGTCAGTGATCGTCTGTTCCCTGATATAGGAAACGACGATCACTGACATCACACGTCCAGCCCCGCCCCCCTACAGTTAGAAACACACATGAAGTCACACCTAACCCCTACAGCACCCCCTAGTGGTTAACCCCTTCACTGCCATTGTCATTTTCACAGTAATCAGTGCATTTTTATAGCACTTTTTGCTGTGAAAATGACAATGGTCCCAAAAATGTGTCAAAAGTGTCCAATGTGTCCGCCATAATGTCGCTGTCACGAAAAAAGTTGCTGATCGCCGCCATTAGTATTAAAAAAAAAATTATTAATAGAAATGCCATAAAACTATCCCCTATTTTGTAAATGCTATAAATTTTGCGCAAACCAATCGATAAACGCTTATTGCGATTTTTTTTTACCAAAAATAGGTAGAAGAATACGTATCGGCCTAAACTGAGGAAAAAAAATGTTTTTTTATACCTTTTTTGGTGATATTTATTATAGCAAAAAGTAAAAAAAAATTAATTTTTTTTCAAAATTGTTGCTCTATTTTTGTTTATAGCGCAAAAAATAAAAACCGCAGAGGTGATCAAATACCACCAAAAGAAAGCTCTATTTGTGGGGAAAAAAGGACGCTAATTTTGTTTGGGAGCCACATTGCACGACCGCGCAATTGTCAGTTAAGGCAACGCAGTGCCAAATCACAAAAAGGGGCAAGGTCCTTAACCTGCATATTGGTCCGGGTCTTAAGTGGTTAATACCTGCAATGACGGTATTTAGTGTAATAATCTTTTTTGTTTTTTCTCTGCCAAAAAAAGTTTAATTTGCAAGCCAAGCGATCCCAAAAAAGTGACAATTACAGGGGTTTGGGCTAAACTATTATACCAACAGTGGTGCTTACAACTGCCTCCCTTGAATTATGTAATAATAATTACATGGTTTAATTACCCCCCCCCCCCTTGAAAAAAAAACTAATTGCTGTTATAATTGTTTGGCTTTAATTTATTCCTTGCCTACGTGGAAGTAAACCCATGGATTTAACAGTTTCAAAAAACAATTGAATTTCTGGCACGTGCCGGAAATGTAACTGTCAGGCCGCGTACACATGGCCGAGAAACTCGACGGGCAAAACACATTGTTTTGTTCGTCGAGTTCCTTGTGAAGCCGCCGAGCAGTGGCGGTGCGTCCATAGGGACGCAGGAGCGCCGCCCCCTCTGGCTCGCTCACAGCCAGTAAAATATACAGGTTCATACACTGTATGAATCTGTATATTTACGCCGCTGCCGCCCACTATTCAGCTGACCGGACATTGAGCGCCGGTCAGCTGAATAGCGGCAGCTGGCTGGCTGTGTGGAAGTGCCTATCAGGGCCAGCCCCCAATTGTCACCACTGTGCCCCCACACTGAGACAAGTGGGGGCACAGTGGTGACAATTGGGGGCACAGTGGCAACAATTGGGGGCACATTGGCAACAATTGGGGGCACAGTGGCGACAATTGGGGGCACAGTGGCGACAATTGGGGGCACAGTGGCGATAATTGGGGGCACAGTGGTGACAATTGGGGGCACAGTGGCAACAATTGGGGGCACAGTGGCGACAATTGGGGGCACAGTGGCTGTGTTTGATGGCATAGTGGTGACAATTGATGGCACAGTAGCTGCGTTTGATGGCATGGCACAGTGGCTGTGTTTTGATGGCATTGCACGGTGGCTGCGTTTTGATGGCACGGTGGCTGCGTTTTGATGGCATGGCACAGTGGCTGCGTTTTGATGGCACGGTAGCTGCGTTTTGATGGCATGGCACAGTGGCTGCGTTTTGATGGCACAGTGGTTGCGTTTTGATGGCACAGTGACTGCATTTGATGGCATGGCACAGTGGTGACAATTGATAGGTACAGTGAGGCTGCAATTTTTTTTCCATTTGCGCCCCCCAAAAATTTTGAGCACCAGCCGCCACTGCCGCCGAGGATCTCTGCGAGCCAAATTTTCCCATTGCCGTCAAGGAAATAGAGAACATGTTCTCTTTTTGGCCCGCCGAGATCCTTGTCGGTTTCCTCGTCGAAAAGTGTACACACGACCGGTTTCCTCGGCAAAAAAACAAAAAACAGCAAGCTTCTTGCTGGTTTTTGCCGAGAAACTCGGCCGTGTGTACGAGGCCTCACATTGGTTGTGCTCTCAACCAAACTGTCAAACCATCCAATGGCTGGTGTCATAACTGATCACATGTTCAGCATCATGGCAGTTGAAGATCAAACAGAGGCCAAGATGGCAGCTTCCTTGGCTGAAAACGATAGGAGGGCATACTTCAACGTTAAAGCTTATATAAACCCACCCTGTCCACAGGGTGACAACTCTTCCATGATTTAAATACAGAACAAACAATGATATTGTCACTCTATTACACAAAGTGAAAAATAAGAGATCAAGTGTCAGAACTACCAGGTGATGAATGTTATTGAGGACTGTAGTAGGTCTATTATTCTACTGACAAATTGCATTGTATATGCGACCTTGTTTTTGCCCATAACTCGACTTTACATTTTCTTTCATTATCAGCTTGGTCTGACTATAAATGTGGAGAAAATCATAGCTAAAGGCTTGTAAAATAAGAAGAGAATTCACATCTCGACTATTAGGCTAAAATAATGTTCACAATAGCTGGTCTTTTAGGAGTAAAGAACTCTTTATTATATAAGGCCGCTAGGGATTATATAATCCACTTGACGGATGTGCTGAAATGGCACAAAGTGTACTAAGTAATCCTTGTTCTTGCAAATAAAAGCTGGCATTGGGAAGATGACAGGATCTCTTTTAGCACTGTATATAGCTGTCCTATAATATAATTCTGGATCACGTAACTAGCTTATCCAGTACAAATAATGTCAGTGGCTTATGTAAACCATCAGATCACAGATTTCCAGTTTTCTGCAGATTCTCCAGAATATCTATAGCCAGAGAACACTCCTACTATAGATGCCTACAGACATTTCACCAATCCCTCTCTTTATGGTCATCAAGACAAATAAAAGAGGTGAGTCTGCCCAGTGGGCACACAGCAATAACTAAAAAAATATTGTTACCAGTCATCAGATGTAGTAGGTGTATGTTTTGGCCACAGTTACTCTTTTCTCTGTCAGGAGCCTAACGCCCCGGGGGATCAGAGCTGGGTCCTTTTCGGAGGTTCCACAGTTTTTTGTTGCACCTCTTTATGTGTGTGCACATTTTTCCTGCACCGGGTGGAGTTTTTGGGTTGTGTTTTGCACGCCACAGGCTTTTCAACAGAAAAAAGGTGTATGTTTTGGCATCATAACTCGCTGTGTACTGGTTTTTGTAGATCTGGGGCAGAGTTTCCTATCTAGAAATCCTGCTAGTAATTGAATTATATTTGCATTGGTAAGAAGGATAAAATTTGGACATTTGGCATGTCATTTTTTGGGGGGGCAGAAACCCCTCTTTTTAGATGGGTCCAGCTTCCACTTCCTCCCGGGGCTCTGCGGCGCAGGAAGGAAGTTCACCTCTCCCCCTCCCTCTCGGCAATCATCTGGGACACGTCACAGATCATTGCCCGGCCAATCACAGCGTGCAGCGCAGCTCGTGCATGCGCGGTGCGTGCCTGGCTGTGAAGCTACAACTACACACCCACAGTAACAATGCCGATGCCGCAGAGAGGAGGGGGAGACGAGTGGGGCTTCGTACGCACCCATTGCTGGAACCTGGGACAGGTTAATAAAAGTCACTTTTTGTAGCTGCTGACTTTTTATATGGGTGGAACTCCGCTTTAGGCTGGGTTCACACTACTACACTACTTTCATCCTACTTTGCTCTGTGTTCAATGTTTCCCTATGAGAGCGTCTTGTAGCGTCCTACACAATGCTCCCTGTACTACTTTTGGTCCTACATTGATCCTACTTCAGGCCTATTGAATATCATTGAAGTCGGACCAAAGTAGTATCCTGTTCATGAAAGTAGGATGGATGTAGGACCAATGTAGGATAAATGTAGGACCAATGTAGCAGAGCAAAGTAGGATAAAAGTAGTGTAGTAGTGTGAACCCAGCCTCAAACTGGAGAGTGCAAAATCTGGTGCAGCTGTGCATAGTAGCCAATCAGCTTCTAACTTTGCCTTGTTCATTTAAACTTTGACAAAAACACCTGAAAACTGATTGGTTTCTGTGCAGAGCTACACCAGATTTTGCACTCTCCAGTTTTAATAAATTAACCCCATTGTTTTCAATGGTGTTTTGTACCTTTTGTTTTTTATCTTTATGAAATGAAAATGTATTATTTTATAATTTCTCTGTGATTTACTGGTGGCAAATATAAACTCTCATTCGTGGTCTCCCTGACTTGTTTGTCATTTAAAAAGAAGGGGTTTTGTTCTATTGATACATAAGGGGATGGTGTCCACTGAGAAAAAAATGAAAATAATATCATGTGATGACAAAAACAGAATATCCCCACATAATTTTCTACATATATATATATGTTTGTCCCAAGCATGTTCAAATCCACTTAATCTGGTCTGACTATTTTTGCTGGAAGTCTATTCCGAGCATCAACTACTCTTGCGGTAAAATAATACTTTCCGATGCCTTGTACACATGTACAGGTTTCCCAGCGGACTTTTTACCACCGGGAAACCCGAGGGGAAAGCCGAGAACCTGCTCGGCAGTTTTTTTCCCCCTACACACGGCCGGTTTTCCTGGCAGGAAAACTGCCATGAGAGCTTTGGCCGGGAAACCCGGCCGTGGGTATGCTCCATCGCAGTGTTTCCCATAGGAAAACTGACGGGAAAAAGACCACCGGGAATCGCAGCAGGAAAAAAGAGAACATGTTCTAATTTTTTCTGCCAGGATTCCTAGTGTTTTTCCTGTTGGGAAAACTGCCATGGAGCATACACAAGCCCAGTTTTCCCGGCCAAAAGCTGTCATGATAGTTTTCCCGACGGGAAAACTGGTTGTGTGTACAAGGCATAATATTAGTGTAGCGGCCTGCTCCTGTTGGGCTGGCGCTGCTTTAAATTTAGGGGGAAGTCTGAGAGTTAGTTGACTCAGACATGTGTAATTTTGAGCAAATTTGGCCTCTGTTCCAGCCATGGCTGTGCTGTGAGTGACCACTATTGTTTGTCTGGGGTGTCGTTGCTACTCCAGGCCAAGGGTGGCAGCAGCTAGGTCAAGGTGGTTTGGGTGTTCCCCCTCAGCAGCCAATCAGTGGGAGTTGGTCTTCCCGCTGTGCATGCTGGGGAGGGGTACTTAAGGGACAGACGTCATTGGACAGGGCCTTCGTTCCTGGGTCTATAGTCCCACCACCCCGTGTGTGGCCCTCCTGGCCGGGGGTGCGTGTTCCTGTGATCCTGGCTTCGGATCACGTTGGTCCGGGGTTGTGATCTGTTAAGTAGGCCCAGTAAGCAGATTGGGTCTACGCTTTTAAGAGTGATCCTGTGCTGTCCGTCCTGGAGGGAGGAAGCCGCTTGATGAAGGACCTATCTTGGAGAGGACCAAGCACGAGGCTGGTGTCTCAAGAGAGGCCTTGAACTTCATCGAAGGATGCACCGTTTACTGAAAGGTTTGATGGTGATCGCCTGTCAGTTCTAAGTTATGCAAGAAGTTAATCTGGAGAGATCCGGGTGCTGAATCCTGTGCTACAAGGATTTTGGACCAAAAAGTGTCTCATTTGTGGGAAGGTCTGTGGCAGAGACTGTACCATATTCCGTGCGCCATTCCGGCTGCTAGGCTAGTGAGAGAAACCTATCCGGGTGCGCAATGCCCACTCTGGCTAGAGTGGCGGCGAAAGCTGTGTAGCTGGAAGCAGGAGTGTTTCCGGATCGAAATAATACACCTGAACCTATTTACCTGTTACCCTTCCACCCCTTCTTTTATTCTTTTACCAAGTTCAGCAAATAAACCTTTAAAAAGGAAGTGTAAAGTGTGGACATTGAACTCTCTCTACTCTCATCCATCACCCTGGACGGCGAGGAAATAGAGGTAACATGCCACCCGAAAATATCCAGCAGCTCCTTCGGGGGTAGTGTTACATTAGCTTTGAACTTTTCTCCTGCTAATTTGAGATCATGTCCCTGTGTTCTTGATCATAGCTGCATATGGAAAATACTGTCCTCCTGAACCTTATTCATACCCTTAATGTACTTAAAAGATTCAATTATGTCCCCCTTTTCCCTTCTTTCTTTTGGACTGTATATATTAGGTTCTTGCAGTCTCTCCTGATCGGTTTTAGCCCCTCAAACCTGGCTGTTATCATTTTTGATGCCCATCTCCGGACTTGTTCTATCTTATGAAAATCTTTTTGTAAGTGAAGTCTCTAGAATTGTACACAGTGGGCCAGATCCACATAGAAATAGATAGGCGCAGCGTATGTGAGATACGCTACGCCGCTGTAACTTACTTTTGGCTACTTTGAATCCTCAAAGAATTTGCGCCGTAAGTTACGGCGGCGTAGTGTATCTCTGGCGGCGGAATTCAAATCGGCGATTAGGGGGCGGGTTTCATTTAAATGAAGCGCGTCCCCGCGCCAAATGAACTGCGCATGCGCCGTCACGAAATTTCCCGGCGTGCATTGCACTATATGACGTCGCTAGGACGTCATTTTTTTTAACGAGACGGGACTTACGTACATTCCGATTCACGGACGACTTACGCAAAAAAAAAAAATATTCAAATTTCGACGCGGGAACGACGGCCATACTTAACATGGCAAGTCTAACTATACGCCGCAAAATACCAGCTTTAACTATACGCCGGAAAAAGCCGACTAGAGACGACGTAAATGAATGTGCCGGCCGCTCGTACATTCGTGGATCGTCGCAAATAGCTAATTTGCATACCCGACGCAGAAAACGACATGAACACCACCCAGCGGACGCCAAAGTATTACATCTTAGATCCGAAGGTGTACGAAGCCGTACGCCTGTCGGATCTAACCCAGATGCCGTCGTATCTTGGTTTGAGGATTCAAACTAAAGATACGACGCGGGTAATTTGAAAGTACGCCGGCGTATCAGTAGATACGCCGGCGTACTCACTCTGAGGATCTGGCCCAGTATTTTAAATTAGGTCTAACTAGCTGTCTATAAGCCTAGGTTTTGAAATTGAAATTGTGCAAGTTCAGCTGAATTTGCACAATTTCATACCCGCATGTCAGTCCAAATTTGGGGGCGATTTCAGAGACATCTGTGCCGGTTCCGGCACAGATGTCTATTGAAATTGCACCCGAAGTCACCAAAATTAGTACAAAAAGTACTTTTGGGAATCGGTGCGGCGCTGCAACATTTCGGACGGTGCCATTGCCGGCAATAGCCGCCGATTTGGCATGCAATCTGACATGTCAAATAGCATCCCAAATCGCATCAATGTAAACCTGGGCTTAAGGACCTTTCTCCTGCTAGTGATCTTCTAGTGATACACCCTATTATGGGAAAAGGGCTGGCTGGCAAAAAACGAAGGCTGCAAAAGATGCATCCTCACACAACATCTGGAGAGCCACATGGCCCAATTCCTCTATACTCTGCTGATCTCATTATAAAGTCTCAGAAGCACAGAACCCCTCTTTCCCGCCTTCACGTCTTTATGTAAAAGAGATGCAGCCGGTGCAAGAGCACAGAGAATGATGACCACCCCAGCATGGGGCCCTCATCCCAAATTCAGAAGTTCCAACGCTGTGATTGATGTCCTGCGGTAGTCAGTAAGGTCATTAATTTTCATGGGGGTTTAATTGACTATGAACAATGAAACTCAGGCCTCAGTGTCTTACCTCCCACCAACTCCCATTCTTTAAGAGTTCTATGAGGACGAAGAAGTGTGAGAGAGGGGAGCTGAGGAGGATAGGGAGGGGGGCTGAAAGTAAAAGTTTAAAGTCCATGGTGAGATTAGGAGGGAGAGTTACAAGTGATTTGTTCCAACTGCCTCAACAAATCCACCCAGTGATTTGTTTATCCAAAGTACCTTCAGCCTCGGGGCTGGATGTTTTCTCTGTTATGACTAAACCCCAGCCAAAGTTTTATTTTCATGGTTTTGGATTTAATGTTTTTTTTTTTGGTGTTTTGATTGAGTACATTTCTCCTCAATTCCTGTTTTAGTGAGGATCGCCCGGACAAGAATCGAGGGTAAAGCTCCCCAATAGGGACAGAGACAGTAATAAAAGCTGAGATGTTCTAACCCTTCTCCAGTTGGTTGACCATACCCAGGCAGATGTTTCTGTAAGAATGGTGGGTGTAGAAACATCTGCCGGTCCTCAAACATAGGCAGTCTTCTCTGTGACTGTGTAGTACAATATCTTTATGTGTACGATGTATGATTAGTTTCCTTTTCATAGGCTTAATTAAAACATATTTTTTCCTGGTGATTTTGCCAGTAACACAATTTCTGTCCTAGGATGACAATGCTTTCTTGTCCCAGCAACCATTTAGCATTCTCGGTTCTCTTTGAAATCAGGACTGTATGGAAGCTGTTTGGTTGCCCTCTGGAATAAGAAACTTTCTCCCTTTGTCACTTTTCATACGTTAGGCACTGTGGACTCAATTCACTAAAGAATATCTCATGAGATAATTGAATCACGTGACACATTTTTTACAATTATCTCATGAGATGCTGAAAATGTTATCTTATGAGATATTTACCTCACAAACAAAAAACATGACTCATAAAAATGGTGTTAAAGTCAATCCACTAAAGATATCACATAAATGAATGAGTTAAATACATAGGCCCGGATTCTTAAAGCACTTTTGCCGACGTATCTACTGATACGCCGTGTAAGTGCAGGGATGCGCCGTCGTATCTATGCGCCTGATTCTGCTATTAAGATACGCCTGAATTTTGGCTCCATCCGACCGACGTAAGTCTCCTACGCCGTCGTATCTTGGGCGCATATTTATGCTGGCCGCAAGGGGCGCTTCCATTGTTTTACGCATCGAATATGCAAATGACCGAGATACGCCGATTCACGAACATACTTGCGCCCATCGCTGTAATCTACGCCGTTTACGTAAGGCGTACGTCTGGCATAAAGTTATTCCACCTATAGGAGGCGCATCCCATGCAAAGGTATGGACGACGGAACAGCCGTCGGATTTTACGTCGTTTACGTAAGTCGTACGTGAATGGGGCTGGGCGTAGGTTACATTCACGTCGTAGGCATTGAGCCGTCGTATCTTAGGAAGTAAATTCGATGTGACTGCGGGCCTACGCCGGGCAATTTACGTTACGCTGGCGCAACCAGGGCCGGATTCCAGACAAGGCCAACAAGGCCAGGCCTCAGGGCGGCAGTGGGTGCAGGGGCGGCACTGTGGCTGAGAGGAGAGGACACTTTCACCACTTTCACTTTCATTTCGGGAGTTCCCCCCTGTCATGTCACGGATGGTGAGTGGAGAGAAAACTGAGGGAAGAGGTGGTGAGCACCCCCCCCAGTTCTCAATGTCATATTCGGCAGCAGCCCCCCCCCCCCCCCCCCCGCTTCTCAGTGTCCTGCCGAAAAAGTCCCCCGGCGGATAATATCCCCCCTGTACTGCGCAGGCGGGGGCGGCATTGTAGGACCCGGCCTTGGGGCGGCAAAGGGAGTAAATCCGGGCCTGGGCGCAACGTAGGGAGCGAGTGCTTTGTGAATACTGCTCTTGCCTCTCAGAGTTACGTTGGCGTAGCGCATATGAGATGCGTTACGCCGACAAAAAGATGTGCCGATCTACCTGAATCTGGGCCATAGTGATCAAGGTATGAGGTATTTAAGTAATGTAAAAATATAGTAGCCATAAAAAGGGTAAGTATGACATGTTTGTTATTTTAAAAAAAAACAAGACTTTACTAATATCTAAAAGGACAATACAGTATAATGCTAATCAGACACATGGGGGCAGATTCACGTAGAAATCCGTTACGCTGCGGCGGCGTAACGTATCCCATTTACGTTACACCGCCGCAGGTTTACAGCGCAAGTGCCTGATTCACAAAGCACTTACCTGTAAACTTGCGGCGGCGTAGCGTAAATCCGCTCGGCGCAAGCCCGCCTAATTCAAATGGGGCGGGCACCATTTAAATTAGGCGCGTTCCCACGCCAAACGTACTGCGCATGCTCCGTCCGTAAAATTACCCAACGTGCATTGCGCTAAATGACGTCGCAAGGACGTCATTGGTTTCGACGTTAACGTAAATAGCGTCCAGCGCCATTCACGGACGACTTACGCAAACGACGTGAAATTTAAAAATTCGACGCGGGAACGACGGCCATACTTAACATTGGTTAGTCCACCTAGAGGGCAACCTTAGTTTTACGCGACGCATCTCTACGGAAACGACGTAAATTTAGAGCGACGGGCAAAGCGGACGTTCATGAATCGACGTAACTAGTCATTTGCATATTCTACGCTGACCGCAATGGAATCGCCACCTAGCGGCCGGCCTAGAATTGCAGCCTAAGATCCGACGGTGTAACACAGTTACACCTGTCGGATCCTAGGGCTATCTATGCGTAACTGATTCTATGAATCAGGCGCATAGATACGACAATCGTATCTCAGAGATACAACGGCGTATCAGGAGATACGCCGTCGTATCTCTTTTGTGAATCTGGCCCATGGTTCTTGCAGATGATTCAGCAATTTAATAAATAAATTATTTAAAATCAAATTATTACCCTTGGGAGGGAGGGCTTTCTAAAATACAAAATTTCTGATCTTCTAAACCAAATCCTCATCACAATTCGTTGTTTGCACTTGCCCGGAGTCAAACTCCGACCAAAATGTTTTATTTTGTTTTTGATGCAATGGGGAAGGGTTGGAGTCTGCCAAACTTTTAGAGCGGTTTAATTTCCATGTGAGAAGATTCCTCCTTACTTCCCGTCATCGCAGGAAGTGATAGGAAATCTGTCCAGAGACTCAGACAGAAGCATATTTTGATGGAGTGGAGAAGAATAATGCCGCATACACACGACCGCTTTTCATGACGTGAAAAATTACATTTTTTAAAATGGTCATTAAAAACGATCGTGTGTAGGCTCCAGAGCATTTTTCTTGACATGAAAAATGGGCATTAAAAATGTAAAACATACTCTAATTTTTCGCGTCGTTTTTCACATTGTCGTTTTTTCACGTCGTGAAAATTGGTCGTGTGTAGGCTTTAACGACGTGAAAAAAATGCGCATGCTCAGAAGCAAGTTATGAGACGGGAGCACTCGTTCTGGTAAAACTAGCGTTTGTAATGGAGATAGCACATTCATCACGCTGTAACAGACCGAAAAGCACGAAGACTGAAAAGTGCGAATCGTCTCTCACCAAACTTTTACTAACACGAAATCAGCAAAAGCAGCCCAAAGGGTGGCGCCATCTAAATGGAACTTCACCTTTATAGTGCCATCGTACGTGTTGTACGTCACCGCGCTTTGCTCAAGCATTTTTTTTTTCACGATCGTGTGTATTCAAGGCAGGCTTGACAAGATTCACGTAGAAAAAACATAGTTTTTTCTAGGACATTAAAAATGGTCGTGTGTACGCGGCTTTAGAACTTCTAACAATATTTTTTCTTGCAGTGCATGCCTTATTGTCCAGTGACAACCAGCAGATCCCTCTGCTGGTTGAATTGGTGTCACCAATCAGTCGCAGACAGAAAAAAAGCTCTGGAGTTATTATTTAGTCCTTTGCCTCCCAATGTCATGTAGTATGCATCATGGATGTACTCTTGAACAGCTAACCAATGACAAATAGTAAAGGTCATGTTAATGAAATGGTTAAAACAAGCTAATGGATGCATGACCATTGTATAATCGATGATCCATACTTCCCCATACCTGCCCGACCAACCCATACTTCAAGCACACTTAACATTAACCCCATTAATGGAGACCACACCAAGTTGAAGTAAATATTGTCCGGAGGAGCCTCTTTATTAACAAACTTAACCTAAATTAACATAGCTGTATAAAACATCTGTTAAAATAAAAACCCATCAGTCAATACTTGCGTTGCATTTGCAGGAGCCCCAAACTAAAATATGATTTAATAACAATGCACTGTAGTACCTTTTCTATCCTAATAGGCCTCCAGCTGACATACTAGCTTGGAGACACTGACCACAGTGCACCCGCTAACCAAATTCCAGCTAAACCCCCAAAGGGGTTGTATGGCTTTTTTTTTTTTTAAATAACAATCATGTTATACTTACCTCCACTGTGCAGTTTGTTTTGCACAGAGTGGCCTTGATCCTGCTGTTCTCGGCTCCATTGGCGGCTGTCTCGGCTCCTCCCTGCAATAGCTAACCCCCCTCTGGGAAGCTCTCTCCCAAGGGGGTTAGCTTGCGGGCGCGCTCCCTCTCATACATGTCAGGCTGTGTCTATGGATGCAGCGTCCATAGACACAGAGTGCATGACTCGTTCCCGCCCCCGGCGGCCGCATCATTGGATGTGATTGACAGCAGCGCGAGCCAATGGCTGCGCTACTATCAATCTATCCAATCAACGGCCAGACTCCGTGGAGAAGAGGACGCCAGATGACGCGCACAGCAGGTGAACGGGCTCAGGTAAGTAAACGGGGAGGCCGTCATTGCCAGGTGTTTTTTCACCTTAATGTATAGAATGCATTAAGGTGAAAGAACACGAACCTTTAGAACCCCTTTAATTGGAATACCACCAGCGGAACCCATACCACCGATGGGTCCCGAACTCTTCCTTATCCAAGGTTTCTTCATTTACCCGCAAAGACCAATACCCGCCCACAGCACCCAAGGGGAAAACCTTACCCTTGGGTGCCCCTCCACACACTCTCACAATGCTCTCTAGATACGATGCTGCAACCCCAGTGCCCACATATCAATCCCCACTGCATTGAGGTGTACCCCGTCACCCCGAAGGTATCGCCAAGTATCCACTTCCAGCTCTAAATAACTGATAACCAGCCCCCCATTCCTAACCACAAATCTGCTAAGGACCCTGTTTACCTTTTTTGGGCCTTATTGAGATCTAGCCAATCGCCAAGTCGTCCGAGCAAGGATGTCGGACCATACAATCAGCATCTCCGGAAAGGCCATGCGGAGCCGCAGGAAATCAAATTTGATATCCCGGGTAATGTCCAACATGGACCTTAAGCCCAAATCATTACCGCCGATGTGTAACACCAAAACGTCCGGCGGCCTATCCAGACATGTGAAGCGATGCACTTCTGGGACCATCCTGCACCAGAGCATGCCTGGTACACCCAACCACCGAACACAGGCTTGCTGCCTAGAAATGCCCAATTGTCTCCCATCAGGCCTAACATCTGCTCTGAAAATACCTGAACCTTCCTGCCCACCTGATCCATTTTGGACTTGTGCAAAACCAGGGAAAACCTATCCTCCCCACCGATGACCTCTGTAGCCCACATGCCCCCCTGTACCCTCTTGGAAGTTCGCCGATCCGAAAAGCACCAAAGAACGCCAGGGAGAATGCGGTTTTAAACAAGGAAACTTCATAGGCCGATGAACACAGAAAAACCAACTGAGCTAAAACCTTCCCCAAAAGCTCAATCGAAACAGGGCGCCTGAAGTCCCTACACTTCTGAGAGCGCAGATACCCCTTCTGTGCTTGCCGTACCGAAAAATCTTTAGTGAAGTCCTGGCAACCCTGCAATTTGAAAAAAAGTGCCAATACTGGCAATTTTTTCTCCAACACCGACACCCACTCCTCCAGATTCCGTGAGACAATATACAGAACCACCAACCGCAGTTCCTGGCCTTCCTGCTCCACCTCGGCCTGTTGCAATAAAGACAACCATTCTGACCAGACCATGCAGCCCACATCGCATCACTTATGGACCGTCTGATCCATCCGGAGACGACCCCAAGATAATCTTCCACAACCAGTCGGGCTAAGGAACCCTGCGTCGCTCCGCCGCTGGTGCCAACTCCTGGAACCTGTCCCACTGAAGGCGAGACAAAGCGCCAGCTATGACGTTCTCAACTCCTGGGAGGTACACAGCATAAATAAAAACATTTAACTGCAGACAACGCAACACTAATGCCGCGTACACACGCTCAGAATTTCCAACAAGTGTTCGATGGGAGCTTGTAAATTCAGAGCGTGTGTAGACAATTTAGACGCACAAAATTCCACGCATTCTCTGAACAAGTACGAGACGGAAGCGCTCGGTCTGGTAAAACTATCGTTCGTAATGGAGATCGCACATTCATCACACTGCACATTTTTGAATCTTTTAATGCAGCGCATTCTCTTCTAATGGACTGCTCTTCAAAGGGAGCAGTAACGTCACCCTTTGGGAAGGAAAGGTTGTGAATTAGCATAAATTTATTAGGCTCCTTCTTCGGCACGACCCCTAAGGGCGAGATAACCAAATCCACTAAAGGTAAAGACAGGAAAGGGCCACCTATGTGGCCTAATGTAACTTCCTTCCACAGTTTCTCAGAAACCACTTCTGAATGTTGCGAGGCCGAGCTCAAGTTCCGGGACACTGGGGGCAATTTGGCCAGGGTAGAAGGTATACGAAATCCCTCGGAGAAACCAGAGCCTAACAACCGTGCCTCTATTGAGGAAAGGCCGAACCCTTTCCACCTTCACTAGCGTCATCCCTTTTGCTAACAGACGCACGACCCTTCCCCTGCTTGAAGCATTGGGACAAGGGATGGGCACCTCCACAGCAAGAGCATTCGTGCTTGTATCGGCAAGAATCCCCAAACTTGCAGGAACCCTCATTATACTGCCAACAGACCCCCTTCTTCTTTGCGCGCGATTATTCGGGGGTAGATGAGCCACCGACCCCCCCTTGAAAAAACTGATTCAGGGTCCTCGCTGATGTCATAAGTTACATCCCCAAACTAATGTCCTTGTGGTCCCACCGCAAGGACAGGCGGATCGCCCTCCGCTATCGGAACTGTTCGTCGTACATCAACCATACAGTTCCCCCTGTATACTCTGTAAGCCTCCCCAACGGCGTCTAGATAACAGAAGAGCGCCAAAAAGTGTCCTGGGTTCTTCTCACCAATCACAGTCATAGCCATAATGGCAAAAGCCTGTAGCCAATTAGGGAAAGACCGCGGGATGAGCCTGTACCGTCTCTTCTCCTCATCCTTCGTCTTGTGTTCCTCTGGCTTGACGCTATCCAGATTGAATTTTTCAAACTTTAGGAGCAAGAATATCTCCACATGCTCACCTTTCCAAATTATTCCCCGGACCTCCAATTTAAAGAGGTTGAAAAGGTAAAAGTTTTTTCACCATTCTATGCATTAAGGTGAAAAAACATCTGTGGATTGTACTTACCCGTGTACTTACCTGACCCCTCGAAAGTCCCGCACTGTGAACGCGCAGGCATTGGTTGATTGAAAGCAGCGCAGCCATTGTTGTTGAGACAGCGGCCGAGGGACCCCAGAAGACCAAGATCGGGGCCACTCTGTGCAATCACGAGCTGCACAGTGGAGGTAAGTATAACATGTTTGTTATTTAACCCTTTTTTTTTTATCTTTAGTGTTCCTTAAAGGTGCGCTCCCAGGGACCCTTCAAAACACACATAGACTTCGCATTTAGCCAAGTCGGCCAGCCTAACAGTGTCTTACTTGCTAGCGGCCTCCCCCGCCATCTCCGTTTTGTCCCCCGCCATCGACTTACTTGCAGCAGCCTGTCCCATCGCCACGGATTCCACCAAGGCGGGCGCCGCCGCCACAGTAGTGGGTGGGGAGGCAACCCCAGACCCGGGAGCCCTCGTCGCTGCTTCTCCCCCGCAGGTGGGACTCAGGCCGCCACCAGGGTGGCTTGTCCACTTGTCCCAGGTCCAAACCTCTTGATCAGTACCTTCAAACCCGCCAGGCACCCCTGTATCCCTGTATCTGCCGAGGCGTAGTCACGGACTGAAATAGCAGGGGAAGACCCCTCGGACAACTCTGCCTGCGTGTACGGCAACTATTTAACGGACCTAAGCTCACCCCCTCAGATCTAATAGAACAAAAAGAAGCAAATTTGGACTTACCGTGGCTGCCTAGGAAGAGTCCCACCAGCCAAATGTCCCCCCTCCATCACTGCAGGTCGTCCGCAAGGCTCCTCCTCTTCTGACATGGACAGCTCGCTCTCAGATTGCTCGACCACCACCTCTTCCTCTCTCACCGACAGCCCTCCAGGGTGTCTCTGGATGCCGCCTCCTCACGCCAGATCTGCCCACCGATTTCCTGGTCACTTTCCCTTGGCCTTTGGAGCACTCCCCTCTCTGCCTTACTGCATCCTTCCGCACGTCCAACCTCAGATGCCGACTGGGCACAGGAGAGCCATCGGCTGCTGCTGTGGAGGGCCCGGCGGCCGCTGCTGACCGATTCCTGCCCCGAGGCCCCACCCTCGCTGATTCATCGCCAGGGGTGGTGCCCGCATGGTCCTGCTCTTGCCGTGGGGCGGGCCCAGGGGGAATTCAGTACTCCTGGAGGCCCCATCCGCCGACCTCTGTCTATGAGGGGGATTCCTTCCAGGACCACCTACCGCGGGCACCGCCGAACGCTTTGCAGGCAGTCCTGAAGGGGCCCGTAGAGGAGTCTGAGGAGAAGCGCTCTGGAAGCCAAGACCTCTGAGCTCGTGTGGACTCCTGCCCCCTTATAATTGCTCCAGAGGCCCGATCGCCAAGCACAGTAAACAACTGCTCCTGCAGCCCCTCCGCACCCTGTGATGCTGTCTCCGGCCACAGCTGGGCCAACAGTCTGTCCACCTCCGACATGCTGGACACCAGTCAAGCTTGCTCCTTACGCTGCCACTGGGCGCTGGGGAGGGGTCATCTCCCTTTTACTTCCTGTGTCCCCTCCTCCTCCAGCTGCCTCAATCAGGTGAGCTCTCTCATTTTGCCACTCTGTGTCCTGTTTCCCCAGTCATGTAAGCCCTGCGCTGTTATTATTTTTTGCTTCTGGCTTGTCTATAGCAGCCAAAGACTTGTTTAACTTGTTAAGCCTGTCAGCGAAGTCCCTGTAGTACAGCTTCTTGTGATGGGGTGGCAACAATGCTGCACTGCATGTAGGAGGATTTGCCTCTGGGGCAGGGTAGGAAAATAAATGTTTTGTTTACTTTGTGAGCTTTGTGCATTATATATTAACTACGTTTGGTTCTTGTTTAGCGTTGGTACTTGTTTAAATATAGGATCCTTCAGTTGTACTAAATTCCAGTTTTTTTTTTTGCATAATTAGATTGGTCCAGCATGGACTAGTGCAAGTGTGCATATTCCACACTTGGCCGATTGCTGTGGAAATGGAGAATCACTGTAGTAGCTGCTGCCACTACAGCAATCCTCACTGTCTTCTGTGTCCTTTGCCAAGCAACTTACCTACTACATAGTGATCTCAAGGGTTCGCCGCTTGGCATGGGTGCTATTCGGGAGAATGCCCTGTATTTTTCATGATAATCATGCATGAGGTCACTGCCCCGCTTCTCCACACATACCTGGAATATGGCTTTAAGATCGTTGGCAATTAATGGGAGCAAGGCTGTGTCTATGACCACCCATTCCACTGCCTCATGATGAATAAGTGAAAGATCCTTCCTATTAGTTTATGAGAACCGATGTTTGTTATTTGTTTCTGATTCAGGCCTGCTTGTAGGCCTACTGTATGTTCAGTTAGCTTTGGTTGCCCAGGTCAGGAGGAAGGGGTTAATGTTTCTTGCTGCTTTCCCTGAGTGCGTTTGCAGGCTTTTTCTTTGGTCCAGCTTGTCTATTGTGCATTTTAAAAGGGAAGAGGTTTGGATAACCAGGGTTTCGGGAAATAAGAGAGGATGGGACACGTGAAAGGGCTTGCTGGGACCTGTGGTCCAACATAGGACGCTGATACGTCAGGACACCCCATGGACTTCTCTGTTTGAGTCTTCCCAAGTATGGACTATCCCCAAAACGACTTTACCTGTGCAGGTAACCTGGGACTGTCACAATTAGGGGTAGTTAGGTTGAGTTCTGACGTGTTCCTAAGAACCTGTGTTTGTAAAAGCACTAAGGGCCCAGGGTATATGTAACACCACCAAAAAGGGTTAACTCGCAAAGCAAGAAAGAAGAGGCGTTTGCCATGGATAACCGCAAGGGAAGTACAGCTACAGCAACCAGTCATTGGTGTGCTACCGGGTTAGACAACAGGTTTTCCGGTAATGATGGGGTCTGTGTCCTGACTCTCTGCCTTGCTATCCAACGCCTCCGATTACTGGGAACAATGCAGTGTTATGGAGATTCAAGGCCTGATCATGAGGTACAGGAAGGAAAGAGTTAAAGAGCATGCGTGGGGCTCCACTCTGTGAGCGGCGAACCCCTATTTTGTTACTGGGAGTGAGGTAATAGAGGTATGCTGGACTGGTGGAGTGGGCAATGGCAGATGTCCCTCCAAATGCAACCTACAACAAGTGTGTAGTTATTGGAATGAAACATCTTAAGGAGGAATTCCACACATTTACTGCACACAAATGGCTCATGGATTGCGTTAAATGTTAGATTCTTCACATGACCACAGCCTCGGCCTGGTTTCGGGCATTGGTGAGCACGCCTTTAGGCGAGGTGTTACTCCAATGTGCGCGGGCGCAGTAGACCCTGCCTACATGCTGAGGTATAACATGCAGGGGAGGAAGCATAACTATAGGTCTACTATTGGTGGCTTTTCAACCCATAAAGCATCCTTGCATTTCTGAAATGACAATAGAGGTATGCATAGCTCTGTCCCTGATTTTGAGGGACTATCCCTGATTTCGAGCAATGTCCCTCTGTCCCTCCTCATTTGTCCCTTATTTTGGCCTGATCTGTATAGTTGTATATAAAATGCACGATTTATCTTTCAAAAAGTGTCTCCCAATGCTAAAACCTTTCATTTAATTTATACATTTCTGCATCTGTAAATTTCAGGAATAGTAGTGAAAAAAAAAAAAAAAACACTTGTGGCTTTTTAATTATCTTTTTTTTGGGGGAATAATTCTCCGTGGAGGGGTCCGTGGCATGGCGCGTGTCCTATGCCTACATTATTTTGCTAGTTGGTGTCCCTTGTTCCTATCTCAAAAAGTTGGGAGGTATGGGTATGTTATTTGGTCATTTTAGATGTCAAAAGTACTTAGCAGAGTTTAGTGCCATCAGCATGCAGAGATCAGTTGACGATGAAAAAAACATGCTAACGTTACCTGCTTCATATTTAACCAGCTTTAAAGTCCATTGATGCATATTGCATAAAAAAGTTCCAGTGTGATCTAAATACAGAGGCTGGACGAAGAAATCTTTTAATTGGTTAGATTCATACCTTTGATCCTGTGTCATTAATGCACTGGCTCTTGTACGTCTTTTCTACAGATAGTGATGAATAAACCTCGTCACTTTGAGCTCAAAGGAGACAAGCTGCTCTTTTCTACCTGTGCTAATGAGCCATTTCCAAAGTGCTTAAAAGATCGTTAGTAAAAATGGAGACGTGTTAAACTTTTCACCTATAATTGTACGGTTTCTCCTGTTACTGGGTCAGGCGATGTGATGTTTAATCACCTGTGGAGAGAGATAGAGAAGTCTCAAAACACATGGCTCTTGATGTTCAGCTGAATAGAGCAAAAGCACAACGATCTGAGAATCACCCTGAATCACTTATATATAAGTATTTTAATCATTTTTGTCATTTCAACACGTTCCACAACATTCTACGGAGACCTTTTCTACTTTCCTTATCAATGTCATAAAAACAGTCAGGCCCCGTACACACGTCCGAGGAACTCGACGTGCCAAGCACATCGAGTTCCTCGTCGAGTTCAGTGTTAAAGCCGCAGAGGATCTCGGCGGGCCGACTTTCCTCATTGAACAACGAGGAAATAGAGAACAGGTTCCTCGTCGGCTTCCTCGCTGAAAAGTGTACACACGACCGAGTTTCTCGGCAGAATCCAGCTCCGACCGAGTTTCTGGCAGAATTCTGCCGAGAAACTCGGTCGTGTGTACGGGGCCTCATACGCACACGTGGCTAGTAGAGATGAATCAGAAAGTAGTAGCACTACTAGTAGTAGTATCCAGGTGCTGTTGAATTATATCATTCTCTGCAGCCTACAAACATAGGCCCGGATTCACAAAGCACTTGCGCCGACATATCTCGAGATACGCCGCGTAAGTGCAAATATGCGCCGTCGTATCTGTGCGCCGTGCCCACAAAACTAAGATACGCCTGAAAATAGGCTTCATCCCACCGACGTAACTTGCCTACGCCGGGGTAGAGTGGGCGCATATTTACGCTGGACGTATTTGGCGCTCCCATCGATTTTCTATTCACATATGCAATTGAGGGAGATATGCCGATTCACGAACGTCCGTCTGTTCGACGCAGTGCGCGTAAAGTCATACGTCCGGCGTAAAGTTATGCCCCATAAAGGAGGTGTAACTGCACCAGGGAACACAAGCCGACGTATTTTATGTAGTTTATGTAGTACGTGAATATGACTAGGCGTAGGTTACGTTCACGCTGTAGGCAGTGATCCGACGTATCTTAGGCAGTTGTTCCGACGTGATTGTGAGCATGCGCATTGAGATGTGTACACGGGACGGCGCATGCGCAGTTGGCGATACGTATCTGTCTGGCGCTCGGCCCATCATTTGCATGGGGTCACGCCTCATTAGCATGGCTCACACCCACTTACGCCTGAGAAACCCAGCGCAGATTTGGGAGGAAGTGCTTTGTGAATGCAGTGTTTGCCTCTCTGCGCTGCGTCGGCGTAGCGTAAAGGAGATACGTTACGGCGGCATAAATATGCGCCAGTGTCTGTGAATCCGGGCCATATTCTGCAAAAGACAATTGGCAGACTCCAAGACTTCTATAGGTAGACAGCTATACAGGGGAAGGCCTCCAGCCAGATACCACTTCTGTTTAGGTAGGACCTCTGTCTCCTATGGCAACAAATCTTGTAACCAGGGCTGCTGTTAGAAATCACAGGGCCCCGTACAGCCTACCTGGCATGGCTCCTCCCCTAAATATATCAAGACCATATAAAAATACACTAAAATCATCATTAGCGGACACAAACATAACAGATAACCTGTGTGAATTTTTTTATATTTTTTCCATTTTTTTAATTATATTTTTTAGCGCTGCAGGGGAGGGTCACAGTGACAGGGGGCACACAGGAGCGGGGAGGAGATCAGAAACAGGCAGAACAGGGAGCGGGATCGGTGTCAGGTAAGCAATTACAGGAACGATGCCCTATGTCTGTGTCATTCTCTGCAGCAGCTGGAAGTCATCAGGATCTGGAGAAACTGACTTTCAGCTGCTGCAGAGAGCCACACAGGGCATTCTGTAATTGCCCCTCTGCCCGACTGCTCCAATTCGGGCCCCACTGTGTGCCTGGGCCCCTTACAGGAGGACTGTTGGACCCCCCCCATATCAGCGGCCCTGCTTGTAACACTCACTAACGGTAGTTGTACTTAATTATTGACAACACAGAATATTTATTCTCTTACTCTACAGTCTCTCACTGTAGATTTTTACTCACTGAGCTTCCAGTCTCTCACTAGACCTCCTGATCCAATTGCCACTGAATCTCCTGAGCTCTTCTACAGCTTGCACGCTGTATACTTCTCAAGCGTCACCGCCGCTGTCCTGCTGGGTCCCTAGCTTGGTATTCAACAATGCTCCTCAAGCATCATCCCTGCTGTCCTGCTGGGTCCCTGGCTTGGCACCTGTTGAAGCTTTCCCCCTTGTTCATCGTCCCCGGCTGGTGAGAAGACTGCTCTGGTACTGGCTCCAGCTTACTCACTGTAGTCTCCGGTAACAAGATGGATGGTCCCTTAGTGACAACAGCTTCCCCTCTACCTTCGACGACAACTGGTTCCCCGTCCGGCTGAACCTTTACAACTCGGTTGGACTCCAATCCTGGAGTCCCAACTCTATGCTGCTTCTCTTGCTCCTGGATAGGCCTCAGTCAGTCTAGTAGCCAGGTGTCCCCAGGATAGGCCTCAGACTTTTGGCATAGCAGCCCAGGGCGATATAACACACGTCCACCCAGACAGCCATCCAGATGGCACAGAACCTCAATCACCTGACTCCACCCAAAAAAATAGTCTCTCTCAGTAGACCAAGGGACCAAAGAAAACCCTGCCAATTGGCTGAGACACCCCATCCATCCATTGTCTGACCTTGCTACACCCTTGTCAATCTAATGTCACCAGCAAGCGCCACCTAGTGACAGAAGAGAAAAGGTACAGCAATCCAGGGTTAGGGAGGAATGAGCGGATCTTCTAACAATCAGCCAGGATGAGTAATACCTGGCAAACTAAATGTATTAGCAACCCTGCCTAAACACCATGGTGCTACATATAAAACCCAGTGATGATTAAATACCACCAAAAAAAAAGCTCCATTTGTGTGAAAAAAAATTATAAACATTTTGTTTGGAAACAGTGCTGCATGACTGAGTAATTGTCATTCAAGGTGTGAGAGCACAAAAAGCTGAAAATTGGCCTGGCCATAAAGGGGGTGAAAGTGCCCTGTATTGAAGTGGTTAAAGGCACTGGGGAGCACTGGACACCCAGGATATAGCACAATGTAAGCAAAGGTGTCCAGTGTGTCCCCCTACCAGTATTCCAACACAGTTAAACCCCTGTTTCTAACACAAACTGTTAAACAACATAATTTAGTTGGTTGCAGGCTGGTGGATAAGTTAAGCTGGGAATATTCTTTGGCTTTGTTTGTTATTTCTCATAACCCCCCAAAAGAGGGCATGTGTTGCGGCCAGCCTTTCTGTTCTCTGCACAAATTTCCCACAGCTCTCCTCCCTGTACAAATCCTCCCAGCTCTCCTCCCTGTAAAAATCCTCCCAGCTCTCCTCTCTGCAAAAATCCTTCCAGCTCTCCTCTCTGTACAAATCCTCCCAGCTCTCCTCTCTGCACAAATCCTCCCAGCTCTCCTCTCTGCACAAATCCTCCCAGCTCTCATCTCACACAAAGCCTCCCAGCTCTCCTCTCTGCACAAAGCCTCCCAGCTCTCCTCTCTGCACAAATCCTCCCAGCTCTCCACTCTGCACAAATCCTCCCAGCTCTCCTCTCTGCACAAATCCTCCCAGCTCTCATCTCACACAAATCCTCCCAGCTCTCCTCTCTGCACAAATCCTACCAGCTCTCCTCTCTGCACATATCCTCCCAGCTCTCCTCTCTGCACAAATTTTCCCTAGCTCTCCTCTCTGCACAAATTCCCCCTACCCTACCCTCCATCCCAAACACTTTGACAGTTCTCCACTCTGCACAAATCACCCCCCCCCCCAGTTCTCCTCTCTGCAAAAATTCCCCCCAGCTCTCCTCTCTGCACAAATCCTCCCCGGTCTTCTCCCTGCACAAATCCCCCCTCACAGTTCTCTCTGTACAAATCTCCCCCAGTTATCCTCTCTACATAAATCCCCCCTCAAAGTTCTCTCTGCACAAATTCCCCCCCCTCCCTGCCCCACTCACACACACACTTCCACAGTTCTCTACTCTGCACAAATCACCCCCCCCCCCCAGTTCTCCTCTCTGCAAAAGTTCCCTCCAGCTCTCCTCTCTGCACAAATCCTCCCCCAGTTCTCCTCTCTGAACAAATCCCTCCCCTCTCCTTTATCTACAAAAAACAAAGGCCCAGATTCACGTTAAATCGCGGCAGCGTAACGTATCGTAGATACGTTACACCGTAACGTATCGTAGATACGTTACACCGCCGCAAGTTTTCATCGCAAGTGCCTGATTCACAAAGCACTTGCGAGAAAACTTCTGCCGGCGGCCTCCGGCGTAAGCCCGCGTAATTCAAAGGGGCGTGTGCCATTTAAATTAGGCGCGCTCCCGCGCCGGACCTACTGCGCATGAAGAAATTTTTTTTCAATTTAATTTTTTTAAATTTCGACGCGGGAACGACGGCCATACTTTATACGTGTGCTGTGTAAAGTTAGGGCACCTAAAACGACGACTAACTTTGCGACGGGAAACTAGACTAGCAGCAACGTAGCGAACGCGAAAAAACCGTCGTGGATCGCCGTAACTACTAATTTGCATACCCGACGCTGGTTTACTCCCCCCAGCGGCGGCCGCGGTATTGCATCCTAAGATCCGACAGTGTAAAACAATTACACCTGTCGGATCTTAGGGCTATCTATGCGTAACTGATTCTATGAATCAGTCGCATAGATACTCTGAGAGATACGACGGAGTATCTGAGATACTTTGTCGTATTTTGGCTGTGAATCTGGGCCAAAATGTTTGTCTTTGGATAGTGGAACCTCATAAGATGCTTCTACATATGAGCTGACAATCATTTATCTGGATGTATCATCTAGACATATGCGATTTGGTTCGTAACGAATGGATTTTCGTTCAAATTTGTTAGTATTCGTACATTCAGATCAATTCGAACATCCGAATAGCTGAAAGAACCAAAATACAAAATGATGAATAAGCAAAATAACGAACATGCGAAAATACGAACTTTCGAATGGACAAACTTACGAAACACCGAAACAGTAAATGAACGAAAATGACATCTATAACGAATGATTTGCATTCCGTATTTTCAATCCTTTCTCTGTTCCTAATTTCGTATGTTCGTATTTCATTTGTGTTTTCGTAATTTTGTTTCTTTATATGTTCGTAATTTCGTTTGTTCGTGTTCTCGAATCGTTCTTTTGAATGGACAGTGTAAGAAAGTGTATCCTAATATGTATGTTCGTAATTTCGTATGTTCGTATTTTTATTCGTATGTTCATAAATTTGTTACTTTGTCTGTTCGTAGTTTCGTGCTCTCAAATCATTCTTTTGAATGGGTGTAGTGAGTGATGTATTTTACTTAATATCTTAGCCAATCCTTTGTGTCTGAGTCACAATGCATTCCTGAATCTTTTTAGATTCAGTTGAGGAGGAGACTGAGTCAGGTCTCGTGACTGAGGGAGTGGACTGGGAGTAAGTACATGACTTATTAGAAATTAAAGTGGATGTAAACCCCATTTTTTTTTTTTTGATGTCACAATATACAGTATAAGATTTCTTATCATCTGTGCCCAGTCTTGCCACACAGAGTTAATCCAGCTCTGAGCAATCCTCTTTTCTTTTTTCAGTGAAATAAAACGGACTTACAGAGAAAAACCTTAGTCCGTTCCGCCCCCTTGCTGTGAGTGACAGGTTATTTACATATATCATGCACTAGCCTGGAGACAGGCATGGATTTTGACTGGATGTTAGTGATCATAGCAGAATTTAGTGTAAGGAATACACAGGAAAAAATGACAAGGGGAAGTGGAACTGAAGGCTTTTTACTGTAGGCTATAATCGCAGAATAGACATGATATGTAAAATACACCTACTTTTTTGCAGTCTCTGTGGCATGCAAACTGAGCTGTGCGTCAGCTTACCTCACCGCCTTGGTCCCTCTGTGTCAGGATGACTAACTCCTGCACATGAGCAGAAGTTACGTCAACCAACACCAACCAATGGAGATGCTGAAGTCCAGCATCTGGGGAGAAGATGTCGGCGTAGGCAATGGCAGCAGACCAGTGGAAAGGAGATAAGAAAAATGCTTTGAGTTCCACTTTAAGTCAAAGGTTAGAAGTTGAATTGGAGTTCTTAAAAGCCACAAAAAGCCACCAGATGATTCAGCCTATCAGCCTATGATTAATGCCTTGTATACACGATCAGTTTTCCCGGCAGTAAAAAGTCTGACGGGAAAGCCGAGAACCTGAAGCTTTTTTCCCCCTACACACGGCCGGTTTTCCTGGCAGGAAAACTGCTATGAGAGCTTTGGCCGGGAAATCCGGCCGTGTGTATGCTCCACCGCAGTGCCCGGAAAAAGACCGCCGGGAATCGCAGGGGGAAAAAGAGCACATGCTCTCATTTTTCCCGCCGGGATTCCCGGCTATTTTCCCAGTGTTTTTCCTGTCGGGAAAACTGCCATGGAGCATACACACGGCCAGTTTTCCCGGCCAAAAGCTGTCATGGCAGTTTTCCCAACTGGAAAACTGGTCGTGTGTACGAGGCATAAGGCTTCAGCTGAAACACATTAGTGTCTTGTTGTGGCTATGGATGTTCAATAGTGCAGATGATTTTAACAATAACAGACTATCACGGATCGCATATGGTCCCCAGCATTACTATTGATCTTATGCTATCAAGGTATACAGAAGCCTAGCTAATAGGACCTACATCCCTGGAGCACAATTTGGGTATTGAAGTTGAGTCACACTTATTGAGAGAGAAAGTAAACCCATCGATTTAAAATTTTCAAAACACAGTTACATTCCCGGCACATGCCAAAAATGTACATGTCACAGTGTAAAAGGATTGAAACCGAGTTATAAAAACTCTGATCAAAAAAATTGCGGATTTTGTAGGCATAACATGAGACAGAAATTTAATAAAACATGATATCTTTAATATATATAATAAAATACATTGGCACAGACAAAAACACCCTTACTAACTGACAAGGTCAACAGATCCAATAAAAGGACATGGAAAAAGAAATATCTGAAATAGACGCTCTTCCTATTGAAAAAACAAAAGTTGGATTCAAAATGGCTAACTTCAAAATGGCCGCCATGGTCACCACCCATCTTGAAAAGTTTCCCCCCTCACATATACTAATGTGCCACAAACAGGAAGTTAATATCACCAACCATTCCCATTTTATTAAGGTGTATCCATATAAATGGCCCACCCTGTATAATAAAATATCCGTAATGGACAAAAGGTATACTGTATAAAAGGTATCAGTGGATAGTATCCATGGACTTTTCCATGCCTTCTTGTTAACACGTTTCGCAACTTTAATAGGTTCCTTAGGACATACTGGGTAGGTGCTGATGAGCCTTGAGACCAGATGAAGGGAGAGACCACACAAAACAAACCAAAAACTCCTCGCTAAATAGATTGGTGAAGGTAAAGGGAGAACCAATCATTGTGCGACATTTAGGTTAAGGAGGAGAAAGTATTACCTCCCATGTACCCAAGGACACTGATGATTCTATTAGCCAGGAATATATTGGGTCAATCAAAGTGGAATATTGAATGAGAACAAAAATTGTTATATATTAGATATCCCATTGCGCATGTCGATATCAAGATGTAATTGATGTGGTGTGATGTGGTGTAATCACCCCCAATAAGGGGAAATATGAATTTTGCCTTAATATGTCCACCCGGATGAGGTCCCAGTCACCAAAATTATATGTATATGGAACCTTATTTATATGTACCAGAAGAGGTCCTCATAATAAAGGGGGCTTATTAATAAAGCCACCGGCATAAGTCCCAAAGTTGGAAGAAAAAATTGTAGCACGGGTGTTCCTGTTGGTTGAACCCTTTACCTTCACCAATCTCTAGCGGGAAGAAGTCTGTTTTTGGTTTGTTTGGTGTGGTCTCTCCCTTCATCTGCTCTCAAGACTCATCAGCACCTACCCAGTATGTCCTGAGGAATCTAATAAAGTTGCAAAACACGTTGACAAGAAGCCATGGAAAAGTCTATGGATACTATCCACTGATACCTTTATACAGTATACCTTTTGTCCAGTACGCATATTATATTATATATTTCAGATTCTTCTTTTTCCATGTCCTTTTATTGGGTATCTATTGACCTTGTAAGTTAGTAAGGGTGTTTTTGTCTGTTCCAATGTATTTTATTATATGTATTAACGTTCTGTCTCATGGTATGCCTACAAAATCTGCTCTTTTTGATCAAAGTTTTTATAACTCGTTTCAATTCATTTATACAATTATTGGATGGTGGCATAGTGGGAGTCCTTTCTTTCTACCTGTCACAGTGTTTATGCCCTCAACCAAATTGCCAAACCAATCAATGGCTGGTGTCATAAATGATCACATGTGCAGCTTCATGGCAGTTGAAGATTAAAAGATGGCAGCCAAGATGGCAGCTTCCTTTGGCTGAAAACGTTAGGAGGGGTTACTTCCACTTTAAGCCTTTAGACTCCATCTATAACTGAAATATTTCTTTAGGTTGAACAGACCCTTTAAGTTTGCCTTTGGTAGGTAAGAACGCTAGACTGCGGGTTCTCCTGTTGGCGGGGACTGACGGCTATGGTTCAAGGTACTCTGCAAGTTGCTGAAGCATTTGTCTGTTACATGACTGAATTACAAAAACACATATATAAGAAACACATAGACTTCTCTGATAAAGTCCTTGCTGGCTTCTTCCTTTCTTTAAATACATCAAAGATGCTTTGATCGGTCTCAGGACAGATCCTCAGTCTTCAGGATTTCTCTTCTATCTTCCTACAGCTCTAGAATAGAAGGAGGCTGACAAAAAGACATCATTAGCGGTTTCAATTTCAGCCCCCTGGTGTCCCCCATCCCTCCCTCTCTAATCCTATTAGGGTTCTCATATTCATTGGCCTTTTTCCCTAAGTGACCCAACAGCAGGGAAAGGTAGACTCTGCTGACCTTTGGACACCATCTTATTAAGATCACAACAGCTACAGAATCAGCCTATCAGCATCTCATTACAGGATCAGAGGCTGGTCTCATGCCATCACCAGGAGCTTGTACCTCGGTATACAAAGCTGCATACTGTGTTCAGTTTTAAATTCGACTCTCCATAATCTCCTGCTACAGCACTGACCACCTGAAAATGTGCAATGTAGCACAATATCGTCTTAACAGCATGGGTGGCCTGTGAAGGTTCTTCTCTGTTGGGCTAAACTTAAAGTGGGCCTTCAGTGGCTTTACAAATCTGCAGAAATACATTTCTTACATTTTACAAAATGCAGCAACACCATTATTTTTCAAAAACAGCTCCACCTCCACGTTTTTTAATTAAAAAGCAGTCCTTAAGTCCCAGTCGAGTGACTTTGTCTAGGCTGAGATCGTGCTGTCTATTTTCTGTAGGCAGGAGGAATATTTTCATCAGCCTCCTCTCTCCCACTGATCATTCAGACTTTACATTGTGGGGCAGATTCAGATAGAGATACGACGGCGTATCTCCTGATACGCCGTCGTATCTCTGAGATCCGACGGTCGGATCTATGCGGCAGGATTCATAGAATCAGGTTCCGCATAGATCTCCCTAAGATCCGACAGGTGTAAGTGACCGGCTTTTTCCGGCGGATAGTTACCCCTGCTATATGCGGCGTATCCTATGTTAAGTATGGCCGTCGTTTCCGCACCAAGTTTTGAATTTTTTACGTTGTTTGCGTAAGTCGGTCGTGAATACGGATTGACGTAATTTACATACACGTCGAAACCAATGACATCCTAGCGACGTCATTTGGAGCAATGCACGCTGGGAAATTTAGCCGGCGGCTCATGCGCAGTACGATCGTCGCGGGGACGCGCCTGATTTAAATAGTAAACTCCCCCTAGCCGCGGAATTTGAATTCCGCCGGGGCATTTACGATCCGCCGGCGCAATTTTAGAGGCAAGTGCTTTCTGAATACAGCACTTGCCTCAAAAACTTGCGCTGGCGGATCGTAAATAAGATAGATTACGCGAATCTAAAGATCCGCTGATCTATCTGAATCTACCCCAGTAACTTTGTAGCAAGTCACAAGGCGGACATTTGTGAACATAGCCAGAAACTGCACAGGCACCACGGTCTATATAAGGGGTCTCCAAACTTTCTAAACAAAGGGCCAATATACTGTCCTTCAAACTTTAGGTGGGCCAGACTGTGGCCAGTGGGAGAAGAAAATGTCCTGGCATCAGGGGGAGTAAATAATGGACGAGAATTGGTCTTAGGGGGAGTAATGTAGTGTCCCATCGTTGGTGTCAGTGGGGGAAATAGTGCCCCATCATAGGGGTCAGTGGGAGGAATAGCACCCCATCATTGGTGTCAGTGGGGGAAATAGTGCCTCATCATTGGTGTCAGTGGGAGGAATAGCGTCCCATCATTGGTATCAATGGGGGGAACAACGCTGTATCCTGGCCTAGGTCAACAAGGCCCAGGCTTAGGGCAGCACTTTGCAGGGGGGCAGCATGGAAAGAGTCCCCGTCAGGTTGCGCTACACTGTTAATGTAGCACCAGTCTTATGGGGCAGACTGGGCTGAGAGGCAAATTAGTCTAGTGCCCCCATAAAGCAGCCGCACTGCTTCCGGTATGTGGGCGGCTGGCATTACGCAACTGTGGGGGGGAGCGCCGCTTCTAATTTTGACTGTCCTTTCATCCTGGACCACAAATCTTCCTCACTGTGCTATATGTTTTCTACTGCACCATTGGCATCGTTATATCTTCTAAAGCCCCATACACACTATGGGGCAGATCCACATACATCTGTGCCGGGCGCAGCGTATGTAAGATACGCTACGCCGCTGTAACTTACTTTGCTTTGGTTTAAATCCACAACGAATTTGCGCCGTAAGTTACGGCGGCGTAGTGTATCTCTTGCGGCGTAAGGGCGCGGAATTCAAATGGATGTAATGGGGGCGTGTTATATGTAAATACGTCGTGACCCGACGTAAACAACGTTTTTTTGGAACTGCGCATGTGCCGTCCCTGGGGGTATCCCAGTGCGCATGCTCGAAATTAAACCGGAACCCGCCAATGCTTACGACGGTGACGTCATTCTACGCAAATTCCTATTCGCGAACGACTTACGCAAACGACGTAAAAAATTAAAAATTGTACGCCGGAAGGACGCCCATACTTAACATTGAGTAAGCCTCAGTATAGCAGCTTTAACTATACGCCGGAAAAAGCCGTACGCAAACGACAGAAAAAAAAGCAACGGGCCGACGTACGTTCGTTGATCGCCGTAAATAGCTCATTTGCATACTCAACGCTGATTACGACGGGAAAGCCACCTAGCGGCCGCCGAAAAATTGCATCTTAGATCCGACGGCGTACGAAGACGTACGCCTGTCGGATCTAGCCGAGATGCCGTCGTATCTTGTTTTGAGGATTCAAAACAAAGATACGACGCGGGAAATTTTGAAATTGCGGCGGCGTATCAATAGATACGCCGGCGTAATTTCTTTGTGGATCTACCCCTATCAGTTTTGCTGCAGGTTTTTCTCTTCAGGTTTACCAAAACCATCTAACATGAGGTCAAACCTTAATGCCCTGTACACACGATCGGTTCGTCTGATGAAAACGGTCTGATGGACCGTTTTCATCGGATGAAGCAATCGTGTGTACAGGGCATTAGAGTTTCAATTTGTATGCAATCAGGCAGGCCCTTGCATTACATGGTTTTGGTAAACATGGTTCATTGGGGTTGAAAGGCAAAGTAACGGACTGAACAAACATAAGCAGCTCCCTCGGGGGTTTGCTACACTTATATGCAGACAAAATTTAAAATAATTTACTCTAATGCCGCGTACACACGATCATTTTTCAGCATGAAAAAAAACGTTGTTTTTCAGCATGTCGAAAAAACAACGTTTTCCCAACTTCATCATTAAAATGATGTTGCCTACACACCATCGTTTTAAAAAAATTATCTAGCAAAGCGCGATGATGTACAACACGTACAACGACACTATAAAGGGGAAGTTCCATTCGCCTTTGGGCTGCTTTAGCTGATTCCGTGTTAGTAAAAGACGATTCTCGCTTTTTTATCTGTTACAGAGTGATGAATGTGCTTACTCCATTATGAACGGTAGTTTTACCAGAACGAGCGCTCCCATCTCATAACTTGCTTCTGAGCATGCGCAGGTTTTTTACGTCGTTTTAGCCCACACACGATAATTTTTTTACAACCCGAAAAACGACATCGTTTAAAACTGCGTTAAAAAATGCAGCATGTTAGATTTTTTTTTTTTGTCGTTTATCAGAACCTGAAAAATGATGTGAAGCCCACACACGATCATTTTATGAAATGACATTTTTGAAAAACAACGTTTTTTTCATGCCGAAAAATTATCGTGTGTACGTGGCATTAGGTCCTATTTAGACTTCCTTTTTGTAAAAACACATGACTGAGTAAAATTTGTAATGCCCCCTAAACTGCAAAAGAAATAAATGGGGGTATTTTCATGCTGTGCTTCTGCAATAATAGTGTTCTATCCAGTAGTACAAACTAGACCCATTCAAGCAAGGTGGTGCGGCATTTATATTTTTAACTAGATGCCGACCAGCCGCCGTAGAACTGCGGCGGCAGGTTGGCTCTCCTGCGCGAGAGCCCGTAGCTCTACGTCGACTCTCGAAGCGGCCACTAGGGGCGCGTGTGTGCCCCGCTCGCTCCTGACTCCCGCACGGGCACCCGCGATCGCTCGTTACAGAGCGAGAACCGGGAACACACAGCTCCTGGTCCTGTCAGGGGAGAAATGCCTGACCGACAATGTATGAACAGTGATCAGTCATTTCTCCTAGTGAGTCCACCCCCCCTACAGTTAGAACACACCCAGGGAACATACTTAACCCCTTCCCCGCCCCTAGTGTTAACCCCTTCCCTGCCAGTGGCATTTTTATAGCAATCAATGCATTTTTATAGCACTGATCGCTATAAAAATGGCAATGGTCCCAAAAATGTGTCAAAAGTGTCCGCCGTATTGTCGCAGTACCTGAAAAAAATCGCTTATCGCCGCCATTACTAGTAAAAATATTTAAAAAAATGCCATAAAACTACCCCCTATTTTGTAAACGCTATAACTTTTGCGCAAACCAATCAATAAACGCTTATTGCGATTTTTTTTAACGCAAAATATGTATCGGCCTAAACTGAGGAAAAAAAATGTTTTTTTATATATTTTTGGGGGATATTTATAGTGGTAAAAAGTAAAAAATATTTTTTTTTCAAAATTGTCACTCTATTTTTGTTTATAGCGCAAAAACTAAAAACCGCAGAGATGATCAAATACCACCAAAAGAAAGCTCTATTTGTGGGAAAAAAAGGACGCCAATTTTGTTTGGGAGCCACGTCACACGACCGTGCAATTGTCAGTTAAAGCGTCGCAGTGCCGAATCGCAAAAAGTGCTCTGGTCTTTGACCAGCAATATGGTCCTGGGCTTAAGTGGTTCAAACACTTCTGAAATGCAATCTAAACACAGGCTACTTTTCAGAGGCACAACATTCTTGCCGAATAACTAAACTGACCTTATATCCCCTGCAGGGAGCACTGTTTAGAACTGCCCCCCCCCATACACACACACTGAACAGCTCCCTGGTGTTGCTCGTTGATGCCCTGTGGTGATGAGAGGGTTAAAGAGAAGGAACAGGTGCAGTACGACAGTTATCTTCTCCTCTCAAATTAAATTAACTGCAACGCTGACTTTCATAAACAGGCTAGCAGGAGTCCAGGCCTCTGATAACGAAGCCATTTTCTATAGTGTCCCACTCAGCAGGCACACCAAAACAACAAAAGGCTCTGGGCGGAATGGCCAGAGATAAGAATGGACAAGTGCACTCGGGGCAGAAGTCTCTAAATGATGGTCCTATTCTCTCTTCTATCACACACTGTTACTACTTCTAGGAAAAGACACGTGAAACCTTCCAAATGAAAAGACCTAGTAAACATAAAAGCATTGGGTGGTTTATAGACCATGTATTTTTGAAAAGATCTCACCAGAATTCGTTGAACGTTCATTCCACGTGTAGCGCTACCCCCGCAGGAGCCGCTGGATAGATTTGGGATGGCGCGTTACCTTCTGTGATGCGTCTAGGGGTATGATGATGATGATGAGCAATGACAGAATGTCCAAACAGCAAGGTGTCCTTTTCTGTGCTTTTATTCTTGCCCAACACGGCAAACAATGAACTTGAGGTAGATAGAGAAAGATGGGTGAAGAGGAGAAATTGCAGATTCAGGCTTGGGTAGAACAGAAGCAGTCCTGCTTCAAATAACACTCTCACTTTCGTCGCCCCCTCAGCCGAGGGGAGTATAGTGTACCTGGACAGGCCTCTCACACCGACCTGGCAGCCAGGGTATCACTCGGGACCTTGAGAAGGAACAAGTCTCTGCCACAGACTTGGCTGAAATGAGGATAGAAGTGGAACCTCTGCCACAGGCCCTCCTCTCTGGAACGTAGATAATAGAGCGAATCCTTCTCAATAATGTAATTTGGCCTGAATCTCCCTCAGGTAGTCTCTGAAATGGTCACGACTGACAGGTTGCCATACGAACAAACTGTCAATGTCCGGTCACCTCAATCCCCAACGGATTGTCTAGACCCTTTTGGTTTGCCTGCCTCCGGGCTCACCTCAGACTGACTCCCCACCGAACAGCACAACTCGCTTGGGATCTTCCTCAGAAATTTGGGGACCCAGTAGATGACTGGGGCCCCGCCACAGCTTCAGTTGCTCCGGGCCATCATGGTCCCGGAACCAAGGACACCGCGTAGCACGTGCGCCCCAGCCTGGTTTGCCATATCGCCGAGGCCCGTGATGTGCACACACCCTGAAGGTGGGTGCCGCACCCGGAACCAGCAGAAGAAAACGAACCCCGCCAGAATGGCGTCTGCTCCTAAATTATCCTCCCCCAGCATGCCCCGTGAGGGAGAAACTCCTCTGATTGGCTGCTGGCAAGAGGCGCCTCAGACTGAAATCCACTGCTGCCACCTGTCGCCCAGAGATGGAAAGGTATCTCTGGAACACAGAATGAACTTGCAGTACAGCCCAGCTAGAGCAGAGGCCTAATTTAGATAAATTAGCTGGATGAGAGCAAACTAACTCTCTCATCCCCCTCTAAATTTAAGATAGTACCTGGACTGAAAGTACACAGGCGCTACACACGCATACAACTTTGGTGTCCACTTGGGCCAACCATTAGGTCTGAGCATTGTGACTTGGCAGCAAGCTCATCCATGAAATAGCACTAGGAAATTTTAACACAGCTAACTGGCCCTTTCAGAGAAAAGACAGTTGCCTGTGGGTCAAAGAAAGTCTACTACACTGTGTGCCGTTGTGTCGAGCAGATTGGTGGACATAATGAAACGTGGTTGTTCTTATCAGGAATGGTGTATTATGAATCTACTTTTTCATATAGTCCAGCATCAGCTAACTCTCAACATTCAGTTACATTAAATCTCATACATACGAAGGAATATGGTGCTGAGAGAGTTTCCTCTGCTAGATAGCAGTTCTAAAACAGGAGCAGGTATATAAAGGTTTCAGGTCCCCCTCTGATCTAGGTCTGATTAGTTAAAGTGAAAGTAAAGGTTTATTTTATTTTATTCTTTAATAACAAACATATTATATCTACCTGCTCTATGTGTGTCGATAGACACACACAGTGTGGCTGGCTCAGCCTCATCCCCTGCTCCCTCCTCACTAGATTTGATTGACAGCAGCGGGAGCCAATGGCTTCCGCTGCTGTCAAGCCTCCTGTGAGAGAGATTAGAAAAGTCAGAGCTGCTGCAGACATTCACAGTGCTGGATCAAGATTGAGCTCAGGGGGTGGGGGAGAGCTGAACGTGGAAAGGTTTTTACCTTAAAGAGGTTGTAAATCCCCATTTTCAAATTGTACCTATAGGTAAGCCTATAATAAGGCTTACCTATGTAGCACTACCCCGAAGGAGCTGCTGGTTTGTTTTGGGTGGCACATTTACCTCGTGGCTCTCCGAATTCCTAGGGGTGTATGGTGCATATAGCAGTAGTAAAGGAATGTCCGCAACAGGTGTCTTTTGCTGTGCCCTTTATTACCCAGCCGGGTAAGACTACCTGAACCAACCACTTACCCATATCTATGTCCTAGTCTCCCCCCTTTCCATAAATAAAAACTCCACACATATTATCCTTGAATGGACGTAGGGGTCGGCCACAGCTTTATTTGTTAAAACATAAACAACATCTGTTTAACCTTAATACCATCTTATGGTAAATTACCAAGGGGGGGGGAAGCAACCAGCCAGCCGCCGGCCTAAACCGACGGGCATAAAAGCCTTCCCCCTTTTCCTTTATTATTATTACCGCCAGCTGTGACTTAACAATAAATATCTCACTTAGACACGATAACAAGGCCTGTAAAACCAAAGCCATAAAACGTAAACCGTACGGGATAACCACCGTCATAACACCACCGTAACATTTGTTACTCGCACATTTCCATATTTTTTTTTTTTTTAACAATATATATCCTTTTATTTCCTTTGTTTTTTTTTTTTTTTTATAAACCACCTAAGCTGTTGGATAAAACGGGAAAAAAACAGGGGAGGGAGGGCGGGAATCTCACTTGCTGGGGGCTGCTGCAGGTAAGAGGAAGAAGGTGGGAGGGAAATCCCCCCTTAAAGCCTTGGTCACATGCTCCCCAAAAACCCACCCCTTCGTTCTTGTTTAATTGGTCCTGTCTGCCTTGTAAAACCCACCCTCCCAGAGGGAGGGAGGGAGGGGAACTAAAGGGGAGAGACATTTAACCCTTTCCTGGACTGTCCCATTACCTCAGGCAGTCCGTGGCACCTAGCCCTACTTGGGCCGGTGCCCACCAAAACAATGAACTGGTGGTGAAAGGATAGAGTTGAAGGAAGAAGGAGAACAGCAGATCTAGGTGTAGTATTTGGAAACAGTCTTGCTCCCATATGTAACACTTTCGGCACCACTCCTGCGGGCTTAGCATACCCGGACAGGCCTCTCTCACTGACCTGGCAGCCGGAGTATCACTCAAACCTTTTTCTGGGAAAAGTCTCTGCCACAGACCCTCCTGGAATGGACTCAGGGAGAAACCTCTGCCACAGGCCCTCACTGATTACAATTACGGAGACAACCCTCCTTGAAGAATTGCGCCTGGATCTCCTTCTTATAGTCTCCCAGTTACCGACTGACAGGTGATCAATCCTTCAGTGTCCGGCTACCTTGATCCCCGGTGGTTTGTCATAATCCTTTTGGATCGCCAGCCTCTCATTGGCTCTCCGCAGATGGACTCCCCACCAAACAGCTATACCGCTTGGGATCTTCAAGAATGGGAACCCAGTCACTCACTGGGTCCCTGCCGCTGCTCAAATGTTCCGGACCAACATGGTCCCGGAACCAGGAACACCACGTGGCACGTACGTCCCGGCCAGGTGCCGTGATGTGGTCACACTGGAAGAAGACCCCGAACTAATGGCATCTGCCCCATAAATACCCTCCCCCAGCATGCACAGCGAGGCTCAAAACTCCTGATTGGCTGCTGGGGAAAAGCACCCAAACCTTGACTCCACTGCTGCCATCTACTGCACTGGGGTGGGAAAGAACACCCAGGACAACAGAATGAGCCCACAGCACAGCCAAGCTGAGACAGAGACCCTGTTTTGAACACAACAATTTGGATCAGAGTCTACTAATACTCTGATCACCCTCTAAATTTCAACAGCACCGGTACTTGGAAGTAACCAGGCGCTACACCTATAGGTACTGTAAATATCTTCTAAATATGAGCTGTTTAGGAGATATTTACATTGTACTGCGCCGATGATGTAATCGGCGCATGCGCTGTGAAGAAACTTCCCCTGAGCTGTTTCTTCAGTAGCAAATGCCATGACTGGCAGCTCCTGCGCGCATGCGCGGGAATGACATCACGCGGCTCCGGCCAGACACAGAGTCCGCGGCCCCGGAAGGAAGAGGGGTGAACATGGATGCGGCCAGCAGCGGAGACGGCATGGGCTTTATTTGCGGGTAAGTGTCACATAATGTGCTAGTATGCAATGCATACTAGCACATTATGCTTTTACTTTGCAGGGAAAAAGAAAGGAAGTAAAATCCATCAGGGTTTACTTCCTCTTTAAGGGTTAATGCACACAGGTCTTAAAAAGCGATGCTTCTACTGGAGTTTTTCTTGTAGAAGCAGTTCAATATTATCCTACACATTAGGACTTTTAGAGGCATATTTTAACCACTTTAGTATCATGCTATAGCCAAAAGATGGCTACAGTGCAGTACTATAGTTCTGGTAGCGCATCGGATGCACTCTGTGACCGCTGTGTCCTTCAGACACAGATGATCACAGATTGGGGTAAAGGGTCAGTCACAGCAAACCTTTACTATGTGATCAGCTGTGTCCAATCAGTGTAAACAGACTTGCCAGTTATCGACAGTCCTTTCCTCATGCGCTGTGTATGTGTGAGGAAAGAAGCGATTATAGTTGGCAAGGCTGTCAGCACACTGTTTACACTGATAATCAGTGTTCTGACCAGTGGTGGAGTAGGACTTCAGCTACCTATCCCCCAAATTTTGTTTCCGAACTACGACCCTCAAAGCTCGATCTTTATTTTTATATTTTTGTTATTTGTGTAGCGGGATATCACCCTTTATGTGATATGAGAGACTACCATCTGCTGATCAAGAAGGATCTCAGCTCCCTCCGGTGGCCGAGTTGTGATATATTTACCTGCCGTTTACTTCTTGTCCTTGCTGCAGAGAATGTTGGGAAATTGAGTACAGGGAGAAAAGAGACTCCATTGCCTTGGGTTATTTATAAACTACAACACCCAGAGTGCAACTGTACAACCCTGGAATGCTTTGCTTCCCGCGCAGCCTACTGGGGAGGTAATTTAAGGAGGAGGGCGTTCTTGGCGCACTCTCTCCGGACCTCTTCAACCCAGGAGGACACCTTTGCGTGGTGTCTCCACAGAAGTCTAGGCCAGAGTTGAGGCCTACATACGCCAATGAGGGAGATTTGTGTCCAGTCTATCTGTCATCCTGTGGACCAATACATCTCAAGGTAATCATTAATTTTCATAATTTACGGTGGTGTGACAAGATATTGTGTCCTCCAAGAAGTCATTGGGGTTCACAATTCTCATTATACTAGTTGTGCCAAGGGAGGGTTTGAGCCAATTTCAGGGGTTGGTAGCCAGAGCGTAGACCCAAAACAAACCAGCAGCTCCTTCAGGGCTAGTGCTACACGTGGGGGCTTGTCCGGGATTGGCTATTACCTTGGGCAACTACTTTGGAAATTTATTTTGCCATTAAGAGCCAGGAATTGTTGTGGTGTTGGACTGTGCTGGTGAGGAAAGAGTTAACTTCCGGTAATTAAAGTCTGGGCGCACGTGCAGTGGAGTGACGTGTGCCTGCAACGTGCCCAGAAAAGAACTCGAAGTGGGAGGAGTTACCCCCCCTGCATGAGACGTGGGGCGAGTTTGGCACAAAAGGACAGAGTGATTGCCCGCCCACGAGAATGGATCATGCAACATGTCTGTGCCCATGACGCCGTTTGAAAGATTGAGGCCTCCGATGTCTACGGTGGGAGTCAATCCACCGATGTCTGCTATCACAGGAGCCTCTCTGACTGATACTGGGATCCAAATGGGGAAGCAGGGGCGGTTACTGCTGTTTACCAGTGGCAGCGTGGAGGCCCTTGGACTGTCCTGCCCCCAATGTGCGGAGCTAGCTGTCCGGATCCTGTCCTTTGCTCGGTGCAAAAAGTGCAGAGAGTATTTGTTCCGAGTGGAACAACCAACAGAGTCTCCTCGCGAGTACCGGGTCGATTTGATCACCGTAACGTTGACCGCAGAGGAAGATGTTCCCTGGCCTACTGCTACCACCACTACTGCTGCTGCTGCTGCTCCGGCTGATACTGATGTCATTACCATTTCGTCTACAACTGCGATCTCTATGTCATCGGCCACCACTCCAACTGTGTCACCTGAAGTAAGTGACTCTGATATCAGGAAAAGTTTGCCTGCTGTGAAGGTGGAGGCTTCCACCAAGAATGTGTGTATGGCGGTGGTCCCGCTTGGCTCACCTCTGGACGGTCTCCAACGGCTGTGGTCGAGGCCTACCCATGAGCGGACATGAGAAGGACTCCAGGGGAAGTGTCGCCCCTGCTGAGCCCAGAACCAAGGACAAGGTCAGTGCACCTGTTACTGAACGTGTCTGTTTGCCTGCAGAAAAATACAACACTTCTGAAATTGATTCCTTCTCTGATCAGGGGGATGATCAGTGGTTTGAACAGGAGCAACCTGAGTTACAATGGGGCAGAAGCTCCCGTGTTTCCAAACCCCGCAAGTCTAAGAGACGTGTCCGCGATACCGCGCCAAGGGCTGATATCCCGCAGTTAACCTGGGGAGTCACAGTGTCAAAAGTTAGTGACACCAGGGAGACTGCTCCAATACCAGTTGCACCGCCTGTCGTGAGGAGAGCTCCGGATGCAATCGTTATGCCGGGACTAGGTCACCCACCCCCGTAATCTGCCAAAGCTAGCTCGCCTTCAGCGTATTGTAATGAAGAAGGTGGCTCTGGACTACGAGTGGGGATTTCCCTATGTGCCCCCAGCTCTCATGGCACTGATTGAAGAAAAGAGAGAGGATTGGTGCAAGGATGCCAAATGGGAGTACTTGAATGTCCCAGAAGCTGCTCGTGGCACGGACTATGCCTTTTTTACCATTGGCCACCAGTTTGAAGGTTGCCTAACCGACTGGAGCCCCGGTCGGTACATCTACCATGACAGAGTGGTCATTAAGAGTCCCGGAAGAGTGGATCGGGTGTATTTAGTTACGACAGTGAATGCCAAAGGGGACGTCATCACTCTGCCAGATCCCAGGTTTTACCTGTAGGTCCAATACCAGTTTGTTTGTTTTTGCTGCTGTTGAAGAAATTAAGGACAGGACCGATCACCCCTTTTCATTTTTTTTATTTCTTTCTCCTGATCCACATTTGGTTGCGGTGTGAAGAACTTCGGGGGGATGGAATAATATGTTAGATAGTTAGATTAGGGTCCTGCGGATTTCATCACAACAAGGAAAAGAAGAAGAGGAAGTTTATGTTTTTCTTTTCTCCTGATTGCTCTATTTTTGAGTAATGACTGCACTATAGTGGTAATGCCAGTGCACTGACCGCTAGGGGCAGTGTTCTTCAGCTTTACTCTTGCAGAAAAGACAATTTTCAGTATTTTATCCTAGGCCCTTGCAGTTTAAGAAAGTTTTAGCACTTATCTTTAGAAAATGTCTCTTCAGGAGGAAGGAGGCTTCGCCTTAAACTGGCAAAGGTGCAGCCTCAGTCAACTTTAGCGACTGTAAATAATGTATAGTATGTGTATGTTTTTCTATTTTTGTTTTGCAGGTTGTTGATCATCTATCAAGACTGTCGGAGAATGGGGCAGACTAGATAGACAGGCATGGCTATGTCAAAACGGACCATTGTGTGAATCGTTAATATGTTTTATATTTTCATATTCTCTTCTATCTTTCCTCCCTTTACTTTACTGTTTAAAGCAGATCCAGGTAAGGTGTTCAGAAGGGAACACTATTTTGTTGTTCGGACACTGAGGGCAGTGTCTTTTCAAGTGTGTAGCGCCTGGTTACTGTCCAGTACCAGTGCTATGTTAAATTTAGAGGGGGTCAGAGAGTTAGTTAACTCTGACCAGTTTGATTTGTTCAAATTTGGGTCTCTGCCTCAGCTTTGGCTGTGCTGTGGGTCCATTCTGTTGTTTCTGGGGTGCTGATCTCACCCCAGGTCACCAGGTGGCAGCAGTGGAGTCAAGGATTGGGTGCTCTTGACCAGCAGCCTATCAGGAGGGTTTGGCCTCGCTGTGCATGCTGGGAGAGAGTATATATGAGGCAGACGCCATCTTCCTGGGTCTCTCCTTGTGTGGCGCCCACCTTTAGGGTAACCACTTCACGCCGCCCCGGCGAATGGCCTTCCGGACCGGGGTTGCGTGTGCAACGCAAGGATCCTGGCTTCAGAACCACGTTGGCCCAGAGCAATTGATCTGCCGCTTGGGGACTCAGCAATCGACTGAGTCCCACCTAGGAAGGTCCTGGGTCGTCCGTCCAGTTGGAGGAGGCAGTACGGTGGAAAGTCTGAGGAGTACCATGAGAGGCTGGTGTTCTGATTTGGGACCAGGGGAACCGGACACTGAAAGGCTGGATGTTGGCCGCCTCTCAGTCGGTACCCTAATTCAAAACTACCTGAAGGAGATCCAGGTGCCAAGTCTGCTAAGGAGGATTATCTCTGCTGTTCATTTACCAGGAGGGTCTGTGGCAGAGACTTTTTCCTAAGGTTCGAGTGACACTCTGGCTGCCAGGCTGGTGAGAGAGGCCTATCTCAGGCTGGAGTGGTGAAAGAGACATTACACGTGGGAGCAGGACTGTTTCCCTATTTCTGACATCTGGATCTGCTATCTTCATTTCTTCTGAACCTCTACTCTTCACCAAGTTTATTTTTTTTACCCAGCTGGGTAATAAAGAGAACAGAAAAAGACACCTGTCGTGGACATTCCATTACTACAACTTTCACCAAACACCGCTAGACTTCAGAGAAACACGAGGTAACATGCCGCCCAAAACAAACCAGCATCTCCTTCGGGGGTAGTGCTACATTTTTTTTTTAATGTTCATGGCAGGTGAGGCTCTGCCTCACCTGCCTCCCTTGACTGCACATCCCTGTCATATACAGATAAGACCCAAGAGGGAGACTGTTGCTGAGAGCAAGGCAAAGTGATTTGGGCATTAAAGAGGGACTGTCCTACTAAAATAGGGATAGTTTGCTAAACAAAGAGCTTCATCTCCTTATCTGAAAAATTCCTTTCAACACCAAGATTAGCAGACCCTCGTAAAATGATCAGATCTCTATGCAACTGAATTCAGCCTCAGAAAAAAAATTGTAATATATTTTAACTTGTGTGGGAATTGAACAAGCAAATGGTCGTTTAATGAAATGACACAGATAAAGACAAGGTGTCATCGGCGGTCATCTATCACATGCAGACAATAAGCACAAAAGCTCTGCGTCTTTCTTTTAACTAGATAACCTTGTCTCCACCTACTTTCCTTCCATAACACTCTAGAAAGGGGCTGTCATGGGAATAATAGGGGGCTGCAGAAAAGATATATGATCTCTTTATATACGTCCTTCTGTGCTAATGGTCTTGTCACCGGTGTCAGATCTCATCCACTATGAAAAGTCTTTTTGTTTTTGTTTCTTTAGCATACAATATGGCGGAGGAGAACACAGAACTGGTTAGCAGAAAAATGAACTGGTGTACAATGAATTACATACAATGGATTTTTCAGTGGTGAGAAAGTGAAGTCAGTTAATGCAGAGGGTCCTAAAAGCAGAAAACCGCTTTCTTAGGGGGGCATTCCACTTCAAACAAATATTGTGTTCTTCACCTGGCATTCTTCTGTATAAAGATGTCCTAGGTTGAAAAAATGTTTTATGCATCATGTATCATTTATTACCCAGTAGATGTGTGTTTTGCTGTGCCATGCAGTGTGGCATAGAATTGGACAGGGTCAGAAACCACATATTCTGCTTTGAAGCCGAACTGCATATAAAACTTTAAAAGCAATTGGATAGACTGAGGAAAGAGTTTAAGCTGAACTCCAGATCCATTTTTGAAAAGTTGGTCTAGCTCTCATACCATCTAGACCACTGTGGAAGCAAAGAATGGCTGTAGAACAGGGGTGCCCAACCAGTGGCCCCGGGGCCACATGTGGCCCGCGGAGCCCTCTGATGTGGCCCGCGACCTCTTGCTCTGGGATGGAAAAAAATAGAATAGAATACTGTTATTAAAGGTAAGTTAAGTTAAGTTTATTACTAAAGTCACAGTGTATTAATGGGCATATCTGTTCTGCAGTGGTTACTGGGCTGCTTTCAAACTGATCCACAGGTGCAGATAAGTGCATCTGTGGGTTACCTGCACTGAGCCATAGACTTCTATTACCTGCCAGTTTGGTGTGCTGAGAGTAGAGTGGGCTCTATAGAGTCGAGTGGGCTGTCATCCACCCGCTCCTCTCATTGTGGCCTGCGACCGGTTACCAAGTCGCTTAAGTGGCCCTTGCTCTTCAAAAGGTTGGGCACCCCTGCTGTAGAATTTGCTGATAATATAGCGATTGCTGCCTTCTTCCAAGTCCTGTGCTGAGAGGCTGCCCCCCTGCATAGTTCACATAGTGGGTCATCTTTTTTTTTTCAAGTAAGCACAAGGTATCCTCTGATTGGATACGGTAGAGATCATGGCATCACCACCTCGTCACTTCACCTTGTCAGAGAACATTTTATATTTATTGAAAAAAAAAATTACAAAGTGTTCTGTGAATGGAGGCTGAGCTCAATGAGCGACCCCTTTAATTCACCATGTGTATGAATGAACTTGCCTGTTTTCTTTAGAAAGTAAACCTGCTGTAGCTGCTCATGCTGGAAGGAGTGAACTTCTGTGCACATGCATAGGAGTTGTGTCATTTCAGCTTAGCCAATCAAGATGGCCAAAGACCCTGTACCAAGAAAAAACAAAGATGTCAGTTCCAGCAGGGGAGGGAGGTGAGTTTAATTCATCTTTAACCACTTGCTGCCCGCCAATGACATATTGACGTCGGCAAAGTGGTTGTAGAATACTGACTGGACGTCATATGACGTCCTCAGGATTTTGAGCTGCTGCGCTCCCCCGGGGGCGCGCATCGCGGCGATCGTTGTTGCAGGGTATCAGTCTGATACCCCGCAACACCGATCAAGGTAAAGAGTCTCTCACGGAGACTCTTTACCACGTGATCAGCCATGTCCAATCATGGCTGATCACGATGTAAACAGGAAAAGCCGGTAATCGGCTTTTCCTCACTCGCGTCTGTCAGACGCGAGTAGAGGAGAGCCGATCGGCGGTTCCTGTGACAGGGGGGGTTTCGATTATCAGCACAGCCCCCCCGAGGATGCCCACTGGACCACCAGGGATGCCCACTGGACCACCAGGGATGCAAAAATGAAATAAAAAAGGTATGCCACCCTAGACCACCAGGGATGAGAAGGACACAAAAAATGGATGCCAATCAGTGCCGCAATGGATGCCAATCAGTGCCCACAATGGGCATCACTGATTGGCAGGCATTGTTTGGCACTGATTGGCATCCATTAGTACAACACATATGATAGTGCCCATCTATGCCCATCCGTGCCACCTATCAGTGCCCATCCATGCCGCCTATTAGTGCCCATCCATGCCACCTATCAGTGCCCATCCGTGCTGCCTATCAGTGCCCATCCGTGCCGCCTATCCGTGCCGCCTATCCGTGCCCATCCGTGCCGCCTATCTGTGCTCATCTGTGCCACCTATCCATGCCCTATCCAAGCCCATCAATGCCACCTATCCGTGCCGCCTATCAGTGCCCATCCGTGCCGCCCATCAGTGCCGCATATTAGTGCCCATCAATGCCACCACATCAGTGCCACCTCATCGGTGCCCATCAGTGCCGCCTTGTCAGTGCAGTACCATCAGTGCCCATCAGTGAAGGAGAAAACATACTTTTTTACAATGTTTTATAACAGAAACAAAAAAAACATTTTTTTTCTAAATTTTCGGTCATTTTTTAATTTTTTTTTGCAGACAATAAATATCCCAGAGGTGATCAAATACCACCAAAAGAAAGCTCTATTTTCGGGTACAAAATTATAAAAATGTAGTTTGGGTACAGTGTAGCATGACCGCGCAATTGTCATTCAAAGTGCGACAGCGATGAAAGCTGAAAATTGGTCTGGGCGGGAAGGTGTATAAGTGCCCTGTATGGAAGTGGTTAAGGTAACATCTATGTCAGCTTCAGCAGCATCTCTCTTTGGTTTACTTCAGTGGGGCTGAGATACTTGCAGAGAGTGCTACACATCTAAAGGGATGCTGGTGGGCTTTGGTGTTTTTTGTTACATTACTGGGACAGATCAGGTGGTTATTATTGACAACACAAAAGAAAAGCAAATGCTCCTGCACTTGAGGAGAGCTTTGAAGAAGAGGGGACACCCCACGAAACGTGTCAGTTTGTTTGGACTGTTCATTCCACGACTGATAGTGGTCAGCAGATCATGCTGAGTGGAGCATCTGGTGGATTTTATATATTTTGCTTGACACATTAATTCCATTTGTGAGTATATATTATTTAAATAATAAATTATCGCAAAGGTAATGCGCTAGGCTGGTGCTCCCTCTGTTCCTTATGTTCTAATACAGGGGTCTCCAAAGTACGGCCCGCGGGCCACATCCGGCCCGTTAGGAGGTTTTGTCCGGCCCGCAGGTTCAGTCACCAGACTCACTGCAGGAACGGAGTCTGCTCGAATTGCGGGGCTTGCTTTGCCTTCTGACAGGCATTGAGGGAGTGTCCCAACAAAGCCTGTGTTTCAGTGCAGACCTGCTGCTCCTCCCAGCTCCTCCCCCGGAGTTAGATTAAGTTTCGTTTTTGCTGTAACAGCTTGTCCGTGTAAGAGGGGCGGGACCCGGCAAGTGCAGTGTGTGTCTGCTCTAAACCAGCTCTTCAGAGAAGCAGCACAGAACACACTGATCTACGGGGAATAGCAGAAGGTGATAGGGAGAAAAATGTGCTGGAGGAGGCTGGGCTTCACACAAGTTAAGAGGGGGGCTCCGATGGGGATGTAGATGTTCAGGGGGGTGTGGAGGGACACATGTGTGCAGGAACTCTGATGGGGGGGCAGACACATGTGTGCAGGGACTCTGATGGGGGGGGGGGGGCAGACACATGTGTGCAGGGACTCTGATGGGGGGGGGGACAGACACATGTGTGCAGGGACTCTGATGGGGGGGGGGGGCAGACACATGTGTGCAGGGACTCTGATGGGGGGGGGGGGACAGACACATGTGTGCAGGAACTCTGATGGGGGGGGGCAGACACATGTGTGCAGGGACTCTGATGGGGGGGGCAGACACATGTGTGCAGGGACTCTGATGGGGGGGGGACAGACACATGTGTGCAGGAACTCTGATGGGGGGGGGCAGACACATGTGTGCAGGGACTCTGATGGGGGGGGGGGACAGACACATGTGTGCAGGGACTCTGATGGGGGGGGGGGGACAGACACATGTGTGCAGGAACTCTGATGGGGGGGGGGCAGACACATGTGTGCAGGGACTCTGATGGGGGGGGCAGACACATGTGTGCAGGGACTCTGATGGGGGGGGGACAGACACATGTGTGCAGGAACTCTGATGGGGGGGGGCAGACACATGTGTGCAGGGACTCTGATGGGGGGGGGGGGACAGACACATGTGTGCAGGGACTCTGATGGGGGGGGGGACAGACACATGTGTGCAGGGACTCTGATGGGGGGGGGGCAGACACATGTGTGCAGGGACTCTGATGGGGGGGGGGGACAGACACATGTGTGCAGGAACTCTGATGGGGGGGGGCAGACACATGTGTGCAGGGACTCTGATGGGGGGGGGGCAGACACATGTGTGCAGGGACTCTGATGGGGGGGGGGGCGGCAGACACATGTGTGCAGGGACTCTGATGGGGGGGGGGGCAGACACATGTGTGCAGGGACTCTGATGGGGGGGGGGGGGGCGGCAGACACATGTGTGCAGGGACTCTGATGGGGGGGGGGGGGACAGACACATGTGTGCAGGGACTCTGATGGGGGGGGGGACAGACACATGTGTGCAGGAACTCTGATGGGGGGGGGGGCAGACACATGTGTGCAGGGACTCTGATGGGGGGGGGACAGACACATGTGTGCAGGGACTCTGATGGGGGGGGGGACAGACACATGTGTGCAGGGACTCTGATGGGGGGGGGGACAGACACATGTGTGCAGGAACTCTGATGGGGGGGGGGGGGGCAGACACATGTGTGCAGGGACTCTGATGGGGGGGGGGACAGACACATGTGTGCAGGGACTCTGATGGGGGGGGGCAGACACATGTGTGCAGGGACTCTGATGGGGGGGGGGACAGACACATGTGTGCAGGGACTCTGATGGGGGGGGGGGCAGACACATGTGTGCAGGGACTCTGATGGGGGGGGGGGACAGACACATGTGTGCAGGGACTCTGATGGGGGGGGACAGACACATGTGTGCAGGGACTCTGATGGGGGGGGACAGACACATGTGTGCAGGGACTCTGATGGGGGGGGGCAGACACATGTGTGCAGGGACTCTGATGGGGGGGGGACAGACACATGTGTGCAGGAACTCTGATGGGGGGGGGACAGACACATGTGTGCAGGGACTCTGATGGGGGGGGGCAGACACATGTGTGCAGGGACTCTGATGGGGGGGGGACAGACACATGTGTGCAGGAACTCTGATGGGGGGGGACAGACACATGTGTGCAGGAACTCTGATGGGGGGGGGCAGACACATGTGTGCAGGGACTCTGATGGGGGGGGGGACAGACACATGTGTGCAGGGACTCTGATGGGGGGGGGGACAGACACATGTGTGCAGGGACTCTGATGGGGGGGGGGGGACAGACACATGTGTGCAGGGACTCTGATGGGGGGGGGACAGACACATGTGTGCAGGAACTCTGATGGGGGGGGGGGGGCAGACACATGTGTGCAGGGACTCTGATGGGGGGGGGGACAGACACATGTGTGCAGGGACTCTGATGGGGGGGGGGCAGACACATGTGTGCAGGGACTCTGATGGGGGGGGGGGGACAGACACATGTGTGCAGGGACTCTGATGGGGGGGGGGCAGACACATGTGTGCAGGGACTCTGATGGGGGGGGACAGACACATGTGTGCAGGGACTCTGATGGGGGGGGGGGGACAGACACATGTGTGCAGGGACTCTGATGGGGGGGGGGGCAGACACATGTGTGCAGGGACTCTGATGGGGGGGGGACAGACACATGTGTGCAGGGACTCTGATGGGGGGGGGGGGCAGACACATGTGTGCAGGGACTCTGATGGGGGGGGGGGACAGACACATGTGTGCAGGAACTCTGATGGGGGGGGGGGGCAGACACATGTGTGCAGGGACTCTGATGGGGGGGGGGGGCAGACACATGTGTGCAGGGACTCTGATGGGGGGGGGGACAGACACATGTGTGCAGGGACTCTGATGGGGGGGGGGGGGACAGACACATGTGTGCAGGGACTCTGATGGGGGGGGGGACAGACACATGTGTGCAGGGACTCTGATGGGGGGGGGGCAGACACATGTGTGCAGGGACTCTGATGGGGGGGGGGGGCAGACACGTGTGCAGGGACTCTGATGGGGGGGGCAGACACATGTGTGCAGGGACTCTGATGGGGGGGGGGGCAGACACGTGTGCAGGGACTCTGATGGGGGGGGGCAGACACATGTGTGCAGGGACTCTGATGAGGGACACGTGTGAGGGGGCTCTGATGAGGGACACATGTGTGAGGGGGCTCTGATGAGGGACACATGTGTGAGGGGGCTCTGATGAGGGACACATGTGTGAGGGGGCTCTGATGAGGGACACATGTGTGAGGGGGCTCTGATGAGGGACACATGTGTGGGGGGGCTCTGATGAGGGACACATGTGTGAGGGGGCTCTGATGAGGGACACATGTGTGAGGGGGCTCTGATGAGGGACACATGTGTGAGGGGGCTCTGATGAGGGACACATGTGTGAGGGGGCTCTGATGAGGGACACATGTGTGAGGGGGCTCTGATGAGGGACACATGTGTGAGGGGGCTCTGATGAGGGACACATGTGTGAGGGGGCTCTGATGAGGGACACATGTGTGAGGGGGCTCTGATGAGGGACACATGTGTGAGGGGGCTCTGATGAGGGACACATGTGTGAGGGGGCTCTGATGAGGGACACATGTGTGAGGGGGCTCTGATGAGGGACACATGTGTGAGGGGGCTCTGATGAGGGACACATGTGTGAGGGGGCTCTGATGAGGGACACATGTGTGAGGGGGCTCTGATGAGGGACACATGTGTGAGGGGGCTCTGATGAGGGACACGTGTGAGGGGCTCTGATGAGGGACACATGTGTGAGGGGCTCTGATGAGGGACACGTGTGAGGGGCTCTGATGAGGGACACATGTGTGAGGGGGCTCTGATGAGGGACACATGTGTGAGGGGGCTCTGATGAGGGACACGTGTGAGGGGCTCTGATGAGGGACACATGTGTGAGGGGCTCTGATGAGGGACACGTGTGAGGGGGATCCTTTTTTTAATTCTACTCTATTCCATAGCTGAGGAGTCATTTTTAAATAGCTTCTTTTTTTTTCGGCCCGCGAATATCTGTAAAATATACAATGTGGCCCTCGAAGTAAAAAGTTTGGAGACCCCTGTTCTAATAGATAACCCTCTACCAACCACTAAGTACTGACTCTGAAACACTGGAATGGGCTATTCCAATATTTGCAGAATAGAAGCAGTAAGAGTTGACAAGTAATTGCTTGCTGTGCCAAACAACTTTAAACTAAAGATGATTTTGCTGCAGATCCATTTATATAAAGAATAACATTTTTAGTGTATAGAAACCTAATGTATTACCTGTATATACAGTACATACTGTATATAGTGCCTGATTCTTATAAAGCTTAGCTCTGTGCAGAAAGTGTATGGAGAGAAGTGTACTTATCTTGTATGGTCATATTCTATATTAACCACTAGATGTCCTCCAATGTACAGTTTTTATTACTATTACCATATCCAAGTCATAACGCCAAACCTCCCTACATGCAATATACATCAGCCGTTCTAAACCTTTTTCTCAAGGAGGAACCCTTGAAATAATTTTCAGGTCTCAGGAAGCTCCAGCTAAAAATGCTTATATCCACAGCTCACGGTACATTTATGTTATCAGTAAGTTGCAGAAAGTTTAAAGAGAGGATAAAGAACATAGGGGGCACTTGAAATTGCACTGAAAGTGCACTTGGAAGTGCAGTCGCTGTAGATCCGAGGGGGACATGCAAGGAAAATAAAAAGCATTTTAGCTTGCACATGATTGGATGATAAAATCAGCAGAGCTTCCACTCAGATCTACCCCTCAGATTTACAGCGACTGCACTTCCGAGTGCACTTTCAGTGCACTTTGCACTTGTAGTGCAAAGTGGATTTGCCTTTAGTAAATAACCCCCATAGTGTGTTGCACCTATAGGGGCAGATCCACGTACAACGGCGCATTATTGCGCTGGGCGTAGCGTATCTAAGATACACTACGCCGCTGTAACTTACTTTGTTTTGTTTCGAATCCTCAACGAATTCGCGCCGTAAGTTACGGTGGCGTAGTGTATCTCTTGCGGCGTAAGGGCGCAGAATTCAAATGGATGTAATGGGGGCGTGTTTTATGTAAATACGCCGTGACCCTACGTAAACAACGTTTTTTTTGTAACTGCGCATGCGCCGTCCATGGGGGTATCCCAGTGCGCATGCTCGAAATTTAACCGGAACAAGCCAATGCTTACGACGGTGACATCATTCTACGCAAATTCCTATTCGCGAATGACTTATGCAAACGACGTAAAAAAATCAAATACACGGGAATGACGGCCATACTTAACATTGAGTACGCCACCATATAGCACCTTTAACTATACGCCGGAAAAAGCCGAACGAAAACGACGTAAAAAAATGCTCCGGGCCGACGTACGTTCGTGGATCGCCGTAACTAGCTAATTTGCATACTCGATGCGGATTTAGACGGGAACGCCACCTAGCGGCCGCCGAAAAATTGCAGCTTAGATCCGACGGCGTACTAAGACGTACGCCTGTCGGATCGATTCCCAGATGCCGTCGTATCTTGTTTTGTGGATACAAAACAAAGATACGACGTGGGAAATTTAAAATTACGCCGGCGTATCAGTAGGCGTAATCCTTTTGTGGATCTGCCCCATAGTATTTGACAAAATTGACATCCAGCTGAATAATGTTTTACACCACCTGCTCATATAAGACAATATTATTTTGGTAATGGTATTAAAATGAAATAAAAAATGGTATAATGAAAGAAAATGCAGACAGTAAAAACTGTAGTGTCCTCGAAAAATTAGTGGTCAGAGTAGAGTGTGGCATTATCACCCTGACTTTCCACCTTGTCCAATCAGAGAATACTTTGCATTCATTCAGTAAATGCAAAACATTCTCTCAATGACAAATTCTGAAAATTTGTTAAAAACCTTAAAGTGGTTGTAAACTCATAAAAAAAAAAAAAAAAAAAAAGACAAAGGCATAATGAGCTAGTCATACTTACCTTAGATCAAAGCTATTGCAGAGGTTCCCGTACACTGATCTGACCGGGCTCCGGTGCTGTGATTGGCCGGAGCCACGATGACATCACTCCCACGCATGTGTGAGGGAGCCACGGCACAAACACTTTAAGAAATTAACTTACAAGGGTCTTTTTCAACCATGGTGCCTTGAGGTTTTTTTTTAGAGTTGCCCTGCCAAAATGAATAAAATTGCTGTAAAAATTGTATACAAGCCAGTGCGTAGATCAAGCCTGCCTTTTAGTTACAGCCACAGGTTTTCATTGTGCACTATTACTACCTTCTAGCCGCTAGCATCCTGACAATGTCGACATTCGTTGATAAGGAGGACATTGGGGGCCTGCAAAAGCATCCTTGTTTGCCAATGCCCTGATCCTCTCCATAAGCACTGGAGTCACATTAGCTGAGTGAGGGAGAGAAATTGAGGGAGAAGAGAAACATGGGAATACTAGTCAGTATCAGTGTGCAAAGGTGTGTTTGCTTTGGAAGAATAAATCACCTCTAATGTTGGGTGTTCTATGTGTCTGAATGTTCCTGTGTTATATAAAACTATTAGTTTAGTCTTTTACATTTTAGAATGGGGTGCCTCAAGATTGTACATCATTTTAAAGGCTGGCTTGAGTAAAAAAATCTTGAGAAACACTGGGTTAAAGTGACAGGCGGATGGTGAATACCGCTGTGCCATTGTACAGTGAGTTAGCCAACAATCTTTGATAGGGACACCTGTGCCTTGGTCGAAAGCATAGATGATCTAGTGATAGCAGAGTGCCAGCACCACTGTGAGATGGTTAGGACCGCCGAAAAGCCAAGATATGTGGATCCACTCTCCTCTGACGTCACCCCCAAACATGTGCAATAAGATGTGTTTTCAATGGAGGTTGTTTACGAAAGGCAAATCCACTTTGCACTACAAGTGCAAACTACAAGAGCAAAGTGCACTTGAAATTGAACTGAAAATGCACTTGGAAGTGCAGTCGCTGTAGATCCAAGGGACACATGCAAGGGGAAAAAAACAGCATTTTAGCTTGCACATGATTGGATAATAAAATCAGCAGAGCTTCCCCTCATTTCAGTTCAGTTCAATTTCAAGTGCACTTGTAGTGCAAAGTGGATTTGCCTTTCGTAAATAACCCCCATAGGTTTTTACCAGAGTTTAGAAGCTGCTGCGGTTAGGGGAGGTTCAACCACCCTCTTCTTAACGCAGAAGAATCGCATTCAGGATAGGAACGTTTTGACTGATGGCCCCAAAATTCTGCAAAATCGCTGCACAACTTTTCCGCGATTTCGCTTTTTCTGACAACCTGCGGTGAACTTAGTCTGTGTGCACATAAACCCTTCCAAGGAATAAAGTACAGTAAAACCTTGGATTGCAAGCATAATTCGATTTCGGAAGCATGCTTGTAATCCAAAGCACTTGTATATCAAAGCAAATTTTCCCATAGGAAATAATGGAAACTCAAATGATTCATTCCACAACCATTTATTCAGTCTGTAGTCCATATAATAAGATTATAGCAATGTGATTGCTACACTTAGAAGTGCCTCTCTTCTATTTTATACTCAGTTGTGACATGACGTTACTCTTATATCAAGACATCGCTTGTATATCAAGGCAAAATGTATTAAAAAATGTAGCTTGTCTTGCAAAATGCTCTCAAACCAAGTTACTCTCAAACCAAGGTTTTACTGTAATTCTATAGTAATTTTTTTTAATTTTTAAAAATAACAAACATCTTATACTTACCTGCTCTGTGGAATGGTTTTGCACCCATATACCTGGATGACTACCTATCACATTTACTGTGTTATATTTTACAGTCCATCTTATGACATGGTTGGGCAGCTTTCACAGATGGCTGGTATGATGAGTGTGGTTATCACAAGATCTTACTTTCTTTAGTTTACATTCTCTGAAAGGTGCCCATTGTCAAGAGGCCAACCCCCTGTACTCAGAATGCAGCAGGGCAGCAGCTCAGCGCAGGACATAGAAACTGTCGGAGATCACTGGAGTAGCCCTGTCTACATCAGTTTCCAGCTTCCAGAGGCATCGGCCAGGTATGGTATATAAATAGTTATATTGGTCCAAGCTCGACCAATTTAGCTATGTCTAAAATACCCATTCCTGCAATTTGTATTTCAATATGCAATTGAAAGCTGCCAAATCTGTTGATCCTGCCAGAAACATTGTCAGCTGGTAATTTTCTGCATTCTCTGCCTGTGCTACACTCTTATCAGTTGGTATTGTTTACATCTCTCCGTGTAGACTAAAGAAGTACTAGTAGTTTTCTCCTAAGGTGTCAATGTTTCTTCCATAGTTACAGTAAAGTGAGTAAGACTGGCCATAGATGGAGCAATTTTCTTTCCTGCAACCCATGGTAGGTTTAAACCCTTCCACTGAGACAATGGGGGTTATTTACGAAAGGCAAATCCACTTTGCACTACAAGTGCAAACTACAAGTGCAAAGTGCACTTGAAATTGCACTTGGAAGTGCAGTCGCTGTAGATCCGAGGGGGACATGCAAGGAAAATAAAAAACAGCATTTTAGCTTGCACATGATTGGATAATAAAACCAGCGGAGCTTTCCCTCATTTCAGATCTACCCCTCAGATTTACAGCGACTGCACTTTCAGTGCAATTTCAAGTGCACTTTGCACTTGTAGTGCAAAGTGGATTTGCCTTTCATAAATAACCCCCATAATCTCCTCCTTGGCGGGGGGCAGGGCCGGCCCTATGATGGGACCGGGTGGTACCATGGGTACCAGGCAGCACTTTTAGGGGGGCAGCATATTTTTTGTGCTATAAATATATATATTTTTTAACTTTTTGCTATAATAAATATCCCCAAAATTTAGAAAAATAAACTATTTTCTTCAGTTTAGGCCAATATGTATTCTTCTACATATTTTTGGTACAAAAAAAAAACAAAAACAACCACAATTAGTGTACATTGATTAGTTTGCGCAAAAGACATTGTGGCCGCCGGCAATTCACAGGTCCCTTTATACTCCTGGATACATGTATAAAGCCATGGCAGGTCCTTTTATATGCCTATATGCATGTATAGAGCCATGACAGGTCCTCTTTATACATCTATAGAGCCATGACAGGCCCTCGTTATACTCCTTTATACATGTATAGAGCCATGACAGGTCCTCTTTATACTCCTATATACATTTATAGAGCCATTGCAGGTCCTCTTTATATTCCTTTACATGTAAAGAGTCTCGACAGGTCCTCTATATACATGTATAGAGCCATGACAGGTCCTCTTTATACATCTATAGAGCCATGACAGGCCCTCGTTATACTCCTTTATACATGTATAGAGCCATGTCAAGTACTCTTTATAGTCCAATATACATTTATAGAGCCATGACAGGTCCTCTTGATATTCCTTTACATGTAAAGAGTAATGACAGGTCCTCTTTATACTCCTTTATACATGTATAGAGCCATGACGGGTCCCCTTTAGTTATCATGATATAAAATAATTAATGTGGGGGCCTTTTGGTTGGCGTGATTTTTTTCCTGGGGGGGGGGGCAGCATTTCATTCTTGGTCCCAGGCAGCACAATGTCTTGGGCCGGCACTGGCGGGGTGTCAGGGGAAGCCTGACCAGGAGAACAATCTAGCAACAATCATGTGTAAAATCCGACAGGCTGGTTGTATCCAAGTTGATTGATCGATCAACTTGGGTACATTCAGCCTGCCCATACATGGGTTGAATCTTGGCCGGTCCCTGATGAACCAGCTCAGGTTCGAACAGTCTATGGCAGACTTATAGAGGAGCTCCAGGCTCCCCCCCACCTGCCCAGGAATCCAGGGATGTCCTCACCCGAGCCAATTTTTCAATGGGCTATCGAGTGCTGGCGCTG